>NC_047110.1:31025908-31661191 GCF_902500255.1 Thalassophryne amazonica | reverse complement strand
ACTTACCAAGTCTGTGGGCTCGCGCCGCAGCGGGCCGCTCACACCGCCCCTCCTCTCTCTCTGCTGTGTCGCGCTGTGACAAACAGGTCCAGAAACTACGCTCGCTGTTTTGATGCGGCGCGCTCGGCCGCCCGCAAGGACAGAACTGTTCTCTCCTTCTTTCCCGTCTTCAATCTTGTCCAGTTCGTCCAATGTTAAATCTTTACACCGTTGCTTTTGCTGTTCTTCTCGTTTGCTCTCCTCTTTCCATTCCTCAAATGTTTTATTTTGGCCAACAATATTAAAATTCACTTGGAAATCCATGTTTTATCGCGTTTCTGTCATTCACTTGTCAAAACACAGCTGATCTGCGCCAACTGTTTGTGCGTTGCTATGGTGATATATATATATACACACACACAGGGGGGAAAAAAGTACAGTACGAGTGTAGTTGATACCAAAAAGCTCTATTTTGGTCTCATCTGACCACATGACCTTCTCCCATGCATCTTCTGGATCATCCAGATGGTCACTGGTGAACTTCAAATGGACCTGGACATCAAGACCAGGCACCTAAGTGGCTCTACTCTACTCTTCCTTTTTTAGATATACTTTAATATGCACTAGTAGAGTTCTACCTTAGAATTAGAATGTTTTTTATAGAAGACATACCTTACTGAATTTTCATGTGCTGGCTTGAGCAGGGGAACCTTGCTGCCCTGCAGGATTTTACTCCATGACGGCGTTGTGTGTTACTAATAATGTAATCTTTGTGACTGTGCTCCCAGCTTGCTTCAGGTCACTGACCAGGTCCTCCCGTGTAGAATCATCCTTACCCTGTGAGGTGAGATCTTGCATGGAGCCCCAGACCGAGGAAAATTGACAGTCATCTTGAGTTTCTTCCATTTTCTAATAATTACACCAGCAGTTGTTGTCTTCTCACCAAGCTGCTTACCTGTTGTCCTATAGCCCATCCCAGCCTTGTGCAGGTCTACAATTTTGTCCCTGGTGTCCTTACGACAGCTCTTTGTTCTTGGCCATGGTGGATAGGTTGAGTGTGTGAACAGGTGTCTTTTATACAGGATAATGAGTTCAAACAGGTGCAATTAATACAGGTAAAGGAGTGTAGAATAGGGGCTCTTCTTAAAGAACAACTAACAGGTCTGCGAAAGCCAGAATTTTTGGTGGTTGGTAGGTGAGCAAATACTTATTTCATGCAATAAAATACAAATTAATTATTTAAAAATCATACAATGTGATTTTCAGATTTTTTTTTAGATTCCGTCTCTCACAGTTGAAGTGTACATATGATAAAAATTACAGACCTGTCCATTCTTTGTAGGTGGAAAACTTGCAAAATTGACAGTGGATCAAATACTTATTTGCCTCACTGTAGCTGCAAGTGCCTGATTAATTTTATTTTGCACTGATGACTGTTAACATGGCAGGTGTGCTGACTAAGAAGTTAAGTGCATTTGTTTCCAGTGTGGAAAGTTCCTGGTCTCTGCCCATTCTCCATGTAATGTGGAGCTGTGTCAGAACAGGCATCCAGCCTGAAACCTGTGCCAAATCAACATGCAGTCACCCACTTCAGATTTGCTATGGTGACCCCAAGTGAAACAAGAATGCTCTGACAGCACAGTACCCCCTGCTGGCAAATGCTGCTTTGGTACAAGTGCTTGCTACATTCTGATAACATTTCAAGTTATGTGACAGTTAATTTCACAATGGAGGCACCCAGTCATGAAACTGATGGAGTCTAGATTTGTTAATCAAAGGCCATAACTCTGGTAAAATGGAGCTAGCTTGAACTATATGATAATATATGTATTACCAACCTATAAGAAGGACTTGAACCAAGTTTCACAAAATTCCTCCTAAAAGTGTGGCAGGAGTTGATTTCACAATGGAGGCACCCAGTCATGAACCTGAGGGAGTCGAGATTTGTTAATCAAGAGCCATAACTCTGATAAAATGGGCCCAACTTGAATGATACGATAATATGCATATTATGAACCTATAAAAAGGATTTTTATAGGTTGATAATATCAAATTATATATTAATATCGCTGGTTGGGACTCCGGCAAGGGTGGTCGCTCTTCTCTGCCACTCCCCCTGAACTCGGCTGCGCGGCGGAAATGCTGCTGCAGTCCCGTACACTCATTGCCACAATTTGAGATAAATGGGTGTGAAGATGAACTGCCCTTTTAGGGATCAATAAAGTTGTTTGAATCTTGATTTGTACCAAGTTTCATGAAATTCCTCCTAAAAATGTGAGGAGTTGATTTCTATACCCTTTTTAGGACAGATGGATGGACAGACAGACAGAAATCGCCACTGCACAATCCCCCTTCGAGCCTCCAGGATAAAAAGGGAGAAGCTGAAGGGACATATTTTACTTACTTCCGTTAACACATGCAAAAATGTTATTTACATACTGATGTCTACGTCACGTTACAACTAGCAATCAATTATGCATTTACGCGTGGTAAATCACCCTCAAAATGATCTCTTAGTCAGATATTAAGAAGCTATGGAATTACTTTTCATTGCTATGCTGATGACAGTCATCTTTACATAACAATAAACATACACAGTCTCTCCCACACTAGAACTTTCAGAGGACTGCCTGGCTTCAGTGAAAAATTGTCTGTCTAGCAATTTCTTACTCTTACATTTTGACAAGACAGAGATGATTGTCATTGTTCCTGCGGGACACAGACATCAGTTTTACTTTAACATTGGACTGATGTCTTTCATCAAAGTGATGAGCTGAAAAATCTCAGGGTGGCCTCTAATCCCACATTGTCCTTTGACCTACACATTACAGAAATGACAAAAAAAAAAAATGCTTTCTGTCTCCTGAGTAATATTTTGAAGAGTTACTATTATGAATATTTCCAACATATCCTGTCCACAACAGAGACAGACACATTGTTTCATGCGTTTATCTCTTCTAGACTAAATTACTGTAATGTCCTATTTTATGACTTACTGCAGTCCAGCATCAGAGGTCTGGAGTCTGGATAGCTCAGTGGTTAGAGTGTTGGTCCACTAATCCAGGTAAAATGCAGGCTCTCCTGGGAGACCAGTTCAAATGAACTGAAGCAGAGGTCCTGGGTAAACACGCTAACAATGTGAAACAGGTTTTAATCTGTTGGTTTTGATGAAATCCAAATTATATGCAGCAGTATTTTGATGGTGCAGAATATCATTGAGTACATTTACAGGTAAATTAGGCAGATATTTTACACATAAGACTGGCTGACATACTTTAACCTGTCATTTTTCTCAATTGTCAGGTGGCTGTTCCTATGTGAAAGGCTTGTTAAATAATCTATTTCAGGTTCTTGATAATAGAATATTTTTGAAGGTAATAGAAGCTTTGGATAACAACAGGCCTGACACTCTTCATTACAATAATTTATGTTCTTTATCTTTGTGGTATCTGGTGGTGGGTGAAATGTAGAGTAGAATTATGAATTAATAACTATTAATAATTTATATATTATTATATATTAATACCTGTATATATTAATTCAGCATATTAAAATATCCTTGTGGACCCAAATCCAGTAACCTGTGTCCCATGATAGTGACTATCAATGTTTCAACAAAGCAACCAGCCCAATGGTTAAAAGGTTGGATCCGGCAATTTTGAATTCAGCATTAGAAAATACCCCTGTTTGCAAAATTTCACTCTTTCTGCCAGAAATGAACATCTTTTTCACATATCTGTCCTACTATGTGTGTGAAAGGGTGAATGTGAGGTATCACTGTAAAGCATTTTGATCATAAAAAAGCACTTAAATGCAGTCAATTTACCATTTTGTTTATTTGATCTCTGTTACTGTTAGAATGACCAAAGCAACTAGTCATCCCTCTAAGCCTGGTCTGGTCTGGTTGCGGTTTCTTCCTCAAAAATAAAGTCAGATGGTGTTTTTCCTTACCACTGTTGCCTATGCACTTTATCAGGGGGCTGGTAAGATTAGACCTTACCATTGTGAAGTGCTTTGGGGAGACTTATGTTGTGATTTGGTGCTAAATAAATACTTTAAAATGAACTGAATTTAGTCATTGCCTTAGGGCATTGGTTAGAGTCTAATGAACACAACCATACAGGAAGCACCCAGACCCTAGAGCAGGGTTATTCAACTCGTTCAAGAAAGGGCCAAGAGGGTGCAGGTTTTCTTTGCAACCACTCCACCAGGTGATTTCACTGATTAATTCCATCTGCTTAAAGTGATGTTAATCAGTACAATTCTGCAAAGATCTCAGCATCATCCCCAAGGGTCAGTAAACCTTTCCTTCCAAACAAAGACATATAAACCAATGGTTTCCACAACCCTATCCCACACCCAGCCCATGGAACCACAGTCCAGAATACATCCCATGTAATACATGAGCACAAGTTTTCACAAGAAAAAAAAAAATTCATAGTTTCTGTTCCTGCTCTGTACTCCACTCAAAGCAGCTGGCTCTGATGTCCAGCAATATCTTGGGCATATATATTCCCAGGGCCTTTTTCCTCAGGACCCTTGTGCTCCCAGCACTCTGTGTTCTGAATGTGCCATGTTCCTCAGTCTCTAGGGTCCTGGGGCTCTACATTCCTGTGGACCTCAGTTCCCAGTTCCATATGTTCCGGGGCCTTCATAGTCCCAGAGCCCTATCTTCACTGGCCTCTATCTTCCTGGGGCCCTGTGTTCTGCATCATTGGGCTAACCACTAAGCTATACTTGATCTGTTTGAGTTTTATCCTGCCAAAAGATGAACATAATGGCACTTGCATTAACAATTTAATAGATCAGCATTGCAAAAGAACAGACATAAGATACAACTCAAACAGATCAAGTGTAGCTTAGCAGTTAGCCCCAACTCAAACAAATCAAGCTACACTTGATCTGTTTGAGTTGTATCCTGTCGAAACAAACATAATTGCAATTACTTTAACAATTTCATATTTAGCATTGCAAAAGAACAGACATAAAATACACATTGTTAACGTGAGTTTTTTAATATATTATCAGAGTTAACTAAGCAGTGTAACTTTATCGCTAGTTCCACATGAACCACACTCAGATTTTGTTGCTGTCAGTTTGTCCCACAACAGTATCCTCTTTTCAGATACACCAACAGGACTGAAGCTTTGGAAATTGTTGCCACACTTCGTACTTTCAACAATGTTTCACATGTGACATTTCCTTTTGGAGGAGCATACCATGTGTGCACTTTACGCTGTGTAAGGGTCTCTGGCTACAGCCGTCATTTTACTGAAATGCAGCACTGCTGTATGACTTTAAAATAAGTCCTATGTGTTTGAAAGACTGATGTCAGTTTATTATTAACATATTTGGATGACAACAACAAATTATTTCAGCCCTTGTGCAGATGGATTCCACTGTTATGGAATCTCAGCTGTGACATCACAGCAACAACAGTTTTTTAAAACATAACCTGTGGCAATGAAGATTTCTGACAAATCTTTTAAAGGCGGACGCTTCCACTATAAGAGACCTACTGCTCAGAGAGTTCCTGACAGTCTGCAGAACTGAACAGCCAACAGGTCTGCTGTGTGCCATCATTCTTTACGGTCTGTGCTTCATGTTTAGCTCTGCCACCCTGTTTAATTTCACTTTCTGCTTTAGGGTGGGAGAGATTTATTTTATGGCTCTTTCTTCTGCTGTTTCACTGTACCTTGTTCCATCACTGCTGAGTTTTATGATCACTGAGGAGCTTTTTCATTACATTTCATCATGAGCTGGTGCCGTGCTTCGCCACATCCATTACACCTCGGAAACTCCTTGGGTCCTGGATGGCAACCCATCAAGCAGACAACCAGTCCATCCACACCTCTTGAAAGTAAACATCTATCTGCTGCAGCCAGGTGGAGCGTGGGCATCCCCTTGGCTTCCTCCAGCCACTGGGGTTCTCAACAATCAGGCAACTATGCGCTGGATCATGCATAGAGAAATGTGCCATTTCAGCAATTTTTTTGTTTCTTTTCAAATGTTAGTCACACAGTGCAATTTTTGTAATTTTGCCAACACAATGGAGTTTAAATGAAACAATCAAGGTGTATGTGATGTGTAGATTTCCAGCTTTAATTCCACAAGTTAAACAAAATACTGCATTACTCATTCAGGACAAACTGTTGTGAAAGTGTTGGAACACGGACCCACAACAGGGGGCGCAAATGAACGGACAATGGAGGAAGTCAAATAGCACTTTTACTGTTGTGAAATAAGCACAACAAGCACGACAGATTACAATAGAAAATAATAAAGTCAATTCACAAAGGTGTCATGTGGGCAGGCTCGAAGATAGAAGACGTCTGTCCAAAGCAGAACCGGAACCACACGATTTCCTCCGCCACCGAACCCCGGGAATACTGGAGCCGCCAAGTCCCGAACTCCCAGGTGGCCACTGCCTCCGCTTGTCGGATCTGGTACTGCTGGCGAGGAACAAAAACAGTTAGATGTGGGTGCGTTTGCACCGAGCAACACGGATGGTGAAAAAAACCACCTCCACCTCTTGTCAGGAAAATGTGAGTACTTATCAAAAAGGGTTCAAAACAGTCTCCAGCTGCAAGTACTCACCAACCACTGTCAAAACACAAGCAACAAAGTCACTGTCTGAAAGACAACACAACGGCTGAGTTCGTTACCTCCTCGGTAGAACGATATCTCGGCAAAGAGGTGGAGATGACGTCTTGCTGATATACCGATGCAGATCAGATGAGTGGTGACAGCTGTCATAGGTGATGAGTGTCAGCTGTCACCCCGACTGCTCCTGTGAGGCGGCAGCGCCCTCTGGTGCCTGGAGCCCGCACTCCAGGCAGGGTGCCCTCTGGTGGTGGTGGGCCAGCAGTACCTCCTCTTCAGCGGCCCACACAACAGGACCCCCCCCTCAACGGGCGCCTCCTGGCGCCCGACCAGGCTTGTCCGGGTGGCGGCGGTAGAAATCGGCCAGGAGGGCCGGGTCCAGGATGAAGCTCCTCTTCACCCAGGAGCGTTCTTCAGGTCCGTACCCCTCCCAGTCCACCAAATACTGGAAGCCCCGGCCCATCCTACGGACATCTAAGAGCCGGCGCACAGTCCAAGCCGGCTCGCCATCGATGATCCGGGCAGGAGGTGGTGCCGGACCCGGAGTACAGAGGGGTGAGGTGTGATGTGGCTTAATCCGGGACACATGGAAAACGGGATGGATCCGCAGTGAGGCCGGAAGCTGAAGCCTCACCGCGGCTGGACTGATGACCTTGAGGATTTTAAATGGGCCGATGTACCGATCCTGCAGTTTTGGAGGGGGATGTCCTTTGTTGACAACCACACTTCCTGCCCTGGCCGATACGCAGGGGCCGGGGTCCGCCGACGGTCTGCATGGGTTTTCGTCCTCATCCGGGCCCTCAGCAAAGCAGAATGGGCGGCACGCCACACCCGACGGCACTTCCGTAGGTGGGCCTGGACCGAGGGCACACCGACCTCTCCCTCAACCACCGGAAACAAGGGAGGCTGGTACCCCAGACACACCTCAAAAGGGGAGAGGCCGGTGGCTGACGACACCTGGCTGTTATGGGCATACTCGATCCAGGCCAAATGGGTACTCCAGGCCGCCGGGTGCGCGGCCGTCACGCAATGCAGGGCCTGTTCCACCTCCTGATTGGCCCGTTCTGCTTGCCCGTTGGTCTGGGGATGGTACCCGGATGAGAGACTCACCGTGGCCCCCAGTTCCCGGCAGAAGCTCCTCCAGACTTGCGAGGAGAACTGGGGGCCGCGATCGGAGACGATGTCTGTTGGAATCCCATGCAGCCGGACGACGTGGTGGACCAGGAGGTCCGCTGTCTCCTGGGCAGTCGGGAGCTTCGGGAGGGCCACGAAGTGGGCCGCCTTGGAGAATCGGTCCACTATCGTGAGGATGGTGGTGTTGCCCTGGGACGGTGGGAAGCCCGTGACATAATCCAGGCCGATGTGGGACCAGGCAGCGATGAGGCACGGGCAGCGGCTGGAGCAGTCCCGAAGCCCTGCGATGATCAGCCTTGCCCCTGGCGCAGGTGGTGCAGGCCTGGATATAGTCCCGGACATCGGCCTCTAGGGACGCCCACCAGAAGCGCTGCCGGACAACTGCCACGGTTCTTCGCACCCCTGGATGACAGGAGAGCTTGGAGCCGTGACAGAAGTCCAGGACTGCAGCCCTAGCCTCTGGTGGGATGTAGAGTCTGTTCTTCGGTCCAGTTCCGGGGTCCGGGCTTCGTGCCAGGGCCTCCCGGACGGTTCTCTCTACGTCCCAGGTGAGGGTGGCCACGATAGTGGACTCCGGGATGATGGGTTCCGGTGGATCCGACAACTCCGTTTTGACTTCATCTTCATGTACCCGGGACAAGGCATCCGATCTCTGGTTTTTGGTCCCGGGACGGTAGGTGATCCGGAAGTCAAAACGGCCGAAGAACAGTGACCAGCGGGCTTGCCTGGGGTTCAGCCGCTTGGCGGTCCTGATATACTCCAGGTTCCGGTGGTCAGTGAAAACCGTGAATGGCACGGACGTTCCCTCCAACAGATGTCTCCACTCTTCTAGAGCCTCTTTCACCGCAAGGAGTTCTCGATTGCCGACGTCATAGTTCCGTTCGGCCGGGGTCAATCTGCAGGAAAAATAGGCACACGGGTGAAGGACCTTATCGGTCCTCCCGCTCTGGGAAAGCACAGCTCCTATCCCTGAGTCCGAGGCGTCCACTTCAACCACTAACTGGCGACTAGGATTGGGCTGCACCAGAACGGGTGCAGACGAGAAGCGCCGTTTCAACTCCTTGAACACGGCATCGCAATGATCCGACCAGGTGAAGGGGACTTTTGGTGAGGTCAGGGCTGTCAGGGGGCTAACTACCTGACTGTAGCCCTTAATGAACCTCCTGAAGAAATTAGCAAAGCCGAGGAACTGTTGCAGCTTCCTACGGCTGGTGGGTTGGGGCCAGTCTCTCACCGCCGCGACCTTGGCCGGATCAGGAGCGACGGAGTTAGGGAAGATGATAAACCCCAGGAAGGACAAAGAAGTGCGGTGGAACTCGCACTTCTCGCCCTTCACAAACAGCCGGTTCTCCAACAACCGCTGCAGGACCTGACGTACATGCCGGACATGGGTCTCAGGATCTGGAGAAAAGATGAGTATATCGTCCAGATATATGAAGACGAATCGGTGCAGGAAATCCCGCAAGACATCATTAACTAATGCTTGGAACGTCGCGGGGGCGTTTGTAAGACCGAACGGCATGACCAGGTACTCAAAGTGACCTAAGGGGGTGTTAAATGCCGTCTTCCACTCGTCTCCCTTCCGGATCCGAACCAGGTGATACGCATTTCTAAGATCTAGCTTGGTGAATATTTGGGCTCCATGCAGGGGCGTGAACACTGAATCCAACAAGGGCAATGGGTATCGGTTACGAACCGTGATTTCGTTCAGCCCCCTGTAATCAATGCATGGACGTAGTCCGCCATCCTTTTTCCCCACAAAAAAGAAACCTGCACCCATCGGGGAGGTGGAATTCCGGATCAACCCGGCAGCTAATGAGTCCCGGATGTAGGTCTCCATTGATTCGCGCTCAGGTCGTGAGAGGTTGTACAGCCTGCTGGACGGAAACTCAACGCCTGGAACCAAATCAATGGCACAATCGTACGGGTGGTGCGGGCGAAGGGTGAGCGCCAGATCCTTGCTGAACACGTCCACAAGGTCATGGTACTCCACCGGCACTGTCCCGAGATTGGGCGGGACTCTGACCTCCTCCTTAGCCTGGGAACCGGGAGGAACTGAGGAACCTAAACATACCCGATGGCAGGTCTCGCTCCACTGAACCACTACCCCGGACGGCCAATCGATCTGGGGATTGTGTTTTAACATCCAGGGGAACCCGAGAATCACGCGGGAGGTGGCAGGAGTCACAAAAAACTCGATCTCCTCCCGGTGGTTTCCTGACACCACCAGAGTTACTGGTGGTGTCTTATGTGTGATCAAAGGGAGTAGGGAGCCATCTAGTGCCCGTACTTGCACAGGTGAAGTAAGTGCCACCAGAGGGAGCCCTGCCTCCCTAGCCCATTTGCTGTCTAGCAAATTCCCTTCAGAGCCCGTGTCCACCAGTGCTGGGGCCTGAAGGGTTAAATCCTCATAAAGGATTGTAACCGGGAGTCGTGTGGCAATATGGGTGTGTCCCACGTGAATGTCTTGGCCCACCCCTAGCCCAGTTTCTAGGGGCGGGCGTTGGTGTTTAACCGCTCGGGGCAGTCCCTCACCTGATGCTCTATCAAGCCACAAACAAAGCACGCTCCGCAGACCAGCCTCCTCTGTCTATCCGGGGGTCTAAATGTGGCCCTGCTCGTGTCCATAGCTTCATCAGCAGGGGGAGCTGTAACCACACGGAGCGTAGGGGCCGTGGAGCATGGGGAGGGCGGAGCTCGGTTGGAGCTGGAAGGGAGAGGGACGGCGCGTGCCCGGCCACGCCCTTCGTCTTGTTCCCGACGGCGTTCTTCTAACCGATTGTCTAATCGTATAACCAGATCAATAAGCCCATCTAAGTCCCGCGGTTCGTCCTTAGCCACCAGGTGCTCCTTTAGGACCAACGACAGTCCGTTTACGAAGGCGGCGCGGAGGGCAGTGCTATTCCAGGCGGACCTTGCAGCCGCGATGCGGAAGTCGACTGCATAAGCAGCTGCGCTCCGGCGCCCCTGTCTCATTGACAGTAGCACGGCTGAAGCGGTCTCTCCTCTATTTGGGTGATCGAACACTGTTCTGAACTCCCTCACAAACCCATCATATGTCTGAAGGAGCCATGAATTTTGCTCCCAGAGCGCTGTAGCCCAAGCGCGTGCCTCACCGCGAAGCAGATTTATCACATAAGCTATTTTGCTGGCATCAGTCGCGTACATGACGGGACGTTGTGCGAAGACGAGCGAACACTGCATAAGAAAGTCCGCACACGTCTCCGCACAACCCCCATACGGCTCTGGAGGGCTTATGTATGCTTCCGGGGAAGGTGGGAGGGGTCGTTGAACGACCTGTGGACCGTCACTGTTACGCACAGGGTCGACAGGAGGGAGAGCCACAGCAGCGCCCTGAGGGCGCGCTTCCACCTGCGCGGCGAGAGCCTCCACCCTGCGGTTAAGGAGGACGTTCTGCTCGGTCATTAAATCCAACCGAGCCGTGAAAGCGGTGAGGATTCGCTGCAACTCTCCGATCATTCCTCCTGCGGACGTCTGTGCGCCCTGTTCTTCCATTGGCCCTTCAACAGCCGGTTGACGCCCCTCGGGATCCATGACGTTGGCCGAGATATCCTGTTGTGAAAGTGTTGGAACACGGACCCACAACAGGGGGCGCAAATGAACAGACAATGGAGGAAGTCAAATAGCACTTTTACTGTTGTGAAATAAGCACAACAAGCACGACAGATTACAATAGAAAATAATAAAGTCAATTCACAAAGGTGTCATGTGGGCAGGCTCGAAGATAGAAGACGTCTGTCCAAAGCAGAACCGGAACCACACGATTTCCTCCGCCACCAAACCCCGGGAATACTGGAGCCACCAAGTCCCGAACTCCCAGGTGGCCACTGCCTCCGCTTGTTGGATCTGGTACTGCTGGCGAGGAACAAAAACAGTTAGATGTGGGTGCGTTTGCACCCAGCAACACGGATGGTGAAAAAAACCACCTCCACCTCTTGTCAGGAAAATGTGAGTACTTATCAAAAAGGGTTCAATACAGTCTCCAGCTGCAAGTACTCACCAACCACTGTCAAAACACAAGCAACAAAGTCACTGTCTGAAAGACAACACAACGGCTGAGTTCGTTACCTCCTCGGTAGAACGATATCTCGGCAAAGAGGTGGAGATGACGTCTTGCTGATATACCGATGCAGATCAGATGAGTGGTGACAGCTGTCATAGGTGATGAGTGTCAGCTGTCACCCCGGCTGCTCCTGTGAGGCAGCAGCGCCCTCTGGTGCCTGGAGCCCGCACTCCAGGCAAGGTGCCCTCTGGTGGTGGTGGGCCAGCAGTACCTCCTCTTCAGCGGCCCACACAACACAAACAGTATTTTTTTAACATAGTCTATCCATTTTCAGAGGCCGTAAGTTATTGACTGACCCACCCTTTCATGGGCAGGTGTGGCCCATTTCCTTGAGTTAATCCCAAGTGTTGAATCTGCGTTTAGTAGCTTTTCATTGGTACACCTGCAAGTGAAGGAGCCCATAATTCAGCTGAGGGAAAAATAACTATTGGACAGATAGTAGAAACTTATGGTACAATCTTTAAAAAATGTATCATATTGTGAGATCATATAAGTAAGTCTTTTTGACATTCACTTGGCACAGGGTTTACGCCAGATGCACTTCCTGGCACAACTCTACATTACATAGAAAATGGGCAAGGATTTCCTTGAATCAGTAACTTTTCGCTCTGGAAACAACCGCAATAAACCACTTGGCCATAACTTCCTATAAGCTAGGATAAGAAAAGCAATGCCAAAATGGTTGGAATACCACAGAAGACCAGTAAAGCAGATGATCATAGAATTTTTTTTTCTTTGTGAAGAAAAAACCCATCACAAAACAGCAATTTAAGAAGGCTCTAGAGGAGGTATGTACTGTACCTATCCTTGCCAATGTCTACAATCAAAAGACTGCAACCTCTGTATTTATAGCAAACCATTAGTAAGATTCAAGAAAAGGAAGGCCAGATCAGAGTTTGCCAGAAAGCATCTAAAACTAACCTGACCAGTTCTCGAACAAGATTTTTTGGACTGATGAAACCAAGATTAATTTGTATCAGAATGACTTGAAGAGAATGCAGAAGGAAAGGAATGTGGAGGCAGTGTTGTGGCATGTATAGCTGCCAATGGACCCCTGGTGGTTATTGATGATGTGTCTATTCACTGAAGTAACAGTGAACTCTGAAGGATAAAGGGTGATTAATACCTGCACAGATTCAGCCAAATACTGCCAAAGTGACAGGATGATGAAGTGACAGTGCAGATGGACACTAATCCAAAATATACTGCCAAAGCAACCCAAGAGCTACAGTCCTCTATGCAAAGAAAACGAATATTCTTCATGGATTATGTCATTCATCAGACTTCAATCCTTAGAGTCGCCTTTCATTTACTCAAGACCAAACTGAGGGTAGGAAGACCCACAAACTAAACTTTAGGGAGCTGCAGTAAAGGCCTGGAAACGTATCTCAAGGGATGAAACGGCATTTGGTGATGTCCATGGGTTCCAGCCTTCACACAGTCATTGACTTCAACGGATTTTCAAATAAGAATTTATGCGTTTTTTCCTTTCAGCTGGCCTGTTTGCTCGGCGATTCAAATCAGTTTCCACAATTTTTAAATCAGATTCCCTTCCTGATGGAACTCTAGGTTTACAGAGAAAAATACTCCTAGCATTTCTAAGCAGTCTCCCAGCTGAGTACTAATCAGGACTTACTCTACTTAACGTCTGACATTATGAAGTATGCACACAGTGGTATGACTGCACCATGTGGACAATCTGTGGATAAAAATGGCTGGAATCCCCTAGCGGTTATGCAATATTTTTATTAACCTTCAATTAAAGCTGAAAGTCTACACTTCAATTACATCCTTGCATCATTGATGGTGGAACAGAGGCAAAATTGTGTCACTGTTCAAATATGTATGCAATCTAAGGTAGGTTCTTTCAGCTTCTCCCTTTTTCATTCACACAGTAGTTCTGATATTGATCTACAGGATGACGTGATGCACGTTTCATGCTGGATGCCCTTCCAGACACAACTCCACATTTCACTGAGAATGGACAGATGTGGTTTTAGACCACGAAGCATCTGCTCTGCTCTGGTTGGACCCACCCTGTGGATTCTACTGTGTGTAATGGGGGGTGAGATCGTCGTCTTCCTGTTCCGGAGCACAGCGGTGTTCTGCTGTATCTGTTAGCTGTTTGAACTGAGCTGTTTGAGTTCTTTGAATTAACAGTCTTTTTCAAGACTTTTTTACTTTTTTTTTTTTTTTTTTTTACTTTTTCACCGTGCTCCAACGCCTAAAGAAGACCTCTAATCGGTCGAAACATCGCGACGGAGCACTTTTATCAGCTAACTTTCATCAGCGTTGGCAAGCTAACTAGCTTGCTAACGCTTTCGTTTTTATTTTTATTTTATTTTTTAGCACTGTTGTCGTGCTGCTCCACAGCCTGCCTAGTGGATTTTTATTTTATTTTAGCACTGTTGTCGTGTGTTACTTGTGCTGCTCCACAGCCTGTCCAGTGGATTTTTATTTTATTTTAGCACTGTTGTCGTGTGTTACCTGTGCTGCTCCACAGCCTGTTCAGTGGATTTTTATTTTATTTTAGCACTGTTGTCGTGCGTTACCTGTGCTGCTCCGCAGCCTGTCTAGTGGATTTTTATTTTATTTTTTACCACTGTTGTCGTGCATTACCTGTGCTGCTCCGCAGCCTGTCTAGTGGATTTTTATTTTATTTTTTACCACCGTTGTCGTGCGTTACCTGTGCTGCTCCACAGCCTGTCTAGTGGATTTTTATTTTATTTTTTACCACCGTTGTCGTGCATTACCTGTGCTGCTCCACAGCCTGTCTAGTGGATTTTTATTTTATTTTTTACCACCGTTGTCGTGCGTTACCTGTGCTGCTCCACAGCCTGTCTAGTGGATTTTTATTGTTTTTTGCCACCGTTGTCGTGCGTTGCCTGTGCTGCTCCGCAGCCTGTCTAGTGGATTTTTATTTATTTTTTGCCGCCGTTGTCGTGCGTTACCTGTGCTGCTCCACAGCCTGTCTAGTGGATTTTTATTTTATTTTTTGCCGCCGTTGTCGTGCGTTACCTGTGCTGCTCCGCAGCCTGTCTAGTGGATTTTTATTTTATTTTTTACCACCGTTGTCGTGCGTTACCTGTGCTGTTCCACGGCCTGTCTAGTGGATTTTTATTTTATTTATTTTTTTTTTTTACCACCATTGTCGTGCGTTACCTGTGCTGCTCCGCAGCCTGTCTAGTGGATTTTTATTTTATTTTTTGCCGCCGTTGTCGTGCGTTACCTGTGCTGCTCCACAGCCTGTCTAGTGGATTTTTATTTTATTTTTTACCACCGTTGTCGTGCGTTACCTGTGCTGTTCCACGGCCTGTCTAGTGGATTTTTATTTTATTTTTATTTTTTTTTTTACCACCGTTGTCGTGTGTTACCTGTGCTGCTCCGCAGCCTGTCTAGTGGATTTTTATTTTATTTTCTACCACTGTTGTCGTGTGTTACCTGTGCTGCTCCACAGCCTGTCTAGTGGATTTTTATTTTATTTTTGCACCGTTGTTGTGCGTTCGCTGTTGCCGTGCGTTACTTGTGCTGCTTCATGGCCTGTCTGGTGCCTTAACTAAAGCACTCCTTCTGCTGAATCACCTCTAAATTATTTACACATTATTCACTTTGCGTGTTTTTAGGAATCCACTAGGTTGCGTAGCTACTAGCTTTTAGCCGATTTAGCATGGCGGCTTCTCCTGTCTCTCCCGCACTTTTCTGCTCTGGTTGTGAAATGTTTAGCTGTTCCTCGGCCTCCTTTAGCAGTAACGGTACTTGTAATAAGTGCAGCTTATTCGTAGCTTTGGAGGCCAGGCTGGGCGAATTGGAGACTCGGCTCCGCACCGTGGAAAATTCTACAGCTAAACAGGCCCCTGTAGTCGGTGCGGACCAAGGTGGCTTAGCCACCGTTAGTTCCCCCCTGGCGGATCCCGGGCAGTCGGGAAAGCAGGCCGACTGGGTGACTGTGAGGAGGAAGCGTAGCCCTAAACAGAAGCCCCGTGTACACCGTCAACCCGTGCACATCTCTAACCGTTTTTCCCCACTCGACGATACACTCGCCGAGGATCAAACTCTGGTTATTGGCGACTCTGTTTTGAGAAATGTGAAGTTAGCGACACCAGCAACCATTGTCAATTGTCTTCCGGGGGCCAGAGCAGGCGACATTGAAGGAAATTTGAAATTGCTGGCTAAGGCTAAGCGTAAATTTGGTAAGATTGTAATTCACGTCGGCAGTAATGACACTCGGTTACGCCAATCGGAGGTCACTAAAATTAACATTAAATCGGTGTGTAACTTTGCAAAAACAATGTCGGACTCTGTTGTTTTCTCTGGGCCCCTCCCCAATCAGACCGGGAGTGACATGTTTAGCCGCATGTTCTCCTTGAATTGCTGGCTGTCTGAGTGGTGTCCAAAAAATGAGGTGGGCTTCATTGATAATTGGCAAAGCTTCTGGGGAAAACCTGGTCTTGTTAGGAGAGACGGCATCCATCCCACTTTAGATGGAGCAGCTCTCATTTCTAGAAATCTGGCCAATTTTCTTGGATCCTCCAAACTGTGACTGTCTAGCGTTGGGACCAGGAGGCAGAGCTGTGGTCTTATACACCTCTCTGCAGCTTCTCTCCCCCTGCCATCCCCTCATTACCCCATCCCTGTAGAGACGGTGCCTGCTTCCAGACCACCAATAACCAGCAAAAATCTATTTAAGCAAAAAAAAATTCAAAAAGAAAAAATAATATAGCACCTTCAACTGCACCACAGACTAAAACAGTTAAATGTGGTCTATTAAACATTAGGTCTCTCTCTTCTAAGTCCCTGTTGGTAAATGATATAATAATTGATCAACGTATTGATTTATTCTGCCTAACAGAAACCTGGTTACAGCAGGATGAATATGTTAGTTTAAATGAGTCAACACCCCCGAGTCACACTAACTGTCAGAATGCTCGTAGTACGGGCCGGGGCGGAGGATTAGCAGCAATCTTCCATTCCAGCTTATTAATTAATCAAAAACCTAGACAGAGCTTTAATTCATTTGAAAGCTTGTCTCTTAGTCTTTTCCATCCAAATTGGAAGTCCCAAAAACCAGTTTTATTTGTTATTATCTATCGTCCACCTGGTCGTTACTGTGAGTTTCTCTGTGAATTTTCAGACCTTCTGTCTGACTTAGTGCTTAGCTCAGATAAGATACTTATAGTGGGCGATTTTAACATCCACACAGATGCTGAGAATGACAGCCTCAACACTGCATTTAATCTATTATTAGACTCTATTGGCTTTGCTCAAAAAGTAAATGAGTCCACCCACCACTTTAATCATATCTTAGATCTTGTTTTGACTTATGGTATGGAAATAGAAGACTTAACAGTATTCCCTGAAAACTCCCTTCTGTCTGATCATTTTTTAATAACATTTACATTTACCCTGATGGACTACCCTGCAGTGGGGAATAAGTTTCATTACACTAGAAGTCTTTCAGAAAGCGCTGTAACTAGGTTTAAGGATATGATTCCTTCTTTATGTTCTCTATTGTCATATACCAACACAGAGCAGAGTAGCTACCTAAACTCTGTAAGGGAGTTAGAGTATCTCGTCAATAGTTTTACATCCTCATTGAAGACAACTTTGGATGCTGTAGCTCCTCTGAAAAAGAGAGCTTTAAATCAGAAGTGTCTGACTCCGTGGTATAACTCACAAACTCGTAGCTTAAAGCAGATAACCCGTAAGTTGGAGAGGAAATGGCGTCTCACTAATTTAGAAGATCTTCACTTAGCCTGGAAAAAGAGTTTGTTGCTCTATAAAAAAGCCCTCCGTAAAGCTAGGACATCTTTCTACTCATCACTAATTGAAGAAAATAAGAACAACCCCAGGTTTCTTTTCAGCACTGTAGCCAGGCTGACAAAGAGTCAGAGCTCTATTGAGCTGAGTATTCCATTAACTTTAACTAGTAATGACTTCATGACTTTCTTTGCTAACAAAATTTTGACTATTAGAGAAAAAATTACTCATAACCATCCCAAAGATGTATCGTTATCTTTGGCTGCTTTCAGTGATGCCGGTATTTGGTTAGACTGTTTCTCTCCGATTGTTCTGTCTGAGTTATTTTCATTAGTTACTTCATCCAAACCATCAACATGTTTATTAGACCCCATTCCTGCCAGGCTGCTCAAGGAAGTCCTACCATTATTTAATGCTTCAATCTTAAATATGATCAACTTATCTTTGTTAGTTGGCTATGTACCACAGGCTTTTAAGGTGGCAGTAATTAAACCATTACTTAAAAAGCCATCTCTTGACCCAGCTATTTTAGCTAATTATAGGCCAATCTCCAACCTTCCTTTTCTCTCAAAGATTCTTGAGAGGGTAGTTGTAAAACAGCTAACTGATCACCTGCAGAGGAATGGTCTATTTGAAGAGGTTCAGTCAGGTTTTAGAATTCATCATAGTACAGAAACAGCATTAGTGAAGGTTACAAATGATCTTCTTATGGCTTCGGACAGTGGACTTATCTCTGTGCTTGTTCTGTTGGACCTCAGTGCTGCTTTTGATACTGTTGACCATAAAATTTTATTACAGAGATTAGAGCATGTCATAGGTATTAAAGGCACTGCGCTGCAGTGGTTTGAATCATATTTGTCTAATAGATTACAGTTTGTTCATGTAAATGGGGAATCTTCTTCACAGACTAAAGTTAATTATGGAGTTCCACAAGGTTCTGTGCTAGGACCAATTTTATTCACTTTATACATGCTTCCCTTAGGCAGTATTATTAGACGGTATTGCTTAAATTTTCATTGTTACGCAGATGATACCCAGCTTTATCTATCCATGAAGCCAGAGGACACACACCAATTAGCTAAACTGCAGGATTGTCTTACAGACATAAAGACATGGATGACCTCTAATTTCCTGCTTTTAAACTCAGATAAAACTGAAGTTATTGTACTTGGCCCCACAAATCTTAGAAGCATGGTGTCTAACCAGATCTTTACTCTGGATGGCATTTCCCTGACCTCTAGTAATACTGTGAGAAATCTTGGAGTCATTTTTGATCAGGATATGTCATTCAAAGCGCATATTAAACAAATATGTAGGACTGCTTTTTTGCATTTACGCAATATCTCTAAAATCAGAAAGGTCTTGTCTCAGAGTGATGCTGAAAAACTAATTCATGCATTTATTTCCTCTAGGCTGGACTATTGTAATTCTTTATTATCAGGTTGTCCTAAAAGTTCCCTAAAAAGCCTTCAGTTAATTCAAAATGCTGCAGCTAGAGTACTGACGGGGACTAGCAGGAGAGAGCATATCTCACCCGTGTTGGCCTCTCTTCATTGGCTTCCTGTTAATTCTAGAATAGAATTTAAAATTCTTCTTCTTACTTATAAGGTTTTGAATAATCAGGTCCCATCTTATCTCAGGGACCTCGTAGTACCATATCACCCTAATAGAGCGCTTCGCTCTCAGACTGCAGGCTTACTTGTAGTTCCTAGGGTTTGTAAGAGTAGAATGGGAGGCAGAGCCTTCAGCTTTCAGGCTCCTCTCCTGTGGAACCAGCTCCCAATTCAGATCAGGGAGACAGATACCCTCTCTACTTTTAAGATTAGGCTTAAAACTTTCCTTTTCGCTAAGGCTTATAGTTAGGGCTGGATCGGGTGACCCTGGACTATCCCTTGGTTATGCTGCTTTAGACGTAGACTGTGGGGGGGTTCCCATGATGCACTGTTTCTTTCTCTTTTTGCTCTGTATGCATCACTCCGCATTTAATCATTAGTGATCGATCTCTGCCCCCCTCCACAGCATGTCTTTTTCCTGGTTCTTTCCCTCAGCCCCAACCAGTCTCAGCAGAAGACTGCCCCTCCCTGAGCCTGGTTCTGCTGGAGGTTTCTTCCTGTTAAGAGGGAGTTTTTCCTTCCCACTGTTGCCAAGTGCTTGCTCACAGGGGGTCGTTTTGACCGTTGGGGTTTTTCGTGATTGTTGTATGGCCTTGCCTTACAATATAGAGCGCCTTGGGGCAACTGTTTGTTGTGATTTGGCGCTATATAAAAAAAAAGTTGATTGATTGATTGATTGTAAAACTGAAGAGATAAATGTATTTAACATTAAATGCTTTAGAACTCACCTGTGGCTCCTCAGGAGACGAACCAAGGCCTTGGCGATCACTCCAACCTCTGCTTTTGGGGCAAGATGGAAGTACAGCTGAGCCACAGCCATCACCACCTGGACCGTGAGGAATTTAGCATGAATGTGTGTGATGGGGGGGTTAAGGAGTGACCAGACATAGCAACACATACACGGTAAAATACTGTTGTACACGATAAAATGCTGGACATCCTGTATCAATGCATCACTGTTTCACAAACTGAAGATGTGACATTTATTCTACTGATGTGTGAATAAAATAAAATTCTTTTGGTCTATTTTTAAGACAGAAAATGAAACCTGACAGCATCTGAAAAAAATGTGTTTTCTTAATTATTTTTTATATTTTAGCATAACTGGTTTAAAACAATCCCTAACCCAACAATCCAAATTTGAGAAATGTGTCTAGGTGATCAACTGTAAAGTTTTTTCTACTTTTTTTAATGGTTTCCTCCCTGGTTGACAGGTTCTTAGGTCACAGAACTGAGTACTTTCTTAAATGTGAGTGATGTCACGTTGCTATCTGAAGTCAAATCCATCAGTTCCTTAAGCCCCTCTCATACAGAAGGCCTATGTGTGCCATCTTAGTGGCTACCAATGAGGTGCTATACTCACAGAACACACGCCTGCACTAGGCGCCAATTCCAGCGACTGCAAGCATGTGCATGGTGCATAAGCGCTGCACGTGTACGCAGAGTTTAGTGGCAATTAATGTACCGTGTTGTCTGCTGCTTCCTGGCCAGTGTTTTATCATCTTTATCTGTGTTTTCTTACATTTTATCATGGATTTGGCATTTATGAACAACCTGGTGGTCTCCAGCCTGTCACACAGACTGTGCGTATGTGTGGAGCACTCGGGTAAGGAGACACCGTGTGTGGTGGACGCTTTGGACATGGTGCGGTTGGTAGAGCAAGCTGTCTTATGACTGAAGTGTCGGCGGTTCGAATCTGGCTCCCAATCAGTCAAAAATCTGCATTTTGCTGTTGTGTCCTTGGGCAAGACACTTAACCCACTTTGCCTGTGTATGAATGAGGTGGCGGTCAGAGGGGCCATAGGCACAGAATGGCAGCCACGCTTCCGTCAGTTCGCCCCAGCGCAGCTGTGGCTACATTAGTAGCTTACCACCACCAATGCGAGTGAATGGATAATGTAACTTGTAAAGCCTCTAAATGCCACACCTTCTGGATGGTGATACAGAGGCTGTGCTACAAGTTTAGACAAAAAGTTTTTTAAATTCCCAGGTATTAATTTGGGCCTCGTTCCTCGGTGATGTACAGTATGTACAGTCTCAAGCTTGTTATATTTTTATATAATATATATATATAATATATATATATATATATATATATATACACAGTGAGGAAAATAAGTATTTGAACACCCTGCAGTTTTGCAAGTTCTCCCACTTAGAAATCATAGAGGGGTCTGAAATTTTCATCTTAGGTGCATGTCCACTGTGAGAGACATAATCAAAAAAAAAAAATCCAGAAATCACAATGTATGATTTTTTAAATAATTTATTTGTATGTTACTGCTGTAAATAAGTATTTGAACCCCTGCCAACCAGCAAGAATTCTGGGTCACACAGACCTGTTAATTTTTCCTTAAGAATCCCTCTTATTCTGCACTCTTTACCTGTATTAACTGCACCTGTTTGAACTTGTTACCTGTATAAAAGACACCTCACACACTCCATCAATCACACTCCAACCTGTCCACCATAGCCAAGACCAAAGAGCTGTCTAAGGACACCAGGGACAAAACTGTAGACCTGCACAAGGCTGGGATGGACTACAGGACAACAGGCAAGCAGCTTGGTAGAAGACAACAACTGTTAAGATTATTTATTAGAAAGTGGAAGAAACATAAGATGACTGTCAGTCTCCCTCAGTCTGGGATTCCATGCAAGATCTCACTTTGTGGGTAAGGATGATTCTGAGAAAGCTCAGAACTACACAGGAGGACCTGGTCAATGACCTGAAGAGAGCTGGGACCACAGTCACAAAGATTACATTAGTAACACATGATGCTGTCATGGTTTAAAATCCTGCAGGGCAGCAAGGTCCCCCTGGTCAAGCCAGCACATGTCCAGGCCCGTTTGAAGTTCACCAGTGACCATCTGGATGATCCAGTGGAGGCATGGGAGAAGGTCATGTGGTCAGATGAGACCAGAATAGAGCTTTTTGGTATCAACTCCACTTACCATGTTTAGAGGATGAGAACAACCCCAAGAAAACCATCCCAAATGTGAAGCATGGGGGTGGAAACATCATACTCTGGGGGTGCTCTTCTGCAAAGGGGACAGGACAACTGCACCGTATTGAAGGGAGGATGGATGGGGTCATGTATTGCGAGATTTTGGCAAACAACCTCCTTCCCTCAGTAAGCGCATTGAAGATGGGTCATGGCTGGGTCTTCCAGCATGACAATGACCCCAAAGACAGAGCCAGTGCAACTAAGGAGGGGCTCCGTAAGAAGTATTTCAAGGTCCTGGAGTGGCCTGGCCAGTCTCCAGACCTGAATTCAATAGAAAATCTTTGGAGGGAGCTGAAACTCCAAACCTGAAAGATCTAGAGAAGATCTGTATGGAGGAGTGGACCAAAATATATATATATATATATATATATATATATATATATATATATATATATATATATATATATATATATATATATATATATATATATATATATATATAGTACAGCTGCTGGTGGTGCCATGAATCTTCTTGAGGTGGTTCCTGAGGAGGAATATGACTTGTGTCTTTATTGTTTCTTTCAGTGTAAATGATATTATAGAGCTAGACTTGCAGTCAGTTTTTGAGCTATTCCAAAATGAAAACACCTCTTTTGGTGGGGAGATAAAACACAGATCACCCAGGGTGACCACAGTGGCAGTAATTAAATGTAATGCTTCATTAATCTCTGTGAAGAAAACTGTCTCTTGTCACAGTGTCACAGCAGTGGTATTTGTAACAGTTATGTGTTTGACTTCTGACTGCCTCAAACTATTAATGAGCAACGTTCCGCTCTGCGTGCCTAAACTATGCGACAGATGTGCACTATGTCAGACTTCTCTCACAGCTGCATTGCGGCTCTGCAGGAGTGGCTTGGTGTTCCTCAGCAGCAGCCGATGATCTGGATCCATCACGTATGGCTTCCTCTTGGCCATGGCAGCTGCCTCGGCTTTCTTCTCCTTTTCCTCTTCATCCTCGTCCTCGTCTTCATCTGAGCCATAAAAGGTCTTCTCTCCGCTGCTTCCCTCCTCTAGCAGGGACTCCTGTAGTATTACCAGACGTTAAAAACAATGGGAAGGAAATATTTTTATTGTAGTAATACAATGATAATCTGAATATATGTGATACAAAATGCTGTACCATCTTTGAGAAGCTTTATGATGTTATTACGAGTGTTCAGCAAGCAAACAATGTGTTCCTGCAGCAGTTCTGTTAATGACTGAAACAAATTGGTTCATTTGTTGATGTCAAACACTGAGAATAGATGTCAGTTTTGTCTAAAAACCTGATAAATATGCGTGAAAAAAACACCATATTGGCAACACACACAGTTTGCAGGTTGTACCACTGCACAGATGCTATGACAGAGCTAAAATTATAATTTAATCCACAAAATTAACTGCTGTATTATTGTGCAATGCATTTTGTATATAAAGGGGTACTGCTTCATTATTTTACCAATAACAATCTAGCCAAAAATAATAGTAGTAATAATAATAACAACAACAAGAAGTTATAATAATAACAACATAAACACGAGGTGTATTAGATAAGAAACCGACACTTTTATTTATTTTTTAACTATATGGATTTGAATGACGTGCGATTACACCAATCATGCTTGAACCCTCGTGCGCATGTGTGAGTTTTTTCACGCGTCGGTGACGTCATTTCCCTGTGGGCAGGCCTTGAGTGAGATGTGGTCCCGCCCTCTCGGCTGAATTCCTTTGTTTCACACGCTGCTCGAGACGGCGCGCGTTGCTTTATCAAAATTTTTTCTGGAGGACACTATTCGAGAAATTTAGCTGGTTTTCGGTGAAAAGTTTAATGGCTGATGAGAAATTATGGGGTGTTTCTGTCGCTGTAAGGACTTCCCACGGAGCGGGACGTCGCACAGCGCTTCCAGGCGCCGTCGTCGGCCTGTTTTGACCTGAAAACATCCTAATTTAAGGCTTAATTCACCCAGGACGTCGTGAGAGAACAGAGAAGATTCAGAAGAGGCCGGCATGAGGACTTTATGCGGACATTCCACTGTTTAAGGACATTTTGTAATGAAAGACGTGCGCGCAAATTCGCCGAGTCGTTTCCGTGACGACTCGGCGAATCTGTGTGCGCGGCGACAGGAAAAACACCTCCGTGTTGAAAATCATTTGTAAAATTCAGGCGGCTTTTGATGGCTTTCAACAAGTGAGTAACTGAGAAATTATTTAACAGCTTGGGCATGTTCCAACTTGCCCGTTAAGGTTTCCAATGGAGGTGTTTTTCCTGTCGCGACCCCCCGCGCTCGGGTCCGGCCCGACATGCGACTCTGCCCACACGTTCTTTCATTACAAAATGTCCGTTAACAATGGAATGTCCGAATAAACTCCTCATGCCGACTTCTTCTGAAAGTTCTCTGTTCTCTGACGACTTCCTGGGTCAACAGAGGAAGTTTTCAACTTGAAACAGCAAGACGCTGCCGCCTCGAAGCGCAGATCGCCGTCAGGCGCTGTGGGCCGTCCTTAAAGCCACACTACCAGACCAAAATCTCTCATCAGCCGTTAAAATTTTTACTGAAAACCAGCTGAATTTATCGAATGGTGTCCACTCAGTTGTGCCTTACAGCTTTTGAAAAAATTTTTATCAAACAAAGCAGCAGTCTCTGAGCCATTCCTAAACAATGAAAAAACGACGAGAGGGTGGGCGACTCCTCACTCAAAGACTGCCCACAGGCGAATGACGTAACCGACAGGCGTGAAAAAACTCTTGCATGCCCATGAGGGTTCAAGCATGTCTGATGTAACCACACGTGATTCAAATCCATATGGTTTTTGAAAAAAATAATAAGGTCGGATACTTTTCTAATAGACCACGTAAATATAAATCATCCTCCATAGACTTGTCAAAAACAAAAGGTCTTGTTTTACTGCCGCTTTGCTTACAAACATTTATGGAATAAATACACCTTTAGGGCCACTTCACACATAACACAAAAGACGTAGAAACCGGAAGAAAATCTACAAACTAAACATGAAATGGGGAACCATGAAGCATTCCACCTGCTGCCATAAGGGATGCACAGTGCCAAAGGCGTGCATGACACACCCGCGACGGTTTCGTGCACGCGCACGAGTGTGCACAAACACAGTGCGAGCAGCTGGAACGTGTGGAACCACATCGTGCAGCTGCTATGGAGAAGCAAAAAATAAAATAAATAAAAATAAATAAAGGCGTTTGAGGTGGCTTGGATTTTTCACGAATGGCATGTAATTCCTCCTCTGTGCGCTAGTTGGCTTCAATCGTGTTATGTGTGAAGGAGCCCTTAAGGGTTGCAAATCCACTAAAGTAATATTTTCATTTTCAAATATATTTATTGTGAAACATTTCTTTCAACAAGGCACTTGGTCTGACATTTACATGTTTCTTATTAGAAAGAAAAAAAATCTGACACATACATAAACAACAAAAATGCATAGTGACAATATCTAAAATAGAAATAAAAATAATCAAAACATAAGAAACAATAACAGTAACACAATAATAATACTTAAAATAAAAAAACAATAAACAGCAATAGCCCGCTGTAAAGAAATTAAGTATTAAATACAAGACCTACAAGACATATAGGACAAGGCCCCCACAACCCAAGTCTTCGCTTCACACCCCAATCAGATAAGTGGGTTAACAGGAGCTGCACGAGTGTGTGATTAGAGGTGGAGGTGACTTTCCACCTTCTGACTGTTTTTGCTACTGGGTGTGCACACACCCACATCTCACTGTTTGTGCTCCTCGCCAGCAGTACCAGATCCAACCTGGGAATTCGGGACTTGGCGGCTCCAATATTCACCAGGTTCGGTGGCGGTGTGTATTGACTGCTATCAGATTCTGAGATTGTCTGTATATTCGTTGTGCACATTCACAACATTAAATTGTTACCTTTTGGCTCATCTATTGACCGTTCATTTGCGCCCCCTGTTGTGGGTCCGTGTCACTACACTTTCCCCAACAGGATATCTCGGCCAACGTCATGGATCCCGAGGGGCGTCAACCATCTGTTGGACAGCCAATGGAAGAGCAGGGTGCGCAGGCGTCGGCTGGAGGCGTGATTGGTGAGTTGCAGCACATCCTCACCGCCTTTACCGCTCGGATGGACCTGATAACCGAGCAAAACGTCATCCTTAATCGCAGGATGGAGGCTCTCACCGCGCAGGTGGAAGCGCGCGCTCAGGGCGCTGCTGCAGCTCCTCCTCCTGCCGACCCGGTGCCGAATACAGACATTCCACTGGTCATTCAACGACCCCCCCCCACCATCCCCTGAAGCATACATAAGCCCCCCAGAGCCATACGGAGGTTGTGTGGAGACATGCGCGGAGTTTCTTATGAAGTGTTCGCTCGTCTTTGCACAACGTCCCGTGATGTACGCGTCTGACGCCAGCAAGGTGGCTTACGTGATTAATTTGCTTCGTGTCGAGGCACGCGCTTGGGCTACAGCGCTTTGGGAACAGAGTTCACGGCTCCTCGCCTCTTATACTGGGTTTGTGAGGGAGCTCAGAACTGTTTTTGATCACCCTAACAGAGGCGAAACCGCGTCTACCGTGCTGCTGTCAATGAGACAGGGGCGCC
Organism: Thalassophryne amazonica; assembly: GCF_902500255.1. NCBI lineage: Eukaryota > Metazoa > Chordata > Actinopteri > Batrachoidiformes > Batrachoididae > Thalassophryne > Thalassophryne amazonica. The sequence continues at coordinate 31,634,434 of NC_047110.1, read as the reverse complement.
GCAGCGCAGCCGAATATGCAGTCGACTTCCGCATCACGGCTGCGAGATCCGGCTGGAATATGACTGTGCTCCGCGCCGCCTTCATAAACGGACTGTCGTCGGTCCTGAAGGAGCACCTGGTGGCTAAGGAGGAACCGCGGGATTTGGCTGAGCTTATCGATTTGGTTATACGATTGGACAATCAGTTAGAAGAACGCCGACGGGAGCGAGGCGAAGGGTGTGGTCAGGCACAAGCTGTCCCTCTTCCTCCCGGGTCCGAAAGAGACGGTGCTGACGGTGCTACGGACACGAGCAGGGCCACATTCAGACAGAGGAGGCTGGTCCGCGGGGAGTGTTTTGTCTGCTGCTCGAATGAGCATCAGCAGAGAGACTGCCTCAAACGGTCAAAACACAAACGCCCGCCCTTAGAGACTGGGCTGAGGGGGGGTCAAAACATTCACGTGGGTCATACACATCTGTCAACACGACTCCCAGTTAAAATCCTGAGCGGGGATTTAACCCTTCAAGCCCCAGCACTGGTGGACACGGGGTCAGAAGGGAATCTGCTGGATAGCAGATGGGCAAGGGAGGTAGGGCTCCCTCTGGTGGCGCTTTCTTCGCCAGTGAAGGTGCGAGCACTAGATGGCACTCTTCTCCCTCACACACAAGACACTACCTGTAACCCTGGTAGTGTCTGGGAATCAACGGGAGGAGATTGAGTTTGTCCAGTTGTGTGGGCCGCCAGAAGAGGAGGTACTGCAGGCCCACCACCAGAGGGCGCCCTGCCTGAAGTGCGGGCTTCAGGCACGAGAGGGCGCTGCCGCCACGGATACAGCCAGGGGTGACAGCTGTCACTCATTATCTCATGACAGCTGTCACCCATCTACACTTCATCGTACTACTGCATAAAACCCGGACGTCATCTCCACCTCATTGCCGAGATATCATCTACCTGTGAAGGTAATATTCTCTGCTGTATCTGAACTTAACACTGACTTTATAGTCTGAACTTCACTTTATAGTCTGAACTTCTTTGCAGCCGTTTTCCTGTGGGTGTTGCCTTATCTGTGGGACTGGCGTTTTGGTGTGATCAGCGACGGCTTCGCTTCACACCCCAACCAGATAAGTGGGTTAACAGGAGCTGCACGAGTGTGTGATTAGAGGTGGAGGTGACTTTCCACCTTCTGACTGTTTTTGTTACTGGGGGTGCACACACCCACATCTCACTGTTTGTGCTCCTCACCAGCAGTACCAGATCCGACAGTCGGGGACGGTGATCACCTGGGAATTCAGGACTTGGCGGCTCCAGTATTCACCAGGTTTGGTGGCGGCGGAAATCGTGTGGTTCCGGCTCTTCTCAGGACAGACGTCTTCTATCCTCGAGCCTGCCCACACGTCACCTTTGTGTATTGACTGCTATCAGATTCTGAGATTGTCTGTATATTTGTTGTGCACATTCACAACATTAAATTGTTACCTTTTGGCTCATCTATTGACCGTTCATTTGCGCCCCCTGTTGATCTTACGCTCTGCTTCACTTAAAGATGGGAGGTTGCATTTATCCAGAAATGACTGTGCTGCATCTGGCGATGTATTATGTTCGGATGTGTATACATTTTTGTAGAATTGCATGAATCGGTCATTAATGTCTTCATGTGAAGTGAGGGCAAGTCCCACTCCTGAATTGATTTTATGAATTGCTCTGTCATTTTCAATTTTACATAATTGTCTTGCTAGTAATTTATGCGGTTTATCACCAAACTCAAAGTGCTTTTGTTTTACAAAAACAAAGGCTCTGCTAATCTTATCAGACAGTATTTTATTCAGCTCGTATTTGAGTGCAGCGATCTTTTGTGTGTTTTCCCAAAGAGGGTTGCTGAGCATTATCTCTGTCTAGCTGACTAATTTGTTTTTCCTAATTCCATTTGTCGTTCCTTATTACTCTTTTTAAGGGATGATTGAAAAGAGATAGCACAGCCTCTGAAATATGCCTTAAAGGTTTCCCACAATAGTGTGGGTGAAATGTCATCTTCACCATTAGTTTCAAAGAAGAGTTTTATGTGTGTTTCTAGGTATTCACAAAACTTGATGTTTGTAAGGACTTCTGGATTGAATCTCCAGTTTTTTTGGTTGGATATATTCCCAGGGAGCTTACTAAAGTAATATTTTCCTTTGTTAACACTATATATATATTGCTACAAATGACTGTATTTTTATAACAACTTTATTTCTGTATAGCACTCACAAACATATCAAATCAAAACTTTCATGTAAAATAATATAATTTAAAAAGTAAAAATAAAAACAATCACAAAAAACATGTTAATAAATACTCATAAAATACACACTAAAATGTAAAGAATAAATAACTGATTAACATATGCCATATGTGTATGACACTATTGTCATCAACCGACCTCAGGTTTGGATAAATAACCTAATCTGATAAATTTTACACTTTTGGCAGGGAACCCATTTTAAAACAAGAGCAATCAGATTTCTGACGTCTGCCAATCCGGATCTGGATCACCTCCAAAATTCAGTGGAGTCTTCAATGCCCTAATATGTATCTGTCATGCAAATTTGGTGAGAATCTGTGAAGTAGTTTTGACGTAATCCTCCAAAGCCAATATAAAGTGAAATCAGAATATGGATCTGGATCACCTTCAAAATTTAATGGAGTCTTCCATGGGCTAATATGTATCTGCGGTGAAGATTTTGTCAAAATCAGTGCAGTAGTTCTGATGTAATCCTAGAAATCCTAAATAAATAAACGTCCTTGGCGGACGTAATAACAACAATTAATTTGGTTTATGCCATTTTCTCCACTGATACCTTTAAAAGAATGCCACTATACACATGAACATCATCACCCAATTACCATTTAAGTACTACATATACTGACCGTCTCTCTTGATCTAATTTCCAAGATTATTTTGGCCTGTTGCACGAAGCAGTCGCACACTTTCTTATTCATGCCTTTAGGCTGCTTATGGGCTTTTTTTTTTTTTTTTTACATTAGCTATTCTTCTGATTAACTCACTCGGCCTACAATCTGAAACCTCAATTCCCTTACTGAGCTTGTGTGTTGTTTTCAGGGAAAGCCTTTATCGTGAAAAAGATAAGAAAAGATAACTTGAGGTAACTTCTGTCACTTGAGGTGCACCCTCTTGGCCCTTTCTGGAATACTTTGGACAACACTGGATTAAACCATGTTTCTTTTTGGAAATACGTGTCACTCAACATAAATCTGTAGATTCGTGTCTCTGACATGAAAAGACATACTGGGCCAAATCCACTAAGATCCCACATAGCAATTAAAAAAGAAAAGAAAAACAATCTCTTTCAACTGTGCACACAGCTGTCTGTGTTCCACTGGCAGAATGTAGCATAATTATTCACTTGTTTGCTTCAATAATGTGGCCGGAACAAGAATTACACATCTGAAATCAGAGATTTTTTTAAGCGTTTGTTATAATGGCCAGTGGATGTGATTGGTTCACATGCTGTGCATCCTCTGTGCACATCCGTGATGTCCCACACAGAATCAGACATGTGCGATTGTGTGTGGTCCACCCGTTATGCATAGACACATTTATTCTTAAAGAAACAAGCATGAAATGAAACTCTTTTAACGTGTTTTGGTTCTCTTACTAATTCAGCGCACCCATTTCACTGCACAGCTACTCTTGCCGGGGCAATCACTGCCCCACTACTTCAACACACTCTCCATTGAAGGCCGGTGTTACATTGTATTCATTCTCCTGGGGGTTGATCTCTCTAGGGCACCACAGTGGCTTAGTGGTGAGCACTAATGCGTTGCAGGAAGAAGGTCGTAGGATTGCTTCCCACCTTTTCTGTGTGGAGACTGCATTGGTTTCCTCTGGGCACTATGGTTTCCTCCCATAACCAAAATCATGCCTATTTAGGGTCTCCTACTTTCTCTGCCTCTGATCAAGGCAGCGTCTCTACTCCTGGCATCGCAGAGTTCCGGACCATGGCTACCCACTGTTCCCTGTGGTTGGATTGCCTGTAACCATAATTAGGATGGGTTATATGCAGAAGACATATGTCATTGTATATATTTACAATAAAGGCCACTCTTTTCTTTGGTTTATGATTCTGACTCCCTGGTTTTCTGAAGCGGAGCTGAACCACACGCACGAGCTGCAAGGGAGCATGCCATTAACAACAGAGAGGATCAGAAAGGAACAGTCGCTTCTGGAAGTGGCTGAGCTGCTGCCAGCCTGGCCACAGTTGCAACGAACATCAGGACTTCTGCATTTAATGTTTTTTTTGTTGTTGTTTTTTGCTGTTGATGGTTTTTTATTGAGGTGCACAATCTTGCAGGAGTGGAGTATAGGACTGTGTCGCTTTTAATCTTTTTTATCTAGAGCGCTCTCTGTCTCTCCCCTCTCCCCCTCTCTCTGTCTCTCTGTCTCTCTCTGAGAACGTTTGGTTTGGTGGAAGTTCTTTGATGTGCTCGAAACAGTGAGGAAATATGATGACATGCTTTCATTAAATGACACACTGCTCAGTTCCAGCTCCAACAGTGCACATATGTCTTTAAACTGGGAAAACCTTTCTGCCAAATACCGTGGAAATGTGATGCCATATGTGCATCAGACCCAAAATGCAGGAGGACATATCTGTACTAAATCAACGTGCAGATCCACCTCAGATCAGCTGTGGAGACTGCCGTGTGAAAAAAACAAGGGAATAGAGACTTACAATATTTCTGATGAATAAATCAAATCAAATCAGAGGATGCACACCCCTGAAGCACTGCTGGACATCGCTGTGTCACAGAGAAAAGACTGTTCAAGCACATAAATGATTGCTGTGTGTAGATCTCAGAGCCAAAATGACCCTTAATTGAAGTAAGCAAGTATAGAAAATGGATGGATTACATACTGGACATGGAAGATATGACACTAGATCCAGCAGGGACATCAATCTGCAAATCAGTGAGTTCTCTGTTGGCTTTATTATTTTTATTATTATTATTTTATTTTGCCATTATTTGGAACAGTGAAGGAATTTCCACAATCTATTCACATGGATAATAGCAGGATAACAAGAGCTGAACACTTTGTCTGCAAATGTGTCATTCGTCTTCAGCTGCAAGTGACCACTTCAGTGAGACACCAACTACGACACTGTTGCTTGTTCGCAGTTTTGGTTGCTAATATATGTCTCCAACTGCTCATTCTGCTCAGTGAGATAGGACCCTAACTTTCTTACTTTCCAGTGATTTCACTTCTGCGTCAGTTTTAAATTTTAAAATCCTTCACTAATAAACAATTTGATTCTTGTGTCGATGCCTGATCAGTTTTGTTTACTATGGCAAGAAGCACATTTTCTTTTAAATGAAATATGCAGAAAATGCCAGGTCCATTTACAGGACAAACAGCTACTGCAGAAAAGGAAAAACGTAAAGGTGAAAACAGAAAAGACTTCTATATGGAAAATGGCCTTAATTGTCCTTTGTTGTGGCAGCACGGTGGCTTAGTAGTTAGCACTGTTGCCTCACGGCGAGAAGGTTGTGGGTTCAATTCCCATGGCCTTTCTGTGTGGAGTTTGCATGTTCTCCCCGTGTGTGCGTGGGTTTCCTCCAGGTGCTCCAGTTTCCTCCCACATCCAAAGACATGCAGGTTAGGTGGATTGGAGTCTGTCCGTAGGTGTGTGTGTGTGTGTGTGTGTGTGTGTGAGAAAGTGTCTGTGCTTGTTTGTCTGTTTGTGGCCCTGCGACAGACAAGTGTCCTGTCCTGGGTGTACCCCGCCTCACGCTCTATGACTCCTGGGATAGGCTCCAGCCCCCCGCAACCCTTAATTGGACTAAGCAGTAGAAGATGAATGAATGAATGTCCTTTGTTGTAATGTGTTTTTTTTCTTGTGTGCAAAATCAGTTTTATCACAAAACAAATTGATTCTGTGCCAACGCAGGGTCAACAATGGTACAAAATGCTATAAATATTTTCAGTTTGTTGAAAAATGTTCTTGTTCAGATCTTTCTACAGTTAGAGATCTGTCTACAGAGTGTTATATTTAGCAACATCCAGGAGCTGGCTTGTTGTGTTCCTAAAATAATCCTGCTGAAAAATGGATAACTAGAAATAAAATCCTCTGTTCGCCAATTTCAATTTACGAGGGCTGTCAATAAAGTAACAGTCCTTTTTATTTTTTTCAAAAACTATATGGATTTCATTCATATGTTTTTACTTCAGACATGCTTGAACCCTCGTGCGCATGCGTGAGTTTTTCCACGCCTGTCGGTGACGTCATTCGCCTGTGAGCACTCCTTGTGGGAGGAGTCGTCCAGCCCCTCGTCGGAATTCCTTTGTCTGAGAAGTTGCTGAGAGACTGGCGCGTTGTTTGATCAAAATTTTTTCTAAACCTGTGAGACACATCGAAGTGGACACGGTTCGAAAAATTAAGCTGGTTTTCAGTGAAAATTTTAACGGCTGATGAGAGATTCTGAGGTGATACTGTCGCTTTAAGGACTTTTCACGGTGGGAGACGTCGCGCAGTGCTCTCAGGCAGCGTCATCAGCCTGTTCAAGCTGAAAACCTCCACATTTCAGGCTCTATTGATCCAGGACGTCGTGAGAGAACAGAGAAGTTTCAGAAGAAGTCGGTTTCAGCATTTTATCCGGATATTCCACTGTTAAAGGAGATTTTTTTTTTAATGAAAGACGTGCAGACGGATCCGCACGTCGGGACGCAGCCGACGCGGTGCGGCGGCACAGGAAAAACACCTCTGTGTTGATAACCATTTGTAAAATCCAGGCGGCTTTTGATGGCTTTCAATGGAGTGAGTATATGAGAAATTGTTTAACAGGCAGGACATGTTCCAACTTGTCCTTAAGGCTTTCAACGGAGGTGTTTTTCCTGTGCCGCCGCACCGCGTCGGCTGCGTCCCGACGCGCGGACCCGTCCGCACGTCTTTCATTAAAAAAAATCTCCTTTAACAGTGGAATATCCGGATAAAATGCTGAAACCGACTTCTTCTGAAACTTCTCTGTTCTCTCACGACGTCCTGGATCAATAGAGCCTGAAATGTGGAGGTTTTCAGCTTGAACAGGCTGATGACGCCGCCTGAGAGCGCTGCGCGACGTCTCCCACCGTGAAAAGTCCTTAAAGCGACAGTATCACCTCAAAATCTCTCATCAGCCGTTAAAATTTTCACTGAAAACCAGCTTAATTTTTCGAACCGTGTCCACTTCGATGTGTCTCACAGGTTTAGAAAAAATTTTGATCAAACAACGCGCCAGTCTCTCAGCAACTTCTCAGACAAAGGAATTCCGACGAGGGGCTGGACGACTCCTCCCACAAGGAGTGCTCACAGGCGAATGACGTCACGGACAGGCGTGGAAAAACTCACGCATGCGCACGAGGGTTCAAGCATGTCTGACGTAAAAACATATGAATGAAATCCATATAGTTTTTGAAAAAAATAAAAAGGACCGTTACTTTATTGACAGCCCTCGTATGTTCATTTATATAGCGCCAAATCACAACAAAGTTGCCTCAAGACACGTCACATAAGTAAGGTCTAACCTTACCAACTCCCAGAGCAGCAGTGGTCAGGAAAAACTCCCTCTGAGGAAGAAACCTCAAGCAGACCAGAGTCAAAGGGATGACCCTCTGTTTGGGCCATGCTACAGACACAAATTACAAAACAATTCACAAAATGAATATACAGGAAATGCTGCCAGTGCACAGGACAGGAGGGTTTCGGGAACAGATACCACACCCATCTCTGGATGGAGCTGCACCTCAAACAGAGAGAAAAGAAAAACAGATTCAGGTCTAAATATTTTAGTGTTTTTATTTATTCATTTATTTTCTTAGCATTGTTGAACTGGAAATTCTAACTTCTTGTTAGAATTTCAGTTAGAATCTCAGACTCTTGGAACATCTTGTCAGATGGCATCATATCAGCTCCTAGTATTAATAGCGTCATGAATCATTTGGATAAACTGTACAAAGACCTACCCCTAATATATGACCATAAAGTTATGCCTGCTACCAGAGACACCTCAAGAGCTGCATAGCTACACTACTATCAAGACGTCCTGAGAGGGCTAGAGGTAGTAGGAGAGCTGAGAAAAAAGGCACTTGACTGAGCCGAACGTCGTGAATCATTGTAGGTTTCAAGTTGAGAGTGTCTACGTAAACTTCTAAATTGAAAAGGTTTTCTGTCCATTGGTTCCAGTTCATAGACTCTTTCACCATCTTTTCAAGAGTAAAAAGCCTTTCCATCTGGGTATGTAATTTAGGCAGAAACAACTCAAAAACACCCATAAAGGGTTAACTCACATTAATGTTTGGGTTGAGGAATTGGGTCCTGGCGTAGCGCGTCAGCATGTTGATGATGACGACCTGACCCCACTCCTCCACATCAATGAGAAGGTTGCACAGCTTCCTGTAGTTTTTGTGGATCAGGTCAATGCGCTCTGGGCACACCTCTTCAAAAGCCATGACTACGCTTCCTGCAACCAACTACAACCATTTTCTCATCAGGGCATAAAAAGAGAATTGTACAAGTACTTCTACATACAGGTGCATCTCAAGTTGTTAGAATATCATAAAAAAGTTTTTAAAAATTTCATCAGATAATTCCAAAAGTGAAAATTTTACATATTCTGGACTAAAATGTTTGAAATAGTTTTTAAAATTTAATTTACAGAATTACAGCCTACAAGTAAAAAACACCCCCTCCCCCCCCCCCCCCCCCCCAAAAAAAACTGTACCTCAAAATATTAGAATACTTCATTTCAACTTTGAGTAACTCACTATTTTTGCCATTTTAAATACCATGAAACTCTCAGTCTGGTTCAGTAACGCAAACAAACAGGGAAAGTGTGGCAGGAAAAGATGCATAAGCAACAGAGATTGAGATTGTCAAGCAAAAAACTTGGGGGAGTTTTACAAGGAAGGGAATGAGGCTGGACCCCATCAAGAGCCACTGTGCATAGATGTGTCCCGGAAATGGCTACAAGTCTCTCATTCCCAGTGTTGAGTCCTCAACCAGAGACAATGTCGGGAGGTTTTTACTTGGGCTAAGGAGAAAAAGAACTGGATCACCGCTCAGTGGTCCAAAGTCCTCTTTTCAGATGAAAGCAGCATTAGCATTTCGTTTGGAAATAAAGGTCCCACAGTCTGGAGGAAGACTGGAGAGGCACAGAATCCAAGTTACTTTAAGTCCAATGTGAATTTCCCACAGTAATTTTACGATTTGGGGGGCCATGTCATCTGCTGGTGTTGGTCCACTGTTTTTAAGTCCAAAGTCAACGCAGCCGTCTACCAGGAGATTTTAGAGCACTTCATGCTTGAATCTGCTGACAAGCTATAATGAGAAGCTTGTTGTGTGGGCCGCCAGAAGAGGAGGTACTGCTGGCCCACCACCAGAGGGCGCCCTGCCTGAACTGCGGGCTTCAGGCACGAGAGGGCGCTGCCGCCACGGACACAGCCAGGGGTGACAGCTGTCACTCATTATCTCATGACAGCTGTCATCCATCTACACTTCTCATTCCACTCCATAAAAACCGGACGTCATCTCCACCTCGTTGCCGAGATATCATCTACCTGTGAAGGTAATATTCTCAGCCTTAACACTAAACTGTGTCTTAGTCTGAACTCTTTTTGCAGCCGCTTTCCTGTGATGTTCCTTATCTGAGAGATTGGCATTTGGTGTGATCAGTGACGGCTTCGCTTCACACCCCAACCAGATAAGTGGTTAGACAGGAGCTGCACGAGTGTGTATTAGAGGTGGAGGTGGAATTCCCACCATTGTTGTTTCTGGGTGTGCACGCACCCACATCTGACTGTTTTTGCTCCTCGCCAGCAGTACCAGATCCGACACTCGGAGACGGTGGCCACCTGGGGACTCGGAACTTGGCGGCTCCAGTATTCTCCGGGTTCGGTGGCGGAGGAAATCATGTGGTTCCGGTTCTTCTCAGGACACACGTCTTCTATCCTCGAGCCTGCCCACACGTCACCTTTGTGGATTGACTGTTTGCTCAAATTCTGTAATCCTCTGTGTTTTTGTTGTGCTCTTTCACAACAGTAAAGTGTTCATATCCGACTCTTTCATTGTCCGATCATTTACACCCCCTGTTGTGGGTCCGTGTCACTACACTCTCCCAACAGGATATCTCGGCCAGCGTCATGGATCCCGAGGGGCGTCAACCATCTGTTGGACAACCAATGGAAGAGCAGGGTGCACAGGCGTCTGCAGGAGGCGTGATTGCTGAGTTGCAGCAAATCCTCACCGCCTTTACCGCTCGGTTGGATTTGATGACCGAGCAAAACGTCATCCTTAACCGCAAGATGGAGGCTCTCACCTCGCAGGTGGAAGCGCGCGCTCAGGGCACTGCTGCAGCTCCTCCTCCTGCCGACCCGGTGCAGAATATAGACGTTTCACTGGTCATTCAACGACCCCCCCACCATCCCCTGAAGCATACATAAGTCACCCAGAGCCGTACGGAGGTTGTGTGGAGACGTGCGCGGACTTTCTTATGCAGTGTTCGCTCGTCTTTGCACAACGTCCCGTCATGTACGCGTCTGACGCCAGTAAGGTGGCTTATGTAATTAACTTGCTTCGTGGTGAGGCACGCGCTTGGGCTACAGCGCTTTGGGAGCAAAATTCACGGCTCCTTACCACTTATACTGGGTTTGTGAGGGAGTTCAGAACAGTTTTTGATCACCCTAATAGAGGAGAGACTGCTTCAACTGTGCTGCTGTCAATGAGACAGGGGCGCCGGAGAGCAGCCGAATATGCAGTCGACTTCCGCATCGCGGCTGCGAGGTCCAGCTGGAATAACGTTGCGCTCTGCGCCGCCTTCATAAACAGACTGTCGTCGGTCCTGAAGGAGCATCTGGTAGCCAAGGAAGAACCGCAGGATTTAGATGGGCTCATTGATCTCGTTATACGGTTAGACAATCGGTTAGAGGAACGCCGTCGGGAGCGAGACGAAGGACGTGGCCGGGCACGCGCCGTCCCTCTCCCTTCCGGGTCCGAAAAGGTTCCGCCCTCCCCATGCTCCACAGCCTCAACGCTCCGTGTGGCTACAGCTCCCCCTGCTGATGAAGCTATGGACACGAGCAGGGCCACATTTAGACCACCGAACAGACAGAGGAGGCTGGCCCGTGGGGAGTGCTTTGTCTGCGGCTCGAGTGAGCATCTGCAGAGAAACTGCCCCAAGCGGTTAAACACCAACGCCGCCCCTAGAAACTGGGCTTAGGGTGGGCCAAGACATTCACGTGGGACATACACATATTTCCACACGACTCCCAGTTACAATCCTGAGCGGGGATTTAACCCTTCAAGCCCCAGCACTGGTGGACACGGGGTCAGAAGGGAATCTGCAAGACAGCAGATGGGCTAGGGAGGTAGGGCTCCCTCTGGTGGCACTCTCTTCGCCATTGCAGGTGCGGGCACTAGATGGCACCCTTCTCCCTTTAATCACGCACAAGACACAACCTGTAACTCTGGTGGTGTCTGGAAATCATCGGGAGGAGATTGAGTTTTTTGTGACTCCTTCTATCTCCCGCGTGATTTTGGGCTTCCCTTGGATGTTGAAACACAATCCCCGGATTGACTGGCCGTCTGGGGTGGTGGTTCAGTGGAGCGAAACCTGCCATCGGGTGTGTTTAGGATCCTCGGTTCCTCCCGGTTTACAGGCTAAGGAGGAGGTCAAAGTCCCTCCCAATCTGACGGCAGTGCCGGCTGAGTACCACGATCTTGCTGACGTCTTCAGCAAGGATCTGGCACTCACCCTTCCCCCGCACCGTCCGTACGATTGTGCCATTGATTTGATTCCAAGGGTTGAGTTTCCGTCCAGCAGGCTGTACAACCTCTCACGACCTGAGCGCGAATCAATGGAGACCTACATCCGGGACTCATTAGCTGCCGGGCTGATCCGGAATTCCACCTCCCCGATGGGTGCAGGTTTCTTTTTTGTGGGCAAGAAAGACGGCGGACTCCGTCCATGCATTGATTACAGGGGGCTGAATGAGATTACGGTTCGCAATCGATACCCGTTGCCCCTGTTAGATTCAGTGTTCACGCCCCTGCATGGAGCCAAAATCTTCACCAAGTTGGATCTTAGAAATGCATACCACCTGGTTCGGATCCGGAAGGGAGACGAGTGGAAGACGGCATTTAACACCCTGTTAGGTCATTTTGAGTACCTGGTCATGCCGTTCGGCCTCACTAACGCCCCTGCGACGTTCCAAGCTTTGGTTAATGACGTCTTGTGGGACTTCCTGTACCGATTCGTCTTCGTATATCTGGACGATATACTCATCTTTTCTCCGGATCCTGAGACTCATGTCCAGCATGTACGTCAGGTCCTGCAGCGGTTGTTGGAGAACCAGCTGTTTGTGAAGGGCGAGAAGTGTGAGTTTCACCGCACCTCTTTGTCCTTCCTGGGGTTTATCATCTCCTCCAACTCCGTCACCCCTGATCCGGCCAAGGTTGCGGCGGTGAGAGATTGGCCCCAACCCACTAGCCGTAGGAAGCTGCAACAGTTCCTCGGCTTTGCAAATTTCTACAGGAGGTTCATTAAGGGCTACAGTCAGGTAGTTATCCCCCTGACAGCCCTGACCTCTCCAAAAGTCCCCTTCACCTGGTCGGATCAGTGCGAAGCCGCATTCAGGGAGTTGAAATGACGGTTCTCGACTGCACCAGTTCTGGTGCAGCCCGACCCTGGCCACCAGTTTGTGGTTGAAGTGGACGCCTCTGACTCAGGGATAGGAGCCGTGCTATCCCAGAGCGGAGAGACCGATAAGGTTCTTCCCCCGTGTGCCTACTTTTCTCACAGGTTGACCCCGGCTGAACGGAACTATGACGTCGGCAACCGAGAACTCCTTGTGGTGAAAGAGGCTCTTGAGGAGTGGAGACACCTGTTGGAGGGAGCGTCTGTGCCGTTCACGGTTTTGACTGACCATCGGAACCTGGAGTATATCAGGACCGCCAAGCGGCTGAACCCCAGGCAAGCCCGCTGGTCACTGTTCATCGGGCGTTTTGACTTCCGGATCACCTATCGCCCCGGGACCAAGAACCAAAGATCAGATGCCTTGTCCCGGGTACACAAAGACAAAGTCAAAACTGAGCTGTCGGATCCACCGGAGCCCATCATTCCGGAGTCCACTATCGTGGCTACCCTCACCTGGGACGTGGAGAAGACCATCCGGGAGGCCCTGGCACGGAACCCGGACCCCGGAACTGGACCAAAAAATCGTCTGTACGTCCCACCAGAGGCCAGAGCTGCAGTCTTGGATTTCTGTCACGGTTCCAAGCTCTCCTGTCATCCAGGGGTGCGAAGGACCGTGGCAGTTGTCCGGCAGCGCTTCTGGTGGGCATCTATGGAAGCCGACATCCGGGAGTATATCCAGGCCTGCACCACCTGTGCCAGGGGCCAGGCAGACCATAAGAGGACCCAAGGACTTCTCCAGCTGCTCCCGGTGCCTCATCGCCCCTGGTCCCATATCTGCCTGGATTTCGTCACGGGCCTCCCGCCGTCCCAGGGCATGACGACCATCCTCACGATAGTGGACCGATTCTCCAAGGCGGCCCACTTCGTGGCCCTCCCGAAGCTCCCAACGGCGCAGGAGACGGCTGACCTCCTGGTCCACCACGTCGTTCGCCTGCATGGGATACCAGCTGACGTAGTCTCGGATCATGGTCCCCAGTTTTCCTCTCAAGTCTGGAGGAGTTTCTGCAGGGAACTGGGGGCCACCGTGAGCCTCTCGTCCGGGTACCACCCACAGACGAACGAACAGGCAGAACAGGCCAACCAACAGTTGGAACAGACCCTCCGCTGTGTGACATCCGCGCACCCGACGGCCTGGAGTAACCATCTGGCCTGGATCGAGTATGCACACAACAGTCAGGTGTCTTCTGCCACCGGCCTCTCCCCGTTTGAGGTGTGTCGGGGGTACCAGCCGCCGTTGTTTCCCGTGGTGAAGGGAAGGTCGGTGTGCCCTCGGTCCAGGCCCACCTGCGGAGGTGCCGTCGGGTGTGGCGCACCGCCCGTTCTGCCTTATTAAAGGCCCGGATGAGGGCTAAGACCCATGCAGACCGCCGGCGGTCCCCGGCCCCTGCATACCAGCCCGGGCAGGAGGTGTGGTTATCAACTAAGGACATTCCCCTGCAGGTGGACTCACCAAAACTGATGGACAGATTCATTGGACGCTTCAAGATCCTCAAAATCCTCAGTCCTGCTGCAGTAAAGCTCCAACTCCCGGCTTCACTGCGGATCCACCCTGTTTTTCATGTCTCCTGGATTAAACCACACCTCACCTCACCCCTCTGTGCTCCCGGTCCGGCACCGCCTCCTGCCCGGATCATCAACGGGGAGCCGGCTTGGACAGTGCGCCGGCTCCTGGACGTCCGTCGAATGGGCCGGGGTTCCAGTATTTGGTGGACTGGGAGGGGTATGGACCTGAAGAACGCTCCTGGGTAAAGAGGAGCTTCATCCTGGACCCGGCCTTCCTGGCCGATTTCTACCGCCGTCACCCGGACAAGCCTGGTCGGGCGCCAGGAGGCACCCGTTGAGGGGGGGGTCCTGTTGTGTGGGCCGCCAGAAGAGGAGGTACTGCTGGCCCACCACCAGAGGATGCCCTGCCTGAAGTGCGGGCTTCAGGCACGAGAGGGCGCTGCCGCCACGGACACAGCCGGGGGTGACAGCTGTCACTTATTATCTCATGACAGCTGTCATCCATCTACACTTCATCATTCCACTCCATAAAAACCGGACGTCATCTCCACCTCGTTGCCGAGATATCATCTACCTGTGAAGGTAATATTCTCAGTCTTAACACTAAACTGTGTCTTAGTTTGAACTCTTTTTGCAGCCGCTTTCCTGTGGTGTTCCTTATCTGAGAGATTGGCGTTTGGTGTGATCAGCGACGGCTTCGCTTCACACCCCAACCAGATAAGTGGTTAGACAGGAGCTGCACGAGTATGTATTAGAGGTGGAGGTGGAATTCCCACCATTGTTGTTTCTGGGTGTGCACGCACCCACATCTGACTGTTTTTGCTCCTCGCCAGCAGTACCAGATCCGACACTCGGAGACGGTGGCCTCCTGGGGACTCGGAACTTGGCGGCTCCAGTATTCTCCGGGTTCGGTGGCGGAGGAAATCGTGTGGTTCCAGTTCTTCTTAGGACAGACGTCTTCTATCCTCGAGCCTGCCCACACGTCACCTTTGTGGATTGACTGTTTGCTCAAATTCTGTAATCCTCTGTGTTTTTGTTGTGCTCTTTCACAACAGTAAAGTGTTCATATTCGACTCTTTGATTGTCCGATCATTTACGCCCCCTGTTTTGGGTCCGTGTCACTACACTTTCCCAACAAAGCTGATGTCTTCCAGGAGGACATGGGATCCATTCACAGTGACAAAACTACTAGTAACTGGTTTGCTGGGCATAGTATTACTGTACTTAATTAGCCAGCCAACCTGCCTGACATGAACCCCATAGATTGTCTATGGGGTATTGTCAAGAAAAAGATGAGCAACATCAAAGTCAAGAATACAGATGAGGAGAAGGCAGCTATCAAAGCAACCTCAGTTTCCATAGCACCTCAACAAGCCACATCCTGATCGTCTCCATGCCACCCTGCACTGATTCAGTAATTTTTTTCTGGATGGATCTTATGAAATATTCAAATATTTTGAAATATGCATTTTCTGTTTTGTTATCTATTTATTTATTTTTGGGGAGATGTAAGTCATTAAAAAAAAAACTATTTAAACATTTTAATTTATATATAATGAGGCTAGAATATAAAATTTTCACTTTCTGAAACACCCGACAAAAAAATAAAAATAAATACTGAACTTTTTCATCATATTCAAATCTTTTAAGATGCTCTTGTATTTAGTTGGTCAAGAAATATATGAATGGAGGTGTTGATTTTTAATTTAATTTAATATTTATAAAAATGTTTTACATCTGTGGAAAAAAACAGGTATGAGGGAGACAAAATATGGGCTCAACATAAACTGTAAAAAAACCTACTGTGGTTTTGTCAGAAAGGAGTTTCTCTATGACTTCAATAAGGTGGTCTTTTTGTTCAGGATCCAAACTGAGGGCAGATAAACATGAATCATCAATGAAGAAGGTTGAAACAACACATTTATATTGGTCATATTTTTCAGCAAACCAAATGCATTGTCAGTTGCTGGGTGTCTTAAAATCACATATTTGAGTGTGTTGCCAAAAACACCTTATAGCTGCTGTGGTGTTGCTATTCCAACATGTTTAAATCTTGAAGAACTAATCTAGTTCTGTGCAGCACACTAGGCACTCTCTCAGAATAACTCAAGCATGTACAGTATTTCATTTATTATTGGGAACTTTCTGTAACTGCATTTGACTGGAAAAGGTAGCTTTTACAAAAGGTTTTGACAAATATGACCCTTTTAATGTTATTGCCAGATTCTACTGCCAGAGAAGTAATGGGTTTTGGAATGATCTACCTTGTACTGCTGCAGAGGGATTTCATTTTAACATAGCTACAAATCATGGAAACATTTGATCTTAGTTCAGTGAGTCACTGAACCAAGAAGCCACAAAGTAATTTTACATTCTGAAAAAGATTTCAAGCTCAAAAAGGAATGATCTTTGCTTTTAAGCACACCTATAAATTTCCTTGACTAAACATCTAGTTTTCCTCATCTTCTGCAGCAAGTATTGAGACAAAATAACAGTGAAAGGGAAAATAAAAATGACTACTTCACCTGTAGAGTTTTGGGATTGCGTGAGCAGCTGTTTTCCTGACGTACGGCGACATGTCTGAAGCAGCTTCTTTGATCGCCAACATCATTATGGGGACGATGATTGTGACGCGTATGCTAGAGAGAACTCGAAGAGCGCTGGCTCGGATCAGCTGGTTAGGGTCCTTCAAAAACACAGAGAAGGAGCATCATAAGAAATGCTGTTGGACACTATGGGTTCTATCATGATATAGGGTGCAGAATTTGGGATGCGTCTGAAGGCACATTACTATTTAAAAGCAGGAAAAGATCCGTGCAAAGTTCCACTCTGGGCGCAAAGGACTTTTGAGTTACAGTATTCATTAGGCATGGGTGTGTCATAGGCAAAACATGATGGCAACCAATCAGAGTCATTCCAGGCACACAAAGCTGCAGTATGGAGAAAGTGGTCACTTCCCTTAGGTCAAACAGTGCAGCAACGAGCTGAGGTTTTATGATTTTCCATAAGAGTTTATTCTTATTTCATTTAACCTTCATTGGTGCTTGTGGTGGAACTTCTTAATCTCCACAAAAAAGGTCCATGCTGGACTCTGATGCAAATAATCGCAATAAAAACTCCTCTGACAGTTCAGCAGTTATGAAAAAGTGATACTAAGATCAACATTTTGCTCTAGAGTCTGGTCAGATACCATTATATCAAACTGCGGTCCAAGCAGACTCTAGAAGAAACATGATTCTGGAACCCACAATATTTAATAACACTAGATGAAGATAAGTTGATGCTTATGTACATGTGGATAGTCTGTGTTCTCGACTCTATCAGAGACTCTACTTCCTCCGCAGACTTCATTTGTATGGAGTCAATCAAAAAAATAATGTTGTTGTTTTACCAGACAGTTCTAGAGAGCCTAGTCAGATATGGCATGACTGCCTGGTACGGCAACCTCTCTGTACAACTTAAAACAAACTTAACAGACAAATTGACAATGCAATGAAGATAATTGGAAAGAAACAATATCAGTCCCTCAGTTCACTCTACGAAGAGTCTGTTCTGAAAGCAGCTCAGAGGATACTAACGGATACAGCTCATGTCCTCCATACAGAGTACACTCTCCTTCCCTCTGGGAGAAGGTATAGAGTCCCTCAGAGCAGACTGAATAGACTCAAAAACTCATTCGTCCCCATGTCTATCAAATTGCTAAACAATAATGTCTAAAAGTGGAATTGTGCAACACTTATGGTGTTTCTCTTGATTTCCTGTCGTGTTAATTTGTTATAGATGTGGCTGTGTTTCTGTTTGTATTTGTTTGTTTTCCTTTTGTAAAGGCACTTAGCATGAGTCCAAGACAAACTTCCCTAAGAGGATAATAAAGTGTATCGTATCGTATCGTAAGTGAAATCGAAGACAACTGCACAGGTGACAATTACATAAAATTAACAGTTTAGAAACTATTCTGATAAATATAGCGCTGAGGTTTGCTTGAACCCCAGGTGTACTGATTTTCCGGTCACAAAAACATCACTTCAGTTTGTAACCTCACATCACCGATGCCTTGGTTTTACTCCATTTTGTTGTGTGGGCCGCCAGAAGAGGAGGTACTGCTGGCCCACCACCAGAGGGCGCCCTGCCTGAAGTGCGGGCTTCAGGCAGAGGGCGCTGTGGCCACGGACACAGCCGGGGGTGACAGCTGTCACTCATTATCTCTTGACAGCTGTCACCCATCTACACTTCATCATCCCACTCCATAAAGACCGGACGTCATCTCCACCTCGTTGCCGAGATATCGTCTACCTTAGGAGGTACTTTGTTCTCAGCCATTATTTTTGTCTACCACAGACAGTGTTTGCTTGTGATATTTTTGCAGTCGGTTTTGTGAGTGCTTGCAGCTGGAGGCTGGGTTTGGACTGACATCTTCACTCCAAACTTTTGATAAATACACATACTACTGCACGTGCCAGCTTTTCTGTATGAGAGGTGGAAGTGGAATTTCCATCATTGCTTGTACTGGGTGTTCACACACCCACATCTGATTGTCTCTGCTCCTCGCCAGCAGTACCGGATCCGACACGCGGAGACGGTGGCCACCTGGGGTGTTCGGGATTTGGCGGCTCCAGTATTCTCCAGGTTCGGTGGCGGAGGAAATCGTGTGGTTCCGGTTCTTCTCAGGACAGACGTCCTCTATCTTCGAGCCTGCCCACACGTCACCCTTGTTAATTGGTTATTGTACACATTCTGTAATCTGCTGTGTTTGGTTGTGCTTTTCACAACAGTAAAGTGTTCATATTTGACTCTTTCATTGTCCGTTCATTTACGCCCCCTGTTGTGGGTCCGTGTCACTACACTTTCACAACACATTTATCCTGTAAAGACATCCGTGCACAATGTGAACAAATTATTCATTTTGTAAATTTTTCATTTCTAGGCTTCATTCTATAATTTCATATAGTATATATATATATATATATATATAGTATATAGTATATATATAGTTTCCTTCTTAAAAGCAAGTTGTAAAACTTTGTGACACTGGATAAAATGTGATGAGAGTAGGTGTATGTGTTCTACCTTTAGGCCTCGTTGAAAAGTAGAAATGGACAGCAGGGCAAGGTCCTGCTGCTCCTCAGCATAACGCACCAAGTAAACATAAACCAACTTCTTTACCTGGAGGGACGATTGGTGTAAGAAACAGAGAAAAAGACCAGATTTAAAAAAAAAAACCAAAAAGATTTCATCCAAATTATGTAGATGAGTGTGAATGCTTTCACTAAATCAGAGATCAATGTGCCCCTTTAAAATATCGACAGCAGCCGAAGAAAATATTTAATGAGATGTAAGCAACATGAAATTGATGTCAATACAAACCTCAATGTTTTTACAGGCCACATTTTTCACCACAGCAGGGAAGAGATCAGATGCGTTTTTACCTCGGGCGATCATCTGTGAAGAAAATGTGCACACCATCAGTTCATAAAAAAAATACGATATATACACTGTATATCCTAATCTGCTATTGAGCCGACAACCTTTGCTTCTCTAAAATTAATGCACTGCTCCCATAATTGGGCAACAAATGGCCAAAAAGTGCAATTTTCTGTGTACCATCAATAATTTGTAACATGTGCACCTTTTTATATTCTTTTTAGTTCTCATCAATTTGCCATTTTAGTCTGTTCTGTCCTTCCAGGGTAATGAAGAGACAGACTGAATCTACAGGAGGACTCTGACACAGCATAGTAAAACCAAGCAAATCAAATATATTTCATTTTTCAATGAACATGCAGCCACAGCAGCTGTTGACTGAAATCGCTGTGCAAACACTCACAGCCACAATCCGCTTCATTGCCTCCAGCTTCAGGGAGTCTTTGTTGCTGTCCAGCATCTCTTTCAAGTCATCATGTCTGTAGGAAGAAAACACTGAAATGACACAGACCTCAGCTCAAAGCCTTTTTTTATTATACTCAAAAATGAAATAAAAGCTTGTCCGCAATTTGTGACATACATCTTCAAGCGCTTTTCTGGGATTGGGTTGAAAGCTCTTGCAGGGGACACCAAACTTCCCTTGCCTGGGCCATATTAACCACCTCTGACTGGGGGATCCCGAGGTGTTCCCAGGCCAGTGTGGAGATATAATCTCTCCACCTAGTCCTGGGTCTTCCCCGGGGTCTCCTCCCAGCTGGACATGCCTGGAACACCTCCCTAGGGAGGCACCCATTGGGCATCCTTACCAAATGCCCAAACCACCTCAGCTGGCTCCTTTCAACGAGAAGGAGCAACAGCACTACTCCGAGCTCCCCATGGATGACTGAGCTTCTCACCTTATCTCTAAGGGACACACCAGCCACCCTCCTGAGGAAGCCCATTTCAGCCGCTTATACCCATGATCTAGTTCTTTCGGTCATGGCCCAACCTGCATGACCATAGGTAAGAGAAGGAATGAAGACTGACCAGTACATCGAGAGCTTCGCCTTTTGGCTCAGCTCCCTTTTCGTCACAACAGTACGGTAGAGCGAATGCAATACCGCCCCTGGTGCACCGATTCTCCGGCCAATCTCATGCTTCATTATCCCCTCACTTGTCAACAAGACCCCGAGGTACTTGAACTCCTTCACTTGGGGTAAGACCTCATTCCCTACCCGGAGTAGGCAATCCACCGGTTTCCTGCTGCGAACCATGGCCTCAAATTTAAAGGTGCTGATCCTCATCCTAGGTGCTTCACACTCGGCTGCAAACAGATCAAGTGAGTGTTAAAGGTCAGAGACTGATGAAGCAAATAGGATGACATCATCTGCAAAAAACAGCCATGAGCCCCTGAGCCCACTAACCTGAACCATTCTCCCCCCGACTACGCCTCAATATCCTGTCCATGAATATCAAAAACAGGATTGGTGACAAGGCACAGCCCTGGCAGAGGCCAACCCCCACCGGAAACGAGTCCGACTTACTGCAGAGCACCTGAACACAGCTCTCGCTTTGTGAGGACAGAGATTGGATGACCCTGAGAAGGGACCCCCCCCTCACTCCATAATCCTGCAGCAGCTACCACAGTATCTCCCGCGGTCCCTGATCATACACCTTCTCCAAGTCCACAAAGCACATGTAGACTGGATGGACATTCACTACAGCAGGGAAGAGATTAGATGCCATATATATATATATATATATATATATATATATATATATATATATATATATATATATATATATATATATATATATATATATATACACACACACACACACACACACACACACACACACACACAGTAGTGTGCAGAATAATAGTAGTGCTATGTGACTAGTAAGTCCCTTCGGCTGCTCCCTTGTTTGCACTCGGGGTCGCCACAGTAAATCCAAGGTGAATCTGCATGTTGAATTGGCACAGGTTTTACGCCGGATGCCCTTCCTGACGCAACTCCACACTACATGGAGAAATGTGTCAGGGGAGGGATTTGAACCTGGAGCCTTCTGAACTGAAAGCAAGCACATCCAGGTTTGAGTATATTTCGTATTGTTACATGGGAAACAAGGTACCAGTAGATTCAGTAGAGTCTCACAAATCCAACAAGACCAAACATTCATGATATGCACACTCTTAAGGCTATGAAATTGGGCTATTAGTAAAAAAAGGTAGAAAAGGGGGTGTTCACAATAATAGTAGCATGTGCTGTTGACGCTACAAACTCAAAACTATTATGTTCAAACTGCTTTTTTAGCAATCCTGTGAATCACTAAACTAGTATTTAGTTGTATAACCACAGTTTTTCATGTTTTCTTCACATCTGCGAGGCATTAATTTTGTTGGTTTGGAACCAAGATTTTGCTTGTTTACTAGTGTGCTTGGGGTCATTGTATTGTTGAAACACTCATTTCAAGGGCATGTCCTCTTCAGCATAAGGCAACATGACTTCAAGTATTTTGACATATCCAAACTGATCCATGATACCTGGTATGCGATATATAGGCCCAACACCATAGTAGGAGAAACATGCCCATATCATGATGCTTGCACCACCATGCTTCATTGTCTTCACTGTGAACTGTGGCTTGAATTCAGAGTTTGGGGGTCGTCTCACAAACTGTCTGCGGCCGTTGGACCCAAAAAGAACAATTTTACTCTCATCAGTCCACAAAATATTCCTCCATTTCTCTTTAGGCCAGTTGATGTTTTCTTTGGCAAATTGTAACCTCTTCTGCACATGTCTTTTATTTAACAGAGGGACTTTGTGGGGGATTCTTGCAAATAAATTAGCTTCACACAGGCGTCTTCTGTCACAGCACTTACAGGTAACTCCAGACTGTCTTTGATCATCCTGGAGCTGATCAATGGGTGAGCCTTTTGTTGTGTGTTGGGGGGTTTGGCTGGATGTTTTTGTGTTGTTTTCTTTTCTTTGCTCTTCAGGTGGTATGCAAACTGGTTTTTGTCTGTGGAGAAGGTGCTGGCAGAAGAGTCCTTCACCCTCATCAGCATTATTAGTTGCACCTGTGGAGGATGTTCACGTGCAGGCCTACTGACTCGCAGCACCTGTGGATGATGCTCACGTGCAAACTTAAAGACTTTCAGCTGAAGCAGATAATGAGATGGCGTTCTGCATTTAAGCCATGAGTGGTTCAAGCAGAATTGCCGGGAACTCGACCTTGTGATGTTCATTTGTGAGACGCTGAGGACCACGCCAGGGTTTGACACATCGTGCCTGTGAAGGAGGACGGGTGAGGGACACATGCTGTCAGCACACATCAGAGGTGATTATTGTCTGAATGATCGTTAATAGTAATTTGGCATTCTGTTAGGCAGTATATTTGAACATTGATGAGAATTGTGCAGTTTGCTTCTCACTGCCGTGGCGTACGGACTGATGATCCTCCACCTGTTGTGAGAAGCTGCTCATTTACATAAAGCTTAAATTCAGACCTGAATGTGTTGCTGATAGTGTGTGCCTCTGAAGGATATTTGCTGTAGCTCTGTTGACTTACCTCACCTTTTTCCATCCTTCACAGAGTCAGTTTGTCGTGTCCACCTGGGGGGGTGTTTGGCGGTGAATCTGAGTACAGAAGCGCCGAGGCTTCGATCCTTTTTGGCGCTGGAGAGCGCGCCGTCCTTCACTCCGCCACACAAACCAAATATTTATGTTGTACACTAATTATTGCACTGGAGGGGAAATAAAACCGTTTTGTTTGTGGAACCGCTTTCTGGTTATTTAGCGCTGGGTTCGGTCAGACGTTGGTCCGCTCCTCAACCTGCGTCTGCACATCAATCAATCAATCAATCAACTTTTTTTTTATATAGCGCCAAATCACAACAAACAGTTGCCCCAAGGCGCTTTATATTGTAAGGCAAGGCCATACAACAATCATGAAAAACCCCAACGGTCAAAACGACCCCCTGTGAGCAAGCACTTGGCAACAGTGGGAAGGAAAAACTCCCTCTTAACAGGAAGAAACCTCCAGCAGAACCAGGCTCAGGGAGGGGCAGTCTTCTGCTGAGACTGGTTGGGGCTGAGGGAAAGAACCAGGAAAAAGACATGCTGTGGAGGGGGGCAGAGATCGATCACTAATGATTAAATGCGGAGTGATGCATACAGAGCAAAAAGAGAAAGAAACAGTGCATCATGGGAACCCCCCCACAGTCTACGTCTAAAGCAGCATAACAAAGGGATAGTCCAGGGTCACCCGATCCAGCCCTAACTATAAGCCTTAGCGAAAAGGAAAGTTTTAAGCCTAATCTTAAAAGTAGAGAGGGTATCTGTCTCCCTGATCTGAATTGGGAGCTGGTTCCACAGGAGAGGAGCCTGAAAGCTGAAGGCTCTGCCTCCCATTCTACTCTTACAAACCCTAGGAACTACAAGTAAGCCTGCAGTCTGAGAGCGAAGCGCTCTATTAGGGTGATATGGTACTACGAGGTCCCTGAGATAAGATGGGACCTGATTATTCAAAACCTTATAAGTAAGAAGAAGAATTTTAAATTCTATTCTAGAATTAACAGGAAGCCAATGAAGAGAGGCCAACACGGGTGAGATATGCTCTCTCCTGCTAGTCCCCGTCAGTACTCTAGCTGCAGCATTTTGAATTAACTGAAGGCTTTTTAGGGAACTTTTAGGACAACCTGATAATAAAGAATTACAATAGTCCAGCCTAGAGGAAATAAATGCATGAATTAGTTTTTCAGCATCACTCTGAGACAAGACCTTTCTGATTTTAGAGATATTGCGTAAATGCAAAAAAGCAGTCCTACATATTTGTTTAATATGCGCTTTGAATGACATATCCTGATCAAAAATGACTCCAAGATTTCTCACAGTATTACTAGAGGTCAGGGAAATGCCATCCAGAGTAAAGATCTGGTTAGACACCATGCTTCTAAGATTTGTGGGGCCAAGTACAATAACTTCAGTTTTATCTGAGTTTAAAAGCAGGAAATTAGAGGTCATCCATGTCTTTATGTCTGTAAGACAATCCTGCAGTTTAGCTAATTGGTGTGTGTCCTCTGGCTTCATGGATAGATAAAGCTGGGTATCATCTGCGTAACAATGAAAATTTAAGCAATACCGTCTAATAATACTGCCTAAGGGAAGCATGTATAAAGTGAATAAAATTGGTCCTAGCACAGAACCTTGTGGAACTCCATAATTAACTTTAGTCTGTGAAGAAGATTCCCCATTTACATGAACAAACTGTAATCTATTAGACAAATATGATTCAAACCACCGCAGCGCAGTGCCTTTAATACCTATGACATGCTCTAATCTCTGTAATAAAATTTTATGGTCAACAGTATCAAAAGCAGCACTGAGGTCCAACAGAACAAGCACAGAGATAAGTCCACTGTCCGAAGCCATAAGAAGATCATTGTAACCTTCACTAATGCTGTTTCTGTACTATGATGAATTCTAAAACCTGACTGAACCTCTTCAAATAGACCATTCCTCTGCAGGTGATCAGTTAGCTGTTTTACAACTACCCTCTCAAGAATCTTTGAGAGAAAAGGAAGGTTGGAGATTGGCCTATAATTAGCTAAAATAGCTGGGTCAAGAGATGGCTTTTTAAGTAATGGTTTAATTACTGCCACCTTAAAAGCCTGTGGTACATAGCCAACTAACAAAGATAAGTTGATCATATTTAAGATTGAAGCATTAAATAATGGTAGGACTTCCTTGAGCAGCCTGGCAGGAATGGGGTCTAACAAACATGTTGATGGTTTGGATGAAGTAACTAATGAAAATAACTCAGACAGAACAATCGAAGAGAAACAGTCTAACCAAATACCGGCATCACTGAAAGCAGCCAAAGATAACGATACATCTTTGGGATGGTTATGAGTAATTTTTTCTCTAATAGTCAAAATTTTGTTAGCAAAGAAAGTCATGAAGTCATTACTAGTTAAAGTTAATGGAATACTCAGCTCAATAGAGCTCCGACTCTTTGTCAGCCTGGCTACAGTGCTGAAAAGAAACCTGGGGTTGTTCTTATTTTCTTCAATTAGTGATGAGTAGAAAGATGTCCTAGCTTTACGGAGGGCTTTTTTATAGAGCAACAAACTCTTTTTCCAGGCTAAGTGAAGATCTTCTAAATTAGTGAGACGCCATTTCCTCTCCAACTTACGGGTTATCTGCTTTAAGCTACGAGTTTGTGAGTTATACCACGGAGTCAGACACTTCTGATTTAAAGCTCTCTTTTTCAGAGGAGCTACAGCATCCAAAGTTGTCTTCAATGAGGATGTAAAACTATTGACGAGATACTCTAACTCCCTTACAGAGTTTAGGTAGCTACTCTGCTCTGTGTTGGTATATGACAATAGAGAACATAAAGAAGGAATCATATCCTTACATAACACCTTTGCCATTCTGGTTATTCTTCTATCCATTATGATGGGGGTTTTCCGTTTTCTTCCACGTATCTGTTTTTTTTTTTGTCTATTTTAAAGCATTGGAGATCACTGTAGATGAACAGCCTATAATTTTTTGCACCTGCGTATAGGTTTTCCCCTCTCCAATCAACTTTTTAATCAAACTACGCTGTTCTTCTGAACAATGTCTTGAACGTCCCATTTTCCTCAGGCTTTCAAAGAGAAAAGCATGTTCAACAGGTGCTGGCTTCATCCTTAAATAGGGGACACCTGATTCACACCTGTTTGTCCCAATAAATTGACGAACTCACTGACTGAATGCCACACTACTATTATTGTGAACACCCCTTTTCTACTTTTTTTTTTACTAATAGCCCAATTTCATATCCTTAAGAGTGTGCATATCATGAATGCTTGATCTTGTTGGATTTGTGAGAATCTACTGAATCTACTGGTACCTTGTTTCCCATGTAACAATAAGAAATATACTCAAAACCTGGATTAATCTTTTTAGTCACATAGCACTACTATTATTCTGAACAGTACTGTTTTATATTTATATATATATACACACTGTGACCTAAAAATTGTTGTCTTTAGGGCAACAAATTCCTCCCACAATATATGAAAGTGCTTCCTTCCTGCACAGAAAACCACGGTAACTGCAAAGTGGTATAATCAATCAAACACGTTGACTTCTCAGTGGTATTTCAGCAGAAATGGCACACAGAACATGTATTGCTGAAAATGTCATCTGGTACTACCAGTTAATATTCAACCAGCAGTTAACAATTAAGAACAGCTAACCAACAGGACAGCTGTTAGATGTGACCCATTACAAGGTACACCTGACTGTAAATTGTTTTATTATTCAATTTTTTTGTTTTGGTAAAACACTTCAAAGCATCTCGTGTAAAAGCTCTTTATAAATAAAGTTATTACTATTGTTAATTGTCAATATTCTATTTAGCTGACTGGTATTGTGTCCAAGGTGTACCCCGCCTCACGCCCAATAACTGCTGGGATAGGCTCCAGGTCCCCTGTGACCCTAAATTGTTGCAACAGGTTATAGAAACTGAACAATTTAATGAATATTCTATTTACCCAAATCCATTTGTGTAGTGTGGTTCCATCAGCAACACAGCTCGTTTTTCTTTCCAAACAGTATCAGAACACAAACAACGTGCTTCAGTGAATATCTCCTAATTTATCTATTAGGGCAAACAAGGCAACACAAAGCCAACTGAATGTCACGGTGAAAATTATCAAAGTGTTCACACACCCTCTCTTTCTTTCTTTTTTTTTTTTTTTTGTTTTAATTGGCTGGAGGTGACCCAGGTGTGATTTCACTCTAACTGCTGCATCTTGTTCACTGCTGCACCTGCAGTCTGTGCAAAATGTCCAAAGTTCAGCCTGCATACGGCCAACTAACCCATCTCCCTTCAGATGTCACATGCACACAAACGTAGCGACAGATTAATTAAATACAATGTCATATTGTACAAATAATGAATGTTTATGAGTTCAATGGTACGAATATTTCATGATGTAAAAGGTGGAATGTTCCATTCAACGAGGCTTCATTATTTGTTTTATATAACGGCTAAAATAGATGCTTGTGATTTGATATTATATTCATTTATAAACAACAGGAAAGGGACTTACAGTTGCATGTAAAAGTTTGGGCACCCGTGATGATTTCCATGATTTTCCTTTATAAAATCATTGGTTCAGTTCATTTCAGTTAAATATATCATATAGCAGACAAACACAGTCATATTTGGGAAGTGAAATGAAGTTTATAGGATTCATAGAAAGTGTGCAATAATTCTTTAAACAAAATTAGGCAGGTGCATAACTTTGGGCACCCCAACAGAAAAAAATACATCAATATTTAGTAGCTTCTCCTTTTGCAGAAATAACAGCCTCTAAACGCTTCCTATTCACCTTATTCAGGAAGTCAGGGTGCGCGGCTCCATTTTGTCAAACTACTTCCGGTTTCCCACTGTGTCTGACGATTAGCTATGCACGCTACAAGTGTCCAAACATGAGCAGCATTAATTGATCAGTTCTTGAGTGCCACAACAACTGGAAGAAGAGGAAACTATTGCTTTTCAGAATGATGTTTTGAACATGGAAAGGAGAGATCTGAGTGCTGTGGACAAGCATTTAACTTGTTCCCTCCTCCATCAAAAGACAAGGATCTCTGGTGCTGGCTAAAGGCGCTGAATTTGAAAAATCCACCCAAACGTCCTTATGTCTGTTCTTTTCATTCTGTGGGGAAAAAACCCACAATCCTTACCCAGAGAAATGGTTGGGCTACAACGCGCCACTGAAGATGTCACGGCGGATGCTAGTGAGACAAACGGGTAAGCTGTGTTTGTAGCATTAGCCGCTAGCTAATTTACTCATTTTCTGGCGTTTTATACAACCAAACAGTGCATGAAATAACACCATACGTATAACGTTACATAATCTTGGCATTAAGATGGTACTACTTGTCAGGTAGTATTTTAACTTGATTGTGCTTTTATATGAGCTTGTAGTTCCTCATGGCCAAACCGTCCACGCCGAGTGACAACAAAAAGTAGTTAAAAATAATCGAGGGCCACTTTATCATGTCATCTTCCCACTCTGTTATGACCCGTGGGTGAGCCAGAGTCCCTTTGAGCTTTTCTTAAAGGTTTTTGTTTCTATCCATGGAATAACTTCCATTGTTCTATATGGAAAACACCGCTCTGCGGGAGTCCTAAGACAAAACAGGAATGCCTCTGTTGTAAAAGTGGGCAGGGCTGAATAAGGTGAATAGCTTCCAATGAGAGTCTGGATTCTGGCTGAAGGTATTTTGGACCATTCTTCTTTACAAAACATCTCCAGTTCAGTCAGGTTTGTTGGTTTCCGAGCATGGACAGCCCGCTTAAGGGCCCTGTCCCACTGGCGTTTAGGAGGATTTGCGGATTGAATGCGCACAAAAGTGGCCCACATCCGCCAAACAACCGCGATATCCGTGTAACATTCCTGTATGAGTCAGCCGCCATCTGAACACGTCCGGGATCATCCGCAGATGCACGCATGTCCGCAGCCAGGATTTTTGAGCAGTGCAAAAAATCCTGCTGCGGATGAGATACGCATCAGTGCCTGAACACATACTGAAGACATACGCAGGACATACACAACCATGCGCGCCGCATATCTCCTGTCATCCACTGATATCCGCAACCGACGGGTTGGCGCGGCTTGGTGGCGGACCGGGACAGCGTGCAAAACAGATATGACGCGTGCCCAGCACGGCCACATCACGGTCGCAAATGGTATGTCGCGCATGCAGACTTATGTCTCTTTTGTCCTTTATGTCACAATTATGAGAGAGTTTTTGGAGCGAGCAGCAGCACCACAGCAGGGGGAGAGGAGTTTTTTTCTTATGTGCGCGCGGGAGCGAGTTCGTCTGTGGAGAATATTTTATTAATTAACTACACAGATATATAATAAAACAAATGGTGACTGGTTTATAAACACAATTATGACAGAGTTTTGGGGGGAAGAGCGAGGAGCAGTACCACAGCAGGCAGCAGAGTTTCTTTTTTTTATTATTATTATTGCTTACATGCGCACGCGTGAACGGGACTCGGGAGCCGAGAGTGAACGGGAGTGCATCACGGCCGCTGTGCCCCTCATGTGGGTGCCTCCGTGGTCGCCTTCGCTTCTGTTCCGTTGTATCCACTTTTCTTCCTCATGTAGTCACTGACCCACCCCGGGACATCTGTCATTTCCACCCACCTTTGTTGCGGACGCTCATCTTTTGTCTCCTCATTTCATGCGCAAATCCTCCTAAACGGCAGTGGGACAGGGCCCTTAAAATCACACCACAGATTTTCAATAATTTTCAGGTCTGGGGACTGAGATGGTCGTTCCAGAACATTGTACTTGTTCCTCTACATGAATGCCTTAGTAGATTTTGAGCAGTGTTTAGGGCCGTTGTCTTGTTGAAAGATCCAGCCCCAGCACAACTTCAACTTTGTTACTGATTCATGAACATTGTTCTCAAGAATCTGCTGATATTGACTGGAATCCATGTGACTCTCAACTTTAACAAGATTCCCAGTACCTGCACTGGCCACACAGCCCCACAGCATGATGGAACCACCTCCAAATTTTATTGTAGGTAGCAAATTTTTTTCTTGGAATGCTGTGTTCTTTTTCTGCCATGCATACCCCCCCCCCCCCCCCCCCGTTATATCCAAATAACTCAATTTTAGTTTCATCAGTCCACAGCACCTTATTCCAAAATGAAGCTGGCTTGTCCAAATGTGCTTTAGCATACCTCAAGCGACTCTGTTTGTGGTGTGTATGCAGGAAAGGCGTCCTCTGCATTGCTCTACCATACAGCATCTCCTTGTGCAAAGCGCGCTGTATAGTTGAACGATACACAGAGACAGTATCTGCGGCAAGATCATGGTGTAGGTCTTTGGAGCAGGTCTGTGGGTTGACTATGACTGTTTTCACCATCCTTCGCTTCAGCTTATCTGAGATTTTTCTTGGCCTGCCACTTCGGGCCTTAACTAGTACTGTGCCTGTTGTCTTCCATTTCCTCACTATGTTCCTCACAGTGGAAACTGACAGCTGAAATCTCTGAAATAGCTTTTTTGTGTCCTTCCCCTAAACCATGATGTTGAACAATCTTTGTTTTCAGGTCATTTGAGAGGTGTTTAGAGGCTCCCATGTTGCCACTCATTAGAAGAGATGCAAAGAGCAGAAATATTTGCAAATGGCCACCTTAAATACCCTTTCACAGGATTGGATTCATCTGTGTAAGGAGGTCAAGGGTCAATGAGCTTACCAAACCAATTTTGTGTTCCAATAATTAGTGCTAAATGTATTCAGATCAATAAAATGACAAGGGTTCCCAAATTTATGCACCTGCCTAATTTTGTTTAAATAATTATTGTACACTTTCTGTAAATCCTATAAACTTCATTTCACTTCTCAAATATCACTGTGTTTGTCTGCTGTATGATATATTTAACTGAAATTGCTGATTCAAACAACCAATGATTTATAAAGGAAAATCATGGAAATCATCAGGGGTGCCCAAACCTTTACATACTTTACAACTGTACATTTTGTTGTGTGTCACTGGTCCTTTAACATCAACAGTCCAACACAAACTTTAAATAGGAGTCCAAAACTGTTCTAAGTCAACTTGGAAAAACAGTTAGATAGTCAGTGATACTTCAAATACTTTGTTCCATCAAATCTTAGGAACCCAAGATTTATGATTAAAAATGTAGTTATAAAAACAGCAATCAAATGAGCATTTACATATGTGTCATCTTTTCTGTGTCAACATCACTTTATACATTCTACATATGAAGACTCTTATCACGCTGTTGGAGTGATTTATGCCAGCTTGTGCTCTATAAATAGAATTCTGTACTATGTACACATTATGAACAGAAAGTATCTGTTGTAAAGCATTCTTGAGTAATGGCAAAGAAAAATGTACAAATATCTGCACCAAACACCCCGAAAATCTAACCACTTCACCTATCCACTGTGGCACCTATGGTGTTGGTATGAAGTGTCAGACATTTATTATGAAGACTTTTCTGATATTTATGAAACTGGCATCAAAACAGTGATTACAACACAGGGCTTGACAATAAGGCAATTTATGCACTGGCCCACAGGGCCAGTAGAATTTGAAAGTTACTGGCCCGGATGAAAATATCACTGGCCCAGAACGGGGGGTAACCGATATGAATTTTTAAAATCAACACTCAGACATTAGAATTGGGTTTCCTTAATGCAAAAACACTTGAAAACAAACACAATATTCTTATACTACATGATAAAAACCTTAAAGTGAGTCAACTTTGAAAAAAATGTCGGTAGGTAACTGATAGAAATTTTTTCAATACTCAGACATTAATACAAAAATAAATTTATTTCTTGATCATTTACAAAATGAATATGTTAAATTTCATATACCAAACTCCCTTGCTAATGTTGTCACGTGGGGTTTCCACAAGGTCATACTGATTAGACTTTTAAACTGGCGTATGAAATCATACCAGATGTCTACCAAGACTTGGTATATTTATACTTACTTGTCAGCATATTCTGGCATGGCCCTACAAGTTCCACAGAAGACAACCTCGCTCTCCTCATCACACTCCAGCCATGGCCGTTTTTTCTTCCATGAAGCTTGCCAAGTTTTCCTCACCCTTTCTTCTCATATTCAGCATCAGCAGCCTTCCTCTTCTGTGCTTGTTTTGAGGGTGATAGCTGTTCTTTCCTTTGCTTCCCTGGTTTCAAGAGGTTTCAAGAAATTCATAATATTCACTGCGCTCGATCTTGCTTAAGCAAAAATGATGCGTCGATGTTGAAGCGAAATTTGCGCCACATCAGAAGAAGTTCGTCTGCACTTCGGCAATGTTCCAAACATTGCGAAGTGGTGCAACATGTCCTGTCTCTGGTAGCAGCCTGTGAGCAGGACTTATGTCTCTTTTGTCCTTTATTTCACAATTATGACAAGAGTTTTTGGAGCGAGCAGCAGCCTCATAGCAGCGGGAGCGGAGTTTCTTTTTTTTTTTTTTCTTTTTTTTTTTTTATTGTTTACGTGTGTGCGTGAACGGGACAGTTGGTCCTCAAACTGGGTCCCGCAGAGGCAGAAGGACCGCTGAAAACAGCCGTCATCCAGACGCAGCTCCTGCAGCAAATAATGATACTGCCTGAATTGGGAACGTCTCATGACGTTTGTCAGCTTTCCACAACAACTCGCTCCGTGTGATCAAGGTCCATCATGTTATCTTGACTGACAACCAGAGCCGGCGAGCTGAATGGAAGCTCCTCCTATTTGATGACGCACCGGGGCGAATTTTCGCAGCAAAAGCAGAGCGACACACCCGGCGAAGGAGGCGTGTCCGTTGAAACGCGACCCCCGCGAATTTATAGCATCTGATCGCGCCCGGTGTGAATGCAGCATTAGACTAATAAATTTGCCCAAAGCGATTTTAATTCTTACTGGCCCATACGGACCAGTGAAATATGAACTTCACTGGCCCGTGGTGGCCCGGAACGTGTAAAAAAGGCCACCGGGCCATCGGACCAGTGCTATTGTCGAGCCCAGCAACATATTCAAGCTTTAAAGCACACAGAATCATTTAAATGCATCGTGATACAGCAACTTCTGATGTTCAACATTCATAGTCATTATTTTGCTTCTAATGTGCCAAATAAAAACATGAAACGTAAAAAGCCTAACACACATGTAAGGAGGGAGAACATTGTGTGGGTCAGGTGCAGCACATTTCCAAATAGTTTCCAAGGCAACAGAGAATGCAGTTAAATGAAGTTAAGTGATTTTCTGCCTTCTTGAAAGTCATTTGTTGCAGCTGATAATGTTTCTATGTGGAACTGCAAGTCTGTGGTTCCGTGTTGAGAAAACACTGAATACACTCTGACCTACGCTTGTGACCAATGTGCCGTAAAATACAACATCCACTGATGTACAGCAGGTGCTCCAGTGGTGGATATCATATAATTCAAACATGGGGACACAAAGTGGCCACTTTCTCAACCATTAAACACTGTGCCAAGAAAGCTGTATCGTTGATTTAGTCAAACATTTAAAAAAAGAACACAAAAGAAATGGAGCATGTTATCGGTTTCTCCGTGGAAGTATACTGAATTACATTTTTGAGATATGACAGGTTCAGTAAAGGTAACACCATGTGGAAGGAAACAATCCACACAGTCCTTTGCTTTAAACAGGTAATTTGAACATATCTCTGTGGGTTATGCGAAATTGGACATTTTTTACCATTTTCAAAAACTGATTCTGGTGGCTGGACTCTGATCACATCACTCCCTGCAAATGTTTGCTTGAGATGAAGGAAACAATGATAAGATAAAACGCATTTTCTCCCCAATTGGAGACCACAGGTGGATGGTAGGGTGGAGGTGGGGCTGAGCAGCAGCCGCAACATATTGCAACAGGCAGCACTTGACAAGCAGAGGAGGAGCTGGGAAAATTTTACATCTTAAATAGTCCAGCCAATTTGGAGGGAATTTTAGAACTTCACATGGCAGTATGAGTGGGTATGTTTATGGTTAAAAGTTACTTATATTGATGTTATTTTATATATACACATAAAATACATAAAAATATATACATATAATATGAACGCAACACTTTTGTTTTTGCTGCCATTTTTCACAAGCTTAACTCAAAGATCTAGAACATTTTCTAGATACACAAAACACCCATGTCTGTCAAATATTGTTCACAAATATGTCTAAATCTGCATTAGTGAACATTTCTTTGGTGAGATATTCCATCCCACCTCAGAAGTGTGGCATATCAAGATGATGATTACACAGCATGTGACAGGTGTGCCTTAGGGAGGCCACAATAAAAGGCCACCCTGAAATGTTTGGTTTTATCACACAGCACAATGCCACAGATGTCGCACGTTTTGAGGGAGGGTGCAATTGGTAAGCTGACTGCAGGAATGTCAACCACAGCTGTTGCCATTGAATTGACTGTTCATTTCTGTACCATAAGCAGTCTCCAAAGGCGTTTCAGAGAATTTGGCAGTATATCCAACTGGCCTCACAACCAGAGACCCCGTGAAACCACACCAGCCCAGGACCTGTACATCCAGCATGTTCACCTCCAAGATAGTCTGAGACCAGCCACCTGGACAGCTGCTGCAACACTCAGTTTACAGGACCAAGGAATTACTGCACAAATTGTCAAAAAAAGTCTCAGGGAAGCTCATCTGCATGCTCGTCATCCTCATCAAGGTCTCAACCTGACTGTAGTTCGCCATCACAACCGACTTGACTGAGCAAATGATCACATTCAATGGCGTCTGGCTGCTGATCAACTCTATGCAAAGGAGATGTGTTGCATTGTGTGAGACAAATGGTGGTCACACCAGACACTGAGTGGTTTTCAGACCCCCTCCCTTCAATAAAGCAAGACTGAACATTTTAGAGTGGCCTTTTATTGTGGCCAGTCTAAGGCACAACTGTGCAATAATCATGCTGTCTAATCAGCATCTTGATATGCCACACCTGTGAGGTGGGATGGATTATTTCAGCAAAGGAGAAGTGCTCACTATCACAAATGTAGACAGATTTGTGAACAATATTTGATAGAAATAGGTCTTTTGTGTATGTATGTCTTTGTGTGTATATATATATATATATATATAGTGAGGCAAATAAGTATTTGATCCACTGTCAGTTTTGCAACTTTTCCTAACTACAAAGAACGAAGAGATCTGCAATTTTTATTGTAGATACATTTGTGAGAGACAGACTCTTAAAAAAAAAAAAAAAAAAAAAAAAAAAAATCAGAAAATCACATTGTACCGTTGTTTGCAATTACAGAGGTCAGATGTTTCCTGTAGTTCTTGACCAAGTTTGTACACTGCAGCAGGGATTTCGGCCCACTCCTCCATACAGATCTACTCCAGATCTTTGAGGTTTGGAGTTTAAGCTCCCTCCAAAGATTTTTTATTGAGTTCAGGTCTGGAGACTGGTCAGGCCACACCAGGACTTTGAAATGCTTCTTACAGAGCCCCTCCATTAGTTGCCCTGGCTGTGTGTTTGGGGTCATTGTCAGGCTGGAAGACCCTGCCACGACCCATCGTCAATGCTCTTACTGAGGGAAGGAGGTTGTTTGCCAAAATCTCACGATACATGACCCCATCCATCCTCTCTTCAATACAATGCAGTCGTCCTGTCCTCTCTGTGGAAAATCTCCCCCAAAACTTATGTTTCCACCCCCATGCTTCATGGTTGAGACAGTGTTCTTGGGGTTGTTCTCATCCTTCAAACATGGCGAGTGAAGTTGATACCAAAAAGGTCTATTACGGTCTCATCTGACCACTTGACCTTCTCCCATGCCTCCAATGGATCATCCAGATGGCCACTGGCAAACATCAAACAGGCCTGGACATGTGCTGGCTTGAGCAGGGGGACCTCACGTGCCCTGAAGGATTTTAAACCAAGATGCCACAGTGTGTTACCAATGTAGTCTTTGTAATTGTGGTCCCAGCTCTCTTCAACTCATTGACCAGGCCCTCCCGTGTAGTTCTGGGCTTTCTCAGAATCATCCTTAGCCCACAAGGTGAGATCTTGCATGGAACCTCAGACCAAGGAAGACTGAGTCATCTTGTGTTTCTTCCATTTTCTAATAATTCCGCCAACAGTTATTGCCTCAAATGAATAAATGAATGAATTAATTTTATTTATTCGGCACACAGAATAACAACACAGACAATAAGAAAACTCATAAAAATAACAACGTACAATGAACCCGTGTGGCCGAAAGGGTGAAGGCAGAAGCAAAGTTTATAGATATCCTCCTCTTATACCATAAAAAATAAAGAATGTATACATATATAAATATATATACACTCATAACAATACTAATAGAAATGTGCACAAACAAAACAAAGTCAGTGCACCAGAATTTCAAAACACAACCAAATGAGCAACAGTGCATAAACTCAAGCACAACAAAATGATAAACCTAATTCTTTAAACTATAACGGGTACGTTTTGTAAAGCCTTTTAATGCCGACTAAGGTACCAAGTAACTTAATATTATCAGGACAGTTTTTCCAAATATTAACACCCTTAAATGAAACACAATGACTTTTAACAGTAGTTCGGATCTTTACTTCCTCAAATAATAATGCCCCTCTCAAATAGTAGCTGGAATCCCTCATTTTAAACAGACCCTGGACATGTTGAGGCAAAAGCTTATTTTTGACTACATTCATAAATTTGTATTGTGATATAATCAACCAAGAATCCCAGAATTATAAAATTTGCAAACCAGCAAATAATGGATTTGTTGGCTCATGATATGGCTTATTACTGATCATTCTTATAGCTTTCTTTTACAACAGAAATATTGGATTAGTATTCTATATATATATACGAGGTCTGTCCATAAAGTATCGGACCTTTTTATTTTTTTCAAAAACTATATGGATTTCATTCATATGTTTTTACGTCAGACATGCTTGAACCCTCGTGCGCATGCGTGAGTTTTTCCACGCCTGTCGGTGACGTCATTCACCTGTGAGCACGCCTTGTGGAAGGAGTGGTCCCGCCCCCTCGTCGGATTTTCATTGTCTGGAAATGGCAGCATGAAAAGGACTTTTTTTCCATCAGAATTTTTTCAGAAGCTGTTAGAGACTGGCACCTGGAAACCATTCGAAAAATTTATCTGGCTTTCAGTGAAAATTTTATGGGCTTCATAGAGAATAAAGACTTTAACTACAGCTTTAAGGACCCCTTTAAGGATGGTCGGTGCGCCACGCTGCAAGCTGCGACGTCGTGGCACAAACCACTGGATCATTTCTAAGCTGATGGCTCTGTGGATACGAGACCGTCGTGTGCTCTTTCTGTGTTTATCACAAGAGCTGGACATCAGCCATTTTCCGTCAGATTTCACTTTTAACAAGAGATTTTGTCATGGAAAGCTACGCGGAGGCTTCGCGCGTCACGACCGATTCCCTGATGAAGCGAGACAAAGGAACACCTTTGTTTCGGAGTGTTAGAGGACAAGTTGGGACATGTCCAGCTCTCCACAAGTTCTTTTATACTCACTCAACTGGTAAGCACTGAAAACCGAGATGGACATGTCCCAACTTGTCCTCTAACACTCCGAAACAAAGGTGTTCCTTTGTCTCGCTTCATCAGGGAATCGGTCGTGACGCGCGAAGCCTCTGCGCGGCTTTCCATGACAAAATCTCTTGTTAAAAGTGAAATCTGACGGAAAATGGCTGATGTCCAGCTCTTGTGATAAACAGAGAAAGAGCACACGACGGTCTCGTATCCACAGAGCCATCAGCTTAGAAATGATCCAGTGGTTTGTGCCGCGACGTCGCAGCTCGCAGCGCGGCGCACCGACCGTCCTTAAAGCTGTAGTTAAAGTCCTTATTCTCTGTGAAGCCCGTAAAAGTTTCACTGAAAGCCAGATAAATTTTTCGAATGGTTTCCAGGTGCCAGTCTCCAACAGCTTCTGAAAAAATTCTGATGGAAAAAAAGTCCTTTTCATTCCGCCATTTCCAGACAATAAAAATCCGACGAGGGGGCGGGACCACTCCTTCCACAAGGCGTGCTCACAGGCGAATGACGTCACCGACAGGCGTGGAAAAACTCACGCATGCGCACGAGGGTTCAAGCATGTCTGACGTAAAAACATATGAATGAAATCCATATAGTTTTTTTAAAAAATAAAAAGGACCGTTAATTTATGGACAGACCACGTATTTCCCCAAACCTCAACACAGTATGTCATATATGTAACAAGTAATTTATGATACAAAATGGCCAAAGAATTGTTGGGAGAGGAAGTCTTGTGCTTTATGCAGAATTGCAATGACTTTTTTTTTTTTTAGATTTAACATAGTATGTGATTTTCAGCTTAATTTATCATCAATATAAACCCCAAGAAATGTTGTATGTGTTACAATTTCAATTTCAATATCATGTAATAATACATTTCTGCTTAGGTTCCTGGGCTTATTACCAAATATGATACACTTAGTTTTACCAAAATGGAGTGATAATTTTGTTGTGGGCCGCTGAAGAGGAGGTACTGCTGGCCCACCACCAGAGGGCGCCCTGCCTGAAGTGCGGGCTTCAGGCACGAGAGGGCGCAGCCGCCTCGAGGAAGCAGCAGGGAGTGGCAGGTGCCACTCATCATCTCATCAATTCATCCATCCATAAAAGCCGGACAGCAACTCCACCTCCCTGCCGAGATATCGTTCTACCCGTCAGGTAAACCTCTCAGCCGTTTTTTCTGTGCCGAATGCACGTGTTTATTCTCTGAGTTTTGCAGGAGTACCTGTTAACTACTTTCAGCTGGGAGCTGGGTTTGTGGTTTGTAGAGGAGTGACGTTCTTCACCCCTCACTCCAAACCAGATAAGTAGCACTTTCAGGCTCTGCACGAACTGTGTTCCTGTGTAGGAGGTGGAGATTTTCCTACAGAAAGAAACTGACTGTTTGCTGACTGTTTTGCTGGGTGCGCACTCACCCACCATAAGCTGTTTCTGCTTCCTGCCAGCAGTACCAGGTCTGACAGCTGGAGAAGGTGGCCACCTGGGGATTCAGGACTTGGCGGCTCCAGTGTGCTCCAGATCCGTTGGCAGTGGAAATCGTGTGGGACCCTTCTCTGGACAGACGTCTTTTATCCTCGAGCCTGCCCACATGTCACCTTTGTATATTGACTGAATTCTAAATCTGTGATTGTCTGTATTCCGTTGTGCACATTCACAACAGTAAATTGTTATCTTTTGGTTCATCCACTGTCCGTTCATTTACGCCCCCTGTTGTGGGTCCGTGTCACTACACTTTCCCAACAAATTTGTTTGAATTGAACCCCTGTTTAAATTTATGTAATTCATTCTCCTTCGTGTCCAGGAGCTGTCCCAAATGATCCCCACTACAAAACACAGTCGTATCATCAGAAAACAAAATACAACTTGCGGACCTGGACACCAAACATATATCATTAATGTACAAAAGAAACAGCAATGGCTCAAGGACTGAACCCTGGGGCATCCCACATGTAATCCTCAAGAACTCAAATTTGTCCCAGCAATGTGAACACACTGATATCTATTGTGTAAGGTTTTTTTTCCATTTTGAATGACGAATTATAGATATATGTTAAAAGTGTAACAATACAATCAATAATATTTTTAACCAAAAACATATCAAACATAACCAAAAACATATCAAAGTTGTCACTACCAGTTGATTTTTTCTCTTACATTTATGAACTATGTCAATATTCTTTTTCATCTGTTCCTTTAATGAACATTGAATCCAGAACTGTTTTAATTGTTTTGCAGTAATCTAAAGATCACATTTTAGAAGATACAATAGAATTTGCTACATTTTTGCCCATGTTAACAAAATAACCATTAAAATGATCTACTATAACTTTTTCTTTAACAATTGTATCACTATTACTATTGTATAAGTTTTTTTTTCTTATTTATAATTTCATTTAAAAGCTTACAAGTACTCTTTATATTTCTTTTATTTTTTCCAATAAATCACTATAGTACTGCCTTTTACATGATCGCATAATGTTAGTTTGTTTTTATATGTCTTATATCTTCTCTCTGCCTCATTTGTTCTAAATTTTAGAAACTGCCTGTACAAAAAATTGTTCTTTTTATATGCATTCTGAAGTCCCTTTGTGATCCAAGGTTTATCAACATTTTGCTTATTTCCAACTTTTGACACAAAAGGGCAATGTTTATCATATCTTGGAAATAATAGAAATGAATGATTCGTAAGATTGGTCTATGTCCTCAATATAAATGTCACTTCAATTTTGATGTAATAAATTCATTGTAAGATTTTCCATAGATTCCTTTGTTATTTTCCGTGTGAAGTTCATAATGTTACTATGGTCAATTTGATCAACTAAGGAATTGAAAGCACTTTTAGATGTAGCAACGAACTGTGTTAACTGACAATGGTTTCTGAAGTGTTCCTGAGCCCACGCAGTAAGATCCTTTACACAATGATGTCGGTTTTTAATGCAGTGCCGCCTGAGGGATCGAAGGTCACGGGTATTCAATGTTGGTTTTCGGCCTTGCTGCTTACGTGTAGAAAGTTCTCCAGATTCTCTGAATCTTCTGATTATATTATGGACTGTAGATGATGGAATCCCTAAATTCCTTGCAATTGAATGTTGAGAAACATTGTTCTTAAACTGTTGGACTATTTTTTCATGCAGTTGTTCAAAAGGGGTGATCCTTGCCCCATCTTTGCTTGTGAACGGCTGAGCCTTTTGGGGATGCTCCTTTTATACCCAATCATGACACTCACCTGTTTCCAATTAACCTGTTCACCTGTGGAATGTTCCGAACAGGTGTTCTTTGAGGATTCATCAACTTTCCCAGTCTTTTGTTGCCCCTGTCCCAGCTTTTCTGAAATGTGTTGCAGGCATCCATTTCAAAATAAGCAATTATTTGCACAAAAACAAACAAAAATCTACCAGTTTGAACATTAAATATCTTGTCTTTGTTTTGGATTTAATTGAATATAGGTTGAAGAGGATTTGCAAATCATTGTATGCTGTTTTTATTTAGATTTCACACAACGTCCTGTCATTGGAATTGAGGTTGTATTTTCTGAAAAAAATGGCCAAAAAAACAAAACAAAAAAACACTGCCAGAGTATGTAAACGTTTGACCACAACTTTATATTATAATTAATTACCTCTGAGTCACGATTCCCAATGCATTCTCCACCACACAACGTACACAAGACAACCTGCAGCTGTAGATAATTTCTCTTTGATTCTGGGAGCGCTAAGAGAAAGGTTTCATCGGCCAAGGTCTGAGAGCAAATGCATGATCGGCTATGAAATTTGAATTTTAGATAGCATGATGTTAAGGGGGACAAAGTGAGGCGTCAAGCGTGACAAAGTGAATAGCACTGGCACCATGAATTGCACAGCAGTGCGAGGATCAAATTCTTGCAAGTGTCAAGGTGCCTTTACTTCCTTAAAATGGTTGCTGGGTGTGAAAATTGCAGCTGTGTTGGTTGGAAACTAGCAATAACGGTTTTGCAGTGAGTGAGTCCCTGAGTGTTTTTTCCCCATTTATGCAAATGTGAATACTCTTCCATTCTGACTGAATGTATTTAACATTTAGCCCTGGTTACAGCATTAGTATTAAAACTATGGGTGTCTGAGAGCTTAAACAGAAAGAGTATGAAATAGCAGTACACGGATTAATCCAGTGTCCCATTACCTAGACATGATCCGCCTTGTGATGTCTGTGCTCATGAGGCAAATTTTAAAAAATCCACAGTCACATCTGACACGTGCGCATATCAGTATGGCTTCTGTAGAATAATGGTAGGACTCCCCATTGCGACAATTGCAGAAGGGTGCCTGAAAAACAAGGCTTTGAACTGGTTTGTGGAACAAAAACAAAAACTAGAAACTTTTGGTATTTTGCTAGGAACGAAAACAAAACCATAAACTTGATATTTTTTTAATGTTCCGGAACAGAACCGTTTATTTAAAATAAAGGTAATCAGTTAATACCATTATTTTTTTTCTTGAAATGGCTTCCATTTACAATGACTCAGTGAGCTTTGCTTCCACCTGCCATTTATTATCTTGCCAAAATGAAGTTTACAAGATATGTTAGTCAGTATGTATGTTTGTTTGGGTTTTTTTTTGGAATCACTGCATTTTTCACCTTTAACTCATTGTGCAACACAGTTTACATCACAGACTCTTGCAAATTTGGCCTCCAAATTTGATATGGATACAGTGATTGGCCTTTCCCATAAGCCATTACCTGGGATAAGCAATTAACCTTGACCTTTAGGGTTTCACTTGAGGTCAAAGGTCACCTAAATTAGGTCAAACTTCAGATTACACTAAAACATGTCATGTAATACATCAAATTAAAGGGCTTGGCGAAAGGATCCAGAATATAGCAAATGTGTTAGGTTATGATGTCATTTGATGACATCATCATGAAAAAACTTGAGAGTGGAAAAAAGGGTGTGACAAAGCATGTAAATCATCATTGCAAACTTTTGTAAGTTCACATATAGCAGACCTATGAAGATACCTTTTAGCACACAAAAGGACCAAGCTGAAG
This sequence comes from Thalassophryne amazonica, assembly GCF_902500255.1. Classification (NCBI taxonomy): domain Eukaryota; kingdom Metazoa; phylum Chordata; class Actinopteri; order Batrachoidiformes; family Batrachoididae; genus Thalassophryne; species Thalassophryne amazonica. The sequence continues at coordinate 31,591,712 of NC_047110.1, read as the reverse complement.
GCCAAAGGTGAAGGTCAAACACTAAAATCATAAAAGAACCCTTTGCTGGATGCTATTTGTACTCTTTTTCCTTCAAATTTGGCATGAATATAGTATAGTCCCTTTTCATGATTGCCATTCCTCGTGGGAGACTCGTGTTCACCTATTGGCAAGATACCAGTCGCTCTGAGGGTAACAGTTTTCATTTTGGTTGTTGGCGGGAGAGAGTGCTGGCCTCCCATGTTTCATGCTGAGAAACACACCCAGAATAGACAAACATCGAGGGACCTCTTTTAAAACACTGCATTTATTTGGGTCATTTGTATGCTTTTTGTTTGGGGTTTTTTTTGTCTTGTTGAATCAAATGGGATTTATATTTGCTGCGAGCAAAATGCCGAAGATACACCAGATGGCTGCATGCTGGCAGGAATATATTTTTCAACTTTTAAAATAATTTTTCTTGTTGATGGGACCAAGCGCTGGAGTTCTCTGGTTGAGGCTGAGAAACACACCCAGTGCAGACAAACACTGAGGAACTTCTTTTAAAAATGCTGCGTTTCTTCAGCAATTTCTTTTTTCACAATAAGGAATTAAAGATTCCTTATGTCTATTTCCGAGACATCGTCTTACAGAACAAAGATGTCTTATCGTCAGGCTGTGATGATGAATCTGACTGAAACCACGTAACAGGTCAGAATAAGATTTTATATTTACTCTTTTTGTGAATGGTTTTAATAATTTAAACAGTCAAACTGTATGACTGATCATGTGAGGACTGTAGCTTTAGCTTCTGAGTCAATCGATGGGCAGCAGTGGGTTCACGCTTGGTCCATTATTTTGGTACCACAGGTTTCTCTGCGAAGCGGAGAGCAGCACAGCGCCATGTCTTTTAAAAATACACAAACACACTGTTTTGGTTTAAATACACAATAAGTCTATTTCAGGTGATGAGCACAGACCCTCTTTCTCTTCAAAGGCTTTATTTTAATCAGTGTCTAATTTTGAAAAGTTCTAGTGTCGGCTGTTTGCTACAGCATGTTGCATTGGCTTCTTCGCTGTTTTTCATGAAGAGCGTTACAGTGCCACATACAGGTCTGGCATAACAGTGTTCACTGTACACAGTTGACATGACACATTAGTAACCAGTACAGGAATGATTTTTTTTTTTTGTTCTAACCGGTTTGGGAATGGCAAATTTTGGGGTGGAACCCAAACCTGGAAACGTTAAAATACCGTTTCTCTTCGGAAAGAACCAGTTGAGAAAAAAATTCTGCTTCAAAGCCCTGCTTAAAACAGTGGGAATGAGTGTTTTGATATGGGGAAACATGCCAATGCTAAATCGAATGTTAAATTGAATGCTGCTACATAGAATGTGACAATGCACACCAGAGCAATGCTAAATAAATGTTCATTTAAGCACAGCTACTCTGCATTTCATTTGAATTATTATATCACATGCAAAACAAACAAGACAAGCATGCTGACATCACATATTGTCACCCTATTCTGTAAAAACTGGCATCTGTTCTTAAAAACTCCCATATCAGTTGACAACTATACTGAAATGTATTTTAATTTCCTTGATTGTGATTTGCTCCTGACATAGGAAACTCCAAATGTTTGGGATGGAAGAAAGGATGACACCAGCACTGAAAATGACTCCCAAATGATTTGGTCGACCTGTGAACAGTCATTCCCACACTGTTCCACTCGGTGAGGGGAGACTGTTGTGCTAAACTCTAAATTTCATCTGCTGCGGTCACAGGACAGCAGTGAATGGAGACCTTGCAGACAGTGAGGAGGTGGCCGCTGCAGAACAGAGTTGATTTGTCACAACTCTGCCTTCGCTTGTGTGTGTGTGTGTGTGTGAGTGTGTGTGTGTGTGCGCGCACGTGTTGTTTGCGCCTTTCTGTAGGTTGAAATCAGCTCCTTCCTTCATCCAACTCAAAATGATGTTGCACGAAAAATATATTTAGAGTGTCAAACACTTCAAAACACAAAATAATTAAAGAGTTTCAAATGAAAAGTTGGCAGCATCCACAAAATGCTGTTTGTGAATGCTGAAGTTGGCTACTTGCTTATATGTGCAAAAATAAACTGAAAATAAGAGGAAGTTTCCCAGAGCACTGTAATCTCAGACATGAGCAAATGTTCAGTGGAAAATTAAGGCTCCACTGGTTCCTTTCTTACTGTGAAATTATAATAATGGGACGTGTCTTCTGGCCATGACTCATGAACAGTGTTGCCACAGTTACTTTGAAAAAGTAATCCAATTACTGATTACTCCTTGAAAAAGTAACTTAGTTACTTTACTGATTACTCAATTGTAAAAGTAACTAAGTTAGATTACTAGTTACTTTTTTAGTTACTTTCCCCAGCTGCCGACAACAACCCACATCAACATGACAATGATACCTGTTTTGCCAAAACTCACTTTATAGTCACCCTTTCTTGACTTCAATGAAAATAAATACTTGTTTTATAAAAAATAAAATAAAGACCTCTTTCTTGACCTCATATTTAACTGTTGACAGCACTGTAACAGTAAAACTTGCAATTTCAAACCTACATTGTTTATAAATGTAACTATTAAATTCTAACATTTTTCTAACATTTAAATTCTCTCTAAACATTTTACTTGTCGAAATTATTATTATTTTAAGCAATATTAGTAGTTGTAGTAAAAAACGGCTTCAAAACTGGACCTTTAATCTAGGGGTGTTGTGGGGGAGGGGGGCACATCCTTGCCCCATGCCCCCATTCCATCTGGATTCGCTCCTGCTTTGGCGTTTGAGCACAAAGAATGGATAGCATTTATTTATGCAGAAAACAGGACCAGATTTACAGGTAGGAACGTTTTATTGCGTTTTCACATCATGTGATCCTCAGAAAGAGAGTTTAGGTGCATATGAGTGGAAAATAGTGTTAGTGTTATGTGTCGGACGCAGCCCGGAGAACCGACCAGCGTTTGAAGGACCCAGTATAAAATAAGCAGAGCACGGTACAAAGGATAACAGAGTTTAATGAACATAACAGTGCTGTGAAAAAATATAAAAGTGTGCGGTCTGGCGTGGTGGCTTTGCGGTGCGCTCCCAGCAGCGCCAAGGGTCCGGAGCCAGAACCAACCCGGACCCAAGGACCCCGCCGACACCCCCCAGGTGGCCGCGACAAACCGAGTCTGTGAAAGAAGGAATCATTATGTGAGTCCACACTCAACACACAGAGAGAACGCTCAAAGGTGCACAAACAGCAAACACTTCCTGGCCTAATTACTAATCAGCTTCCCACCCTGCAGGCATGGAACACCCAGTTCACAAAACTCCACTGCAGAGGAAGCTGACCACACGACCAACATACAGCTCAATATAATAAGGTGTGAGGGACACCACATTTACTGACTGTATAAATGTTAGTCACAAAATCTAACGTACCTCAGGAAGTGTGCTGACGAGCGTGAGACCTCACCCCCTCCTCTTTCACAGACCATGCATCAAACCTGGACGTTCTCTGCATCCACTGATGATGAGATGGCTCCCGAGACGACGATCTCACCCGTCTGGTCACAAGGTCAAGTCTCTGGCAAATACACACTGTGTACTCCAGTCTTAAATGCCACCATGTTCCAATCCATTGTAGATGCACCACAGCTGTGAGTCCTGACGAGCCGCAGGTGATCAGCCTCAGGTGATCAGGGTGAGGTCCTGATAAACTCAGCTACACAGCCACTCAGTCCCAAATGCAAGCCACCTGGAAGGAAAAACAAAAGACAGGACAGAAAACAGAAACAAAAGGCAGCCAGGCCCCCCCAGCCACACAACAGTTAGTTGTTGACGCGTCGCGGAGGATCAGCTGTTTTTAACGAGACGATACGGAGCGGCTCAGCTCAGAATTCTAAATAAAGGAAGGAAAAAAAGTATAAAAATGTCTTTGTAAAGCTCAGTGCAGGTGGGCTGATCACCGCGCTTTAAGAGGTGAGGACGAGTCGAGCAGCTGCAAAAAACCGTGGATGAAAAGCTCACAGCTCGCTGAAAGTGGGCAGTTCAGTCGAACCCTGACCTCCTGCCCACAGACCAAGTTTAATGCTGCTATCGACCCACAATGAAAAATAATAGTAACGCACAGTGACATGGAGAAGTAACTTTAATCTGATTACTGATTTGGAAAGATTAACGCGTTAGATTACTCGTTACTAAAAAAAGTGGTCAGATTAGAGTAACGCGTTACCGGCATCACTGCTCATGAAATCTGAGCACTACAAATGAAAATCAGTTTCTTTAATATTACAGTCGTCTGCCAAATCTGCAGTGATCATTTAAACACAAAACATAAGTAGGAAAATGTCAAACATCAAAACAGAAAGTTTGGGAGAAATGCAGGAATATTGCATTCTGACACACACACCTCGCGATTTGCTGTATTCTTCTTTTTCCTGATGGAAATGATAACAAACCGAGACCTGTCTGTTTCTAGTTTTTTTTTTTATACATACCGAGACCTGTGAGTTTCCAGTTTGTTTGGTTTTTAGACAAACCGAGACCTGTCCATTTCTAGTTTGTTTTTATACAAAGCGAGACCTGTTAGTATCTAGGTTTTTTTTATTTTATACAAACCGAGACCTGTTAGTATCTAGGTTTTTTTTATTTTATACAAACCGAGACCTGTTAGTATCTAGGTTTTTTTTATTTTATACAAACCGAGACCTGTCAGTATCTAGGGTTTTTTTTTTATACAAACCGGGACCTGTCCATTTCTAGGGTTTTTTTTTTTAGACAAACCGAGACTTGTCCGTTTCTATTTTTTTTTATGACAAACCGAGACCTGTCCGTTTCTATTTTTTTTTTATACAAACCGAGACCTGTCCGTTTCTATTTTTTTTTTATACAAACCGAGACCTGTCCGTTTCTATTTTTTTTTATACAAACCGAGACCTGTCCATTTCTAGTTTGTTTTTATACAAAGCGAGACCTGTCCATTTCTAGTTTTTTTTTATACAAACTGAGACCTGTCCATTTGTAGGTTTTTTTTATACAAACCGAGACCTGTCAGTTTCTAGGTTTTTTTATACAAACCGAGACCTGTCAGTTTCTAGGTTTTTTTGTATACAAACCGAGACCTGTCAGTTTCTAGGTTTTTTTGTATACAAACCGAGACCTGTCAGTTTCTAGGTTTTTTGTATACAAACCGAGACCTGTCAGTTTCTAGGTTTTTTGTATACAAACCGAGACCTGACCATTTCTAGTTTTTTTGTATACAAACCGAGACCTGTCCGTTTGTAGTTTTTTTATATATAAACCGAGACCTGTCAGTTTGTAGTTTTTTAATATATAAAGCGAGACCTGTCCATTTCTAGTTTGTTTTTATACAAAGCAAGACCTGTCCATTTCTAGGTTTTTTCTTTATACAAAGCGAGACCTGTCCATTTCTAGGTTTTTTTCTTTATACAAAGCGAGACCTGTCAGTATCTAGGTTTTTTTATTTTATACAAAGCGAGACCTGTCCATTTCTAGGGTTTTTTTTATTTTATACAAAGCGAGACCTGTCCATTTCTAGGTTTTTTTTTATACAAACCGAGACCTGTCCATTTCTAGGTTTTTTTTTAGACAAACCGAGACCTGTCCGTTTCTATTTTTTTTAGACAAACCGAGACCTGTCCGTTTCTATTTTTTTTTATACAAACCGAGACCTGTCAGTTTCTAGGTTTTTTTTGTATACAAACCGAGACCTGTCAGTTTCTAGGTTTTTTTGTATACAAACCGAGACCTGTCAGTTTCTAGGTTTTTTGTATACAAACCAAGACCTGACCATTTCTAGTTTTTTTGTATACAAACCAAGACCTGTCCGTTTGTAGTTTTTTTAATATATAAACCGAGACCTGTCCATTTCTAGTTTGTTTTTATACAAAGCGAGACCTGTCCATTTCTAGTTTGTTTTTATACAAAGCGAGACCTGTCCGTTTCTAGGTTTTTTCTTTATACAAAGCGAGACCTGTCAGTATCTAGGTTTTTTTTATTTTATACAAACCGAGACCTGTCCATTTCTAGGGTTTTTTTTATACAAACCGAGACCTGTCCATTTCTAGGGTTTTTTTTATACAAACCGAGACCTGTCCATTTCTAGGGTTTTTTTTATACAAACCGAGACCTGTCCGTTTCTATTTTTTTTATACAAACCGAGACCTGTCCGTTTCTTTTTTTTTATACAAACCGAGACCTGTCCGTTTCTTTTTTTTTATACAAACCGAGACCTGTCCGTTTCTTTTTTTTTATACAAACCGAGACCTGTCCGTTTCTATTTTTTTTTTTATACAAACCGAGACCTGTCCGTTTCTATTTTTTTTTTATACAAACCGAGACCTGTCCGTTTCTATTTTTTTTTATACAAACCGAGACCTGTCCGTTTCTAGGTTTTTTGTATACAAACTGAGACCTGTCCGTTTCTAGGTTTTTTAATATATAAACCGAGACCTGTCCATTTCTAGTTTGTTTTTATACAAAGCGAGACCTGTCCATTTCTAGGTTTTTTCTTTATACAAAGCGAGACCTGTCCGTTTCTAGGTTTTTTCTTTATACAAACCGAGACCTGTCAGTATCTAGGTTTTTTTTATTTATACAAACCGAGACCTGTCAGTATCAGGTTTTTTATTTTTAGGGTCATTTCTAGGGTTTTTTTATACAAACCGAGACCTGTCCATTTCTATGGTTTTTTTTATACAAACCGAGACCTGTCCATTTCTAGGTTTTTTTTATACAACCGAGACCTGTCCATTTCTAGTTTTTTTTTAAAGACAAACCGAGACCTGTCCATTTCTAGTTTTTTTTTTAAAGACAAACCGAGACCTGTCCATTCTAGTTTTTTTTTTAAACAAACCAAGACCTGTCCATTTCTAGGTTTTTTTTTATACAAACTGAGACCTGTCCATTTCTATGTGTGAAAGGGCCCTACAAAAGACACCTGTGTGAAATAAACAGCAGCTTTTGACCATCAACAGGTCCATCAAATTACTATTACAAGGCATAATGAAAATTGTTCCCCTCCAACAATATTAAAAATGCACCCATGTATTCATTAGGAAAGATTTTATATTAATAAAGATGGCAGCGAATGATGTCACAGGAGCGTTGTCCAGCTGCGATGTCCAGAATGACAAACCACCACAGCCGCTTCTGTCATAGCCACACCTCCTGTCAGTTCTCAGTGCACACACCAAAGCCACAGTCACGTGGAACTTTGACAAATTTCTCTGCCAGTACGGTTCTCACAGCGCACACTTTGTCTTTCAGTTGCTGGTGTGCGCAAATAGTTGTAGCAACAGGTGTACGAGGCATTAGAGGCAGGGACGATTCCACACGGTTTGCACACGATTCCTGTGTCATGCGCACTCAACATAATTACTAATCGTGCATTTATTAATTAGACAAAATAAAGAACATATGTGGATGAGGTTATACCCTCCTGACAGCAGCAATGATTTCTAGTTGGGGTTTCCTTGTTCTACCACCAGAGACACGGGTCAGTACTGACAAATCTTTGGATTTGAAACAATTTCCACAAGTAAAAACAGAATGCTGTGCGACAGTATCGCCTTTAACAGGAGTGCTTAAAAAATGTATCTGCATGAAACTGAGGGTGGCGAAAAAAAATTGAAGAGTTGAAGCTTGCATTTTTAAACAGCTGTTTTACATAAGCCAACTCTGCCAGCAAAGACTTTGAAATTGTATTTTCCCTTAGTAACAGAGGTGATATATGCACACTTCCACAAACCCCAACTATACTTAAGCAGTGCTCTCATCCACACGAATAAAAAAAAAACGCCTTCTTTTAAAGGCGTGAAATATAAAATATGCTAAAAAACCAATTATAACGCTTGAACTGTTGGGAAGGTGTAGTGACACGGACCCACAACAGGGGCGTTAATGAACGGACAATGGATAAGCCAAAAAAGTAACAATTTAATGTTGTGAATTGCACAACGGAATACAGACAAAAACAAATAGAGGAGTACAGTCAATCGTATACAAGGTGACGTGTGGGCAGGCTCGAGGATAGAAGACGTCTGTCCAAAGAAGAGCCGGATCCCACACGGCTTCCACCGCCAGCGGATCTGAAGAACACCGGAGCCGCCAAGTCCGGAGTCCCAGGTGGCCACCGTCTCCAGCTGTCAGACCAGGTACTGCTGGCAGAAACAGAAACAGTTAATGGTGGGTGTGTGAAGACACACCCAGTAATCGTCCCCTGAGTAGTTCCTCCGGGAAGGAGAACCTCCACCTCCAGAAACAATTTCACCAGTGCAGCTCCTGTTGATCTCTTTCCTGGATGGAGTGAGAGACGAAGAACGTCGCCCTCTCACTGTCCGCCAATCCAGCCTCCGACAGAGCCCGCAGGAACACGGCTGCACACAGAACAATGTTTTTAGTCTCAATATAAATCGCAGAGAAGGTTACCTCGATTGGTAGCTGATTTCTCGGCGGGGAGGTGGAGTTGCAGTCCGGCCTTTATGGTGATGGTGTTGAGTAGTGGATGAGTGACAGCTGGTACGGATGATGAGTGACAGCTGTCATTCCCGGTCGCTCCGACGCCCTCCTCGTGCTTGAAGCCCGCACTTCAAGCAGGGTGCCATCTTGTGGTGGTGGGCCAGCAGTACCTCCTCTTCAGCAGCCCACACAACATGAACTTCCCTTATGTTGGCTTTGGAGGTTGGCTTCTATGACTCATCAGGTCAGATCTGGGATAAAGTGGTGTTGCTTGGCACCAAATCCACCACACCACTGAACCACCCTGAGTGCTGCATGGCAACCACTCAGATGGAAAACCAGTCCATCCCCACCTCTCGAAAGTAGTCATCTATCTACTGCAGCCAGGTGAAACACTGACGTGGATGGACTTGTGTATTTCAGTAATGCAATGGAACTTACTAACTAGTGCTGAATTGATCAAATGATCAATTACTTTGTTGATCAATCAAAGCACAATGGTCAGGTCAGATTATGATAGGTCTAGAAGCATGTGCTGGTGCAGTGTGTCTCTGCATCCAACACAATATGGACATTCCCTGGGTCCTGACTGGTACCTGTCCATGCAGACCACCAGTCTATCCACATGTCCCTAAAGTAGTGTTTCCCTGGGGAGTTTCACACGGACAGGAACTTTGTAGTACATCTGCACACTGCAGTGTGTGCTGTTACTTAAAAGTATAGAGCCACTAAGCTTTTTAAGATTTAAGGCATAAAAGAACTTTCATTGGTACTAATATAATTTTATTTATTAGCCTTTAAATAGAGGATTCATATGACATTTCCAATATGAGCCGAATTCACGTTGTCTAGAAAAAATTAATAAAAAGCCTTGAACTACTTACGGCCATACAGAGACCCATACAGTCTACAACAGTGACAGCCTATCATGTGGGGGCTTCCTAAGACTTGCACAAGTGATTGTGGGACAGAGAGACGGTGACAGCTAATTGGAGTAGAGATGCATCATGACATCACTGCCCGATCTCTCTCTGGTGGCTAATCAAATACAGGAAATACACTCCAAAACTGCAGCGTTTCTGTGTAAATCTAACATGTTTTCATTTATTATGTAAAACCTAGTGAGAAATAAACACTTCTAAATCTAAAAACGCTGTTGTTATAACCAAATAACGCCTCTGAAGTGATTTACAAGACATCTCGCTAACATCAGTGTGCACACTATGTCTGCACGCATCACCCACGGTCAAAGTAAAAGGTAACTTCCAGCCTTTTCAAAACTCATGCATGCACACACACACACACACACACACATCCTCCTGCAGACAGCGTTAAAAAGAAAAGAAAATATTTGTTATGGAATTCCCTTTAGATAAGTATGGTGCATCCAGAAAGTATTCACAATGCTTCACTTTTTCCACATTTTGTTGTGTTACAGCGTTATTCCAAAATGGAGCAAATACATTTTCCCCTTCAAAATTCTACTCACAACATCCCAAAATGACACGTAAAAATTATTTTTATTCTTTCCAAATTTCTTAAAAATAAAAAACTAAGAAAGACAATCCTGTGTCGGAGGTCTACAAACAATTCCTTTGACTTCATGCTTGGTTTGTGCTCTGACATGCACTGTTAACTGTGGGACGTTATGTGTAGACAGGTGTGTGCCTTTCCAAATCATGTCCAATCAACTGAATTTACCTCAGGTGGACTCCAATTAAACTGCAGAAACATCTCAAGAATGATCCATGGAAAGAGGATGCGCCTGAGCTCAGTTTTGAGCTCAGGCGCATCCTGCATTGTCATTTGAGAGTGAAGAAATAAAATTTGTGAAATGGATATTTAGGTTTGTGTGTGGTCACAACAGAGAGACAACAAATACAAAAAAATAAATAAAATAAATGCACCACTAGGTCACAACAACCTCTCCACCAGTAGTTTTGAAGCCAGTTGGTGACAACCATTCCCTAATTGTCATGTTGTTTCTTATGTTTCAAAAAAACACTTATGCACTTAATTTTAACAAGCTTTAAGAAGCTTTAACACCCACACCACAAAACATAGCATACAATTTTCCATCTACCCATTTTCTATACCCGCTTACCTCACCAGGGGGACTGGAGCCTATCCCAGCAGTCATAAGGCGTGAGGCAGGGTACACCCTGGACACCATGCCAGTCTATCACAGCACCAATAAAATGTTACAATTAACAGAATAAGTAGACAATTATTTATCATTACTGTTGTCCCAGAATACTTTGCGCTCCTGTGACATCATTCGCTGCCATCTTTATTAATATAAAATCTTTCCTAATGAATACATGGTGCATTTTTAATATTGTTGGAGGGGAACAACTTTCATTATGCCTTGTAATAGTAATTTGATGGACCTGTTGATGGTCAAAAGCTGCTGTTTATTTCACACAGGTGTCTTTTGTAGGGCCCTTTCACACATAGTGCGAAGTTTGGTCGACGTTTAGTCTAAAATGGCGAAACAGTTCAAATTTGTGCACCACGAAACATCGCGCCGACGGGCAGGCATGCATGAGCCCAGTGTGAGAGTTCATGCACGCGACGGTGTCTGTCAAACAGGAACAGTGCGAGGTGCACCACATGATCGCGCCACTTATGGGGAATACATTTTTTTTTTTAAAGTCAGTACCTGTGGGACCACATTGCATCGCTTATGTGGAATAAATAAAAATTAAAACCAGCTGGTACCTGTGAGACCACACTGCGCCACTCGTGGAATAAAAAAAAAAAAGAAGAAAAAAACATACCACCCACAGGATGCAAACTCAAGCCAACAAAAGCTCTGACTGCCAGTCAGAGACTTTACCACTGAGCTACAGAGCTGTCCTTTGAAAGCTGTGGGAATCTGCCTCATGTCAGGAAGGACATAGAAGTATTACAAAAAAACAATTAAAATCACACACCATATAAAAGCACCCATTTATCAAGTGGGCAATACAAATATGATCCGTCTGTTCCTCTGGTGATGACCCACGGTCACTGACAAACAATCATGAAATTACATGAATGAGAAGCAGTGTGCTCTGATGTGCACAACTACTGGTCTGGTGCGTCCAGTCGGCCGCGCGCATGTTCTGCTCGACACGCATGTCTTGTGGACAGCTCACCACAGCACAGACACCGCGTCATGTGAAACAGAGCTCAAGTGGGTGACATGACGGTCAGATCGCCCGCTGCGTGTTCTGATCTGATGTTCCGTTTCAACCTGGCAGGCTGTTACTGCCCGCTCCTTGCACTTGCTCGCATCGCTGCAGCTTGTTGCCATGGTGATAGATGTTTTTATTTATGTCCACGTAAGTAACAGCAATCAGACACACGCGCCTCACAGTGGACAGGGTTAGTCGATGTCTGTCCAAACACAGCAGGTGTTGTCCAGCTGCGATGTCCAGAATGACAAACCACCACAGCCGCTTCTGTCATAGCCACACCTCCTGTCAGTTCTCAGTGCACACACCAAAGCCACAGTCACGTGGAACTTTGACAAATTTCTCTGCCAGTACGGTTCTCACAGCGCACACTTTGTCTTTCAGTTGCTGGTGTGCGCAAATAGTTGTAGCAACAGGTGTACGAGGCATTAGAGGCAGGGACGATTCCACACGGTTTGCACACGATTCCTGTGTCATGCGCACATCACATAATGACTAATCGTGCATTTATTAATTAGACAAATAAAGAACATATGTGGATGAGGTTATACCCTCCTGACAGCAGCAATGATTCTAGTTGGGGTTTCCTTGTTCTACCACCACAGCCTTGCATATATTTACAACATATTTCTAAATTAAGTACAAGCTGGTAAATTCCATACTTTCCATAGAAATGTTAGTACACATGGTTTGAGCACAAATCTGTAAGTCTGAGCAGTTGATAAATGAGGGCCCAGATTTCCTTCCCGTCCTTCACATCTGTCACAGAAGTCTAAAACATGTCATGTTAGATCCAAACCATTCTCACAGTACATGAGTTTCTACATACAAAAGGTGAAGCAACTGGGATGAGGATCAGCACTTGTAAATCCAAGACCATGATCCTCTGTCACAAAAGAGTGGATTGTGCTCTCTGGGTCAGGGGAGAGTTGTTGCCCCAAGTGGAGGAGTTTAAATATCTCGGCGTCTTGTTGACGAATGGGGATGAATTGGAGAATGAGATCAGCAGACAGATTTGGGCTGCATCTGATGTTTTAAGGACGCTTTGCTGGTGAAGAAAGATATGAGCCAGAAGGCAAGACTCTTGATTTAGCAGTCAATTAACAGTCCTGTCCTCACCTATGACCATGAGATTTGGGTAATGACTGAAAGAATAAGTTTGCAAATACAAGAGGCAGAAAACTGATTCCTCCGTCGTGTATCTGGGCTTACACGCTGGGACAAGGTCAGAAATTCAAATATCTGAGAGGTACTATGAGTACAGCTGCTGCTTTTTCACACTGAAAGGAACCAGTTGAGGTGGTTCAGGCATCTGGTAAGGACACCCCTGGTCATCTTCCGAGGGACATCTTCTAGGCATGTCCAACCTGAAGGAGACCTAACATTAGCAAAAGGTTCCCTGCTGGACCAGTTGCCTCCATGACCCGATCCCGGAAAAGCGCTTGAAGAAGAGATGAGGTGAGACACGGGATGGTAATCTGCCTAAGTACACTTCCGTGGTGTGGTGGATACGGCAACAAGCGGGAGCAGGAACATACGATAAAACTACCTTGACAGAGGTAAACTTTAGCCATCTGAATCAGTTATTGGAGGCATACCCACTGATCTGATTTGGACTAAACTGGGTTGGAGTGTTTGAGGGTCAGCCAAAGACAAAGTGATGTGATTTTAAGAAAAATCTGCTCAAAGGGCACAAGTCAAACTCAAAATTTTGGTCCAGTGCTTATACATGTGGGTGTTTTCACTCACAATTGTTTAACCCCATTTTGTAATCATTCCAGACAATGTCTCTCACAATACATGGGCTGTTTTACAATCAGGGTACATAAGTGGATTTTAAAGATAAAGTGTGGTTTAATGACACATTGGAAATGACCAACAAAGTTTAGTTTGCCGTACCCTGACACCTACTACTGGTCCATCAGCTACAATGGTCATTTGGTTTGATATCCCCATTTGGTTACCAGCAGAACTCTAATTATACCAGTTTTTCCCAAAATATCTGTGTCATTTCCATGATGTTTAATTTTGATGGGCTGCCAGAACTATTATTTATTTAGTAGGTGCATTTCAAACTCAAGCATCAGTGTTATGTGAATAAGAATTTTTTGTTTGAAATAGGTAATCACTATCTGTGATTCCACAGAAGGATGTGTACCTAATTTGCTAAAATTGTCTTTATATTGGGGTGTAACTCTCCGTCTATCAAAAACTGTCCTCTCCAGAAATGCTTGAGTCCATCGCTATTGCAGAATGCAGAAATACAACAGCAGTTGTATACTCTGAGTACATATTTATCATAAACTGTTATTAGTAGATAGTATATATGGACTGCACTAATCTCAGTCTGTATAATTTACACAACAATTACCTAGTCACAAACAGTCCTCTCCGGAAAGGTTGTACTTGTTATTTTCAATTTTGAAATAATACATACGCAAACATCTGACAGGTCTGAAACTTTGGGCATTTAAGTACCACAGTCAGCCGTTAGTATGGATGAATAACTTGACCAAAGCAACCACTTTGATTTTTGGTGCCAGTAAACATACTTGTGTACCCTGACTGTGAAATAGCCCACATAAAGCCAGAGTGTGCATTTGTGAGCTGTCAGCTGTTTTAGCCTGTAGAGGAACTAATGAACTTTGTCAGAGAATTAATGGCCCTGTCTGCTTCATGGAAACTTTCTGAACATTGAGACTTTGCTTTTGTATGATTCTATGACACTTCAGGGATTTGTCACGGAGACTTTGCTTCACCTTTAGATTCATAGAATTTTGCTTCATTGACTCTTTACTTTGCAAGTAAAGTCACGTAACTAGCATCGAGCGGTTTGCAGTCTCATTTGCAACAAATGGAATTTTCAATGGCTCTTTTGAGGAATTGGGTGCTGATATATCTATGGGGTACTACTGACACCAATATGAAGTCATACATCATCTTTCTATTGGTCACATGACATTTAAGAGCTTGGGTGACCTTGAAAGGTCAAAATCATTTAAAAAAGCTAATTCAAGGAATTAGTTAATGATACAGCTATGGTTACTATTAACACCAATATGAAGTCATATACTGCCTTACATTTCTTTAGCACATGCAACCTTTGGTCAAGGGTCACCTTGGACTGTCACCACAAGTAGATTGTGGATTAAATATAAGGAAAGACGTGTGTGCTAGTGACCCTGACTGGGGATGTTGTTGGGCGGTGGAAGGAATACTTTGAGGATCTCCTCAATCCCATCGTCATGTCTTCCGAAGTGGAAGCAGAGACTAGGGACCCAGAGGCGGACTCATCCATTACCCAGGCAGAAGTCACCGAGGTGGTTAGAAAGCTCCTCGGTGGCAAGGCTCCTGGGGTGGATGAAATTCGTCCTGAGTACCTTAAGTCTCTGGATGTTGTGGGACTGTCTTGGCTGACATGCCTCTGCAACATTGCATGGCGACTGGGGACAGTGCCTCTGGATTGGCAGACCGGGGTGGTGGTCCCACTGTTTAAGAAGGGGGACCGGAGGGTGTGTTCCAACTATAGGGGGATCACACTCCTCAGCCTCCCCGGTAAGGTCTATTCCAGAGTACTGGAGAGGAGAATTCGACCGATGGTCGAACCTCAGATTCAGGAGGAGCAGTGTGGTTTTCGTCCTGGTCGTAGCACACTGGACCAGGTCTACATGCTCCATCGGGTGCTCAAGGGTTCATGGGAGTTCGCCCAACCAGTCCACATGTGTTTTGTGGATCTGGAGAAGGCGTTCGACCGTGTCCCTCAGGGCACCCTGTGGGGAGTGCTCAGGGAGTACGGGGCCCGGGGTCTTTTGCTAAGGGCTATCCGGTCCCTGTACGACCGCAGCAGGAGCTTGGTTCGCATTGCCGGTAGTAAGTCAAACCTGTTTCCAGTGCACGTTGGCCTCTGCCAGGGCTGCCCTTTGTCACCGGTTCTGTTCATTATTTTTATGGACAGAATTTCTAGGTGCAGCCAGGGTGTAGAGGAGGTCTGGTTTGGGAACCACAGAATCTCGTCTCTGCTGTTTGCGGACGATGTGGTTCTGTTGGCTTCGTCAAATCAGGACCTTCAGCGTGCACTGGGGTGGTTTGCAGCCGAGTGTGGGGCGTCCTGATGAAAATCAGCACCTCCAAATCCGAGGCCATGGTTCTCGACCGGAAAAAGGTGCTTTGCCCTCTTCAGGTCGGTGGAGTGTCCTTGCCTCAAGTGGAGGAGTTTAAGTATCTCGGGGTCTTGTTCACGAGTGAGGGACGGATGGAGCGTGAGATCGATAGACGGATCGGTGCAGCGTCTGCAGTGATGCGGTCACTGTATCGGACCCATCATGGTGAAGAGAGAGCTGAGTAGGGGGCAAAAGCTCTCGATTTACCGATCAATCTACGTTCCTATCCTCACCTATGGTCATGAGATTTGGCTCTTGACCGAAAGAACGAGGATCGCGGGTACAAGCGGCCGAGATGAGTTCCACCGCAGGTGGCTGGGCGCTCCCTTAGAGATAGGGTGAGGAGCTTGGTCACTTGGGAGGAGCTCGGAGTTGAGCCGCTGCTCCTCCACGTCGAAAGGAGTCAGTTGAGGTGGCTCAGGCATCTTTTCCGGATGCCCCCTGGACGCCTCGCTGGAGAGGTGTTCCGGGCACATCCCATCGGGAGGAGGCCCCAGGGAAGACCCAGGACACGCTGGAAGGATTACATCTCTCGGCTGGCTTGGGAATGCCTTGGGGTTCCCCCGGAGTAGCTGGGAGAGGTGTGTGTGGCTCGGGAGGTCTGGGCGGCTTTTGCTTGAGCTGCTGCCCCCGTGACCCGACTCCGGATAAAGCGGAAGAAATGGATGGACGATGGATGGGTTGTGTGCTAGTTAAACATGACGTAGTATAATTATGTACAGAACTGATAAAATGCCAAACCGACACAGAACCATATATTATGGTATTATGATTCTCCTCTTCTCCTCTCTCCTCTCTCTCTCTCTCTCTCTCTCTCTCTCTCTCTCTCTCTCTCTCTCTCCTCCTCTCTCTCTCCTCTCTCTCTCTCTCTCTCTCTCTCTCTCTCTCTCTCTCTCTCTCTCTCTCTCTCTCTCTCTCTCTCTCTCTCTCTCTCTCTCTCTCTCTCTCTCTCTCTCTCTCTCTCTCTCTCTCTCCTCATTTTGTGTTCTTATTACTTTCTTATGACACTTAGTGACTTGTGTTTGTTACATGACATGACACTTTAAAAGTTGGTTTTGGAATTATTAGGAATTCACAAGTCACAAACTGGTCATACACAGCTATGGCATTAAAATGACAGAAAACAGGGAAAAGTGATCATTTTAGTTGTCATGTCATTTCAGCTAATTATTTTAGATGTAAAGGGCATCTGCAGCACCTGCAGGAAATATGATGCTCTGACTGGGTTTATAGTTCTCTACATTCACACAGTACTAAAAGTAATTCCACACCAACATCTCTCTCTCATTTCCTTGGATTTTCTCCCATCTGGCTTAACAACAGCCAAATTTACAAACAGCTCTGAATTATTTAACCCAGCTTGGTTCAACAGACAGAGTGCACCAGTGGTCAGGTTACCAGGCAGCAAAGCCAAGAGATCAGCGGGACTCCAACGCTGCAAAACACCAGAGAGACACGGGTCAGTACTGACAAATCTTTGGATTTGAAACAATTTCCACAAGTTAAAAACAGAATGCTGTGCGACAGTATCGCCTTTAACAGGAGTGCTTAAAAAATGTATCCTGCATTGAAACTGAGGGTGGCGAAAAAAAATGAAGAGTTGAAGCTTGCATTTTTAAACAGCTGTTTTACATAAGCCAACTCTGCCAGCAAAGACTTTGAAATTGTATTTTCCCTTAGTAACAGAGGTGATATATGCACACTTCCACAAACCCCAACTATACTTAAGCAGTGCTCTCATCCACACGGAATAAAAAAAAACGCCTTCTTTTAAAGCGGTGAAATATAAAATATGCTAAAAAACCAATTATAACGCTTGAACTGTTGGGAAGGTGTAGTGACACGGACCCACAACAGGGGCGTTAATGAACGGACAATGGATAAGCCAAAAAAGTAACAATTTAATGTTGTGAATTGCACAACGGAATACAGACAAAAACAAATAGAGGAGTACAGTCAATCGTATACAATGACGTGTGGGCAGGCTCGAGGATAGAAGACGTCTGTCCAAAGAAGAGCCGGATCCCACACGGCTTCCACCGCCAGCGGATCTGAAGAACACCGGAGCCGCCAAGTCCGGAGTCCCAGGTGGCCACCGTCTCCAGCTGTCAGACCAGGTACTGCTGGCAGAAACAGAAACAGTTAATGGGTGGGTGTGAAGACACACCCAGTAATCGTCCCCTGAGTAGTTCCTCCGGGAAGGAGAACCTCCACCTCCAGAAACAATTTCACCAGTGCAGCTCCTGTTGATCTCTTTCCTGGATGGAGTGAGAGACGAAGAACGTCGCCCTCTCACTGTCCGCCAATCCAGCCTCCAGAGCCCGCAGGAACACGGCTGCACACAGAACAATGTTTTTAGTCTCAATATAAATCGCAGAGAAGGTTACCTCGATTGGTAGCTGATTTCTCGGCGGGGAGGTGGAGTTGCAGTCCGGCCTTTATGGTGATGGTGTTGAGTAGTGGATGAGTGACAGCTGGTACGGATGATGAGTGACAGCTGTCATTCCCGGTCGCTCCGACGCCCTCTCGTGCTTGAAGCCCGCACTTCAAGCAGGGTGCCATCTTGTGGTGGTGGGCCAGCAGTACCTCCTCTTCAGCAGCCCACACAACATGAACTTCCCTTATGTTGGCTTTGGAGGTTGGCTTCTATGACTCATCAGGTCAGATCTGGGATAAAGTGGTGTTGCTTGGCACCAAATCCACCACACCACTGAACCACCCTGAGTGCTGCATGGAAACCACTCAGATGGAAAACCAGTCCATCCCCACCTCTCGAAAGTAGTCATCTATCTACTGCAGCCAGGTGAAACACTGACGTGGATGGACTTGTGTATTTCAGTAAATGCAATGGAACTTACTAACTAGTGCTGAATTGATCAAATGATCAATTACTTTGTTGATCAATCAAAGCACAATGGTCGGTCAGATTATGATAGGTCTAGAAGCATGTGCTGGTGCAGTGTGTCTCTGCATCCAACACAATATGGACATTCCCTGGGTCCTGACTGGTACCTGTCCATGCAGATCACCAGTCTATCCACATGTCCCTAAAGTAGTGTTTCCCTGGGGAGTTTCACAACGGACAGGAACTTTGTAGTACATCTGCACACTGCAGTGTGTGCTGTTACTTAAAAGTATAGAGCCACTAAGCTTTTTAAGATTTAAGGCATAAAAAGAACTTTCATTGGTACTAATATAATTTTATTTATTAGCCTTTAAATAGAGGATTCATATGACATTTCCAATATGAGCCGAATTCACGTTGTCTAGAAAAAATTAATAAAAAGCCTTGAACTACTTACGGCCATACAGAGACCCATACAGTCTACAACAGTGACAGCCTATCATGTGGGGGCTTCCTAAGACTTGCACAAGTGATTGTGGGACAGAGAGACGGTGACAGCTAATTGGAGTAGAGATGCATCATGACATCACTGCCCGATCTCTCTCTGGTGGCTAATCAAATACAGGGAAATACACTCCAAAACTGCAGCGTTTCTGTGTAAATCTAACATGTTTTCATTTATTATGTAAAACCTAGTGAGAAATAAACACTTCTAAATCTAAAAACGCTGTTGTTATAACCAAATAACGCCTCTGAAGTGATTTACAAGACATCTCGCTAACATCAGTGTGCACACTATGTCTGCACGCATCACCCACGGTCAAAGTAAAAGGTAACTTCCAGCCTTTTCAAAAACTCATGCATGCACACACACACACACACGTCCTCCTGCAGACAGCGTTAAAAAGAAAAGAAAATATTTGTTATGGAATTCCCTTTAGATAAGTATGGTGCATCCAGAAAGTATTCACAATGCTTCACTTTTTCCACATTTTGTTGTGTTACAGCGTTATTCCAAAATGGAGCAAATACATTTTCCCCTTCAAAATTCTACCTCACAACATCCCAAATGACACGTAAAAATTATTTTTTATTCTTTCCAAATTTTCTTAAAATAAAAACTAAGAAAGACAATCCTGTGTCGGAGGTCTACAAACAATTCCTTTGACTTCATGCTTGGTTTGTGCTCTGACATGCCACTGTTAACTGTGGGACGTTATGTGTAGACAGGTGTGTGCCTTTCCAAATCATGTCCACTCAACTGAATTTACCTCAGGTGGACTCCAATTAAACTGCAGAAAACATCTCAAGAATGATCCATGGAAAGAGGATGCGCCTGAGCTCAGTTTTGAGCTCAGGCGCATCCTGCATCCTGCATCTACATGCATCCTGCATGTAGATGTAATCTTTTAGTTTTATTTATTTTTAATAAATTTGCAAAGATCTAAAAAAAAAAAAACTAAAAAAAAAAAAACTTCTTCACATTGTCATTATGGGGTATTGTGTGTAGACTTTTGAGAAGAAAATGAATTTCATCCATTTTGGAATAAGGCTGTAACATAAAATGTGGAAAAAAAATTAAGTGCTGTGAATACTTCCTGGATGCACCGTATGCTCTCTTCATTACAAAGAGCTGTAATTTTACAAGACGTTTCTAAAAGAAACCATTATAATGCTTGGATTTCTGTAGAAACTGAATTTTGTCAGTTTAGTTAAATTTGGGTGGCCCTATACTTTTAACATAAGGACTTTTAAATAACAAAAATGAGCAAAATGGACAAATAAACATGCGCTGGACAACATATTGGATGTTATTGATATAGTTTGGACAAAAAAAAAAATCATCAGATGGACACGGATGGAGAAGTGAACAGTGGATTTATGCAGGAATCCCTCAGTCTGTGGTGTGTACTACAAAGAGTTTAAAATTCTAAAAATAAACAAGGTCGACAAATACATGTGATGGACAACATACTGCATCTTATTTGGCACAGATGAATACTGACTGCTGTTCCACAGTGTTGGAAACACAAAAAATCAGTTCTTTGATTTGGGATTTTTGTGCATTGTTTAGTGTACTTTTATTATTTATTTTGCATAACGCATTTTTTTTTTCCTGGAAAAGCCCTATACAAATAGCTTTATTTTTATTAATGAACGCATGTTTCTGTATATGAGGACATCACAAACTAGTTACAAATTACTCAACTTTTAATCTGGAAAATACGGTAATTGTTAGATAATATCTGTGCTAAGTCTTTATTTTATGTTAGTTATCAAGTATTTGCTTTTTATAGGAAGTCTCTGGGATCTGGTTAATGTTTAAACATAAAAGTTTCAATTCCTTTATATGTCCAAGTTTCAGACAGAAGGAGATCTCCCCTGTTGGTGAGAGCCAGTAACAATAGAAGTGATAGATAATAATAGATGATAGATAATAGATGTGAGACTAAACCACACCCATTGTAAACGCCCACATTGTATAAAAAGTGTTGTATGACCCATTTTCCTTGCCTTTCACAAGATGGACATTGTCTGTGAGGGTCCTGGTCCGGTTTCATTGTCACCTTTAATAAATCCAAAATGAGGAATACAATGGTTTGGTTCTTGGAAAGGGGCAGTAAATTACATAAAGAGCCAGGAGAAATTACACTTCTAAGGCCACATATAAACAACATTACAGTGTGGAGCCACCCTGCTTTGTATCCACAATTCAGGACGCTTGGGAGTGTAATGTGTGATAACATGTTACATCATGCATGACGTCATCCGTCAATGTCAATATGGACCAAAGGAATATTTTGAGCATCTCGCTGTATCTAAACTGTGAGTAGGTAAGGCTGTGAAAGCAGTTCTGGGGGGGAAAACGGGGTACTAGCAAAGTGTACTTATTTAAAGTGGCCAGTGAGTGCATAACCAAAAAGAGCAATCAGAGATTTCTGACGTCCGCCAATCCGGATCTGGACCAGCTCCAAAATTCAGTGGAGTCTTCCATGCCCTAATATCTGTCTATGGTGCAAATTTGATATCCAGAATCCAGATCCAGATCAAGTCCCAAATTCAGTGGAGTCTTCCATGCCCTAATATGTTTCCGTCGTGAAAATCTGGTGCAAATCTGTGAAGTAGTTTTGACGTAATCCTTCAAAGCCTATATTAAGTGAAATCTTGATCCAGAATCTGGATCCGGATCAGCTCCAAAATTCAGTGGAGTCTTCCATGCCCTAATATCTATCTATGGTGCAAATTTGATAACCAGAATCCGGATCCAGATCAAGTCCCAAATTCAGTGGAGTCTTCCATGCCCTAATATGCATCTGTGGTGAAAATTTTGTCAAAATCCATGCAGTAATGTTGATGTATACTGCTAAAAGTAATCCTTCAAAGCCTAAATGAAGTGAAACTTGATCCAGATCAAATTTAATAGAGTCTTCAATGACCTAATGTGGTGAACAATTTGTCAAAATCTGTGCAGTAGTTTTGAAGTAATCCTGCTAATAGACAGACTGACAGACAAATAAATCTATATACATAACGGGCTACGTGTGTCTGTCTGTCTGGGATAAACTCCCAAACTATAATATGTAGCCCTAAAAACTATATATATTCTGAATCCTCATGACATGGGGAACAAACTGGTACCATTTTTTTTAAAAGTTGAACTGAAAATTACCCAAAATAGCCGGCTGTGAGTATGACCAGGCAGATTCAAATTTCCAGCCCTGTATATGTGTTGGCCATCTCTGTTTATTAATCCCTTCTTTCAGCGACTTTATGTTCTCAACTGTTAAGCACATGAATGTCCTGTATAACTCAGTCTGCCTTCCTGTCTGAATATGTTAATTTTATGTTTGTAAAATTGCAATGTAAAAACAGTGAAATACACCACTACTTCAATTTTGATTAATTGATATTTACATTTTCTGTTACCTACCTTTTGTGTGTAATTTTGTTACAAATTTGGTTGCAAAACAAAGTCTGAATGAAGGACTTCAAATGTGTTTGTCTTTTAACCAAGTATTTCCACTTAGTTTGGGGAGTCCACCTCTTATAGTTCTGCTGAATAAACTTTAGCCATTAACTATTTATAAGACATCAGCATTACACAGCAAATGTTGGGCAATTGTTTTTGATTAAAAATTATTGGCATTTGGCTTATGTCTAAAACAGGTTAACCCAGGCACTGCCGAGTACCCCAGCTAGTAAATAAATAAATAAACAAACGCCAATGATTTTATTACATCCTTGGCGGACGTAATAAAAAAACTAATTTTGAGACAGTTTAGTTAATATGCTTAAAATGAAATTAGTTACTGTCAGACTTAAGCCTGGTTCACACGACAGGATTTTAAAATTATCTTTAGGTTTCCAAACCTGAGAGACCACACATGTAAAGATAAAAAATCATAGCTCTAACAGGTTTGGTCGTACAGTGTGTGGTGTTCAGCCACACGGTAATAACAACACACACCACACATGAACAGATTTCACACACGAACATTTACAGTTCAGACAGGAAATCTCGCAAAATCTCTCGAGATTAAACGTGACTTCAGAGTAAACAAATGGAGGTACTTTGTGGACTATTTAAAACAGAGGGAAAAACGACACAAAAAGAAAAAGAAAAGGTGTTCTTTAAGGAGTGGATACAGCGCGACCACTGGACTTTCTGGTAAGTGATTTTATTTTCCACTCCGTACGTCCGTCACCTCGCTTTCTGATGGCTGCATGTCACATTCAGCAGGCTGTGAGCTCGTTTGTGGTCGGAGGACACAACACACGCTGCGATATCGGGCCAAAAAAATCCAACATGTTGAATATCCCCAATTTGCAATTGGAGCGCTCCTGACGCCCTTCCGAGCAGATCAGAGCGCTCTGAACACACCACACACGGCAGGAATATCTGATAAGATTATCTTTGACGTCATCACGATTGTCGGGGCATCCTTTAGATTGTCGGAAGGGGAAGATCGGGTCCGATATCGGCCTAATTATCCTGCCGTGTGAACCAGGCTTTAATCTGTCCTGTTTGTTTTTTTTGTTTGTGTACATTGTGGATAAAATGTAAATATTGTCTGCTATGTTTCAGATTTATGCACGTCAGCCGGTACGCGTGTCAGTCTAGAATCCTAGCAATGGGAAAGGACCATGGAGAGATGCATGTTTCACCAGGCTGTGGTAGACAGATGCCTACATTTCAGAAGTGGGGATGGACTGGTTATCTACCTAGGTGGTTACTATCAAGGACCCAGGATGTTTCCGTGGCGTGATAGATGTCGTGCTGTGTGGCATCACCGCATATTCCTGGTCTTGGCTTGGGAATGGAGTTCAACCAGTCACGTCAGGTCCAACGCAGATTAATTATGATTAGCCTACTTTTTTGCAAATTTTCCAAGCATAAGCATTTTAATTTCT
The DNA here is from genome assembly GCF_902500255.1 of Thalassophryne amazonica. Taxonomy (NCBI): domain Eukaryota; kingdom Metazoa; phylum Chordata; class Actinopteri; order Batrachoidiformes; family Batrachoididae; genus Thalassophryne; species Thalassophryne amazonica. The sequence continues at coordinate 31,567,666 of NC_047110.1, read as the reverse complement.
TCAACTCTCGCTCACTGTTGCTGCGTGTGACAACCTGAGCCAAATGACTCCACCTCTCTGCAATATTATGCTGAAGGTTAGCTTTTTTTCCTCTTGCACACCAGTGGTAACGCAGGGTATTGAAATCACATGTGTCTGTGTACAAAATAATTCTGAAACAGGCGAGCAGATTTTCAAACTTGGTAGGAATATTCACTAGTTGAGTGTATTCAGATGGTTACCTTTTGGAGGAGGCTGGTCAATGGTTACAGTTGTCAAAAATATGATTCCAAAAACATATTTACTAGACTCTTTCTGCAATCGATATGGATAGAGAGAAAATGTACAGCTTAAATCAATTACTAAATAATTTGTATTCAAACTGTATGAGTAGCATGATGATAATATCACAATGTATATTAAATTATTTCATAATTGTCTGAAAAATTGTTCAAAGATCACACCATTACATGGAATCACATGGACTTCAGCAACCCTTCAAATCTCACAACAGATGCCCAAAATATTATACAACACAGTATTATGTCCACATGCAGGATATGCATCGCTGCTCCAACGCCTTAAATGGTGCCAGACGGCTCTATGGTACCTTTAAGCAGTGGTTATTTTAGCAACTGGGTTGTTGTCACCTTATGGAAGTGTAACCAGAAAGTGCTCCTCCCAAGGTGTCTGGATGATGAAAACATAAATGGTAGCACAAAAAAAAAAAAAAAAAAGCACGATGCTACAAATGGAGCTACAACTAAACTTAAACTTATTGCAACAAATATCTTGTTAGTCCTTCTTGGGGGTTATGAGTACAGAATATCATGACTGCAATGTCTTCATTTGTTAGTTGTACTACGGTAATCGCACTCATTGTAAGAAGCCTTGTAAAAATGTAAACTCTGACTCAAATATGACCCGGAAACAAAGGCACCTGGAGGCTCAGGATGTGACTTTATCCCACAAAGGGTTCATAAAACTTGAACGTCAGTGAACCCCAAGTGCACTGAAATTTAGAGAGACAATGTTAAAAAATAATGAAATAACAACCTTTCTCCTGGGACGTTTTCTAGGTGAGGCCAAAAAGTTTGTTTTTGTGGTTGGACTTTTGGCATTTTTTCTAATTTCCTACCTCAAAGGTTGAGTTTGGGAACCAGCACTACCACCTTCCTCCAATGGTGCTCGTTCTTCTTGGTCTCTTCCACTACCTCCACCATCTCCTCCTGTACCTCCAGATCGAAGGTAGCGCAGCTCATCTGGCTGCAGGGCACTGTACCATGCCTGGTGGCCACCATCAGGAGTTAGCACGGGACTCTTGTCCTCCTCCTGTCCCTGGACCTGACTCTGTACCGTCTTCACAATGTTCACCGCATTGACTGGCAGCTGCAGCAACTTTTGCATGGTGGTCATCTTCAAAAAGTCACGCCTCCAGGACCAAAAGCTCAAGCAGTAACTGAAATGTAAGAGCAACCTGTGGAATTTCCAGAAGGATAAAGAAGGGCACTCCTCACTGCCAGAGGAGAAAATCCTCTGATAAGACCTGTGAAATTTACCTCACACAGCTCAACACACTGAAAACAGCAGCCTGATCTTCATTTAGGGGTGTGTTTTGTTTTAATTATACACACTCCTTTCCTCCAACACGAATCAATAACTCCACATCATGCTACACGCTCCAGAAATTCTCCGGTTCCTCCAGAATGACTTCACAGCAGCAAGCAGCTCCTCCAGTGCTGTAATCCAAATCCGCTGGAGCCCTGAGGCAGGTTTTTCCTCTTTCACTCCAGAGTCCGTGTGCATGCAGTGAAGCAGACAGAGGCTGCTCACTAAATGGATGCTGGGCAGAGAGGGGCGTGGAGTTTTATTTATCTCTCTGCTTGCTGCTCCTCCCACTGCTTCTGAAGATCCTGTGGCTGCAGCAGCCTCTCTCTCTTTATCTCTCAGTGCACAACATGTTTCCACAGATCGCTGTAACAGTGACAAACAGCCCCCCCCCACCTCTGGCTACATTACACCCCTCCAACTCACACTCAGTCATGGCATCGGCTCAGCAGGAACATGTGGTGACAGCAGAGGGGTCAGTGATTTAGAAAGCGGCATGCAGAAGATACACCTACTGGTGAGCGAAAGAACCGGTCGGCAGTATGATGCTGCACCATGAATGGTCCCGCCTACGGATAAAAAAATTATCCATATGCCAGCTAGTGTCGAGTTGGCATCAGTGTAAAAAGTCACTACTGGCAACTGCCACCCTTTTCCACCCTTTGGTGGTGCCACTGCACTTATACGCTTTCCACTTCACCTAAAATCTCAGTGCAGTATGCAAATAAATGTTTTCCATTCATGCAATGGGAAGAATATTTGCATGTGTTGAAAGATGTAACATTCCACGCACAAAAATGCAAGGTAAATAAAAGTCATACAGTTGACTATTGCTCAAATGGGACAAACAACGAATGCCACATGGCAAACAATCAATCAAAAGACAAAAATCTATCTTCAGGTGTCGTAGAATATTCATTCTCTATCACATCCTTCACCCTGGTCCAGTGTCAACAAAGCCAGCACATGCTTTTTCATATTACTCACTCTTCATGCTAATGGGGTTAAAAAGGGTTCCACCTTATTCTTTAACATTCTCTACTGCCGCTTTTTTCACTTCTTACATGACTCAGCTTTCTTGGCAGTGTTGTGATGAGGACACAGCTCTTTTCTCTTGCATTTGCTCTCTCCTACTCATTTCTTTTTGGCTTAAAACAGAATTCAGATGTGCTCTTCATGTGATTTTTAACAGTTCAATGACGATGTGACAACAGATATTACAACCCCTGGCAAAAATTATGGAATCACCGGCCTCGGAGGATGTTCATTCAGTTGTTTAATTTTGTAGAAAAAAAGCAGATCACAGACATGACACAAAACTAAAGTCATTTCAAATGACAACTTTCTGGCTTTAAGAAATGCTATAAGAAATCAAGAAAAAAAGATTGTGGCAGTCAGTAACGGTTACTTTTTTAGACCAAGCAGAGGAAAAAATTATGGAATCACCCTGTAAATTTTCATCCCCCAAACTAACACCTGCATCAAATCAGATCTACTCGTTGACATTGACCCTATGTGTCTTTTTACAAGGAATGTTTTCGCAGTTTTTGCTCTATGGCAAGATGCATTATCATCTTGAAACATCCCCAAACATCCTTTCAATTGTCCAAAATATCAACGTAAACTTGTGCATTTATTGATGATGTAATGACAGCCATCTCCCCAGTGCCTTTACATGACATGAAGCCCCATATCATCAATGACTGTGGAAATTTACATGTTGTCTTCAGGCAGTCATCTTTATAAATCTCATTGGAACGGCACCAAACAAAAGTTCCAGCATCATCACCTTGCCCAATGCAGATTCGAGATTCATCACTGAATATGACTTTCATCCAGTCATCCACAGTCCACGATTGCTTTTCTTTAGCCCATTGTAACCTTGTTTTTTTCTGTTTAGGTGTTAATGATGGCTTTCGTTTAGCTTTTCTGTATGTAAATCCCATTTCCTTTAGGCGGTTTCTTACAGTTCGGTCACAGACGTTGACTCCAGTTTCCTCCCATTTGCTCCTCATTTGTTTTGTTGTGCATTTTCGATTTTTGAGACATATTACTTTAAGTTTTCTGTCTTGACGCTTTGATGTCTTCCTTGGTCTACCAGTATGTTTGCCTTTAACAACCTTCCCATGTTGTTTGTATTTGGTCCAGAGTTTAGACACAGCTGACTGTGAACAACCAACATCTTTTGCAACATTGCGTGATGATTTACCCTCTTTTAAGAGTTTGATAATCCTCTCCTTTGTTTCAACTGACATCTCTCGTGTTGGAGGCATGATTCATGTCAGTCCACTTCGTGCAACAGCTCTCCAAGGTTTGATCACTCCTTTTTAGATGCAGACTAACAAGCAGATGTGATTTGATGCAGGTGTTAGTTTTGGGGATGAAAATTTACAGGGTGATTCCATAATTTATTCCTCAGAATTGAGTGAGTCCATATTTTTTTCCTCGGCTTGGTCTAAAAAAAGTAACCATTACTGATTACCACAATCTTTTTTTCTTGATTTCTTATAGTGTTTCTTAAAGCCAGAAAGTTGCCATTTGAAATGACTTTAGTTTTGTGTCATGTCTGTGATCTGCTTTTTTTCTACAAAATTAAACAACTGAATGAACATCCTCCGAGGCCGGTGATTCCATAATTTTTGCCAGGGGTTGTATATACATACACACACACACACATATACATACATATACACATATATATATATACATGTATATATGTATATATGTACATATATACATATATATACATATACATATACATATATACACATATATATACATATACATATATACACATACATATACATATATACACATACATACATATACATATATACACATACATACATATACATATATACACATACATACATATACATATATACACATACATACATATACATATATACACATATACATATATACACATACATACATATACATATATACACATATATACATATACATATATACACATATATATATACATATATACACATATATATACATATACGAGGGCTGTCCATAAAGTATAGGTCCTTTTTATTTTTTTCAAAAACTATATGGATTTCATTCATATGTTTTTACGTCAGACATGCATGAACCCTCGTGCGCATGCGTGAGTTTTTCCACGCCTGTCGGTGATGTCATTCGCCTGTGAGCACTCCTTGTGGGAGGAGTCGTCCAGCCCCTCGTCGGAATTCCTTTGTCTGAGAAGTTGCTGAGAGACTGGCGCTTTGTTTGATCAAAATTTTTTCTAAACCTGTGAGACACATCGAAATGGACATGGTTCGAAAAATTAAGCTGGTTTTCAGTGAAAATTTTAACGGCTGATGAGAGATTTTGAGGTGACACTGTCGCTTTAAGGACTTCCCACGGTGCGAGACGTCGCGCTGCGCTCTCAGGCGGCGTCATCAGCCTGTTTCAAGCTGAAAACCTCCACATTTCAGGCTCTATTGATCCAGGACGTCGTGAGAGAACAGAGAAGTTTCAGAAGAAGTTGGTTTCAGCATTTTATCCGGATATTCCACTGTTAAAGGAGATTTTTTTAATGAAAGACGTGCGGACGGGTCCGCGCGTCGGGACGCAGCCGGCGCGGAGCGGCAGCACAGGAAAAACACCTCCGTGTTGATAACCATTTGTAAAATCCAGGCGGCTTTTGATGGCTTTCAGTGGAGTGAGTATATGAGAAATTGTTTATCAGCTGAAGATGTTCCAACTTGTCCTTAAGGCTTCCAGCAGAGGTGTTTTTCCTGTGACGGAGCGTCGCGGTGGCTGCGAGCCGACGCTGCAATCCGCCCGCACATCTTTCATTAAAAAAATCTCCTTTAACAGTGGAATATCCGGATAAAATGCTGAAACCGACTTCTTCTGAAACTTCTCTGTTCTCTCACGATGTCCTGGATCAACAGAGCCTGAAATGTGGAGGTTTTAAGCTTGAAACAGGCTGATGACGCTGCCTGAGAGCGCTGCGCGACGTCTCGCACCGTGAAAAGTCCTTAAAGCGACAGAATCACCTCAAAATCTCTCATCAGCTGTTAAAATTTTCACTGAAATCCAGCTTAATTTTTCGAACCGTGTCCACTTCGATGTGTCTCACAGGTTTAGAAAAAATTTTGATCAAACAAAGCGCCAGTCTCGCAGCAACTTCTCAGACAAAGGAATTCCGACGAGGGGCTGGACGACTCCTCCCACAAGGAGTGCTCACAGGCGAATGACGTCACCGACAGGCGTGGAAAAACTCACGCATGCGCACGAGGGTTCAAGCATGTCTGACGTAAAAACATATGAATGAAATCCATATAGTTTTTGAAAAAAATAAAAAGGACCTATACTTTACGGACAGACCTCGTATACATATACATACATACACATATACATATACACACATATATACATATACACATATATACATATACACATATATACATATACACATATACACATATATACACATACACATATATACACATACACATATATACATATACACATATATACATATATACATATACACATATATACACATACACATATATACACATACACATATATACACATATATACATATACACATATATACATATACATATATATATACATACATATAAAAACACACACATACACGGTTCATCTGGAAAGCATTCATAGCGCTTCACTTTTTGCACATTTTGTTATGTTGCAGCCTGATTCCAAAATTAATGAAATTCATTTTATTTCCCTCAAAATTCTGCAAACACAATACCCTATAATGACAATGTTTAAAAAAAAATATTTTTTTTTTTCAATAAAAAAAACAAAAAAAAAAACTAAAGCCCTTGTCACACTGGGCCAGCATAGAGTTGCGGAATGCAGCGTAATGACTACACCAGGCTCATGCAACCCTACACAGAGCTTATGCAGGCCTCCGTGGCAAGATGCTGAGGTATGCAAAGGTGTCCGCAAAATGGACAGAAAAAATTAAGCATAGTTCCACCTTAGAATTGGACTATAATACGTATATCAGATATACCTTACTGAATTTTCATGTTTAATAACCCCACAAAATTAAACATGTTTAATTTTTTCGCAGACATTCAACATAGAGCGCTTCTTCCACTGCTCTACGCAAGTCTATGCAACACTCCGCTACTGTACACCAAGCCTCCACAAAATATTTTAGTTTTTTTTTAAATCAGTACATACCTGCATTGCTAGATTTTATTAATCCTGTCGGATTATGCTGAACTTTGCTGGCAGTGAAGCTTCAAAACCACAGAAGGGGTGGGTCAAAGCCCCCCCCCCACACACACACACACGCAACATACGCATAGATATGCAACACAATGCAACTCTACGCAAGCCCAGTGTGAAAGGGGCTTAACAAATCACATGTACATAAGCAGTGCTTAATTTGTAAAGTAGGAGGTCCCGGAGCACAGAGGATGGGTGGCTCCGGTGCAGAAAAAAAAGAAGGGCGGGGGGGGCTTGCAAACAACGCTGTGCGCCACACCGAAAATAAACTGGGCATGTATTGTAGGCCTAATAACACTAGTCACACCAAATCCGGATAGAGTACAAATTCCTGTTTAATGATGTACAGTGGTCCCTCGTTTTATCGCAGGAGTTACGTTCTCCGCGTTCACACCGGGCGCGACGCGAGCGACTGCAGCCACAGGTTGCCATGTAATCCCTGACGCATTTTGGCGCTAAACCGCGTAGCGCGATGCGAGTGAAGCAATTTTGAGCGTTTTGCGCGTTTGTGGCGTGATACTGCGTCACGTCACGTCGCGTCGCGTTCCCCTCCTCCCCAAGTTGAAAAATCTGAACGTTTTCGTCTCGTCGCACCGCGATGACCAATCAGGGACTGGATATGTAGTAACGTGGAGATGTCTGGAGTTTGACTGAGGATGCGAACATGTCCTGTCTCTGGTAGCAGCCTGTGAGCAGGACTTATGTCTCTTTTGTCCTTTATTTCACAATTATGACAGAGTTTTTTTGGGAAAGAGCAAGGAGCAGTCCACAGCAAGCAGCGGAGTTTCGTTCTTTCTTTTTTTTAAATTTACGTGCGCGCGCAAGTGACTCGTCTGTGTGGAGAATATTTTATTAATTAACTACACAGACGTATAATAAAACAAATGGTGACTGGTTTCTAAACACAATTATGACAGAATTTTTTGGGGGAGGAGCGAGCTGCAGCAAGAAGCGGAGTTTCTTTTTTTTTTTTTTTTAATTGTTTACATGTGCGCGTGAACGGGACAGTTGGTCCTCAAACTAGGTCCCGCAGTCTGGGTCTCTCTGTATTGGGAGCTTTTCACAACAACTTGCTCTGTGTGATCAAGGTCCGTCATGACGACTTGACGCCGAGCAGAATGGAAGCTCCTCCTATTTGATGACGCACCGGGGTGAATTTTCGCAGCGAAAGTCCATCCAAGCAGAGCGACACACCGGGCGAAGGAGGCGCGTCCGTCGCCACGCGACCCCCGCTAATTTGTAGCGTCTGATCGTGCCTGGTGTGAACGCGGCGGAAATCCGCGAAGTAGCGCTATTTTTTACACTTAATATAGATGTTTTAAGGCTATAAAACCCCTCACTACACACTTTTCTCAAACAGGCATTAACATTTTCTCACTTTTCTCTCTTGTGTAAAAACTCTCTTTTTTCTTCTGTGCCAGAAGATTATAAACAGACACACGCAGAACACAATGCGCGGCTCTCCCTTCACTCACTGCCTCCGGGGGTACGGATGCGGGACCCGCAAAGAATCCAAGTCCTCTCTCGGTGGCCATGGAGCTCTGCGGCTACGGTCAACATCCAGATCAAAACAGCGACCGTAGCCTCTGGACCTGTTGCCAGATTTGGCGCAATTCCGCACAGCAGACAGGAGGGCAGCGGTGTGATTGGCAGTGAGAGCAATCGCTGTGATTTTTTTTTAATATGTTGTTAGTCAAGAGAGGTGGCGGATCACGGATCCAGTATAAATAGCTGGCAGAGCGCGCGTCAGAGGTTCCGGAGCGCGCTCCGGCTTGCTCCCCCTCAATTTAAGCCCTGCACATAAGTATTCACAGCCTTTGCCATGAAGCTCAAAACTGAGCTCAGGTGCATCCTGTTTCCACTGATCATCCTTGAGATGTTTCGACAGCTTAACTGGAGTCCACCTGGGGTAAATTCAGTTTGATTGAACATGATTTGGAAAGGCACATACCTGTCTATATATAAGGTCCCACAGTTGACAGTGCATGTCAGAGCACAAACCAAGCATGAAGTCAAAGAAATTATCTGTAGACAGGGCAGGATTGTCTCGAGGCACAAATCTGGAGAAGGGTACAGAAACATTTCTGCTGCATTGTAGGTTCCACTGAGCACGGTGGCCTCCATCATCCATAAATGGAGGAAGTTCAGATCCACCAGGACTCTTCCTAGAGCTGGCCGCCCGTCTAAACTGAGCAATCGGGGGAGAAGGGCCTTAGTCAGGGAGGTGACCAAGAACCTGATGGTCACCCTGTCAGAGCTCCAGCATTCCTCTGTAGAGAGAGGAGAACCTTCCAGAAGGACAACCATCTCTGCAGCAATCCATCAATCAGGCCTCTGTGGTAGTGGCCAGATGGAATCCACTCCTTAGTAAAAGGTTCATGGCAGGCCACCTGGTGTTTGCCAAAAGGCACGTGAAGGATTCTCAGGCCATACGATACAAAATTCTCTGGTCTGATGAGACAAAGATTTCCACCAAAGAATTCTTTGGTGAGAATGTCAGGCATCATGTTTGAAGGAAACCAGACCTCATCCCTACAGTAAAGCACGGTGGTGGCAGCATCATGCTGTGGGGATGTTTTTCAGTGGCAGGACCTTGGAGACTAATCAGGATTGAGGGAATGATGAATGCAGCAATGTACAGAGACATCCTGGATGAAAACCTGCTCCAGAGCGCTCTTTACCTCAGACTGGGGTGAGGGTTCATCTTTCAGCAGGACAATGACCCTATAACCCTGGTCAGACCGAATAAAAAAGCCATGAATAATGAGCCATGTATTGATTTGTCAAAAAATTTCACTGATTATTCAAATAATGAGCCACGTAGTATATGATGTTCTTCTGAAGGAATTGCAGGAAACATATGTTAAAAAAAGGCTACAAGGGCTTTCTCAGAGTGGAACCTGCTCTTTTGCAGGTAGCCTGTCCTATCCTCGTAGCTGCCAGGTACTCGGATAATGAGTCTCTAACAGCCTCGTACTTACCACTAGAGCCCGACCGATATATCGGCCGATATAAGCCCTTTTCAAAGTACTCACTATCGGCGGAAATTTTGCCGACAGAATGCCAATAATTTCTCAAACAGAACAGTTACTGAAATAATGTTTGTGTTGGCAATGTAAAATGTTCTTGCACCATTTGTCCAGTAGATGGCGCTCTGACTCCATTCAACTGATAGCTGCTTACACTCCTGCTTAAATGTGTTCATCACCGGCCCCCGTAGTTCACCGTCACACCGCACTTATCAGCTGACAATGTTGTGTGGGCCGCTGAAGAGGAGGTACTGCTGGCGCACCACCACCAGAGGGCGCCCTGCCTGGAGTGCGGGCTCCAGGCACCAGAGGGCGCTGCCGCCTAACAGGAGCAGCCAGGGTGACAGCTGACGCTCATCATCCTTGACAGCTGTCACCACTCAACAGGATCAGCATTGGTATATCAGCCAGACGACATCTCCACCTCTTTGCCGAGATATCGTTCTACCTTGAAGGTAACGTACCTCAGCTGGTTGTGAGATAATAACCCTTTGTTGCTTGAGCGTTTTTTGTGAACTCTTTATTCGACAAGAGGAGGAGGTGGTTTTCCACCGTACGTATTGCTGGGTGCACACGCACCCACTTCTAACTGTGTTTGCTCCTCGCCAGCAGTACCAGATCCGACACGCGGAGGCAGTGGCCACCTGGGAGTTCGGGACTTGGCGGCTCCAGTATTCCCGGGGTTCGGTGGCGGAGGAAATCGTGTGGTTCCGGTTCGACTTCGGACTGATGTCTCCTATCTTCGAGCCTGCCCACATGACATCTTGTAATTGACTCACTATTGTAATCTGTTGTTGTTGTTGTTGTGCATTTTCACAACAGTAAAGTGTTGTATTTGGCTTTATCCATTGTCCGTTCATTTGCGCCCCCTGTTGTGGGTCCGTGCTCCTACACTTTCCCCAACAGACAAAAGCATACAAGTAAGTTTATACGGATGTTGTTTGTAATAACTTTGTGATTACATTCACCCCACATTTCTCCCGTTTCAGTTCAACTCAGTTTGATTAACTCGGTTTATGCAGTAATATGTCAAATGTGCTTCACTGCGTCGGTCACGGTTTTTATTAAGCTCACGTTGTGTAGACCTTATTTCTAGCATGAAAAACTTTAGTTTACTGCTAAGAGGTTGAAACATTCAGATTCACTGGTCATCCGGAAGGGTTCTGGGAATTACTGCTGTTCGCCATTAATCCTCTGGGGCTGACGCCGTCGTATACGATGGCTGGGACCAAGCTTTACTAAAACTTACTTTTTTTTGCTGAAAAGTTAACTCCACGGACTTTTCGATCCACCATCGGCCATCTTGGTACTCCTCATAGAAGATGTGTGATGACATGCGCAATGTGAGTGTCCAATTGGAATTGGTTCTCCGTCACATGGTTTTCCAAAACCCAATCATAGGGCAGATTTACCTCACGTGATATGGAAAAGATCATTTTCAGGAGTGATAGCTTACTACTTGGCCCGTTTGAATAGCCTCCTAACTGCTCCAATTGCATTTTTTGAACTTGAAAATTCTTCTCTGTTATAAAGTTAATCAATATGAGGACAAAGCTTCAGCTTTTAGCTCATACCTTTTTTGTTAAGGGTCCAAAAAAGAACATTTTATTCATTTAAAAAAATAATAATATCGACTGATTTATGGGCTATCGACAAATCAGCCGATTTATCGATTATCAGCATTTTTTTCATCCAAATATCATTATCGGCATTGGCCTCAAAAAAATCCATATCGGTCGGGCTCCCGGTCCCCGTAGTACCTCGTACACAAATCGCCCCGCACTATTTTTGCTGAATTTTGAACTTCACGAAATTTGCATCACATTCAGAGATGAGCCTTGTTAGCTGAATAATCTGCCTCTGAGAGCCTCTAAGAGCCACTATTCTCCCACATTTCTTGAATAACTCAACTCAGACAAAAAAATTCAGGCTACGTGGCTCATTATTCAGTCTGGTCAGGGCTTAAACACACAGCCAAGATATCAAAGGAGTGGCTTCAGGACATCTCTGTGAATGTCCTTGAATGGCTCAGTCAGAATCCAGACCTGAATCTGATTGAACATCTCTGGAGATATATGAAAATGGCTGTGCACCGACACTCCCCATCCAACCTGTTGGGGCTTGAGAGATGCTACAAAGAGGAATGGACAAAACTGCCCAAAAATAGGTGCGCCAAGGTTGTGGCATCATATTCAAGAAGACTTGAGGCTGTGATTGCTGCCAAAGGTGCATCAACAAAGTATTGAGCACAATGTCTGAATACTTATGTGAATGTGATTTCTTAGTTTTTTGTTTTTAATAAATTTGCAAACAAATAAATACTTTTTCATGTCATTATGGGGTGTTGTGAGTAGAATTTTTTGGGAAAATTGATTTACTTCTGGTGTTGGTTGCAAAACAAATGCTTTAGGTGCTGTTAGTTCCACCCAATAGACCATTATATTCTAAATGCGCATGTGCAGCGGTATATAAATCTTGTGCAACTAAACATGTAGTCCCACCCCCCGTTGGCATAAAGGGCAAAGCTAAAATGCATATTTGTCCAAAGCACGTCCAAGGAGTAGATCTCTAGCCAGCCGAAGGACAACCTGATGCCCTCTACACCATAGATATCCGACGAGTCGGGCTGGGGTAGGAAAAATATTATACAAATTATGAATGTTTATGAGTTCAATGGTATGACTATTTCATGAGGTAAAAGCTGTAACATACCATTCAATGAGGTGAAGCCGAGTTGAATGGTATGCGCTTTTCCATCTGCATCAGACGCTCAAAGCACTTTACAAGGGTGAAGCCAGCACCTGTTGAACATGCTTTTCTCTTTGAAAGCCTGAGGAAAATGGGACGTTCAAGACATTGTTCAGAAGAACAGCGTAGTTTGATTAAAAAGTTGATTGGAGAGGGGAAAACTTGTACACAGGTGCAAAAAAATTATAGGCTGTTCATCTACAATGATCTCCAATGCTTTAAAAAGGACAAAAAAAAAAAAAAAAAACCAGACGCATGGAAGAAAATGGAAAACAACCATCAAAATGGGTAGAAGAATAAACAGAATGGCAAAGGCTCACCCACTGATCAGCTCCAGGATGATCAAAGAGAGTCTGGAGTTACCTGTAAGTGCTGTGACAGTTAGAAGACGTCTGTGTGAAGCTAATTTATTTGCAAGAATCCCCCGCAAAGTCCCTCTGTTAAATAAAAGACATGTGCAGAAGAGGTTACAACTGGCCCAAGAACACATCAACTGACCTAAAGAGAAATGGAGAAATATTTTATGAACTGATGAGAGTAAAATTGTTCTTTTTGGGTCCAAGGGCCGCAGACAGTTTGTGAGATGACCCCCAAACTCTGAATTCAAGCCACAGTTCACAGTGAAGACAGTGAAGCATGGTGGTGCAAGCATCATGATATGGGCATGGTTCTCCTACTATGGTGTTGGGCCTATATATCGCATACCAGGTATCAGGGATCAGTTTGGATATGTCAAAATACTTGAAGAGGTCATGTTGCCTTATGCTGAAGAGGACATGCCCTTGAAATGGGTGTTTCAACAAGACAATGACCCCAAGCACACTAGTAATCGAGCAAAATCTTGGTTCCAAACCAAGATGTGAAGAAATCATGAAAAACTGTGGTTATACAACTAAATACTAGTTTAGTGATTCACAGGATTGCTAAAAAAGCAGTTTGAACATAATAGTTTTGAGTTTGTAGCGTCAACAGCAGATGCTACTATTATTGTGAACACCCCCTTTTCTACTTTTTTTTACTAACACATAGCACTACTATTATTCTGAACACTACTGTACAGTGCAAGTTAAAACTCTACCATGCAAAGCAAAAGCCATACATCAACAACATCCAGAAACAGTGGAAAAGTGTGGTGTGGTCTGATGAGTCCACATTTCAAATTGTTTTTGGAAATCATGGATGTACGAGGTCTGTCCATAAAGTATAGGTCCTTTTTATTTTTTTCAAAAACTATATGGATTTCATTCATATGTTTTTACGTCAGACATGCTTGAACCCTCGTGCGCATGCGTGAGTTTTTCCACGCCTGTCAGTGACGTCATTCGCCTGTGAGCACTCCTTGGGGGAGGAGTCGTCCAGCCCCTCGTCGGAATTCCTTTGTCTGAGAAGTTGCTGAGAGACTGGCGCTTTGTTTGATCAAAATTTTTTCTAAACCTGTGAGACACATCGAAGTGGACACGGTTCGAAAAATTAAGCTGGTTTTCAGTGAAAATTTTAACGACTGATGAGAGATTTTGAGGTGACACTGTCGCTTTAAGGACTTCCCACGGTGCGAGACGTCGCGCAGCGCTCTCAGGCGCCCTCGTCAGTCTGTTTCAAGCTGAAAACCTCCACATTTCAGGCTCTATTGATCCAGGACGTCGTGAGAGAACAGAGACGTTTCAGAAGAAGTCGGTTTCAGCATTTTATCCGGATATTCCACTGTTAAAGGAGATTTTTTTAATGAAAGACGTGCGGGCGGATTGCAGCGTCAGCTCGCAGCCGCCGCGATGCTCCGTCACAGGAAAAACACCTCCGTTGGAAGCCTTAAGGACAAGTTGGAACATGTCCAGCTGATAAACAATTTCTCATATACTCACTCCACTGAAAGCCATCAAAAGCCACTTGGATTTTAACAAATGGTTATCAACACGGAGGTGTTTTTCCTGTGCCGCCACGCCACGTCGGCTGCGTCCCGACGCGCGGACCCGTCTGCACGTCTTTCATTAAAAAAATCTCCTTTAACAGTGGAATATCCGGATAAAATGCTGAAACCGACTTCTTCTGAAACGTCTCTGTTCTCTCACGACGTCCTGGATCAATAGAGCCTGAAATGTGGAGGTTTTCAGCTTGAAACAGACTGACGAGGGCGCCTGAGAGCGCTGCGCGACGTCTCGCACCGTGGGAAGTCCTTAAAGCAACAGTATCACCTCAAAATCTCTCATCAGCCGTTAAAATTTTCACTGAAAACCAGCTTAATTTTTCGAACCATGTCCACTTCGATGTGTCTCACAGGTTTAGAACAAATTTTGATCAAACAAAGCGCCAGTCTCTCAGCAACTTCTCAGACAAAGGAATTCCGACGAGGGGCTGGACGACTCCTCCCACAAGGAGTACTCACAGGCGAATGACGTCACCGACAGGCGTGGAAAAACTCACGCATGCGCACGAGGCTTCAAGCATGTCTGACGTAAAAACATATGAATGAAATCCATATAGTTTTTGAAAAAAATAAAAAGGACCTATACTTTATGGACAGCCCTCGTAGTGTCCTCCAGACAAAAGAGGAAAAAGTCCATCCAGATTGTTACCAGCGCAAAGTTCAAAAGCCAGCATCTGTGATGGGTGTGTTAGTGCCCATGGCTTGGGCAACTTACACATCTGTGCTCAACATGCTGAAGGTACATCCAGGTGTTGGAGTAACACATGCTACCATCCAAGCAACATCTTTTTCAGGGACGTCCCTGATTATTTCAACAAGACAATTCCAAGCCACATTCTGCATGTGTTACAACAGCGTGGCTTCATAGTAAAAGAGTGCGGGTACTAGACTGGCCTGCCTGCAGTCCAGACCTGTTGCCCATTGAAAATGTGTGGCGCATTATGAAGCGCAAAATATGACAACGGAGGCTGTTGAACAACTGAAGTTGTATATCAAGCACGAATGGGAAAGAATTCCAACTACACAGCTTCAGCAGTTAGTGTCCTCAGTTCCCAAACGCTTATTGACTGTTGTGAGAAGGAAAGGTGATGTAACACTGTGGTAAACATACCACTGTCCCAGCTTTTTTGAAACATGTTGCAGGCATCCCTTTCAAAATGAGCAAATATTTGCACAAAAACAATAAAGTTTATCAGTTTGAACATAAAGTCGCTTGTCTTTGTGGTTTATTCAAACGAATATAGGTTGAAGAGGATTTGCAAATCATTGTATTCTGTTTTTAATTTACATTTTACAACGTCCCAACTTCATTGGAATTGGGGTTGTATGATTTTTGAACAAGACCAATCTGATGTCTGCCAATCTGGATCCAGATCACTCCCAAAATTTAAAGGAGACTTCCATGGCCTAATATGTATCTGTGTTGAAAATTTCATCAAAATCCGTGATGCAGTTTTGATGTAATCCTTCAAAGGGTATATAAAATGAAATCTTGATCCAGAATCCAGATCACCTCCAAAATTTAATGGTGGCTTCCGTGGCCTAATATGTATCCGTGGTGAAAATTTGGTGAGAATCTGTGAAGTAGTTTTGATGTTATCCTTCAAAGCCTATATAAAGTGAATCTTGATCCAGAATCCGGATCACCTCCAAACTTTAATGGAGACTTCCGTGGCCTAATATGTATTCACGGTGAAAATTTGGTGAGAATCTGTGAAGCAATTTTGATGTAATCCTTAAAAGCCTATATACAGTGAAATCTTGATCCAGAATCTGGATCATATTTAATGGTGTCTTATATGGCCTAATAAGTATCTGTGGTGAAAATTTGGTGAGAATCCGTGATACACTTTCAAGGATTTCTTCGAAACTACTTCACGGATTCTTACTAAAATTCTGAGCAAATTTTCACCACAGATATTAGGGCATGGAAGACCCCACTGAATTTTCAAGGTGACCTGGATCCGGATTGGCAGATGTCAGAAATCTCTTGACTGCTCTTGTTAAAACTTGTTCCAGTGCTGGTGGGTCCACACATCACATTCTCCAAAAATAAGCAGCTGGATGAGTTTTATTTTTAATTCAACACAACAGTCCCTGCCAGAAACTGTCAATGAAACAGAAATTTCTGGACTTTGCCAAGAAGAAATTCATTCGCTAGTTTAACCAGCAACCTGGTACACCATGAGTGAGCTATCGAGTGACAGTATGAACCTTTAATATATAAGTGAGGCGCAGTAAGTTTGCACACAGAAAAACAGAGTTTTTGTAATGCAGATGCACTTCACATCAGTGTTTCCAAGGAGACTGCAGTGAAGGTCGAGTCTGCGTGCTCACTGTTGTGTTTACAAACATAGCAGTTTGTCTCAATAAATGAGTATCACTTCTTTCTTTCGGCAGCATACAATTCAGCAAGATAGTGAATCCCCACACACACACACACACACACACACACACACACACACACACACACACACACACACACACACACACACACACACAGAGTCACCAAATGAACACATCATTTAACCACAGTAGGTCCAACATTTGCCAAACAGTCTCAAGATAAAACTTCCTACTCTGGTAGGTCACAGTTAGGGTTGCCAACCATCCCTTGAAAAACGGAATCGTCCCTTATTTGGAAATAAAAGTGTGCGTTCCGTATTGACCTGAAACGGGACGCAGTTTGTCCCGTATTTCTGTGAGAATCAAAAAGTCTGTAAAATGTCAATGGAATTGACTGGCGCTTTATATGGAAACTTACGGTAAATTTGATCCCGGCCTCTCTCCTGCTTTTCACCAATGAGCTGACAGACACGAGTTGACAATAAGAATCACTCTTATCTCATTGGTCGAGGGACATCTGCTCGCAAGAAGATACCGACATCATGAGCCGACGACGGTCGCTGGACGACAATAACAAATCAGCATGGCTGATATCGATACATACACCGACACTGGCACTGCAGATATGCCTACGGACAGCAATGTCTGTAACGTCGTTACTCCTCCTCCTAAAAAAAAAAAACAAACAAAAAAGAATGCAAAAATACAGGGGAGAATGAGAAAAGGAAAATGGCTAGGTGGAAAAGGTGCACGACAACAGTATTGTTTACTTTTCAGACTTTATTTTTTGCACATTTTATTACACTAAATGTGTAAATGTGCACTGTTACAATGTTTTGCACTGTTACATTGTTTTGGGTGATGCATATTTTCTATTATTTTTTTTGTTAATTTATACAATTTTAAGTTAAGCAATAGCACTACAGAGATTTATTTTTAAAGAAGACAGAATGTTCATATTGAAATTGAGTGAAAATTTATTTTGCACTAAAAATAAATTGCTAAATAATAATTTGTTTTCCATGTGTTCATATCAGAACAAATGCATGTATGCATCTACCTAAATTCAGGGTCAAGTCAACAGTCAAATGGTTAAAAATCGTTTCACACAGACTCTGGGAAAGGTGAAGACAATGGTCAGTTGGCCGGTCGGCCCTGGCGGTGAGGTGTCCCTTATTTATTTTTCAGAGAGTTGGCAACCCTAGTCACAGTTCACATCCCAAAATTCCAGCTATGAGCAGTCAGCTCCTCATGCTGGTAGAAAAACTACATTGCATTTTATGTACAGTACTCTTAAAATAAGAATAAAGGGAAATCTCCAGACTTTCTCAGTTCCACTTCAACATGAAGTCGTGACTGTCGATGCAACAGTCAAACGTTGTACGATGCAGTTTCCCCAATCACAGCCACAGAAGCCTAGAACTCCTACAGAGTTATCAAGGGTGGCTTCACTCACTAATCTCCTTATTGCAGTCAGCTTCTGAAAACTGCCTACTCCAGATAGATTGACCACACAATACAATAGTGTTTGTTTCTGAATGATTGATATCAATGAATCCAAGACATATTCAGTGACTTGGAAATGTTCATACAAGAATATACACGAATGACATTAATTTCTCTATGATATACTCCATATGCTAAAGTAGTGTTTTCAGATTTCTTTCAACTTGGTCCAGAAATGATTGAATAATCTTACTTTCACCCTGGCTGGCATGGCTGTTTCATTTTATTTACTTTATTTGAAATTTTCACAGCGAAGCACTCCATAAAAGCTCTTATGTGGGTTAAGAGCTTAAGAGTGGGTCTTTAATATTAATATCTTTAATATGACACGAGCATGGGAAGCTCTTACTTTCATCCCTCATTATTTTCCATTTTAAAAACTTAACTTCATAATGAAATTAATTAAAGATCAGACTAGTATCTTGTATTGTGGCAGACATAGTGTGCACTGAAAAAAGGGAAAGAGGGGATCCTTTAGTGTACAAATATGTAGTTTGTATATATGACACAATTCATTTATGTTCCTTTTCTAAACACGTCAGTCTTGTAGAATTCTTGTAATCTAGAGGGATGTAAAATCAACAAATCTCAGTCATGTTAAAAAAGAAAGAAGTAGCTATGTTTAGTCTGGAAACTCTGCCTCCTGGGACCACGTTCCATGGGAGGGAAAACTTTACTAGTAAAGCAGTTAGCCACGTGATGTTATGGCCCAGTCACACGGCACTTAACGAAGGGCAACGAAGCCCTGATGAAACAAGAAATCTGGACTTTCGCTGACTTTCGTTGGCATCGTTTCACCTTCACGCAGCTTTGTTCCTGCAGCTGGTGCTTCGTCAGGATTTTTAAACTGTTGAAAAATTTGAACAAAGGGCAACAAAACCTCAATTCGTCCGTGTTTCATTTTGAGATGAGATGAGATATACTTTATTGATCTCACGATGGAGAAATTATGTTTACACTCCAGTTACCTCAGACAGCAATTAGTCCACAATTATTACTTTTTTACCGTAATAATGGCACACATCAGAATTAAAGACAGCACATACACATTTGACATTGTTTATGTGCACTAAATTTGAAGAAGTCCATTATGGGTGAAGGTCACGCACCAACCCTGAGTTGCGCCACCGTCAGCTCGGGGGGAGGAACGGGGACCAGCTGCAGCTAAAACCGTGCCGCCACAGCAGAAGGGAAGGGATGATGTGAGCAGAAGCCGGAGTGGGGGGTGTGTGACGGGGGGTAGGGAGAGGGAGTGGCGCATGCTTCAGTCCTGTGAAACAGTTTATTGTCTTTGTGAGTTGAGATAAGAAAACAGCCAAATGTTCACCAAGGCCAAGACATTCCTCTGGAGGAAAACAGCAGAGAAATTTGTCCTTCAGATGATAAGCCTGCCGTGTTGTGGTTTGAGCAGTGAAAACACTTTTTACAGCTTCACTTGAACCACCAAACCCAATTATGAATTAAGAATATTCCCAATTATAAATTAAGAATATTCCCCGGCCTCCGAAATCTTCATCTTCATCTGCAAGGCGCACATCTGCTCCAAGATGTCATCCAATTTGCATCTGAGTTCAAGAGTCATCGCAGTCTGAGAATGCACTGCCTTGCCCACTTTGTTAATTATGACGGACAAGCGAGGGGCCGTGGTTCTTGATGCCGCCGTCTTGCCAATTTTCCGGTAGATCAGGGCAGCACATGAGCCAAAAAGTACCAGCCCTGCTGCCATAAGACCAAATATGAATAAATCCTCGACATCCTCAACAGAGAAAGGCACAAAGCATGCAACACGCCACGACTCCCAGGAGTCGAGAACATAGCCCGCAGGATACGTTCCATCTGGGCAGGTCGGATCCCCCCGGTCCTGACCTTCTTGTAGAAAAGATGGTGTCAATAGCGTTCAGAGACCAGCTGATCAATTCCATGGTTAATCCAATAGTAGTCCAATAGATCCAGTATCCAATATAATTTGAGGAATTCACAGTCTGGTGAAGTAGGGACTTGAAGGTTAAAGCAGAGAGCAGAGATAAGGGAGAGTGGAGGAGATGCAACCGCCCTCGTCGGAGTCCCAAGCTGTGACTGAACTGTGTTTTGCTGTCGTTCTTGACGTTTTCTTAATCGTTTGTTTAGTTTTTGTAACGTTATTGTTTAGTTTGACTTCGTTTGACCGGCTGAATGTTTTCACACAGTGCAGAAGCCGGTTTGTGAGCGCTGAGGCTGCTGCTGTGTTCATGTACCGTCGGAAATTACAGGGCAAACTCAGCCTGTTTGCTTGGATTTTTTTTTTTTTTATCCGGGTGGGGGGTCAGCTTCAATGGGCTCAGGCAGCATATATAGGCAAGAATTAATCTTTTGTGTGGATACAATTACTTATTTTGCTACAAGCAACTGATGAATTTGAAACAACAAAAACGTTGTGTAATTTCCGACGGTACTTGAATGCAGCATTAGCGGCAGCAGCAGCTGCTGTGTGCACTTATTTTTTATTAGTATATAGTGTAGGAATGACAATCCAGCACTTACATACATGTGGCAACGGGTAGTTGATTCAGATGATGATATAAAGAGCTGTTCTGGAAGGCAGAATTCACATTGTGGATCAGCTGCAGCTGGCTGAAATAACCACACATCAGTCAATGTGTGGCATTCACATGCACTGATCAATTTACTGCTCTGATATATTCAATCATCTTTACACTTATATTTATTCCCGTTTTGACAGTTTTCTGTTATAAATCAATATATATAGCTTAGAACATAATACACACAGAGGTTTTTTTAATTGTAGCAAGACTGAGCGTGCAGCGTGTTATCAGACAGTGTGGATTCTGATGACGAAGGAAATGATCCTTCTTTTGTTCTGGACAGGGAACCAGAGCAGGTGGGTCCACCGACACAGATCTCGACAGCTTCTGTTTGAAGTTTCTCCAGGACTCAGGCACTATAAGCTCCATCCCAGCGCCGAGTCCTGGAACTCAGAGATGCAGACACACACTGCTCCAGCTGTGGCTCCAGACGCTTTTCATTTAAAGCGTCAAGATCATTAGCTTCGGTTTTGTTAAGTTCCTCTTTCATTCCTTTCGGCGGGTAGTACGTAGACCGAAGTTCGCGGTAGTTCCAGCTGTTTTCGCGGTGGAAAGGGGCAGAGCATTTTGCCGGCATTTTGAGCGCCGTACTAGCCGCAAATACGCGGATAAAACGCCGCTAAATCCGCCGAATAGAGTGGAGTTTTGACGCCGTAGCATCCGGCACACGTCAGGCAACGGGGGTTAATACTCAGTTCTATCCTTTACAATCGCAGGTTAAGACGCGCGTGAGAATAGAATAGAATAGAATAATTCTTTATTGTCCACCGATGTGGAAAATTGTCTTCGACTCACCAGCACAAAAAAGACAAAAAAAAAAAGTCATAAAACAGTCATACAAACACACGAATAAAACAAAAAATAAGATACATAAAATACATGGAAGTAAAGGAAGAAGTAGAATAAGACCTAGTAAGATAAATAAAACGTACAATAAGATCTAATAAAATCAAATAAAACAAAAGTAAAGCAGTTCAGGTTTAATTTGTGGAGTGGTCACTTTTTTGAGTTCATTATGGTGACATTTGGTATAAAAGATTTTTTGAAAGAACCTTTGGCCAGAGGAGCTCTGTAGCGCCTCCCAGACTTCAAGAGTTCAAACTGACAGGACAGAGGATGAGAGCTGTCTGCCAGGACTCTCTCAGCTTTCCTCCTCATCCTGTCAGTGTAAATGTGGGCCAGAGTCTTCTGGGGTTTTCCCACAATTTTCCCCGCCATTTTTACAATTCTATTTAATTTGTCCTTACATTTACAACTCAAGTGACCAAACCAAACACAAAGATGAAATGTTAAAATACTCTCAATATGTGCAGAATACACAAGCTCTAAAATCTGCGGATTAACACCAAGACAACTCAATCTTCTGAGAAGACTGAGTCGCTGTGAACATTTCTTAAAGATAAAATCAAAGAAGAGTTTTCAAAAGTGTTTTCAAAGAAGCTCAAGTGACTATCAAGAACTGTACCAAGATATTTAAAAGTTTCAACCGTTTCAACAAGCTGGCCATCGAGTGAAACTGGCTGCACAGTCAGTTCTTGCTTTGTGTGAAAAACAAGCTCCTTTGTCTTAGACACATTGATTTCCAGCTGGCTGTCGAGACACCAAGCTTCAAGAGCCTTAGTGTGAGCGAGATAGGAGGCTTCGCCAGAGGAGTCGCACTTTTGTAGCAGGCCGACTAGGGCCATGTCATCCGCGTATTTAATCAGTTTAAAGTTTGTGTCATTAACTGCAAATTCATTTGTAAAAAGAGAGGAGAGCAAAGGTGAAAGAACGCTACCCTGTGGGCAGCCAGTGCTTATGATGAGCTCTCCTGACAGAATGTTGTTAGCACAAACTCTTTGAGGGCGACAAGACAGAAAGTCTCTGATCCAGAGCATCACTTAGAACGGCGTTCTGCTGCCGCCGATAATGCCCTGTGTACCGCTGGATTTATCCAGGCAAATCCTGCGTTACACCAGGAACTTTTGCTTATAGGTACCGCCCCCAGAGTATAATAGGCTGAAGCAGCTGTCAGTGCAGGGGGAGGGAGTGACAGGGAGCTCATCTCTCAGCCTTTTCTTTTCTCTCCTTTTTCCCCTCCTCAACATGTTGCTCATCTGCACCACAGGGCTACCCTCTGCTTCTGAACCAGACCTCTTGGTAAGTCCTTGCCGCTGCCAATTTTATTTTAGGAGGCATACTGGAGCTTCTCTGCAAAAATATCTGGAGCTGGCCGCGAGTGAGAGACCTGCATGCAGCGCGCTAGCGTTTTTATACTGACCGCCGCCTATCGGCTGTTATGGATGTTTACCATGCACTCTTGATAACCTGGTGAACAAGTGTTGTCCTTGTGAACGAAAACGGTCTGTTCTAACAAGTGAGATGTGTTAAAACTGGATTTATAGTCCAGTGTTAAAGTTGTCTTATTTTTTGACAAAATACAGCTGTTGTAAAAGATGTTTTTCCTTCATGCCTAATGTTATAGAACATTTTATGGTAGTAAATGCTGGAGTTGAGAGAATAGGCTGAATTAATTTATTTAGATAACAGAAATCAACATACAGAAATAGCAAAGTATGCAGAAGCTTTATAACTTAATAGTGTGAGACCTACTTGAACAGATCAGGTTGATAACATAAAAACGCTGCATATACTTTATATAAAAACTCATGTTGCTTTAACAGATGATGACTAAATACACTAAACATAAAAAAGTCATGTTGGTTTAACATAGGGTAGTTTCATATACATAACATAAAAGAAAAGCTTTGAATCAACATAAAAAGTCATGTTATTTGAGCAAATAAGAAAAAAGTATATTGAGCATAATTAAATCATTTTTAGTCAACATAACTTTAATATGTGCAGCTGATGTACATATTTTTTCATAGAAATCTAACATTTTTTTCAGTGTGTTTGACAAACTGTTGGTATTATTTTCTATCTTGCTTCACACCATCTGGACAGGGACAAACAAATTCTAGTCTGTTGTATAAATCGTCTGATACTCGTGTATTTGTTTTGATAAATATTGTCTGTACAAATGTGGGACTGAGTTTGAATAAATGTAACAGCACAGTAATAACATGGAAAATGCAGATTTATGGTGAAGCTCTCTTGAAAACATTGATCATGCCCACTGATTTCTATTTATGCCTCGTTGTCAGACACTAACCAAGATGGTGGCAATCTGGCAACAGCCAGCAAATGAGCGGATTGTCCTGGAACTCCATCTAGCGAGTAAATAGAAAGTGATGGTCCATCTGACTTGTTGAAAGAAAAGTGACTGTAAAAATGATGATTTGTATGAAAAATAATCCTCATATTTAGTTTGTCCAATTACTTATGGGCTCTAAAAATGGAATGAATGTGCATAAAAAATGGCTGTAATTGTTAAATTACAATCTTTTAAATCCTTTGATTTAAAGCTGAAGGTCTACACGTCAAACTCAACTTGACTCATTTTAACTCTATTGTAGTGATGTAGAGAAGAAAAATTACAAAACCTGTATCACTGTCTGATTACTTGTGTATCTGACTATGTTACCTCATCACAGGTAATAATTTTCATAATGAAGCTGAATTCGTATGTGAAATGAACAGATGCTGAGCAGTGTTGAACTGAAGAAGCCTCTTGCTGAACTACGCACAACTTTTCTTCATGTTTTCTGTGTTTGTCAACTTGATGTTATTAACAGCTCTTTTCTTCTTGTAGTGGTTGTTGTTGTGGCACTGGCTAAGGTTTGTCTTTAAAACCTGATGCCCATCCTGATCTTATCAGGGCTTGAGACAGGGAGCAGTTTGGGGTTCAATATGTTGCTCAAACACCCTTGGATGCAGAGCAATAGTCAGGGGTTGCTGAACCACCACCCTGTTGGGCTTAATGTTAACTCATTTTTGTACTTTTTAGCCTGCAAATGTTTCAAATTGAGGGCATTTGGTATCTAGCCAATTTGAAATGCAGTTTTATATTAAAAGGTCCTCTTAAAAAGTTTTAATTGTTAGCCATTTTAATATTAACAAGCAGAAATACCCATTGGTTATGTACCATAAAAACTGGGCTTTTATATTTGTTGTTGATGTAAAGAAAAAAACTAATTAAAAATAAGTAAAAGTTTTAACTCCTTCCAGCAGGGTTGTGGGGACCCTTGGCTGTGCTGTTAATCAGAAAATAAATGCTTATTTCTGTGATTTTGTATATTTCAGTGTAGAAACTGGCAGTCTATTAGGGCTGTAGCTATCGATTATTTGAGTAATCGAGTATTCTATTGATTATTCTGGTGATTAATCAAGCATCGGATAAAAAGTACTTTTGTGTTTTTAAACATCATCAGTAGTCCAGGGCTCTCCCTAAGCAGTGGCAGAATGTCACTGCACTAAAGTCTTGACATTTAGCTGAAATGGTGATGGGATGTGGCTTTCTGTTTTGTTACGATTTTTTTAGTTTTTTTTTTTCTTTTATAAAGGTTGGTGGACTGGGTCCCTGCACGATTTTTTTAATCCCCCCTTCTCTGCGATTCAGCAGATGCATTTCAGCTGGAGGTTGAACATGCAAGCCTCACAGTCATTTTTTTTATTATTTTATTTAAGTTACAGTGTTTGTGAAGCATTGTGTGTTGCCCAAAAAAGCGAAAATAAAAAATAAAAAAAAACAGTGTGAGTCTGAGGAAAACACAGAAGAAAGAGCACTTTTGCTGAGAGGATTTTCTTTCAGAAACTCAGTGTGGCAGGAGATGGAGCTGTGACTCAGGCAGGGACAGACAGCTGCCGGCCACCGGGCAAACAGTCACTCCCCACATAGAGCGGACCGTGTGTTTTTTAAAAATAGACAAACACACTGCTTCACTTTAAATGCACAGTAAGTTTATTTCAGATGATCAGCATGGACCGTCGTTCTCTTAAAAGGCTATTTTTTACTCTGTGTCACGTTAGAAAGTGGTAGCCTTTTGGCACTAATTTGATTAGCGTTTACACGGCATATGTGCGAGCTCTAGTCTTCTTCTGTTTTTTTTCTGGGGACGTTTCAGCGCCATACAAAGGCCTGGCATATGTACTACAACATTAAATGAAGCCTCGAGGCGTAGAATTTGCTTTGAACATTTTTTGTAATCAAATTATTCGAGTAACTCAACTAATCATTTCAGCCCTAGTCTATAACCACACCTGCTCCTAATCCTTCATCAATCCAGCATCCACTAACCATCCAGCAGGTGGCAGACACCTCTATGGGATATTCCACAGACAAAACAAAATTGTTCTTTGGATTGATCTGGTGGACCAAAGTTCAAAACCTAATGAGTTTGTTTCATTATATGCCTTTTTAATTTGGTGAGCTGTAAGATGATATTAGTTTATTGTGTTGTTGCGAGTGAATGTCAGCTACAGCATTTTGACTATGTAGCACATTTCTCAGGGCATGAATCAGTATGCAGGTACTTCAATACTGAGGACCCAAACAGAGAGACACCCACATTTGACCTGGGTGCAGCAGATAGATTACTACTTTTCAGAGGTGGGGACAGACAGGTTGTCTGTCTGGGTGGTCACCATTCAGGATGGTTCCATAGTGTGATGGATGGCTGGATGCAGCAATGTGCATTAAGTACCAACACAAGTTCCCAGCCCTAACCTGTGTTGCTTTCATTGTTATTAGACAAAATGCAATATAAAAAAAATCAAGGACAAAGTTAAGGACTTGGAAACTGCAGATCCTAAGGCCAAATGTTGAAAATTACAAGTGACACATTCCATCTTTTCAATCTTGTATGTTTTTTTTCTATACCTGTATGAAGAAACATGATCGGGATGTAATGTGTTTTGAACCGTACTGTGATCTTTAAACTGGTGAGCTGTAGAACTTGGTGTAACTGATTCCTCAAATTTTTCTTTAGTTTATGCACTCAGGTTGGACCAGCAGAGCATTTACAGTAGTGTTCAGAATAATAGTAGTGCTATGTGAATAAAAAGATTAATCCAGGTTTTGAGTATACGAGGTCTATTAGAAAACTAACCGGCAGTTTTATAAAAAAAAACAACAAAAAAAACTATATGGATTTGAATCACGTGCGATTACACCAGACATGCTTGAACCCTCGTGCGCATGCGTGAGCTTTTTCACGCATGTCGGTGACATCATTCGCCTGTGGGCAGGCTTTGAGTGAGCACTGGTCCAGCTCTCTCGGCTGAAATCCTTTGTCTGAGACGCTGCTGGAGACGGCGCGCGTTGCTTTATCAAAGTTTTTCAGGACCTGTGAGGGATATCCGAGTGGACACTATTCGAGAAATTCAGCTGGTTCTCGGTGAAAAGTTTAACGGCTGATGAGAGATTGTGGAGTTTCTTTCGCTTTAAGGACAGCTCACAAAGCAGATCGGCACGGCGCGGTCGGAGGTGGCGTCCGTCTGGCTGTTTCAAGCTGAAAACTTCCACATTTCGGCTCTGTTCACCCAGGTTGTCGTCAGAGAACAGAGAGGTTTCAGAAGAAGTCGGCACGAGTGTTATGTGTCGACGCGGGTTGAGGAGCGGACCTGCGTCAGACAGGACCCAGCGCTAAAAATAACCAGAAAGCGGTTCCAAACAGAAACTATTTATTATTCACCTGTGCTTAAAAGTGTAAAAACATAAAAACAACGTCCCTCTGGTGGAGTGATTCGTGGCTCGCTCTCCAGCGCCCGCAAGGATTAAAGCCGGCGCTCCTGGACTTCCTACCACCGCCAAACACCCCCCAGGTGGACACGACAAACTGATTCTCTGTGAAGCAAAGAGAAGGTGAGGTAAGGCAACAGATACAACTATATCTTCCAATAA
The DNA here is from genome assembly GCF_902500255.1 of Thalassophryne amazonica. Classification (NCBI taxonomy): domain Eukaryota; kingdom Metazoa; phylum Chordata; class Actinopteri; order Batrachoidiformes; family Batrachoididae; genus Thalassophryne; species Thalassophryne amazonica. Next base: position 31,539,931 of record NC_047110.1, on the reverse strand, counting down.
ACACACGCTATCAGCAACACACTCAGGTCAGTGTCCTTTTTTTTACTTTATGCAAATGAGCAGCTTCTCACAACAAGTGGAGGATCACTTATCCTTCACGCCACAGCAGTGAGAAGCAAACTGCACAATTCTCTTCACAATTCCAGTATACTGTGTAACAAAACACCAAGTTACTATCAACAATTACTTAAACACTTAATTACCTTTCGTGTGTGCTGACAGCATGTGTCCTCACCCCTCCCTGCTTCACGGGCTCGATGTGTCAAAACCCAGGCGCGGTCCTCAGCGTCTCACAAACGAACGTCACAAGGTCGAGTTCCCGGCAGTTCTGCTTGAATCACACATGACTTAAATGCAGAACGCCATCCAATTATCTGCTTCAGCTGCAAGTCGTCCAGGTTGCACGTGAGCACCACTCACAGGTGCTTTCCATGATGTTGATGAGGGTGAAGACTCTTCAGCCAGCACCTTCTTCACAGACAAATCAGCCCTCATGTCACCTGGAGAGCAAAGAAAAGAAAAGAACACCAAAACATCCAGCCACGCCCCCCCCAACACACAACAATGAGGAGTTTATGCGGACATTCCACTGTTAAAGGAGATTTTATAATGAATGAGTCGGTTCCGTGACGACGACGCAAATCCGTCTGCGCTGCAACAGGAAAAACACCTCCGTGTTGAAAACCATTTGTAAAATTCAGGCGGCTTTTGATGGCTTTCAACAAGTGAGTATCTGAGAAATTGTTTAACAGCTGGGCATGTTCCAACTTGTCCATTAAGGTTTCCAATTGGAGGTGTTTTTCCTGTCGCAACCCCCCGCGGTCGGGTCCGGCCCGACATGCTTATCTGCCCACACGTTCTTTCATTACAAAATCTCCTTTAACAGTGGAATGTCCGCATAAACTCCTCATGCCGACCTCTTCTGAAACTTCTCTGTTCTCTGACGACGACCTGGGTGAACAGAGCCTGAAATGTGGAAGTTTTCAGCTTGAAACAACGAGACGACGCCAGCTATCAGCCAAACCAGTATGCTGTTAAATTTTCAGATGACACTGTAATACTCAGTCTGCTAAACACTAGTACTAATTCAAGTTGTCACAAATCTGGAGTGGACAGGTTTGTGAACTGGTGTGATGTCCATCAATTGCAGATTAATACTAATAAAACAGTGGAGATGTTGGTGGACCCTCGGGCTGTTGGAGAGCATAGTGTGGTCACCATACATGGACATAACATTGAACAGGTGGATTCGTATAAATATCTGGGGGTTTACATCGATAACAACTTAAGCTGGCACATGCAAGTGTCAAGCGTTTGTGCCCGAATCCACCAGCGTTTGCACTTTCTTCGTCGACTCCGACTGTTTGGTGTATGTAGGAATATTATGATTTTCTACAGAGCAATGATTGAGTCTGTGATACGGTATGGTATTACTAGCTGGTTTTGTAATTTAACGGTTAAATCAAAAACTCAAATATTATATCTGATTAAGATAGCTGGCAAAATCATGGGTACGGTGGTACCTGTAACTCCCCAAGAGTTGTTTGAACAGGCAGTTTCTCAGATGTGCTGACAATATTTTACCAGATGCGTCTCATGTACTGCACTCCTAATATACTTTACTTAACTCAGGAAGGAGGTACAGGGTTCCTCTTTGTAAATATAATCGATATAAACATTCATTTATTCCATTATCAGTGAAGCTCATAAATCAGCAGATAGTTCAGGGAAGATAGCATAAGGGTATGTATTGCGGAATTTGCACAAAGATGTTAATAATGTTGTGTATTTATATTTTATCCTTTGACTTACTGTGTTGTTGTTTTTAATGTATAGGTGCTATGAACTGGATGTGTTGTTGTGTAGCAGACCCTGTCCAAGGCAAATTTCTCCTTAGGGAGACAAATAAAGACACTTTTACTTTGACTTTGAAAGTCTTGGTTCCAAACCAACAAAATGAATGCCTTGCAGATGTGAAGAAATCATGAAAAACTGTGGTAGTACAACTAAATACTAGTTTAGTGATTCACAGGATTGCTAAAAAAGCAGTTTGAACATAACAGCTTTGAGTTTGTAGCATCAACAGCAGATGCTACTATTATTGTGAACACCCCCTTTTCTACTTTTTTTTTTTACTAATAGCCCAATTTCATAGCCTTAAGAGTGTGCATATCATGAATGCTTGGTCTTGTTGGATTTGTGAGAATCTACTGAATCTACTAGTACCTTGTTTCCCATGTAACAATAAGAAATGTACTCAAAACCTGGATTAATCTTTTTAGTCACATAGAAATACTATTATTCTGAACACTACTGCAGCTCAGTGGTTAGAAGTTGGACTACCAATATAACCGCCGGTTTGAGTCCTGGTCATGCTACATGTTTGTGTCCTTGAACAAAACACATTGGACCTCATTCACTAATATGTGTGCAGAAATGTTCTTACTTACCTGCATATCAGCCAGTTTGGTTCTCACCACCTTATGTATATTTGTAAATTTGAATAATTTGAAACTGACAAGCACGTGTCCGCAAGCAGCAATCTGCATACTGCAACAGCTCTATTTCTCTATACAAGTTCATCCATTTGGTATTTCATGAGTGCTGTGTAGAACAAAGGAGAAAGAAGCTGGTTATGAATAAGAGATGATCCCAAATAGTGATAAAACAGAAGAATTTCACAACAGCGGGAAATGAAATAATTGTGATAGAGGTGGAGGCCAATAAAGGTGCTTTTCTCTGTAGTGTATTGTCTGTAGTGACATGTCCAAAAAAAAAAAAAAAAAAAAAGAAAGAAAGAAAAAGCCCTGACTGCCGCAGTGAATGCTGACATCAAAGTTTCAGCCAAACAGCGAATCACAGACCAGAATAAAAATAAACAGTACGAGGAGAAGGAACACAGTCATCACTAAGTGGCATTTGTTTGAGGAATGACAGAGAAATTGATTATATACCGCAAACTGCCACCCAGAGATAATTCATTTTGGTGTTTTGGAATTTACTGTGCATTCTGTAATAAGTGCAATTCAATCATAACAGAATTATATTTAAATGAAAATAGCATTGCTGCTTGTAAAAGTAAATTAGGCAAAACAATTTTATTCTGCAATAAAATTGTATTGCAATAAAATGTTCAATTTTATATATCCTGCATGAACTTTAATATTTTGGCAATTAATACATTAAAATGAACTACAGGCAAATAATTGAATGGCACTAGAAATTAAGTGTTATCAATCAATTACAGGCTGATATACAATTTAATGAAAGCCAGAACTTTTACATTGCAATATGAACATTCTGAAATACTCCATTACAAAATTAAGAACTAAATCAACTGATATAGTTGAAGATTTTAATTATGACAATAAATGATGAGGATAAAAGGGCACCAAGTTCATGGTTCTTTAATACATTTGGTCTATGCGCTAGTGAATTAAATGATTATTATTATTATTATTATTATATGGCTGCAACGCTACACATGCTCTGATTGGCTGAATACCGGTCGGATATTTTCCCATATCCGGACCGGTTACCATGACAATCGGTCCGCAACGCATATTTTTATTACAAACCAGGAAGCTAAAAACACGGATAGAAAACCCAAGTTAGACATGAACGTACTCCATAAATATCTAAACAGCATCTGAAGAAACACACGGATTGAAAGTTTACCAGCTAACGACCGGACCACCTGTTAGCAAGTTCTTCGTGGAGGTGAAGAAAGTAAACGAGCTCAACACCATTCGTAGCATATTCAGGTGATACTGTAAGTTTGCATATATATATATATATATATATATATATATATATATATATATATATATATATAGTGTGTAAAAAAAAAAATATTAATCTTGTTTGCTCGGTCTGTACAGGGATATCAGACCTCTGTGTTTTTCAGTATGGACTGAGTACCAGCGAGGTCTGATATTTCCCCGTACAGACCTCACACTCGGTTAATAATCCTTTATTATATTATATTAAAATCAGTCCACCCTGCCTTCACTACGCATGTGTCAGCAGCTATTCACTGATTATCGCCTCGTTTCTGCTTAAAACTGCACTCCATCATCATCTATCTCAACGACAGATATCTGAAGCTTTTGTTCAACAATCCTTTCCACATAAATTCAGCATTATTTCATAATAAAAGATGGGAGACCGATCAGAGTGCAGAGTCTGACGTGCTGCTGCGCCTACGTCAGTTTGGATAATCAGTAGCAGTTCACCGATTATCACCTCATTTCTGCTTAAAACTGACTTTCGATTGATTTAAGAGGTTTTAATTTGTCATCTGATGGTTAATAATCACATTATGCCCTTTAATCGCTTTGGGTGTAGAGAGTCAGACTCAGTCAGCCTCAGATGCATACGCAGTTAAGGCACAGTGGACCAATCAGTAGAGAGGACTGTTCGGTGGGCGCCATCTTTAAACAATTTCCTTCGAGATTAATAAAGTTCTTTCTTATTCTTAAAGTAGACCTGCATTGAAATAAATGCAGTCAGATCTTTGGACCAAAAAATGACATATTTACACATAAGATCCTTCTGAAAGTAGTAAAGTAAATCTGCAAGCCCAGATCTGTCATTCAACGGAGAAATCTTAGTTTAAAAATGACAAATTTACAGCTAAAATTTAGCCCTCCGCAAAACTGTCAGCACATCCGGGACGCTGCCGAGACGTCAGAGAGAAGACCCTATCCCAGCATGCATTGCGCGCGCCAACTGTAATTTGTGGATTTACGTCAGTTTGCATCTCTTACAAAAGCACCTTTTTATTGTCTACAGAAGGATCGACTTTTTTTAAAACTTCATATTGTCTTGCGGTACGTTTGGTGAGTATACATTTCTTTTATTGTTGCTTGAAAATGATTTTTGGGGACTTTTTCATATGCCCATTTGATTGAGTGGTGTCGCCTTGAAAATCTACTGTCTTTAGCCTCCGGTGTTACCGTCGCGGGGTACGGATGCGGGACCCGCAAAGAATTCAAGTCATTAAAAAGATATAAACCTCTCTCAACAGCCACGGAGCTCTGCGGCTCTGCTTACCGAGACCGTGCGGCGCTGCGGATTTTGCCGCAAGAAGTCTGTCCTTGCGGGAAACAGGTGTCACCAGCCACTCCGCATCAAAACAGTGAGTGTAGTCTCTGGACTTGCTGCCAAGTTGGCCGCACCTCCATTCAGTAGACAGGGAGGTGGTGCCGGCTGCACAGCAGACATGGGGGTGGTGTGAGTGGCCCACTGCGGCGTTTACCGAGCCCTCAGACTCAGTAAGCGCATCGGAGGCAGTGAGAGCAAGGCGTCGGAGAAGAACGTTGCCTGCTCTCGATGTCACCGCTAATCTGAGCATGCAGAGCTGTATCTCGCATTCATTGCAGCTTTCTTTTCGATGTTGAAACCAGGATGTGTACGAGGTCTGTTAGAAAAGTATCCGACCTTATTATTTTTTCAAAAACCATATGGATTTGAATCACGTGTCATTGCGTCAGCCAAGCTTGAACCCTCGTGCGCATGCGTGAGTTTTTTCATGCCTGTTGGTTACATTATTCGCCTGTGAGCAGGCTTTGAATAAGGTGTGGTCTACCCCTCTCGTCTATTTTTTATTGTGAATAAATGTCCATGTCTTTTCACAATTCCTGTGCTAGTCAGAGGACATACCGGATCAAGACAGCGTCCAGTTTAGAAATGAACAGCACATTTCACTGTTACAGGAGTTTTTGTCATGGAAAGAGGAACAAAGGCGGAGGAATTCCACGCGTCGCGGCGGAGCTGCATGGCGAAAAGAAACGCCGTGATGAAGCCTTACAGGACATGTTCTGGCATGTTCAGCTCATGCACAATCACAATCGGATATTCACACGACTGGAAAGCAACTGGAATCCATCTGAAATCCACCTTTAAGCCATCCTGTGAGACCAGCACCGAGGTGGTTTTGTCCCGTGTAATGAACAGCTCCGTGGCGCGTCCCTTGGCTTCTTTTTCCATGAAAAAAAAACTCCTGTAACGGTGGAATGTGCCGGAAAAAGTGCTGATGTCCACATCTTCTGCCTTTTTGTGAAAGTCAGACGAGGTCCCGGATCAACAAAGCTTTCACGTTGGAAATGATCTGGTTGTTTGTGCGGGGTGTCAGCCTGTCCATCGGCGCTGGGAGCGCGCTGCGCTCTCAGCAGTTGTGGGTCATCCTTAAAGGGGCAGTAACACCCCGTAATCTGTTTAATCCCCATAAAATCGTCCCTGAAAGCCATATTAATTTTTCGAACGGTGTCCACCTGGAGGTCTCTTACAGTTTCTGGAAAAAAATTGATGCGGCAAAGATCCAAATCGTTCAGACATTTATTTGCAATAAAAAATAGACGAGAGAGGTAGACCACACCTCACTCAAAGCCTGCTCACAGGCGAATGAAGCAACCGACAGGCATGAAAAAACTCATGCATGCGCATGAGGGTTCAAGCTTGGCTGACGCAATCACACGTGATTCAAATCCATATGGTTTTTGAAAAAAATAATAAGGTCGGATACTTTTCTAACAGACCTGGTATAACAGTAGCATTACTAACTGATAAAATCAATTTCAATGCGGGATCGGACTGAAGGCGCAAGCGCTCCGTCTTCTCCCCGATGTCATGGAAATGACCCGGATGTACAAACTGTTTTCATGGAGGGCTAAATTTTAGCTGCAAATTTGTAATTTTTAAACGAAGATTTCTCCGCTGAATTACAAATTTGGGCTTGCAGATTTACTTTACTGCATTCATAAGGGTCTTATAAATACATATCAGCTATTTCTTTCTGAGATCTGACCACATTTATTTCAATGCAGGTCTACTTTAAACATTATGACAGGTGCCGCCGCCTCAAAATACTGAGAAAAGAAATATACCTCAGCATAATAAATAAGTGTTGTGTTGCCATTATCATGAGTGAGAAGGATAGTGCGTTTGATGTCTTCTGCCACGTGTCTGTTTGTGAGTGTGTAAAAATAAAGTGTGCATGCCTGTGTGCAATTTCGACCATGGACGCTGAACAATGGATGTTGATATTTACATTCTGGACTCACACCATTCCAGCAAGGGGTGGTAAATCCTATATACAGGTGCTGATCATATAATTAGAATATCATGAAAAAGTTGATTTATTTCAGTAATTCCATTCAAAAAGTGAAACCTTTATTTTCCTTTATGCCAATTCAACATGCAGATCCACCTTGGATTTGCTGTGGCGACCCCAAGTGCAAACAAGGGAGCAGCCGAAGGGACTTACTTTTTACTCAAGGACTGATATATTTCAAATGTTTATTTCTTTTAATTTTGATTATTATAACTGACAACTAATGAAAATCCCCAATTCACTATCTCAGAAAATTAGAATATTGTGAAAAGGTTCAATAATGAAGACACCTGGTGGCACACTCTAATCAACTAACTCAAAACACCTTCAAAGGACTTTAACTGGTCTCTCAGTCTAGTTCTGTAGGTTACACAATCATAGGGCAGACTGCTGACTTGAAGTCTTGCCTGGACTAAAGACAAAAAGGAGTGGACTGCTCCTGAGTGGTCCAAAGTTATGTTCTCTGATGAAAGTAAACTTTGCATTTCCTTTGGAAATTAAGGTCCCAGAGTCTGGAGGAAGAGAGGAGAGGCACAGAATCCATGTTGCTTGAGGTCCAGTGTAAAGTTTCCACAATCAGTGATGGTTTAAGGTGCTATGTCATCTACTGGTGTTGGGCCACTGTGTTTTCTGAGGTCCAAGGTCAACACAGACGTCTGCCAGGAAGTTGTGGAGCACTTCATGCTTCCTGCTGCTGACCAACTTTATGGAGATGCAGATTTCATTTTCCAACAGGACTTGGCACCTGCACACAGTGCCAAAGCTACCAGTACCTGGTTTAAGGACCATGGTATCCCTGTTCTTAATTGGCCAGCAACCTCGCCTGACCATAACCCCATAGAAAATCTATGGGGTATTGTGAAGAGGAAGATGCGACACGCCAGACCCAACAATGCAGAAGAGCTGAAGGCCACTATCAGAGCAACCTGAGCTCTCATACCACCTGAGCTATGCCACAGACTGATCGACTCCATGTCACGCAGCGTTACTGCAGTAATTCAGGCAAAAGGAGCCCCAACTACGTATCGAGTGCTGTACATGCTCATACTTTCAGGTGGCCAACATTTCTAGAGATCCTTTTGTTTTGTACTGGTCTTAAGTAATATTCTAATTTTCTGAGATACTGAATTTGGGATTTTCATTAGTTGGCAGTTATAATCATCAAAATTAAAATAAATAAACATTTGAAATATATCAGTCTGTGTGTAATGAATGAATACAATATACACTTTTTGAATGGAAGTACTGAAATAAATCAAATTTTTCATGATATTGTAATTATATGACCAGCACCTGTATATTAAATGTGTACATTTAGTAAGTTCAATGTAAGTACATAATATAATTGTAAATATGTTAAAAATACATGGATGACACAAGAAAGTGATAACACTTATTTCCATTGTGGTACATTTAAAAATCAAAATGACAAAATAGAATAATAATGATAACAATAATAATAGTGTGTTTCTTATAACAAGAACCTAAACAATTTAGAAATACATTAAGACAATAAATTAACATTAAGAATTATGTAATTAACAGGAAATAAAAGAGTTCTTCTTGTAAAAACGTTCTAAAAACATTCTGGACTCACACGCCATTGCAACTCATTATAGAAACTTTGCATATTTTATTACCACCCTTGAAAAATGTCAGCTACCTATTTTATAAACACTACCCAATATAGAGCCCGTGGATCACCTCAGACAATGCACTAGTTTAAATTAATTTCAGTTAGTGAGAGTAAAACTCTCTTCCTTTTCCCAGTCATGTGACATAACTTTAAGTTTTAATTTGAGCATCAAACTTTCCCTCAGAGACACAGCTCTGTGTGTTCCAGAGCAATTGGCAGAATTTTTCACGTTTTATTTTTTTTATCTAATTTTATTGGACAGTAGACCTTATTATGGTTCATGGTCTGACATACCAGTTGTGAATGCAGTGTCTGCTGACGAAGGTAAACTTCATAACAGAGCTAGCATGGGAAGCTAATGTGTAAGTTAGCTAATGCAGGTGCAGCTTTCTATGATGGCTGTTTTGCATTCCTTCAGGTACTCTTCAAAGGACTGTTGATATGGTAAGCCCAGTTCATAAACCCCTTTATTATAAGGCTACCTCAGTATGCACACTCTGACTGGCTGCTTTCCGGTCTGATATTTTCCCATATCAGACCATTACCATAACAATTGGTCCAGTTTACGTATCAGATTTGTGTGCGACTTTGTGTGCAATTTTCACAGTGCGAAATGAAACAAAACCAAAAGCAAACAAAGAAAATGGTGGAATTAACAGCAAAGGAGCTTGAAGTGGACATACAAAATGAAATGAAGACCAAGATGAAAACACAGCTCAGAACAGTCAAGAACACATTGAAAATTTTGTTACATCCAGAAAGCTAAACACACAATTAGGAAAAACCAAGTCAGACATGAACATAATCCATAAAGTGGAGCATTGGAAAAAACACACAGATTGAAAGCTTACCAGCTAACGACCGGCCCACGTGTGAGCAAGTTCTTCATGGAGGTGAAGAAAAGCAGGTCTAACTATAAGCCCAAAACCATCAGCAAATTTCACATTTGGGCGATACCGTAAGTTTGCGTTTTTATATATATATATATATATATATATATATATATATATATATAAATTCACGCTCGGTTAATAATCCTTTATTGGCGCACTCAACTAAAACACTTTCGGTGCAATTCTGGATGTGAACATCACATTCTTTTCAGTTATTTAAGGAGTTCCACAGTGAACTGAGTGAAGTCTATAAAGTTGCTGTTATTGTTTCCCCAGGCTATGGACAAAACGCTCACTTGTCACCCTGGCCAGAAAAATGATTGGTATACTGACAACCGCCACGGCCTTTGTGTTCGAAGTTCAACTTCCGGCTACTTTTCTCCTGTTTTGTGTATGTTTTTTGCTATTGTCACTCAATATCGCATAATTCAAGGCAAAGATCAGCACGAACTACTCTTTTGAATCTTAAAGTGTGCTCCGAAGCTTTGACTTGAAACATTTTGTGTGCTGAATTCAAAACAAGAAGCATAATTTGAAGCAAAGATTGGAACCGAAGGGCCACCTGAACAGTTTATAGCAGTTCTATGCTGTGACTGTGAAATACATAGATTGTTATTGGCTTCTGATGACAGGTGACACTGAGAGAGTTAGCAATGTTAGTGTTTGGCTGCAAGTATACACTCAGTTGCTAGTTTATTAGGTACACCAAGGGAAACGAAATGCAGCTCTGGAGCAAACCCCCTTCATGAAAAACACCACCAGCCGCCACTGGTTATGACGAACACAGCAGCCCCAAAGCCTCTGAATAAAATAAAAACGGAACATTTCCAGTCAGCAGTGATTTCAAACGTGTTCCTGTTCGTTGCTGCTGCTGTGTGCGCTGTCCAGCTGGGGTGGTGCTGAAAAGCTGATCTGAGACCTGCGGGCCTTTCACATTTCAACCTAAATATAAACGCTCCTGAATCACAGCTGACAGCAGACCTGTTAATGCGCCCGGAGACTAAAAGTCCATCATATTAGCAAAGCAAATCACGGCCAACGCCTCACGGGGAGAAGACGCGATGACAAAGTTCTGCTCGGTGTTTTCAGGTAATATTAGATAGCATCTTAGCAGACGGGACAGACAGCGCACCTCCCCCCGCGGTAAGCTAACACACACACACACACACAATATGACAAATAAAAACGGCGTCAGTCGCGGACCTACCTTTTGTAGTCGGAAGAGAAAATCCCTCCGCTGGCCGGGTCGTGACCATACTCAGGCTCCCCCACGCTGGAGGAGCCTCCTTTCTCGTCATTGAAAGCAGAGCTGGCAGACATATTTCTGATTTTGTCTCCCTCAGAAAGCAGCGACGGTGGTTTAGCGCTGGAAAGCGGCAGGACGTTTATCTCTTAAAGGCGCAGGCGCCTTGTTTATGTCCTCCTCCGCCGCTCACAGATAGAACGACGCTGAGCCGCTGTTGCCAGGTTTCCACAGAGAAACAAGCGCCCATGCCTTTAAAAAATCAAGACAAAACATTTTTGGTCATCAAAAAAATTTAAGTTATTGAAAGTTACCTGGGGGAGTTTTAGTGTCACATCCAGGGGGAGTTGTTTTGTGATATTTGTAGACTCTCATCCATTTCAAAGTACAGAAACTCAATTGGGGTAAAAATCATGCTTGGATATCTTTTTCCTGATATGGACTGGGGTAATGTGTTAGGAATGAGGTGTCAAGTAACGAAGTACAAATACTTCGTTACAGTACTTAAGTACACTTTTTAGGTATCTATACTTTACTCCATTACTTATTTTTCTGCCTACTTCTGACTTCTACTCATTACATTTTCACACAAGTATCTGTACTTTATATTCCTTACATTTTTAAAACAAACATTCTCGTTACTCTTGGCTTCAGTTTAATGTTTATATATATATTTCACATCATGTGCGCCTGCAATCAACTTTTCTGCAGCACGGCTTTGCTTTGAACCGTGAACCAATCGAAGCAGTGGTTCGCAGATTGAAGCAATGCTTCGACCTATTGCTTCGTTTATTCTTTCTTTCTTTCGCTTAATTTTCCCCCGCTAAAACCCTAAAGAGCATACTTCTGTGAGTATTATTTACCTTTTCTATGTTAAACCGACCTGTTATGGTCTTCTGAAACAGTTGATAGATGTATTTTATAACTTATAAATGGGAGCGATGCTAACGCGTTAGCGTGTCTATGGCATTTTCAATGTTAAAACTTAGCATTAAGCAATTGCAGCTCTCATCACGTTCGGGTGCATTTGTTTTCAAATTGTAATATTTCTTAAATTTATTTTTGTTTATATATTAATAATCTAATGATTATTATATACAATTTTAGAGAAAGAGGCAAAAAGAACCTGAATAGAAACACAACAGAAAATATAAAAGCAACTAACAATGAACATACATAAATACATGTTATGTGGGCCGCTGAAGAGGAGATACTGCTGGCCCACCACCACCAGAGGGCGCCCTGTTTGGAGTGCGGGCTCCAAGCACGAGAGGGCGCCAGACCCAGAAGAAGTGACAGCTGTCATTCATCCTCTGCACCAGCTGTCACTCGTTCATCATCATCATCATTACCATAAAGGCCGGACTGCAACTCCACCTCCTCACCGAGAAATCGACTACCAAGAGGTAATTTCTCTGCTGACTGACACTTTGTGTGAACTTCTGTTTGCAGCCGTTTTCCTGGAGTGTTGCCTTGTCTGAGGAATTGGCGTTTGGTGTGACAGCGACGGCTTTGCCTCACACCCCAACCCAGATAAGTGGTTAAACCAGGAGCTGCACGAGTGTGTGATTGGAGGTGGAGGTTCTCCCTCCTAACTGTGTACAGACTGTGGACTACTGAGTGTGCGGACTCACACTCATTCATCTTGTCTCTGCTTTCTGCCAGCAGTACCAGGGTCGACAGCCGAAGACAGAGGCCACCTGGGGACGCAGGACTTGGCGGCTCCGGTGTTCTTCAGAACGTTGGTGGTGGAAGCCGTGTGGGACGCGGCTTCTCTCTCGTCGGGGGTCTTCTATGGAAATGAAAACGGTGAGCCTGTAGAGGCATGAATTCAAAGACACCTCGAAAATCAAAGCAAAAAAATAAATGATGCGGCAGACTTGTCCATTCTGACAAAATTTCACTGCAGCAACTCAAATTGTAGTTGTATGTCCCTAACAACATCGGGACAAGCTGCTCCTAATGGTGTCCTGGGGGATCTCCTCCCAGATCTGGACCAGGGCATCACTTAGAGGTGGGCAGATCGATCCTAATATCGATAACCCACAACAGGGGGCGCAAAGGAACGGACAATGAATAAGCCAATGAGTAACAATTTAATGTTGTGACAACACACAACTAAATTCACACAAGATATAAATAGACAATTAACACCAGGTGACGTGTGGGCAGGCTCGAAGATAGAAGACCCCCGACGAGAGATGAGCCGCGTCCGCCACGGCTTCCACCACCAACGGCCTGAAGAACACCGGAGCCGCCAAGTCCCGAGTCCCCAGGTGGCCTCTGTCTTCGGCTGTCGACCCTGGTACTGCTGGCAGAAAACAAAGACAGGATGGATGAGTGTGAATTCTCACACTCAGTGATCCCACAGTCTGTACACAGTCAGGAGGGAGAACCTCCACCTCCAAGTAGGAACACACTAGCAGCTCCTGTTACCACTTATCTGGATGGAGTGAGATGCGAAGACGTCGCTTCTCTCACTACACGCCAACCCAGCAGAGTGCACCACAGGAAAAACGGCTGCAAAACAGATCAGACGTAAGTCACAGTAGGGATACAACAGAGAATATTACCTCTTCGGTTCCTCTCGGCGGGGAGGTGAAGTTGCAGTCCGGCTTATGTAGGGGTGTGAATGGGTGACAGCTGGTGTGATGAGTGACAGCTGTCACTTCTTCTGGGTCTGGCGCCCTCTCGTGCTTGGAGCCCGCACTCCAAGCAGGGCGCCCTCTGGTGGTGGTGGGCCAGCAGTACCTCCTCTTCAGCGGCCCACATAACAGGACCCCCCCCTCAACGGGCGCCTCCTGGCGCCCAACCTGGCTTGTCCGGGTGTCTCTTGTAGAAATCGGCCAGGAGGGCCGGGTCCAGGATGAAGCTCCTTTTCACCCAGGAGCGTTCTTCAGGTCCATACCCCTCCCAGTCCACCAGATATTGGAACCCCCGGCCCTTACGACGGACGTCCAGGAGCCTGCGGACTGTCCAAGCAGGCTCCCCGTCAATGAGCCGGGCAGGAGGCGGCGTAGGTCCAGGAGCACAGAGGGGCGAGGTGTGGTGTGGCTTGAGGCGGGACACATGGAACACAGCGTGGATCCGCAGTGAAGCTGGGAGTTGGAGCTTCACTGCGGCTGGGTTGATGATTTTGAGGATCTTGAAGGGTCCTATGAATCTGTCCTTCAACTTCGGGGAGTCCACACAGAGAGGGATGTCCTTTGTCGAAAGCCACACCTCCTGCCCGGGCTGGTATGTGGGGGCCGGGGAACGCCGGCGGTCCGCATGGGTCTTGGCCCTCGTCCGGGCCTTCAACAGGGCAAAGCGGGCGGTCCGCCACACCCGGCGGCACCTCCTGAGGTGGGCCTGGACCGAGGGCACACCGACCTCTCCCTCCACCAGCGGGAACAATGGGGGCTGGTACCCCAAACATGCCTCAAAAGGGGAGAGGCCGGTAGCAGACAAGACTTGGCTGTTATGGGCATACTCGATCCAGGCCAGATGGTGACTCCAGGCCGCCAGGTGCGCGGAGGTGACGCAGCGAAGGGCCTGCTCCAACTCCTGGTTAGCCCGCTCTGCCTGGCCGTTTGTCTGGGGGTGGTACCCGGATGAGAGACTCACGGTGGCCCCCAGCTCCTTACAGAAACTCCTCCAAACCTGCGAAGAGAACTGGGGACCATGATCTGATACGATGTCCGATGGTATCCCATGCAGCCGCATGACGTGGTGGACCAGGAGGTCTGCCGTCTCCTGGGCCGTCGGGAGGTTCGGGAGGGCCACAAAGTGGGCCGCCTTGGAGAACCGGTCCACTATCGTGAGAATGATGGTGTTGCCCTGGGACGGCGGGAGGCCCGTGATGAAGTCCAGGCCGATGTGAGACCAGGGGCGGTGAGGCACCGGCAGGGGTTGGAGGAGTCCCGAGGTCCTTCGATGGTCTGCCTTGCCCCTGGCGCAGATGGTACAGGCCTGGACGTAGTCCCGAACGTCGGTTTCCAGGGACGCCCACCAGAAGCGCTGCTGGACCACTGCCACGGTCCTACGCACTCCGGGATGACAGGAGAGCTTGGATCCGTGACAGAAGTCCAATACAGCAGCTCTGGCCTCTGGTGGGACGTACATTCTGTTCTTGGGGCCGGTCCCCGGGTCTGGGCTCCTTGCCAGGGCCTCCCGGACGGTTTTCTCCACGTCCCAGGTGAGGGAGGCCACGACAGTGGACTCGGGGATGATGGTCTCGGTGGGGTTCGACAGCCCCGCCTTGGCTTCTTCTTTGTGCACCCGGGACAACGCATCCGATTTTTGGTTTTTGGTCCCGGGGCGGTACGTGATCCGGAAGTCAAAGCGCCCGAAGAACAGAGACCAGCGGGCTTGCCTGGGGTTCAGCCGCTTGGCGGTCTGGATGTACTCCAGGTTCCGATGGTCCGTGAAAACCGTGAAAGGCAACGACGCCCCCTCCAGCAGGTGTCTCCACTCTTCAAGAGCCTCCTTCACCGCGAGGAGCTCCCGATTGCTGACGTCATAGTTCCGTTCAGCTGGGGTCAACCTGCGGGAAAAATAGGCACAAGGATGGAGAACCTTATCAGCCTCCACGCTCTGGGACAGCACGGCTCCTATCCCTGAGTCAGAGGCGTCCACTTCCACTATGTACTGGCGATCAGGATCAGGCTGCACCAGAACTGGTGCAGTCGAGAACCGGCGTTTCAACTCCTTGAACGCGGCTTCGCACCGATCCGACCAGTTGAAGGGGACCTTGGTGGAGGTCAGGGCAGTCAGGGGGCTAACTACCTGACTGTAGCCTTTAATGAACCTCCTGTAGAAATTTGCAAAGCCGAGGAACTGCTGCAGTTTCCTGCGGCTTGTTGGTTGGGGCCAATCTCTCACCGCCGCAACCTTGGCCGGATCAGGGGCGACGGAGTTGGAGGAGATGATGAACCCCAAGAAGGACAAAGAAGTGCGGTGGAACTCGCACTTCTCGCCCTTCACAAACAGCCGGTTCTCCAACAACCGCTGTAGGACCTGACGTACATGCTGGACATGGGTCTCAGGGTCCGGGGAAAAGATGAGTATATCGTCCAGATATACGAAGACAAACCGATGCAGGAAGTCCCGCAAGACGTCACTTACCAAAGCTTGGAACGTCGCGGGGGCGTTAGTGAGGCTGAACGGCATGACCAGGTACTCAAAGTGACCTAACGGGGTGTTAAATGCCGTCTTCCATTCGTCTTCCTTCCGGATCCGAACCAGGTGGTACGCGTTTCTAAGATCTAATTTCGTGAAAATTTGGGCTCCATGCAGGGGCGTGAACACTGAATCCAACAGAGGTAACGGGTATCGGTTGCGAACCGTGATCTCGTTCAGCCCTCTGTAATCAATGCATGGACGGAGTCCGCCGTCCTTTTTGCCCACAAAAAAGAAACCAGCACCCATCGGGGAGGTGGAGTTCCGGATCAGCCCGGCAGCTAAAGAATCCCGGATGTAGGTCTCCATTGATTCGCGTTCCGGACGTGAGAGGTTGTACAACCTACTGGACGGGTACTCAGCGCCCGGGACCAAATTGATGGCACAATCGTACGGTCGGTGCGGGGGAAGAGTGAGCGCCAGATCTTTGCTGAAGACGTCAGCGAGATCGTGGTACTCCTTTGGCACCGCCGATAGATTGGGGGGGACTTTAACCTCCTCATTAGCCGTCATGCCGGGAGGAACCGAGGATCCTAAACACTCCCAGTGGCAGGTTTCGCTCCACTGCGTCATAACCCCGGACGGCCAGTCTATCCGGGGATTGTGCTTCACCATCCACGGAAATCCCAAAATCACTCGGGAGGTAGAAGGTGTTACATGGAACACGATCTCCTCCCTGTGATTTCCAGACAAAACCAAGGTCACAGGCTGTGTCTGATGTGTGATTGACGGAAGCAGAGTGCCATCTAGTGCTCGCACCTGCAATGGTGACGGCAGAGCCACCGGGGGGAGCCCTACTTCCTTTGCCCATCTGCTATCCAGCAGATTCCCTTCCGACCCCGTGTCTAACAGTGCTGGGGCATGAAGGGTTAGATCCCCACAAAGGATCGTTACTGGGATTCATGCAGATTTGCGGGGTTTCCCCGCGTGCGTGTTATGACCCACCCTTAGCCCAGTTTCTAAGGACGGGCGTTTGTAGTTTGACCGTTTGGGGCAGTCCTTCTGCATATGCTCACAAGAGCCACAGACAAAACACTCCCCGCGGGCCAGCCTCCTTTGTCTGACGTTTGTCTTTACTTTGGCCCTGCTCGTGTCCATAGCCTCCTCAGCAGGGGGAGCTGTAGCCACACGGAGCCCTCTGGCAGTGAAGCGTGGGGACGACGTCACCCTTTCGGAACCGGAAGGGGGAGGGACGGCTCGTGCCCGGTCACGCCCCCCGGCCTGCTCCCGACGATGCTCATTCAAACGGTTGTCTAAGCGTATAACCAAATCGACAAGCCCGTCAAAATCCCGTGGTTCCTCCTTAGCCAGCAGGTGCTCCTTCAGGACCGGAGACAGTCCATTTACGAAGGCGGCGCGGAGCGCAACATTATTCCAGCCGGACCTCGCTGCCGCGATGCGGAAGTCGACTGCATACTCGGCTGCACTGCGACGCCCCTGTCTCATTGACAGCAGCACGCTCGAAGCAGTCTTGCCTCTGTTGGGATGGTCAAAAACTTGTATGAACTCCCGTACAAACCCAGCATAAGACGTTAGGAGCCGTGAATTCTGCTCCCAAAGCGCCGTAGCCCAGGCGCGTGCCTCTCCTCGAAGCAGATTAATAACATAAGCCACCTGGCTGACGTCTGACTCGTACATGACAGGACGCTGTGAAAAGACGAGCGAACACTGCATGAGGAAGTCTGCGCACGTCTCGACACAGCCTCCATACGGTTCCGGAGGGCTTATGTATGCTTCAGGGGACGGTGGGGGGGGTCGTTGAACGACCAGTGGAACGTCTGTTACGGGCCCAGGACCAGCAAGAGGAGTGGCTGCAGCAGCGCCCTGATCGCGCGCTTCCACCCTGGCGGTGAGAGCATCCACCCTCCGGTTAAGGAGAGCATTCTGCTCGGTCACCAAATCCAGCCGAGCCGTGAAGGCGGTTAAAATCTGCTGCAGCTCACTCAACACGCCTCCCGCTGACGCCTGCGCTCCTGGCTCTTCCATTGGCCGTTCAAGCTCGGGTTGACGCCCCTCGGAATCCATGACGAATGGCCGAGAAATCCTGTTGGGAAGGTGTCGTAGCACGGACCCACAACAGGGGGCGCAAAGGAACGGACAATGAATAAGCCAATGAGTAACAATTTAATGTTGTGACAACACACAACTAAATTCACACAAGATATAAATAGACAATTAACACCAGGTGACGTGTGGGCAGGCTCGAAGATAGAAGACCCCCGACGAGAGATGAGCCGCGTCCCACACGGCTTCCACCACCAACGGCCTGAAGAACACCGGAGCCGCCAAGTCCCGAGTCCCCAGGTGGCCTCTGACTTCAGCTGTCGACCCTGGTACTGCTGGCAGAAAACAAAGACAGGATGGATGAGTGTGAATTCTCAGTAATCCCACAGTCTGTACACAGTCAGGAGGAAGAACCTCCACCTCCAAGTAGGAACACACTAGCAGCTCCTGTTACCACTTATCTGGATGGAGTGAGATGCGAAGACGTCGCTTCTCTCACTACACGTCAACCCAGCAGAGTGCACCACAGGAAAAATGGCTGCAAAACAGATCAGACGTAAGTCACAGTAGGGATACAGCAGAGAATATTACCTCTTCTGTAGTTGATTTCTCGGCGGGGAGGTGGAGTTGCAGTCTGGCTTATGTAGGGGTGTGAATGGGTGACAGCTGGTGTGATGAGTGACAGCTGTCACTTCTACTGGGTCTGGCGCCCTCTCGTGCTTGGAGCCCGCACTCCAAGCAGGGCGCCCTCTGGTGGTGGTGGGCCACCAGTACCTCCTCTTCAGCGGCCCACATAACATTACTGCGGAAATTAAGTATTTGAACACCTGTGAAAATCAATGTTAATATTTGGTACAGTAGCCTTTGTTTGTAATTACAGAGGTCAAACGTTTCCTGTAGTTTTTCACCAGGTTTGCACACACTGCAGCAGGGATTTTGGTCCACTCCTCCATACAGATCTTCTCTAGATCTTTCAGGTTTAGAGTTTCAGCTCCCTCCAAAGATTTTCTATTGATTTCAGGTCTGGAGACTGGTCAGGCCACTCCAGGACCTTGAAATGCTTCTTACGGAGCCCTCCTTAGTTGCCCTGGCTGTGTGTTTGGGGTCATTGTCATGCTGGAAGACCCAGCCATGACCCATCTTCAATGCTCTTACTGAGGGAAGGAGGTTGTTTGCCAAAATCTTGCAATACATGACCCCATCCATCCTCCCTTCAATACGGTGCAGTCGTCCTGTCCCCTTTGCAAAAGAGGACCCCAGAGTATGATGTTTCCGCCCCCATGCTTCACAGTTGGGATGGTTTTCTTGGGGTTGTTCTCATCCTCTAAACATGGTAAGTGGAGTTGATTCTAAAAAGCTCTATTCTGGTCTCATCTGACCACATGACCGTCTCCCATGCCTCCTCTGGATCATCCAGATGGTCACTGGTGAACTTCAAATGGGCCTGGACATATGCTGGCTTGAGCAGGGGGACCTTGCTGCTCTGCAGGATTTTAAACCATGACACCATCATGTGTTACTAATGTAATCTTTGTGACTGTGGTCCCAGCTCTCTTCAGGTCACTGACCACTGTGTAGTTCTGAGCTTTCTCAGAATCATCTTTACCCCACAAAGTGAGATCTTGCATGGAATCCCAGACTGAGGGAGATTGACAGTCATCTTACGTTTCTTCCAGTTTCTAATAAATAATCATAACAGTTGTTGTCTTCTACCAAGCTGCTTGCCTGTTGTCCTGTAGTCCATCCCAATCTTGTGTAGGTCTACAGTTTTGTCCCTGGTGTCCTTAGACAGCTCTTTGGTCTTGGCTATGGTGGACAGGTTGGAGTGTGATTGAGTGTGTGGACAGGTGTCTTTTATATAGGTAACAAGTTCAAACAGGTGCAATTAATACAGGTAAAGAGTGCAGAATAAGAGGGCTTCTTAAAGAAAAATTAACAGGTCTGTGTGAGCCAGAATTCTTGTTGGTTGGTAGGTGTTCAAATACTTATTTGCAGCAGTAACATACAAATAAATTATTAAAACATCATACATTGTGATTTCTGGATTTTTTTTTTTCTTTTGTTTAGATTATATCTCTCATAGTGGACATGCACCTAAGATGAAAATTTCAGACCCCTCCATGATTTCTAAGTGGGAGAACTTGCAAAACCGCAGGGTGTTCAAATACTTATTTTCCTTACTGTATATATATATATATATATATATATATATATATATATATATATATATATATATATATATATATATATATATGAAAAATGTACTTGCCCAAATTACTTTTTAATTTCCCCATTCAAATATTTTTTTTTTATTGACTGTTACTAGTTTCCGTGTCAGGTTCTGACCCCGGGGTGGGGTCGGTTCTCTTATTTCCCCTTTCCACGACTCAATTTTCTAGTCATTAGTTTTGTTCTGAGTTCATCATTTATTTTCTGTTCTGTGTTCTGTAGTCTCTGGTTTTGTTTTCTGTTTATTTTTGTCTTTTCTGTTTTTCATATTTTAGTCATGCGGTTTATTCAGTCATTATTTCTGTCCAGTTATTGTTATTTCCATTATGTTATGCATTCTATTTTTTCTTCTGATTCCTATATTGCTGTCTTTAGTTGTTTTAGTCCTCTTTTGTTCTTCATGTACAGTTGTGCTCAAAGGTTTACATACCCTGGCGGAATTTATGTTTTTTTGGACATTTTTCAGAGAATATGAATGATAAAACAAAAACTTTTTCTTCACTCACGGTTCGTGGTTGGGTGAAGCCATTTATTGTCAAACAACCAGGTTTACTCTTTTTAAATCATAATGACAACACAAACTACCCAAATGACCCTGATCAAAAGTTTACATACTCCTGTTCTTAATACTGTGTGTATCGCCCCCTTTAACATCAGTGGCAGCTTGGAGTCTTTTGTGGTAGTTGTGGACGAGGCTCTCGGATGGCGAAGCTGCCACTGAATATGTTTCGGACTTTATTTACATCAATTACGAAGAAATACAAACAATATGGCACTCTATAGTAAATCTGCATGGAGTAGACAGTTCTCAAAAACTGAGTGACTGTGCAAGAAGTAGAAGAGTGAGGAAAGCCACCAAAACACCCAGACAACCCAGAAGAAGTTATAGGCTTACGTGGCTGTGATTGGAGAAATTATGCACAGTGCAAGCTTTGCATTTTGCATCACTACTCTTAGCTTCATAGTGGAGTAGAGCAGAGAAGGATTTTCTTTCACCAAAACAGATCAAATCCAGGCTTGCATCTCAGATGTACCGTCTGGCAATTTGTAGCTAAACTTTCAGGTCTTCTTTTTAAGAAAATCCTCCTCTATACCACTTCATCATGAAGATGGACAACTGGTGATACAAAATGCAAAGCTTGCACTGTGCATAATTTCTGCAATCACAGCCATGTAAGCCTATAACTTCTTCTGGGTTGTCTGGGTGTCTTGGTGGCTTTCCTCACTCTTCTACTTTTTGCACAGTCACTCAGTTTTTGAGAACTGTCTACTCCATGCAGATTTACCATAGAGTGCCATATTGTTTGTATTTCTTTGTAATTGATGTAAATAAAGTCCGAAACATATTCAATGGCAGCTTTACTATCAGAGAGCCTCGTCCACAACTACCACAAAAGACTCCAAGCTGTCATTGATGTTAAAGGGGGCAATACACAGTATTAAGAACAGGGGTATGTAAACTTTTAATCAGGGTCATTTGGGTAGTTTGTGTTGTCATTATGATTTAAAAAGAGTAAACCTGGTTCTTTGACAATAAATGGCTTCACCCAACCACTAACCGTGAGTGAAAAAAAAAAAGTTTTTGTGTTATCATTCATACTCTCTGAAAAATGACCAAAAAAAAAAAAAATTCTGCCAGGGTATGTAACCTTTTGAGCACAATTGTAGCTTATATGGTTATCTTGTGTTTTGTTTTCTGTTGTACAGTTCAGCCGGTAATCTATAGGTTCATGCTATGTTTACTATCTTTTAGACTTTAGCCATGTGTTTAGTTTGTTCCTTTATAGTCATTGATTTTGGTCACTGTTTGTATTTCCTTCTCGTACACTCTTGCACCTGTCTGTTTCTTCTTTGTTTCCCCCTTGTGTTCACTTACACTCTTGCACAGGCTTGTTTCATCTTTGTCTCTGTTTTCCCCGTATGTTCACTTACTCTCTTGCATTTGTCTGTTTCATCTTTGTCACAGTCTGCCTGAATCGCTCCCTCACTCTCTTGCATTTTGAACCCAACCTGTCTCTCGACTACATTTTTGCCTACCACTTGTCTGTACCTCTGCTTCGCTGCCTGCCTTCATGTGTACCGTACCCCTGCTTGTGAAAACAATAAAGATTATTATCTACTTATAACACCTTGTCCTCGAGTCTGCATTTTGTACCCTCCCACATTCTGTACTATGCATCCTCGAGCCTTGACAAAATGCTTCCTATAGCTTCCAAAGAGAGTCTGGATTCTGGTTGAAGGTATTTTGGACCATCCTTCTTTACAAAGCATCTCAAGTTTGTTGGTTTCTGAGCATGGACAGCCCGCTTAAAATCACACCACAGATTTTCAATAATATTCAGGTCTGGGGACTGAGATGGTCATTCCAAAACATTGTACTTGTACATTGTACTTGTACTCCTCTGCATGAATGCCTTAGTAGATTTTGAGCAGCGTTTAGGGTCGTTGTCTTGTTGAAGATCCAGCTCCGGCCCAACTTCAACTTTGTCACTGATTCATGAACAATTGCATCTGCTGATATTGACTGGAATCCATGTGACCCTCAACTTTAACAAGATTCCCAGTACCTGCACTGGCCACACAGCCCCACAGCATGATGGAACCACCTCCAAATTTTACTGTAGGTAGCAAGCGTTTTTCTTGGAATGCTGTGTTCTTTTTCAGGTATGCATACCCCCCCCATGTCCAAATAACTCAATTTTAGTTTCATCAGTCCACAGCACCTTATTCCAAAATGAAGCTGGCTTGTCCAAATGTGCCATTACAGCATCATACAGCATCTCTTTGTGCAAAGTGCGCTGTATAGTTGAAAGATGCAGAAAGGTACCGGGTGCAGTGAACCCATCACACCTGTTCTGTCATCTCTGCACTGACTTCCAGTCAACTATCGCATAGATTTTAAAATCCTGCTCATTGTATTTAAATGCTTGCATGGTTTGGCTCCACCTTATCTATCTGAGCTGTTGTCCTCTTATGCTCCCTCAAGGATGATGAGGTCCACCAGTCAGCTCCTTCTCAATGTGCCAAAGAACACGTTTGAAAACCAGAGGAGACAGGGCCTTCTCTGTAGCTGCTCCTAAGCTGTGGAACTGCCTTCCTTTTAATATTCCTTAAATGATTTTAAGTCATAATTGAAGACCCATCTTTTTGCACAGGCCTTCAACACTTAAGCAGAGTTGCACTTTTGTTTTAAACTTTTATTGTATTTATTAGTGTTTGGATCTTGTATTTTTGTATTTTTATACCCTTTTATTTTGTATCTGTGAAGCACTTTGGGCAACTTTGGTTGCTGTAAATGTGCTATATAAATAAATTTGACTTTGACAGAGACACTATCTGCAGCAAGATCATGTTGTAGATCTTTGGGGCAGGTCTGTGGGTTGACTATGACTGTTCTCACCATCCTTCCCTACAGCTTTTCTGAGATTTTTCTTGGCCTGCCACTTCCGGCCTTAACAAGTACTGTGCCTGTTGTCTTCCATTTCCTCACTATGTTCCTCACAGTGGAAACTGACAGCTGAAATCTCTGAAATAGCTTTTTTGTGTCCTTCCCCTAAACCATGATATTGAACAATCTTTGTTTTCAGGTCATTTGGGAGTTGTTTAGAGGCTCTCATGTTGCCACGCATTAGAAGAGATGCAAAGAGGAGAAACATTTGTAAATGGCCACCTTAAATACCCTTTCTCATAATTGGATTCACCTGTGTAAGGAGGTCAAGGATCAATGAGCTTACCAAACCAATTTTGTGTTCTAATAATTAGTGCTAAATGTATTCAAATCAATAAAATGACAAGGGTGACCAAATTTATGCACCTGCCTAATTTTATTTAAATAATGTGTACATGTGTAAATACTCAAAACTTCAATTCACTTCTCAAATATCAGTGTGTTCGTCTGTTATACAACCCCTGGCAAAAATTATGGAATCACCGGCCTCGGAGGATGTACATTCAGTTGTTTAATTTTGTAGAAAAAAAGCAGATCACAGACATAACACAAAACTAAAGTCATTTCAAATGGCAACTTTCTGGCTTTAAGAAACACTATAAGAAATCAAGAAAAAAAGATTGTGGCAGTCAGTAACGGTTACTTTTTTAGACCAAGCAGAGGAAAAAAATATGGAATCACTCAATTCTGAGGAAAAAATTATGGAATCACCCTGTAAATTTTCATCCCCAAAACTAACACCTGTATCATATCAGATCTGCTCGTTAGTCTGCATCTAAAAAGGAGTGAACACACCTTGGAGAGCTGTTGCACCAAGTGGACTGACATGAATCATGGCTCCAACGCGAGAGATGTCAATTGAAACAAAGGAGAGGATTATCAAACTCTTAAAAGAGAGTAAATCATCACGCAATGTTGCAAAAGATGTTGGTTGTTCACAGTCAGCTGTGTCTAAACTCTGGACCAAATACAAACAACATGGGAAGGTTGTTAAAGGCAAACATACTGGTAGACCAAGGAAGACATCAAAGCGTCAAGACAGAAAACTTAAAGCAATATGTCTCAAAAATCGAAAAATGTACAACAAAACAAATGAGGAACGAATGGGAGGAAACTGGAGTCAACGTCTGTGACCGAACTGTAAGAAACCGCCTAAAGGAAATGGGATTTACATACAGAAAAGCTAAACGAAAGGCATCATTAACACCTAAACAGAAAAAAACAAGGTTACAATGGGCTAAGGAAAAACAATTGTGGACTGTGGATGACTCGATGAAAGTCATATTCAGTGATGAATCTCGAATCTGCATTGGGCAAGGTGATGATGCTGGAACTTTTGTTTGGTGCCTTTCCAATGAGATTTATAAAGATGACTGCCTGAAGAGAACATGTAAATTTCCACTGTCATTGATTATATGGGGTTGCATGTCAGGTAAAGGCACTGGGGAGATGGCTGTCATTACATCATCAATAAATGCACAAGTTTATGTTGATATTTTGGACAATTGAAAGGATGTTTGGGGATGATGAAATCATTTTTCAAGATGATAATGCATCTTGCCATAGAGCAAAAACTGCAAAAACATTCCTTGCAAAAAGACACATAGGGTCAATGTCATGGCATAGGGTCAATGTCAACGAGCAGATCTGATTTGATGCAGGTGTTAATATGGGGGATGAAAATTTACAGGGTGATTCCATAATTTTTTCCTCAGAATTGAGTGATTCCATATTTTTTTCCTCTGCTTGGTCTAAAAAAGTAACCGTTACTGACTGCCACAGTCTTTTTTTTCTTGATTTCTTATAGTGTTTCTTAAAGCCAGAAAGTTGCCATTTGAAATGACTTTAGTTTTGTGTCATGTCTGTGATCTTCTTTTTTTCTACAAAATTAAACAACTGAATGAACATCCTCTGAGGCCGGTGATTCCATAATTTTTGCCAGAGGTTGTATATTTTAGTGAAATTTGTGGTCCAGAAAATCAATGGTTTATAAAGGAAAATCATGAAAATTATCAGGGGTGCCCAAATTTTTGCATACAACTGTATCAACAGTTCCAGGCTGTTTTCCAGTCCTCAATGTAGGAAAAACCAGTTCTATACTCATTCTGACCCCTAGCTTTAACACTAACCATGGGTGAAAGAACCTTCTCTTCCCACAGGAGGAAGGGAGGTGAGCATTGAGATCTAAATACCCTCTGGCCACTCTGTTTGATATGATGGGTATTGAGGGAAGGTTTGAATCCTGTATTACTGGGGGATGGTACTAAACTGGAGGCAGCTACAGAGAGTCAGCAGCCATCATTAGTAAGAGAGCACAGAAATAAGATTTCTCAGCTCATTCAATTCATTAATTAATTAAATAAATCAAGAATTTATTTCAAGGAACTTGCATCAGATCTGCTGTGGTGACCCCAAGTGAAACAAAGTAGAAACTGAAGGGACTATTTCAAGAAGTCTTAAGTGGATTTTCACTTGTTCCACTGGCAGATTATTTTTAAACTTGTTTCAGTTTAATAATACCTTGTAACTTCATCCATCCATCCATTTTCTATACCCGCTTACACCAATGAAGGGTCACGGGGGGCAATCCCAGCAATCATAGGACATGAGGCAGGGTACAACCTGGACAAGACGCCAGTCTATCGCAGTGCCACATATAGACAGATAAACCCATTCACACACGCACACCTGCAGTCAATATAAAGTTAACTTTGTAACCTATGTCACGGACATGAACGAGCGAAGCTCTTCAGCATCTCACCATGTCATTTAGGCCCTTCAGACTTTTTTTGAGTAAATGCTTCAGGGGAGCATTAGCATGGCTAACACCTTTCAGCTTTGGGAGGGCTCTGCTCCCACAGACACCACGCCTTTTTAAGCATTTTTCTTTTATTGCCTTTCAGCTTCTGGGGAGGTCCACCCCACAGACCCCCCTAATTACAGTTCTCTTAACCCCCTGCTACTTTAAGCATTTTTAATGTAGATATAAATTAATATTCAAGGTTTTCAGGTAGTTGACAGTAGGGCTGTACAATTTGGCCAAATGATCATATCTCAATATTGTCATATCAGTATAATATATATGACTATGATTTCACACAAAGTGCAGCAACAGTGAAAATTAAACATTCTTAAACAAAACCGTAATAATACCAGACTCATTTTGCACTCATCATAAGGTTAGAATACTGTGCCCTCCAAAAGTATTGGAACACTTGGTATTTCACACATTTTAATTTGTTTATGTCATTTCAAATACAAGAAATACAAAAAAAATAAAGAATAAAATTTTCTAAAATTACCTTCCTCAAACTCAAACTGAAAGTAAATCTCTAAAACTTGATAATACCTGAATTAAATAATAATTAGTGTTATTGCCAGTTTTCTTCAGACAAGTCGAGGGGATGGAAACATGAACATTTCCAAGTCACTGAATATGTGTTGGACTTTATTTACATCAATTATGAAGAAATACAAACATTTATTTCACCAAAACCTCAAATCTAGCTTGCATCTCATATTTACTTTCTGGCAAATGTAGCTGAACATTCAGGTCTTCTTTTTAAGAAAAT
This sequence comes from Thalassophryne amazonica, assembly GCF_902500255.1. NCBI lineage: Eukaryota > Metazoa > Chordata > Actinopteri > Batrachoidiformes > Batrachoididae > Thalassophryne > Thalassophryne amazonica. The sequence goes on along the minus strand of NC_047110.1, from coordinate 31,512,632 downwards.
CATCCTCTACACCACTTCATCAGGAAGCTGGGTTTTATATTTTTAATTCATTTATATCAAGTCGTAGACATTTGCTTTCAGTTTGCGTTTAAGGAAGATAACTTTAGATTTATTTATTTGTATTTGAAATGGCATAAACAAATTAAAATGTGTGAAATGCCAAGTGTTCCAATACTTTTGAGTACAGTTGAGAAACACTGTGGCATGTGTATTTTTAAGTGAAATGCATCATCCTGGTGTCACTCAGAGAGCAAAATTAAGAGCTTATTTAATTCAACAGCTGCCTGCTCGTTTAAAAAAATTACTGGAGACACATGCATATATAAGACAACCAAAATTAAAAGAGAAATGCCGCTATTAACAACCTGGACCTTTCTGGCATAAAATACGGTCGTTTACTCACCAGTATAATTTTGGTGTCATTATTAGTCCATCGTTCAAATGACGTGTTCAGTTCAAATCTGATGCAAATTAGAACTTTTTGTGGTAAACAGCACCAGCTCCTGGGCAGGAGGAACCTAGCAGTCAGTGTGACTCACTGATTTGAAAATGCAGCTCTTTTCAATCAGACGTGCGGTGCCGTGACATGTCAATCATCTGTGTCCAATCAGATTTCAGGGGAGTCAGTGCAACCCTGGCCTCCACTCTACCTCCACCCATGCAAGGAATTGTTCCACATTTGACGTTTCCTGTTTCACTGTGGACTCAAAATTTGGCACTTCCTGTTTCAGTGTGAACTTGCCACGGAGTCTCTGCGAGATTCCATGGGATCTCATCTATCAATTCAGGAAGTATCGATCCAGGAAGTGTTGGGACTTCCTGTACCATGAGCAAGCTTTGCGGCGCTCCGTGCGCTTCTTGCAATGAAATGTATCTTTATACTACAGTGAAAATATTGACTGTGTAGAGAGACTCTCACTTTCAGCGATATACATCCTCAGTCTTTGAGATCCAGAGACGCCACAGGAAGAGCTGTCTGATGATGCTATTTTAGCAGCAGAAAAAATGTCCAAGTTTTTTGGGCCTGTGTGCGACTTGGGCACTGACATGCGACCTATTGTGACAACTCCACGTCTTTGGTACTAGGTTTGTTTGGAGTAACCTTGAGTACTGCTGGAATAAGTTTGTGTCAAATGAGCAGTGAGGGAGAATCTGATGAGGAGTGGGGCCATTAGTTTGGACTTTTTGGCCATGTGTCACCTTTCTCTGTGCATGACCCAGCATGCACCTGGCTGCAGCAGATTGATAGTTACTTGGTGGGGATGTATCAGTTGTCTGCTTGGGTGGTTGCCATCCAAGAACCAGGGTGGTCCTGTAGTATAGTGGATGCAGCAACATTCAGCACGTTCACAGACCTGACCTGAATAATTTGTGACATTTCAAAGAATATACCTAAGTAAACGTACTGGCAGGCAAACATCTTATTCCGCTGAGCAACCTGCTCTACAACTCAACAATATATTGACATTTCTGTCATTGTTTTCTCCATTTCAAATTAAAATAATCTCAAAGGTTATAGATTAGATTTTTACAAGGTACTTAGTATTTTTTTTAACCTGCATACATTTTTAGAAACAGCCCACCCACAGTGCTTATCATCTTCCTGCACAACATCTATCCCTCCAGCAGATGTCCTCCAAGTGCGATTTGAATGAACATTCAGCCCTAGGCAGAGTCCTAATTTTGGATTTGCTGAAATCATGTTTGACCAAGGAACTGACTGATTGGCCCCAAAAATGCAGAGAGCAATGACAGGAAATAGGAAGTGACAAGATTTATTTACACAGTGGAAAAGATGATGGTACAAGGGAAAGCATAAATGTGCATGATGAATGAGTGTGTGTGTGTGTGTATACATATATATACATAGTGTTTGCATGGGTTCCCTCCGTGTGATCCAGCTTCTTCCTACATCCAAAGATATGCAGGTTAGGTGAATTGGAAACTTTAAAAAGTCCATAGGTGTGTGTGCTGGTGTGAATGTGTTTGTCTATATGTGGCCCTGTGACAGACTGGCGTCCTGTCCAGGCTGTACCCCGCCTCCCGCCCTATGACTCCTGGGATAGGCTCCAGCCCTCTGTGACCTTTAATTGGAGTAAGCCGGTATAGGAAATGGATGGATGGAGGATTTATGGGTGATTCTTAGACTACGGGCACTTATGTCCTTTGATCATATTGTATGAAAAACAGAAAAAAGGGGAAATTTCAAACTTTTATAGTTATCTTTACAATGAAAGTGTGTTAAGAAATTTGTTCTAGTATTCTATGATGACTTTTTCACCTTTTTTCAGCATCATTATATGCAAATATTGCCGTTTTGTGCTTGTCCCACACCCAGACTTTTGATCTTCAATGATAAAAATGAATGGTAAAGAAACGTTTTTTCTAATGTTTTAAAATATCTCTGAATAAAATCAGTAAAATAATCAAAACATAATTGGGGTATTGTCATACAACTGTTATTTTTTTTTTAAACAAAATGTTATTGTGCCACACTATTGCCGTAATTTCCACCACAACACTGTAATGTCCCTAAACAGTTTGTATGAAAGATTGTTTGGGTAGTTTCTATGGAGATAAACAGTGACATCAGAGCACATGAATATAGCACCAAATCACAACAAACAGTTGCCCCAAGACGCTTTATATTGTAAGGCAATGGTGTGGTGGAAATTACATTTACAAGGCCAATAGTGCCCGTAGTTAAAGAATCACCCTTATATCTTGTGTGGAGGATGTGCAAGGTATGCATCAGTCCTCTGATGCCTTTCGTTTACATTGAAATATACAATCCAAATCAGAAAAAGTTGAGATGATCTGGAAAATGCAAATTAGTGTTAAAGCCTGCAGTGATATTTACATTTACTTTGACTTCTATTTCATAGCAGACAGAATAAACACAAGATATTTCATGTTTTATGTGGTCAACTAAATTTCCTTAAATGCAAGAATGCATGTTTATTAACAAATGAACACGACAACACTAGTTTCCAATTCCACAAATTTTTACCTTGGAAAAAAATTTCAGTCAAAGTCCTTTTAGAAGCAGCTATTTATAAGCTAAATTAGATGTGATCAAATGTCAGGACTATAAATTTAGTTCATGCATTTGAACAGAAGATTTTGTGTGGTCTTGCCAGGTTTTTTTTTTTTTTTTTCCCAACTTTTTCAGTTTCTGAGTTCTTTTCAGATAATTTTCACAGAACATTGGTTGTCTCTGCTATGCACAATCTGTCATTGCTGCTTTTTGGCACTTGGTTTCTGACTGTAAAATGGGAGATAAACAAACAGGCATAAAATTGGAATCTCCATCCTATTTTGGTGGTTTAGGAAATCCATAACAGAAAAATGAGAGTGATTGAGGAACTTTTGATTGAGATATAATGCAAAATGTACATAAAATTCAAATGTCCACAAAATCCACAATCCGGATCAGATCCAGATCAAACATTGTCAGGCGATAGTGAGTGCCAGTCTGCACCTCACTTTCAGATATGAGAGTGATTGGGGCATGTTTGATTAAGATATAGTGTAAAATATACATTAAATGGGGTTTTCAATATTTATTTAAATGGCCACAAAATCTGTATTCTGGATCAGATCTGGATCAAACTCTGTTAGTCAATAAAGGACACCATCCCACATAATGCTTTCAAATATGAAAGAAAATTTTTTTTTTTCAAAATTTATTCAATGTTAAAGATTTTTTAGTTTGACCTTGACCATTTGATCATTCATGCAGCCTCTGACTTTGACCTTGACAATTGAATCAGTTCTTGCTTATCAGGATATGAATCTTGAGTAAAACATTTCATAACAATATATGAAAAATTGTTGGCTCCAGTCTGTTCACAAACAAACAAACAGGGTGAAAACATAACCTTCTCCAACTTTGTTGGTGGAGGTAACGACATCAACCACACAAACATGAATACGGTTCATATGGTCTGTAATCAAACAGAAGTCAAAGGACTTAAAAAAACTATTTGCATTTTTCATATTGTCCAAAATGTTCTCATTTGAGGATATACTGAAATGCTACTTTTAGATGTGGAAAATGATGATGCTGTGGAATGAGTGCATAAATTTAATTTGTGTTAGCTTGCATTCTGTATCTGCTGATGGAGTGGGATCAGACACATCCTGTGTGGTCATCAGTGGGCCATTGGTGTGAGTGTGATGATGTCGTATGTACACGAGCAGACTGTGGTTACAGTTTTACTTACCGCTGACCTGTGACTCATTAAGGCCATGCTTCTTTGTGAAAAGATGCTTGTATCAGCAATCTTGAGCAACAACAAAGATGGGAAGACAGAACTCTCATGATGACAAGTTACAGGCACAGCATGTGTTTCCAAACAACTTCAGCATGGGCCATGAAAGTGTTCAGTTAGTGTAAGAGTAAAGCTGACATTTATGCTTAAACACCTTCATACACACTAAATTTGGAAGTGTTAACACTGCAATGGGTGCATACTGTCCCATTCAAAATAATGTCAAACCAATTCCATTTTACTGTTGCATCAAGTTTAGAAAATTAATAAAGTTCACTTGCATTATGATGGAACAGATTTAACATTTGCTGTAGTGTTAATTTAGCACTGTAAAATAGACTTGCTTTTAGTAGAGCCAGTACTGTCTTTTTAACTGACTAATTTACTAAACCCAACAACCTGCCCAACTCAAAACAGTACATACTGTAAAAATACATACTGTGTATCTGTGTCAATCAATCTACAACCCCAATTCCAATGAAGTTGGGACGTTGTGTGAAATGTAAATCAAAACAGAATACAATGATTTGCAAATCCTCTTCAACCTATATTCAATTGATTACACCACAAAAACAAGATATTTAATGTTCAAACTGATAGACTTTTTTGTTTTTGTGCAAATATTTGCTCATTTTGAAATGGATGCCTGCAACACATTTCAAAAAAGCTGGGACAGGAGCAACAAAAGACTGAAAGTTGATGAATGTCAAAGAACACCTGTTTGGAACATTCCACAGGTGAACAGGTTCGTTGGAAACAGTGTCATGATTGGGTATAAAAGGAGCATCCCCAAAAGGCTCAGCCATTCACAAACAAAGATGGGGCGAGGATCACCACTTTGTGAACAACTGTGTGAAAAAATAGTCCAACAGTTTTAGAACAATGTTCCTCACCATTCAATTGCAAGGAATTTAGGGATTCCATCAGCTACAGTCCATACTATAATCAGAAGATTCATAAAAACTGGAGAACTTTCTACACGTAAGTGGCAAGGCCGAAAACCAACATTGAATGTCCGTGACCTTCGATCCCTCAGGCGGCACTGCATTAAAAACGAACATCATTGTGTAAAGGATCTTACTGCGTGGGATCAGGAACACCTCAGAAAACCATTGTCAGTTAACACAGTTCGTCACTACATCTACAAGTGCAAGTTAAAACTCTATCATGCAAAGCGAAAGCCATACATCAGCAACATCCAGAAACACTGCTGCCTTCTCTGGGCACAAGCTCATTTGAAATGGACAGACGCAAAGTGGAAAAGTGTGCTGTGGACTGATGAGTCTACATTTCAAATTGTTTTTGGAAATCATGGACATCGTGTCCTCCGGACAAAAGAGGAACAAGACCATCCAGATTGTTACCAGCGCAAAGTTCAAAAGCCAGCATATGTGATGGTATGGGGGTGCGTTTGTGCCCATGGCATGGGCAACTTACACATCTGTGATGGCACCATCAATGCTGAAAGGTACATCCAGGTTTTGAAGCAACACATGCTACCATCCAAGCAACGTCTTTTTCAGGGACGTCCCTGCTTATTTCAGCAAGACAATGCCAAGCCACATTCTGCACGTGTTACAACAGCGTGGCTTCGTAGTAAAACAGTGCGGGTACTAGACTGGCCTGCCTGCAGTCCAGACCTGTCGCCTATTGAAAATGTGTGGCGCATTATGAAGCGCAAAATACAACAACGGAGACCCCAGACGTTTGAACAACTGAAGATGTACATCAAGCAAGACTGGGAAAGAATTTCACGTACAGAGCTTCAACAGTTAGTGTCCTCAGTTCCCAAATGCTTATTGAGTGTTGTTAGAAGGAAAGGTGATGTAACACAGTGGTAAATATATCACTGTCCCAGCTTTTTTGAAATGTGTTGCAGGCATCCATTTCAAAATAAGCAAATATATGCACAAAAACAATAAAGTTTATCAGTTTGAACGTTAAATTTCTTGTCCTTGTGGTGTGTTCAATTGAATATAGGTTGAAGAGGATTTGCAAATCATTGCGTTCTCTTTTTATTTAAATTTTACACAACATCTCAACTTCATTGGAATTGGGGTTGTACCTCATGACGTACTTCAGGAACTACGAGTTTTATGGTTTTAATTTTGGGGCAGATTATTTGCAAAACACAAGTCTCCTTTGGCTCTATGTAGGATGCGGGGTACATCCTAGACAGGGTGTACACTCTGGACACGCTGTGGTCAATTTAAAGTTTCAAATTCATCTAACATGCATGTCTTTGGAAGTGGGAGGAAGCCAGAGCACTGGAGGGAATCCACTTGAACACGGGCAGAACGTGCAAACTCCACACAGAAAGGCCCCAGTGGGGGAGTGATCCCTTAACCTTCTTGCTGTGAGGCAACAGTACTAACCACTAAGCCACGTGCTGCCCACAGAACATATTTTAACCTTAAATTGTTCAGGGACCCCAAGTTTCTATTTCATTGGATTAAAAATTTTTCCTGAAAAATTGTTGGATTTTATTAATGTTGTTGACTTCCTGTGTGCGTGGGGTTACACACCAGTGTGCAATTTGGGTTACATACACGAACACACTGGTATGCAATTTTCAATAAAGGGCCAGGTCAGTCTGTGAAGAGCACTCATGCAGGCCAAATGTAACAAAAGGCCGTGTGTTTGTTGCCAGTGTTTCCAGCCCTTTTAAAGATGAGCTCCAAAAAAAAAAAGTTAAGTCCCTTCAGCTGCTGCCTTGTTTTTCACTAAGGGTTGTAACTAGAGATCGAAGGTAGATCTGCATTTTGATTTGGCACAAGTTTTACACCGGATGCCCTTCCTGATGCAATTTCACATTACATGGAGAAATGGGCAGGGGTGGGGTTTGAACCAGAAACCTTCCACATTGAAACCAAGTGTACTAACCACTATTTTTTCTGAAAATGACATTAAATACCTGTTTTGACCTGACATCACCACTTGCTGTCAGGTTTTGAGGATCAAAGATGTGGACTCGATATATTGAGGCTGAAGTGAAAAATGACAGGAGTTTATTAAATTGAGGATAAATGGTAATAGAATTCCTGATTGTGGAGGCACCTGAGCAGGAGACACTGGTTGTAGTGGAATCTGACAGAAACAGTGGAGCCATGGCCAGGTGGACACAACAGAGCTAACGTGTCATGAAATTGGGCGTGAAAACACAGGACACAATTCCAAGACTCATTCAGGAACGTGGTTTGAGAAAAAGGGTTTAATCCAAAACCAGGCAGAGGTCAGTACACAGAAAGGCAGATGAAAACATCATCAACAGTTTCCAAAACATGCAACAAAAAGCGAAGTCTAATAACATGCAAGAGGTTCAAAACACAGCGTGGCAAAAAGACAAACAAGAACTGTGGAAAAGGCTGGTAGTGAAGGTGCAAAAGTACAACAAACTGGCAAAGACATAAGGAAAACAGGAGGCTTAAATACAGCAGGTGATGAAGAGGGGAAAAAGAACAGGTGTGCAGGAACATTCAGGAAACGAGGCATGGCAAACAGAAGTGAAACACACCCAGAACCAAACTCTAGACACAAGACAAGCCAATTCAGTGAGCACAAACACAAACCAAAAGACAAGTAGTTCACAAAACAAAACATATACAGAGTCCGACATGATGGATGACTGGGAACTGCAGGAAGACAAGAACAAGGGTAAGAAACAAACATGAAAGTAGAGATACACGGTATTCACAATGGAACAATACGGAGGCCAGGTTACCACAAAGCAGAAATGAAATTTCTGGCGAGTTTGCAGTAGAGAAACCGGGGTTTTTATGCTGGCTGGGTGATTAGTAGCAGGTGTTCCAACAGTCACAGGTGTGATTAATTATCTCCGCTGCTCAAGCGCTGGAGAAAAGAGGGAGAGAGATAAAATACCAAAGCAGCACAACACTTACTGTTTCTAAATATACAGCAGGTGACATAGAATTTGGACTTTGGTCAGTTTTGATTTCAGGTGTGTACTTCAAGCTTCCTATCTGTGTCCACACAGCTGTAAATGGAGAGCATCCTTAGTGAGGAAAGTCACTTTCAATGGACTGACATCCCGTCCAGGGTACTCACAGACTCTCATCTGCTTCACACGATGGTACTGATGGGCCTCAGGGCTTATACGAGGTCTGTGAGAAAACTATCAGACCTTTTTATTTTTTTCAAAAACTATATGGATTTGAATCATGTGCGCTTGCATCAGACAAGCTTGAACCTTCGTGCGCATGCGTGAGTTTTTTCACGCCTGTCGGTTGCGTCATTCGCCTGTGGGCAGGCTTTGAGTGAGTAGTGGTCCACCCCCCTCATCAGATTTTTATTGTTTAGGAATGGCTGAGCGACTGCCGCTTTGTTCCATGAAAATTTTTTCAGAAACTCTGCCAGACAGCCAGATGGAAACCATTTGGAAGATTCAAATGGCTTTCGGTGAAGATTCTATCGGTATCACAAGGATTAAGGACCATTAAAACTGGATTAAAAACGGCCCACAGCGGCGGAGGGCGCACCGCGCCCCGAGCGGCCATCGACAGGCTGGAACGAGGAGATCACTTCCAAATTTAAGGCTCTGTTGATGCAGGATGTCGTGACTAGCAGAGAAGTTTCAGAAGAGGTCGGGATCAGCACTTTATCGGCACATTCCACTGTTAAAGGAGATTTTGTAATGAAAGACGTGCAGACGGATTCGCGCGTCGGGACACAGCCGCTCATGGTGCGGGACAAACAACACCTCCGTGTTGGAAACCATTCGTAAGATTCAGACGGCTTTCGGTGGATTTTCAGTCGTGTGACTATCTGAGAAATTGTGCATGAGCTGGACATGCCAGAATATGTCCTGTGAGGCTTCATCACGGCGTTGCTTTGCGCCATGCGGCTCCACCGCGATGCATGGAATTCCTCCGCTCCTCTTTCCATGACAAAAACTCCTGTAACAGTGAAATGTGCCGTTCATTTCCACATTGGACGCTGTGTTGATCCGGGACGTCGTCTGACTTCGGAAGACGTGGACATCTGCACTTTTTCGGCACATTGAGACAGATGTGCGGAGGAATTCCGCGCATCGCGGTGGAGCCGCATGGCGCAAAGCAACGCCGTGATGAAGCCTCACAGGACATGTTCTGGCATGTCCAGCTCATGCACAATTTCTCGGATAGTCACACGACTGAAAAGCCACCGAAAGCCGTCTGAAAGCCATCTGAAAGCCGTCCTGTGAAACCAACATGGAGGTGCTTTTGTCCCGCGCCGTGAGAGGCACGGTGGTGCATCCCTCCACTTTTCTTTCCATGAAAAAAACGCCTGTAACAGTGGAATGTGCCGAAAAAGTCTTGATGTCCACGTCTTCTGCCATTTTTGTGGAAGTCAGACAATGTCCCGGATCAACAAAGCCTTCACGTTGGAAATGATCTGGTTGTTTCAGCGGGGTGCCAGCCTGTCGATCGGCGCTCGGAGTGCGCCGCGCTCTCAGCCGCTGTGGGCGGTCTTTAAACCGACTGGAGCACTTCTTAATCTGTGTAATCCCCATAAAATTGTCCCTGAAAGCCATCTGAATTTTCCGAATGGTGTCCACCTGGAGGTCTCTCACAGTTTCTGGAAAAATTTGATGCAGCAAAGCTCCAAATCATTCAGACATTTATTCGCAATAAAAATCCGACGAGAGGGGTGGACCACTGCTCACACAAAGCCTGCTCACAGGCGAATGACGCAACCGACAGGCGTGAAAAAACTCACGCATGCGCACGAAGGTTCAAGCTTGGCTGATGCAATCACACGTGATTCAAATCCATATGGTTTTTGCAACAAATAAAAAGGATCTGATATGTTGGGAAAGTGTAAGTACACGGACCCACAACAGGGGGCGCAAATGAACGGACAATGGAATAGGTCAAATAACACACTTTACTGTTGTGAATATGCACAACAAGTACAACAGATTACAATAATAGACAAAGTCAAATTCACACAGGTGTCGTGTGGGCAGGCTCGAAGATAGGAGACGCCTCTCCAAAGTAGAACCGGAACCACACGGTTTCCTCCGCCACCAGACCCCGGGAATACTGGAGCCGCCAAGTCCCGAACTCCCAGGTGGCCACTGCCTCCGCGTGTCGGACCTGGTACTGCTGGCGAGGAACAAAGGACAATTAAAGGAGGGCGCGTTCGCACCCAGGAATCCGAACGGCAGGTAAGTTACCTCCACCTCTCGTTGGAAAATACTCTCAGAGCAAAACACAAAAGTCACAAAGATCACTGTTAAACAGTCAGCTGAGCACGTTACCTTCTCAGTAGAAACGATATCTCGGCGATGAGGTGGAGATGCCGTCCTGCTGATATACCCCTGCAGATCCGATGATTGATGACAGCTGTCGCAGGTGATGGGTGACAGCTGTCACTCTGGCTGCTCCTGCAAGGCGGCAGCGCCCTCTAATGCCTGGAGCCCGCACTCCAGGCAGGGCGCCCTCTGGTGGTGGTGGGCCAGCAGTACCTCCTCTTCAGCGGCCCACACAACAGGACCCCCCCCTCAACGGGCGCCTCATGGCGCCCGACCAGGCTTGTCCGGGTGGCGGCGGTAGAAGTCGGCCAGGAGGGCCGGGTCCAGGATGAAGCTCTTCTTCACCCAGGAGTGTTCTTCGGGGCCGTACCCCTCCCAGTCCACCAAATACTGGAAGCCCCGGCCCATCCGTCGGACATCCAAAAGCCGGCGCACAGTCCAAGCCGGCTCGCCATCGATGATCCGGGCAGGAGGTGGTGCCGGACCCGGAGTACAGAGGGGTGAGGTGTGATGTGGTTTGATCCTTGACACGTGAAACACGGGATGGATCCGCAGTGAGGCCGGCAGCTGAAGCCTCACTGCGGCGGGACTGATAACCTTGAGGATTTTAAAGGGACCTATGTAACGTTCCTGTAGTTTCAGGGAGGCCACTTGGAGTGGAATGTCCTTGGTTGACAACCACACTTCCTGCCCTGGACGATACGTAGGGGCCGGGGTCCGCCGACGGTCTGCATGGGCCTTTGTCCTCATCCGGGCTTTCAGCAAAGCAGAACGGGCGGCTCGCCACACCCGACGGCACTTCCGCAGGTGGGCCTGGACCGAGGGCACACCAACCTCTCCCTCAACTACCGGAAACAACGGGGGCTGATTCCCTAAACACACTTCAAAAGGGGAGAGGCCGGTGGCTGACGACACTTGGCTGTTGTGGGCATACTCGATCCAGGCCAGATGGGTACTCCAGGCCGCCGGGTGCGCGGCTGTCACGCAACGCAGGGTCTGCTCTATCTCTTGGTTGGCCCGTTCTGCTTGCCCGTTGGTTTGGGGATGATACCCGGATGAGAGACTGACCGTGGCCCCCAGTTCCCGGCAGAAGCTCCTCCAGACGTGCGAGGAGAACTGGGGACCGCGATCGGAGACGATGTCTGTTGGAATCCCATGCAGCCGGACGACGTGGTGGACCAGGAGGTCCGCTGTCTCCTGGGCCGTTGGGAGCTTCGGGAGGGCCACGAAGTGGGCCACCTTGGAGAATCGGTCCACTATCGTGAGGATGACGGTGTTGCCCTGGGACGGCGGGAGGCCCGTGACAAAATCCAGGCCGATGTGAGACCAGGGGCGATGAGGCATGGGCAGCGGCTGTAGCAATCCTGACACCTTGCGATGGTCGGCCTTGCCCCTGGCGCAGGCGGTACAGGCCTGGATGTAATCCCGGACGTCGGCCTCCAGGGACGCCCACCAGAAGCGCTGCCGGACAACTGCCACGGTTCTTCGCACCCCTGGATGACAGGAGAGCTTAGAGCCGTGACAGAAGTCCAGGACTGCAGCCCTAGCTTCTGGTGGAACGTAAAGTCTATTCTTCTATTCTTCGGCACGGTTCCGGGGTCCGGGCTTCGTGCCAGGGCCTCCCGGACGGTTCTCTCTACGTCCCAGGTGAGGGTGGCCACGATAGTGGACTCCGGGATGATGGGTTCCGGTGGATCCGACAACTGCGTTTTGACTTCGTCTTCATGTACCCGGGACAAGGCATCCGATCTCTGGTTCTTGGTCCCGGGACGGTAGGTGATCCGGAAGTCAAAACGGCCGAAGAACAGTGACCAGCGGGCTTGCCTGGGATTCAGCCGCTTGGCGGTCCTGATATACTCCAGGTTCCGGTGGTCAGTGAAAACCGTGAATGGCACGGACGTTCCCTCCAACAGATGTCTCCACTCTTCAAGAGCCTCTTTCACCGCAAGGAGTTCTCGATTGCCGACGTCATAATTCCGTTCGGCCGGGGTCAAACTGCGGGAAAAATAGGCACACGGGTGAAGGACCTTATCGGTCTTCCCGCTCTGGGAAAGCACAGCTCCTATCCCTGAGTCCGAGGCGTCCACTTCAACCACTAACTGGCGACTAGGATCGGGCTGCACCAGAACGGGTGCAGACGAGAAGCGCCGTTTCAACTCCTTGAACGCGGCATCGCAACGATCCGACCAGGTGAAGGGGACTTTTGGTGAGGTCAGGGCTGTCAGGGGGCAAACTACCTGACTGTAGCCCTTAATGAACCTCCTGTAGAAATTAGCAAAGCCAAGGAACTGTTGCAGCTTCCTACGGCTAGTGGGTTGGGGCCAGTCTCTCACCGCCGCAACCTTGGCCGGATCAGGAGCGACGGAGTTGGGGGAGATGATAAACCCCAGGAAGGACAAAGATGTGCGGTGAAACTCACACTTCTCGCCCTTCACAAACAGCCGGTTCTCCAACAACCGCTGCAGGACCTGACGTACATGCCGGACATGAGTCTCAGGATCCGGAGAAAAGATGAGTATATCGTCTAGATATACGAAGACGAATCGGTGCAGGAAATCCCGCAAGACATCATTAACTAATGCTTGGAACGTCGCGGGGGCGTTTGTGAGGCCGAACGGCATGACCAGGTACTCAAAGTGACCTAATGGGGTGTTGAATGCCGTCTTCCATTCGTCTCCCTTCCGGATCCGAACCAGGTGATACGCATTTCTAAGATCCAGCTTAGTAAAGATTTTGGCTCCATGCAGGGGGGTGAACACGGAATCTAATAATGGCAACGGGTATCGGTTGCGAACCGTAATCTCATTCAGCCCCCTGTAATCAATACATGGACGAAGTCCGCCATCTTTCTTGCCCACAAAAAAGAAACCTGCCCCCATCGGGGAGGTGGAGTTCTGGATCAGCCCGGCAGCTAATGAGTCCCGGATGTAGGTCTCCATTGATTCGCGCTCAGGTCGTGAGAGGTTGTACAGCCTGCTGGACGGGAACTCAGCGCCTGGAACCAAATCAATGGCACAATCGTACGGACGGTGCGGGGGAAGGGTGAGTGCCAGATCCTTGCTGAAGACGTCAGCAAGATCGTGGTACTCAACCGGCACTGCCGTCAGATTGGGAGGGACTTTGACCTCCTCCTTAGCCTGGGAACCGGGAGGAACCGAGGATCCTAAACACACCCGATGGCAGGTTTCGCTCCACTGAACCACCACCCCAGACGGCCAATCGATCCGGGGATTGTGCTTTAACATCCATGGGATGCCCAAAATCACGCGGGAGGTAGAAGGAGTTACAAAAAACTCAATCTCCTCTCGGTGGTTTCCAGACACCACCAGAGTTACTGGTGGTGTCTTGTGTGTGAGTAAAGGGAGGAGGGTGCCATCTAGTGCCCGCACCTGCAATGGCGTAGGAAGCGCCACCAGAGGGAGTCCTACCTCCTTTGCCAATCTGCTGTCTAGCAGATTCCCTTCTGACCCAGTGTCCACCAGTGCTCGGGCTTGAAGGGTTAAATCCCCGCTCAGGATTGAGACTGGGAGTCGTGTGGCAATTTGTGTGTGTCTCACTTGAATGTCTTGACCCCCCCTTAGCCCAGTCTCTAAGGGCGAGTGTTGACGTTTTGGCCGTTTGGGGCAGTCTCTCTGTGTGTGCTCTGTTGAGCTGCAGAGAAAACACTCTCCACGGATCAGCCTCCCCATTTTGGCCCTGTGCGTCTCCCTAACAACGTCAACAGGGGGAGCTGTTGCCCCACAAAGCGCTGCGGCTGTGGAGCGTGGGGAGGGCGGCCCCTTTTCGAACCCGGAAGGGAGAGGGGCAGCGCCTATCTGGTCACGTCCTTCGCCTCGCTCCCGACGGCGTTCCTCTAACCGATTGTCTAATCGTATAACGAGATCAATAAGCCCGTCTAAATCCCGCGGTTCGTCCTTAGCCACCAGGAGCTCCTTCAGGACCAACGACAGTCCGTTTACGAAGGCGGCGCGGAGGGCAGTGTTATTCCAGCCGGACCTCGCAGCCGCAATGCGGAAGTCGACTGCATAAGCAGCTGCGCTCCGGTGCCCCTGTCTCATTGACAGCAGCACGGCTGAAGCGGTCTCTCCTCTATTTGGGTGATCGAACACTGTTCTGAACTCCCTCACAAACCCATCATATGTCTGAAGGAGCCGTGAATTTTGCTCCCAAAGCGCTGTAGCCCAAGCGCGTGCCTTGCCGCGAAGCAGATTAATCACATAAGCTATCTTGCTAGAATCAGTCGCGTACATGACAGGACGTTGTGCGAAGACGAGCGAACACTGCATAAGGAAGTCCGCGCACGTCTCCACACAACCTCCGTACGGCTCTGGAGGGCTTATGTATGCTTCCGGGGAAGGTGGGAGGGGTCGTTGAACGACCAGTGGAACGTCACTGTTACGCACAGGGTCGACAGGAGGGAGAGCCGCAGCAGCGCCCTGAGGGCGCGCCTCCACCTGCGCGGCGAGAGCCTCCACCCTGCGGTTAAGGAGGACGTTCTGCTCGGTCATTAAATCCAACCGAGCCGTGAAAACGGTGAGGATCCGCTGCAACTCACCGATCATTCCTCCTGCGGGCGCCTGTGCGCCCTGTTCTTCCATTGGCCGTTCAACAGCCGGTTGACGCCCCTCGGGATCCATGACGTTGGCCGAGATATCCTGTTGGGAAAGTGTAAGTACACGGACCCACAACAGGGGGCTCAAATGAACGGACAATGGAATAGGTCAAATAACACACTTTACTGTTGTGAATATGCACAACAAGTACAACAGATTACAATAATAGACAAAGTCAAATTCACACAGGTGTCGTGTGGGCAGGCTTGAAGATAGGAGACGCCTCTCCAAAGTAGAACCGGAACCACACGGTTTCCTCCGCCACCAGACCCCGGGAATACTGGAGCCGCCAAGTCCCGAACTCCCAGGTGGCCACTGCCTCCGCGTGTCGGACCTGGTACTGCTGGCGAGGAACAAAGGACAATTAAAGGAGGGCGCGTTCGCACCCAGGAATCCGAACGGCAGGTAAGTTACCTCCACCTCTCGTTGGAAAATACTCTCAGAGCAAAACACAAAAGTCACAAAGATCACTGTTAAACAGTCAGCTGAGCACGTTACCTTCTCAGTAGAAACGATATCTCGGCGATGAGGTGGAGATGCCGTCCTGCTGATATACCCCTGCAGATCCGATGATTGATGACAGCTGTCGCAGGTGATGGGTGACAGCTGTCACTCTGGCTGCTCCTGCAAGGCGGCAGCGCCCTCTAATGCCTGGAGCCCGCACTCCAGGCAGGGCGCCCTCTGGTGGTGGTGGGCCAGCAGTACCTCCTCTTCAGCGGCCCACACAACAGGACCCCCCCCTCAATGGGCGCCTCCTGGCGCCCGACCAGGCTTGTCCGGGTGGCGGCGGTAGAAGTCGGCCAGGAGGGCCGGGTCCAGGATGAAGCTCTTCTTCACCCAGGAGCGTTCTTCGGGGCCGTACCCCTCCCAGTCCACCAAATACTGGAAGCCCCGGCCCATCCGTCGGACATCCAAAAGCCGGCGCACAGTCCAAGCCGGCTCGCCATCGATGATCCGGGCAGGAGGTGGTGCCGGACCCGGAGTACAGAAGGGTGAGGTGTGATGTGGTTTGATCCTTGACACGTGAAACACGGGATGGATCCGCAGTGAGGCCGGCAGCTGAAGCCTCACTGCGGCGGGACTGATAACCTTGAGGATTTTAAAGGGACCTATGTAACGTTCCTGTAGTTTCGGGGAGGCCACTTGGAGTGGAATGTCCTTGGTTGACAACCACACTTCCTGCCCTGGACGATACGTAGGGGCCGGGGTCCGCCGACGGTCTGCATGGGCCTTTGTCCTCATCTGGGCTTTCAGCAAAGCAGAACGGGTGGCTCGCCACACCCGACGGCACTTCCGCAGGTGGGCCTGGACCGAGGGCACACCGACCTCTCCCTCAACTACCGGAAACAACGGGGGCTGATACCCTAAACACACTCAAAAGGGGAGAGGCCGGTGGCTGACGACACTTGGCTGTTGTGGGCATACTCGATCCAGGCCAGATGGGTACTCCAGGCCGCCGGGTGCGCAGCTGTCACGCAACGCAGGGTCTGCTCCATCTCTTGGTTGGCCCGTTCTGCTTGCCCGTTGGTTTGGGGATGATACCCGGATGAGAGACTGACCGTGGCCCCCAGTTCCCGGCAGAAGCTCCTCCAGACGTGCGAGGAGAACTGGGGACCGCGATCGGAGACGATGTCTGTTGGAATCCCATGCAGCCGGACGACGTGGTGGACCAGGAGGTCCGCTGTCTCCTGGGCCGTTGGGAGCTTCGGGAGGGCCACGAAGTGGGCCGCCTTGGAGAATCGGTCCACTATCGTGAGGATGACGGTGTTGCCCTGGGACGGCGGGAGGCCCGTGACAAAATCCAGGCCGATGTGAGACCAGGGGCGATGAGGCACGGGCAGCGGCTGTAGCAATCCTGACACCTTGCGATGGTCGGCCTTGCCCCTGGCGCAGGTGGTACAGGCCTGGATGTAATCCCGGACGTCGGCCTCCAGGGACGCCCACCAGAAGCGCTGCCGGACAACTGCCACGGTTCTTCGCACCCCTGGATGACAGGAGAGCTTAGAGCCGTGACAGAAGTCCAGGACTGCAGCCCTAGCTTCTGGTGGAACGTAAAGTCTATTCTTCGGCACGGTTCCGGGGTCCGGGCTTCGTGCCAGGGCCTCCCGGACGGTTCTCTCTACGTCCCAGGTGAGGGTGGCCACGATAGTGGACTCCGGGATGATGGGTTCCGGTGGATCCGACAACTCCGTTTTGACTTCGTCTTCATGTACCCGGGACAAGGCATCCGATCTCTGGTTCTTGGTCCCGGGACGGTAGGTGATCCGGAAGTCAAAACGGCCGAAGAACAGTGACCAGCGGGCTTGCCTGGGATTCAGCCGCTTGGCGGTCCTGATATACTCCAGGTTCTGGTGGTCAGTGAAAACCGTGAATGGCACGGACGTTCCCTCCAACAGATGTCTCCACTCTTCAAGAGCCTCTTTCACCAGAAGGAGTTCTCGATTGCCAACGTCATAATTCCGTTCGGCCGTCACAAAGATCACTGTTAAACAGTCAGCTGAGCACGTTACCTTCTCAGTAGAAACGATATCTCGGCGATGAGGTGGAGATGCTGTCCTGCTGATATACCCCTGCAGATCCGATGATTGATGACAGCTGTCGCAGGTGATGGGTGACAGCTGTCACTCTGGCTGCTCCTGCAAGGCGGCAGCGCCCTCTAGTGCCTGGAGCCCGCACTCCAGGCAGGGCGCCCTCTGGTGGTGGTGGGCCAGCAGTACCTCCTCTTCAGCGGCCCACACAACAGGATACTTTTCTCACAGACCTCGTATAGGACTATATCTGTATAGTACTACCAAGACTAGAGAGCAGCTCTTGTACTTAACATTTCTCAGCAACCCCAAATTTCAATTTGATCCATTTAAAAATTTTTAAAGTTGAGTGGAAAAACATGTTTTAACCTTTGACCCCAGAGAAATTAATCTCTGTATTTCAGTAACCACCAGCAGCAGGCACAGTTCAGGTCATCAGCTGATTAGCGAAGCAATTTTTTATTTGCAGATTAGCTTTTCCGGTACGGTGCATCCAGAAAGTATTCACAGCACTTCACTTTTTCCACATTTTGTTATGTTACAGCCTTATTCCAAAATGGAGTAAATTAATTTTTCCCCCCTCAAAATTCTACTCTCAACCCCCAACAGTTGAGTTGACAATTAAAGGGTTAAAGATCTGTAGCTGGTGATGTTGGGGTTTTGCATGACAGCACAGACTAATTTTTAATGAGTACTCTCCTGGTATATTTTGCTTGAATTGAACGTTTTATACTTCTTTAAATTTTGAGCTGGGAGTCTGAGAGGAAGCGACTCTGTCCTTTAGCTTTACATCCTTTTTATACTTTGTGCTTCCATCACATTGGGAAGTGAACCTGGATTTGAAAGTGGTGTCAGACGTGTGGCAGACTACTTGCAGTTTCACTCAGTTACTTCTGATCAACTGCCTCAAATCATTGCAAAAACTGTCCCTCGCAAAATAAGCCAAATAATCTGAAATCTAGCCAAATTGTCCTGCATTAAGCAACAAAAATCTGCGAATGGGATAAGAAAAATTTACTTGGTTAGAATTCTCAAAACCTGCAAAATGTCGAGGCACAGAATCATCAAAATGTGCCTTAAAACTAGACAGAATTATTATTTTAAGATTAGCCTCTGTCTTAAAATAAGGACAACAATATCTGCAAATCTTTTTAAGAAAAAGTGAGATACATTTTCCCAAAATAAGACATTTTTTCTCATGTAAAAAATGCTCGACAAGATTATTTTTCTGTTTAGACAAAAATTAAGTCAAATTTTTTTAAACAAGTCTTTTTTTTTACTTTCTGAGATATCAGTTTATGCAGTGAACATAACTATCATGAAGTATCATAAGCTGCAAATACAATTCATCACTACTTGTATATCAGTTAGGGAGCTGGCTGTCTGTGTGATGGAAGAGGTTGTTCGGCCCATTGTACAAATATGTGGAGTATTTGTGCAGTATCTCCTGCAGGAACTGTACTGAAGGTCAGGGCTGTTGATTGCTCAGGCTTTACCTCAGGCAAGAAATTCATTCATTGCTGCTCACTCTGTGACAGAAAAAAAAAAAGAAAATCCATGTGAGGGATTAAAAACTGGCTCAGTTTATTATATGCAGTGGTTTGCAAAAGTATTCAGCCCTTGGTATTTCACGCATTTTAATTTGTTTATGGCATTTCAGATACAAAAAGTAAATCAGGCTTCTCAATATAAAAATTTCTAAAATGATCTTCCTTAGACTCAAACTGAAAGTAAATCAATACAACTTGATATAAATTAATTAAAAATATAAAAGCCAAGATGATGAGTTGCACAAGTAATCAGCCCCTTTGGTATAAAACCTATAAATAATCAGTTTAATTGTAAGTTTTCTTCAGACAAGTCAGGGGATGGATACATGAACATTTCCAAGTCACTGAATATGTCTTGAACTTTATTTACATCAGTTATGAAGAAATACAAACAGTATGGCACTCTATGGTAAATCCGAGGAGACAGTTCTCAAAAACTGAATGACTGTGCAAGAAGAAGAAGAGTGAGGAAAGCCACCAAGACATCCAGACAACCCAGAAGTTACAGGCTTCTGTGGCTGTGATTGGAGAAATTGTGCATAGCGCATGTTTTGCATTTTGTATCCCCAGTTATACAGCTTCATGATGAAGTGGTACAGAGGAAGGTTTTCTTTAACCAAAACATTAAATCTAGGCTTACATATCAGATGTACCTTCTGGCATCAGCTAGCAGCTCGGATTGCTGCGACACTCTGATCTCCACTCCTCTGAGATCCTCTCACTTTCTGAGATTTAATGAAGGTTCCCCAATGCTTTATACAACCCGAATTCCATTGAAGTTGGGACGTTGTGTAAAATGTAAGTAAAAACACAATACAATGATTTGCAAATCCTCTTCAACCTATATTCAATTGAATATACCACAAAGACAAGATATTTAATGTTCAAACTGATAAACTTTATTGTTTTTGTGCAAACATTTGCTCATTTCGAAATGGATGCCTGCAACACATTTCAAAAAAGTTGGGACAGTGGTATCTTTACCACTGTGTTACATCACCTTTCCTTCTAACAACACTCAATAAGCATTTGGGAACTGAGGACACTAATTGATGAAGCTTTGTAGGTGGAATTCTTTCCCATTCTTGCTTGATGTATGACTTCAGTTGTTCAAACATCCGGGGTCTCTGTTGTCATATTTTGCGCTTCATAATGCGCCACACATTTTCAGTGGGCGACAGGTCTGGACTGCAAACAGGCCAGTCTAGTACCCGCACTCTTTTAGTACGAAGCCACGCTGTTGTAACACGTGCAGAATGTGGCTTGGCATTGTCTTGCTGAAATGAGCAGGGACGTCCCTGAAAAAGACATTGCTTTGGTGGCAGCATGTGTTGCTCCAAAACCTGGATGTACCTTTCAGCATTGATGGTGCCATCACAGATGTGTAAGTTGCTCATGCCATGAGCACTAACACACCCCATACCATCACAGATGTTGGCTTTTGAACTTAGCGCTGGTAACAGTCTAGATGGTCTTTTCCTCTTTTGTCTGGAGGACACGACATCCATGATTTCCAAAACCAATTTGAAATGTGGACTCATCAGACCACAGCACACTTTTCCACTTTGCGTCTATTCATTTCAAATGAGCTCGGGCCCAGAGAAGGAGGCGGCATTTCTGGATGTTGTTGATGTATGGCTTTCGCTTTGCATGGTAGAGTTTTAACTTGCACTTGTAGATGTAGCAACGAACTGTGTTAACTGACAGTGGTTTTCTGAAGTGTTCCTGAGCCCACGCGGTAAGATCCTTTACACAATGTCGGTTTTTAATGCAGTGCTGCCTGAGGGATCGAAGGTCACGGGCATTAAATGTTGGTTTTTGGCCTTGCTGCTTACGTGAATCTTCTGATTATATTATGGACTGTAGATGATGGAATCCCTAAATTCCTTGCAACTGAACGTTGAGAAAGTTCTAAAACTGTTCACGCAGTTGTTCACAAAGTCGCTTGTGAATGGCTGAGCCTTTTGGGGATGCTCCTTTTATACCCAATCATGACACTCATCTGTTTCTAATTAACCTGTTCACCTGTGGAATATTCCAAACAGATGTTCTTTGAGCATTCATCTACTTTCCCAGTCTTTTGTTGCCCCTGTCCCAGCTTTTTTTTAAACGTGTTGCGGTATCCATTTCCATTAAGTGCGCAACCACTTGTGTCTCAACACCAGTAAGATGAAGGAGATGGTGATCGACTTCAGGAGGAAACCACCACCTCACCCACTGGTGAACATCCAGGGGGAGGACATGGCGACTGTGGACAGTTTTAAATACCTGGGTGTTCACCTCAACAACAAACTGGACTGGACTCACAACTCTGACGCCCTGTACAAGAAAGGCCAGAGTCGCCTCCACCTGTCAAAGGAGATTTTTTTAATGAAAGATGTGCAGGTGGATTGCAGCGTCAGCTCGCAGCCGCCGCGACGCTCCGCCACAGGAAAAACACCTCTGTTGGAAGCCTTAAGGACAAGTTGGAACATGTCCAGCTGTTAAACAATTTCTCATATACTCACTCCACTGTAAGCCATCAAAAGCCACCTGGATTTTACAAATGGTTATCAACACGGAGGTGTTTTTCCTGTGCTGCTGCACCGCGCCGGCTGCGTCCCGACGCCCACCCGTCTGCACATCTTTCATTAAAAAAATCTCCTTTAACAGTGGAATATCCGGATAAAATGCTGAAACCGACTTCTTCTGAAACTTCTCTGTTCTCTCACGACGTCCTGGATCAATAGAGCCTGAAATGTGGAGGTTTTCAGCTTGAAACAGGCTGACGACGGCGCCTGGGAGCGCTGCATGACGTCTCGCACCGTGGGAAGTCCTTAAAGCGACAGTATCACCTCAAAATCTCTCATCAGCCGTTAAAATTTTCACTGAAAACCAGCTTAATTTTTCGAACCGTGTCCACTTCGATGTGTCTCACAGGTTTAGAAAAAATTTTGATCAAACAAAGCGCCAGTCTCTCAGCAACTTCTCAGACAAAGGAATTCCGACGAGGGGCTGGACGACTCCTCCCACAAGGAGTGCTCACAGGCGAATGACGTCACTGACAGGCGTGGAAAAACTCACGCATGCACACGAGGGTTCAAGCATGTCTGACGTAAAAACATATGAATGAAATCCATATAGTTTTTGAAAAAAATAAAAAGGACCTATACTTTATTGACAGACCTTGTGTGTGTGTATATATATA
Organism: Thalassophryne amazonica; assembly: GCF_902500255.1. Lineage (NCBI taxonomy): Eukaryota > Metazoa > Chordata > Actinopteri > Batrachoidiformes > Batrachoididae > Thalassophryne > Thalassophryne amazonica. The sequence goes on along the minus strand of NC_047110.1, from coordinate 31,490,227 downwards.
AATATATATATATATATATATATATATATATATATATATATATATATATATATATATATATTCTATTTCTACCTCATTTTCTTATTTTATTGTATTGTTACAAGTTTGATGCACATTTTCCCCTACTCGCACCCATCTTGTGTGTGTGTGTGTGTGTGTTTTTTTTAAGAGCGACGTAACGTGAATTTCTCCACTGTGAGATCAATAAAGACTTATCTTCAAAATGAGAAAATATTTGTTTTAATTTACATTTCACACAGCGTTGCAACTTCATTGAAATTGGGGTTGTATAAATCATGTAATTATTTTTGAACACTCATTCTAAAAAAACAAACAAAAAAACAGAGTATACCAGTGTGTGTGTGTTTTTTTTATTAGCCTTGTTTTTAAAACATTCCAATTTTTTCTCTTTTTAACTTTGTTATTGCTGTGGCAACACTGTACTCAATCAATTTTGATTTCAGAGAGAGAGAGAGAGAAGCTTATCTAAATCCACAGATACAGAAACCTTTTGTGGCTGAAAATAAGTTTTGTTCCGTGACTTTAGTTTCTACTTTTGGCTGCGCTCTAATCAGTTCGGGTGAACCTCCAGCGAAGGTTTATAAAACGACTCCTTTAACTCCTAAATGTGTAATTAGTCTGTAGGTGGCGCTCAACACCGTAAGGGGACGTGAAACAGCGTGTCTGTGGATCTTCGTTCAGATTTGTGGTGGAAAGGTTTTTGTTTTATTTTGTTTTGGGGTGAGAAGACGAACTCGGGATGATCGAAGTGTCGGTTCCCGCCATGGAGAAGGAAGTGGACGAGTCGGGAAAGTCCAGAAAGGTGAACAACTATCTGCTTTACTCTTTTTCTGACTTTTATCAACTGTGGAAAGACATTTTGACTGGTTTTTGGTTCGCTTTTTAACCGTGAGAGGAGTTACGAAAGCAGAGCTGCGACACAGGTGAGACAGGTAAACAGGAAGAAGACCAAAAAAAAAAAAACTACTCCACCACAACCTGCTTAAAAAACATCCAAATAAAGAATCATATCTCAAGGTTAGACGCTCCAGATTTAGTTTTATGTCGATGTTTTACTTTATCCGTCGTCAGAACTGGAAAATAGAGAAGTTTTGCCGCGCAGTCACAGTGGGTCAAACTACTTTTAAAGGGGTCATATTACAGAAAACATTCTCGGCAAGCTATAGAGGGTTTTCAATCACGTGACCGATTTGCTGCAGGACAGGTGCCGTCGCCATTCTGGATTACAAGGAGGCTGACGCGTGATAGAAAAATGAAGAGAATGTCCGGTTATTACGAGGCTTTAAATCCTCGAGATAAAGCTATTTATCGTGATAGATGTGTAGCAGTTGGTTCAGTGGATCCGTATCTTATACCAGATAGTGAGTTTAGTGTTAATGTAACGAACTGGCCGACCATGTCACACTGCGATATTGTGAACTAGGAAGCTGCCCACTAGGTCAACCTCGCCGGCCTCATGCAGAGCATCACGGCGGAGCTCTGAAAGCGTAGGTCGGTCTTGAAGTCCTGAGCGATTTCTCTCACCAGGCGCTGGAAGGGCAGCTTGTGGATTAGCAACGCGGTGCTCGAGGACCACAATGTAAATAAGCATCCGTATTGGAAGCGTTCTTGTGTTATCCTCTGTAGTATTTTTATGTATTGTTATATAATTTTATTGCCGAATAAAATAAAATAAAATTCTGGGAGCAGTGGATTTCTGTTAGCGGCGGATCTCTCACAGCGCCACGGTGCCGTGAGGCTTCTTCACACCGACGTTGAAACTTCTGCAATTGTTCGCCAAATGCACGAAGTGTAATCACAGCGGCCACCGCGTCGTAATCCAGAATGGCCACGGGACACAAAATGACGTGACCGATACGTCACATGAAAACCCTCTATATCAATCAAGGGGCTTAAAACAGACTTTAAGGGTTTTTACAATCCGAAATTCCCCAGTGACACTGTGGATTAATGCCGTTATTGTCAAATACACAGAAAAAACATGGATAATGTATGCATAAAACTGCATTCCGAATAATGGGTCCGACTACTTATTCTTGCAGTCACCCGAGTACTTTATCCTACTTTTTATAGTGTTCACTTTGCTTGTTTGTGCAGACCTTTTGGGCATTTTCAAGGAAACTTGCAAAAAACCCACAAAAAACAAAACAATTCCTGCTTCAGAATAGTACATTTCTTTAAGGCGGTGGCTATCCATACATGGCTGTATTTGTATAGTGAATTCCTATTGGTACGTAACGTTTCATTGTTCAGTATATATGTCACGCAATCTTGAAACTATGTACTTGTACATGTATTTGCTATTGATGTGTAGATTCCTAAACTACATTTAGGGACGAGACAATCTCCCAATCGAGGCCCGCATGCGCATTCCATTGATGCATGTTTATTGTTGTGCGTAGTGTGCAGAGGATTCCCCACAATGATCACGTTTTTCATTGTCTCGCTGGGGTATTTCCCATGGAATTCCTTGTAATGACGTAGGCAGGAAGTTCCTCTTTGACCTTGTTTTTGTCCGGTTCAGTTCTGCCAGTTTGTCCTGAAAATTTTGCTCAACTTTACCAAGCGTAAAAACTAGGATTGCCTTTACAGCACTCATTCAAAGTTAAGTAGCCCTAAAATATAAAAATGTATCAACATAATGATGTTTCATGACAGTCCGATATTGAGAACATGGTTTTTGAGAACGCAAAAATGATCATGCGTAATTGATCGATAGGGAAAAAATATACAGCTTTTTTTTTTTTACACTAAAATTACCATAACTTCCTTATTGCTTAACCAATCTTGGTGTCAATTTCTTTGTCTTTTCATGCTCTATCAATTGCACCTGTAAAAAAAAAAAAAAAAAAAGAAGAAGAAAAAAACAATTTATGGACTTACATATTTTTTTTTTTTGTCTCGTCCCTACTACATTGACCACTAATCCCAATCTTAACCATAGCAAGGCTGTGTTATGTATGAATAGAATTTTGGATTAATACGGCTACATACAAATAGCCACTTCCTTTCTTTAAGAACATTTGAAGCACGAGTATCACACATGGAATTCAGATTAAAAGGCAAATCCCAAACCTCCACGTACATGCAGAGGAGGACATTCATGATCTCTTGGACTCACGTTCACTGAATGTTCAGGAAAGGACAGATTTTAAAGGAAAATAATAGTACACATATTGGCGCATGCCTCCTTAATACTGCACTGTCTGCTGCGTGAGGAGCTTTCTGATAGTTTTTAATGATACTCTAAATGATAATATGTTGCATACTTGACTTGCATTTTATGTTTTCCCACGGAAAGGACAATTTTGCATCCTTTCCTGTGAGAATGCCCTTTACTATTCCACAGCTACTTTGGTGGCGCGTTACTTACATCATTGGTTCCGCTTCTTTTGGTCTTCAGACTATTCTTGTAACAAACTGGAGTCATGTACTGAGATTACCCTTGTACCAGATTTGTATGTTCACCATCTGCTAATGCGCAAAAAAATGGGAAGTTTGTCCTGTGCTGAGTTTAGCCTTTCTGTGTGTGGAGAGGGCTGAGAGCTGATTTCAATTCATGGAGAAAAATAACTCTCCTGTTCATTTGATTTAAACCCTGTCCAGACAAAGTATTGCTGAATGAGTCCAGGAAAGCAGTATCATTAAGAGATAAGATCTAAATTTATTCACATTGAACCTGATTTTGGTCCACACACAGAAAGGTTAAACTCAGTACAGAACAAATGTCCTGTTTTGTGCGTGCGCAAATATCGAATATATACCAATCTGCGACGGGGTAATCTCAGTACGTGACACCGGACACCTTCACTTTTTCATGCAAGTTTGCGTTTGCTTGGTTTCTTCATTTTTAAACTTTGAAATTAACAGAAAACTAATATTGTTGCACTTTTGAGAGCTGTTAACCACACTGCGCTAAATTCAGTGAAGCGCCACTATGTGCATACGCAAAAAAACAGGAAATTAAATGTTTTGTGATTGTTCCATGACCATTGTGTTCTAAAGCATAAGCAAACATGGACACACCACAACACAAACCGTGTCCTGCTGTCTTGATTTGGCCATGCAAACCTATTGAAGTAGGGCTGCCTAACGTGGGGCCTGTAGGTCAAGTATGGCCCGTACTCCATTCATTTTGGCCCACCAAGGCAATGCACAAGCTGTCTGAAAATTAATAACTTAATGTTAAGAAGATTATGGAGGAGTATTTATTTATTTTTTTTAATATGTTGAAATTTTATCTTGGATTGAGAATGTCAATTTCTAAAACTTTAAATTGACCGTAGGTGCGTGAGCGGGTGTGAATGTGTTTGTCTGTATGTGGCCTGGTGACAGACTGGCGTCCTGTCCAGGGTGTACTCTGCCTCACATCCCATGACTGCTGGGATAACCCCCCACCCCCCCCCCGTGACCCTTAATTGGAGCAAGTGGATATAGAAAATGGATGGATGGATGTTAATTCTATCGTATATAAATTACAATACATTCTAATTGTAATGTAACTATGTAATTCACATTTATTTTTGGCCTGTGGCCCTCCATCCTTGTAAATTTATAATGTACTTCACAGGATTTTTGTTACAGTCTTGCCACTAACCTGCACAGTCAGAATGCAATCATTCCGTACATGCTGCAATACCTTGTGCATTTCTGTGCGATCCTGGTGTAACGTGCGTTCATATCACATTATCATATCTACGGCTGGATTTGGTCAAGGATGACGTGGCTCCGCTTTGGGCGGAATTGAGCAAATATCAATTCCATACAAAATCATATATTTTGGTATCGCTGAATCACAAGGAATGAACTTTTGTGAGTGTGTCAAACATATAAGATGCATGTGTTGCACTCTTGTTTGTTTGTATTTTTTGGTTTGTCTTTATTCTCGAATTCATGTTGGATAATAGCTTTTCTTCTGTCTTCTCCCACTGTAATGAAATTAAAGCAGAGTGTGAAACCAACTTGTTTGTTTGCTGCAGATGAACATGTATGAATCTATACCTGTTTTATTGCATAGAACACTACATGATTTAGGAAGAAAAACAGAACACATCTTTGTTCGCCATGATCAATAAGTATGCCAAAAAAAAGGTTTCCAGCCAGTTTACATTAAGTGTGTACCTCAGTGCACTGAACCCAGTTGGATTCAGGAAAGACAGAAAGTGGTTTTTAATTTCACTGATCCAGTTGAGTGGTACGATAAACTCTGTATATCTAAATAAGAATGTCCTTGTTTTTTCATCTCATAGACCCCCTCTGTTTGTTTTCAAGCTTTTCAGAGTCAATATTCTTTTTAATGGGAGGAAACATTATGTGCTCAGAAGAAACAGTGAATTCCAGATGCTCCACAAAAAAGTAAGTATGTGAAAGCTGCCGTCAACACTACTGCTGGACAAAATGTGTACTTGCATGTACTTTAGTGTATTCTGTGTTGTGCTATTGTGTACATTATTATCCTCAACTGGCTGTAAGGTGTAGGATATGGATACAAAATTGTGCCCGTCAGTGCATTGGCCACACTTTTTTTTTTTTTTTTTTTTTTGCACATGATACCTTGAACAAAGTTTACCTGATGCTGACTGAATTTGAAATGGACATCACAAATGAGTATATCTGCCTCCATTACAAATTACTGGTGTGATTCTCAGGAGGAGTATCGCGTGTATTGCGAGGGTGCGTCAGCTTCGACATTTTGGTCATGTGTCGTGTTTCTCTCTGCGTGATCCCACATGCGGGTGCCTGAGTGTTGAGGACAATACAACCCCTGGCAAAAATTATGGAATCACCGGCCTCAGAGGATGTTCATTCAGTTGTTTAATTTTGTAGAAAAAAAGCAGATCACAGACATGACACAAAACTAAAGTCATTTCAAATGGCAACTTTCTGGCTTTAAGAAACACTATAAGAAATCAAGAAAAAAGATTGTGGCAGTCAGTAACGGTTACTTTTTTAGACCAAGCAGAGGAAAAAAATATGGAATCACTCAATTCTGAGGAAAGAATTATGGAATCACCCTGTAAATTTTCATCCCCCAAGTTAACACCTGCATCAAATCAGATCTGCTCGTTGACATTGACCCTATGCCATGACATTGACCCTATGTGTCTTTTTGCAAGGAATGTTTTTGCAGTTTTTGCTCTATGGCAAGATGCATTATCATCTTGAAAAATGATTTCATCATCCCCAAACATCCTTTCAATTGTCCAAAATATCAATGTAAACTTGTGCATTTATTGATGATGTAATGACAGCCATCTCCCCACTGCCTTTACCTGACATGCTGCCCCATATCATCAATGACTGTGGAAATTTACATGTTCTCTTCAGGCAGTCATCTTTATAAATCTCATTGGAACGGCACCAAACAAAAGTTCCAGCATCATCACCTTGCCCAATGCAGATTCGAGATTCATCACTGAATATGACTTTCATCCAAGTCATCCACAGTCCATGATTGCTTTTCCTTAGCCCATTGTAACCTTGTTTTTTTCTGTTTAGGTGTTAATGATGCCTTTCGTTTAGCTTTTCTGTATGTAAATCCCATTTCCTTTAGGCGGTTTCTTACAGTTCGGTCACAGACGTTGACTCCAGTTTCCTCCCATTCGTTCCTCATTTGTTTTGTTGTACATTTTTTGATTTTTGAGACATATTGCTTTAAGTTTTCTGTCTTGACGCTTTGATGTCTTCCTTGGTCTACCAGTATGTTTGCCTTTAACAACCTTCCCATGTTGTTTGTATTTGGTCCAGAGTTTAGACACAGCTGACTGTGAACAACATCTTTTGCAACATTGTGTGATGATTTACTCTCTTTTAAGAGTTTGATAATCCTCTCCTTTGTTTCAATTGACATCTCTCGTGTTGGAGCCATGATTCATGTCAGTCCACTTGGTGCAACAGCTCTCCAAGGTGTGTTCACTCCTTTTTAGATGCAGACTAACGAGCAGATCTGATATGATGCAGGTGTTAGTTTTGGAGATGAAAATTTACAGGGTGATTCCATAATTTATTCCTCAGAACTGAGTGATTCCATATTTTTTTCCTCTGCTTGGTCTAAAAAAAGTAACCGTTACTGACTGCCACAATCTTTTTTTTCTTGATTTCTTAATAGTGTTTCTTAAAGCCAGAAAGTTGCCATTTGAAATGACTTTAGTTTTGTGTCATGTCTGTGATCTGGTTTTTTTCTACAAAATTAAACAACTGAATGAACATCCTCCGACGCCGGTGATTCCATAATTTTTGCCAGGGGTTGTAGTAGCTGGAGAAGACCAAAGGGATGCCCACGTTTCACCTGGCTGAAGCAGAGAGATTGTCTTTTACAGATGTGGGAATGGGTCTGTTATCTGCCTGGGTGGTTGCCATCCAGGACCCAAGCCGGTTCCTTGGTGTTGTGGATGCGGTGAAGTGCAGCACCAACGCATGCTCCCAAATCTGAGTTGACTTGGATTCTCAGCACATGAGTGCACCTTACTTTCATAATATAGCCATTAATCATTTTAAGGCTGTAGAATTTTATAAAAACTATTTCAAACATCCCTGTTTTTTTCCTACTGATGAAAGTGGTGTCTTCATAGTGCTTACAGTTGTTAAAAATACAAGTATAATGAATTGTGGGGGATAGAAAACAGAAAATTTGAGTTTCTTATATTTGAAAAGCTGTAACCAGTGACAATTTAGTGTTTGATAAACATTAAATGAGCATAAAGTAAGGTTTGCAATAATTTTGTTGTTGAACAGCTATGATTTTATTTATTTGAACTGTGAGTGGGCACTTCTGTTAAAGAAAACCGTCTTGGTAACGACTCATCCACAGTGCATTTTTATGCATCTAAAGCCCAGTATATTCCTGTATACATTGATTTTTGGCTGTCCCAGATGAAAGATTAGGGACGTGACAGAAGCATGCCAGTTTCCTTGGTCGTGGCTCTGAAACTGTGGTCTCACATGGCACTGTGTGACAGGTTAAAAGATGGCCATTGTTACAGTCTTGTGACCAAAGACGGCCTGGGAAAATTATCAGACAGTATTTGAAATTCTGTGACCTACGTCTAGAAATATAGTGTCAAATGATGCAATATAACCTGTGTGTCCACAGTCTGGGTTCAATTCCTGGTCAAGCTACACATCTGTGTTCTTGGATAAGACACTTAATCTTCATTACGAGGGGTGATTGAGAAGTTTTGAGCCTGACCCAGAAAAGTAGAATGTGGTTCTCCATGTTTTGAATTCTGAGAAACCAGCATTTCTTGAGTATGTGTGAAATTTTGACTCATTGGGTGCAATGTTGAGAAATGTTGGTTTCTCAGAATGCAACACTTTTTCAATCACCTCTCGTATCTCAGCTGACCCAGCTTTAAACGGGTACCAGCATTGACTGGGGAGGAAACCGTGTCGGACTGATGTCCTGTCCAGGGGGAGTTGTAGACTCTCAACCCCTAAACACTACAGAGTCCAGAGATCAGTACCAGCAACAACGGGCCTGAGGGCCTGTATACAACCCCTGGCAAAAATTATGGAATCACTGGCCTCGGAGGATGTTCATTCAGTTGTTTAATTTTGTAGAAAAAAAGCAGATCACAGACATGACACAAAACTAAAGTCATTTCAAATGGCAACTTTCTGGCTTTAAGAAACACTATAAGAAATCAAGAAAAAAATTGTGGCAGTCAGTAACGTTACTTTTTTCAACCAAGCAGAGGGAAAAAAATATGGAATCACTCAATTCTGAGGAAAAAATTATGGAATCATGAAAAACAAAAGAACGCTCCAACACATCACTAGTATTTTGTTGCACCACCTCTGGCTTTTATAACAGCTTGCAGTCTCTGAGGCATGGACCTAATGAGTGACAAACAGTACTCTTCATCAATCTGGCTCCAACTTTCTCTGATTGCTGTTGCCAGATCAGCTTTGCAGGTTGGAGCCTTGTCATGGACCATTTTCTTCAACTTCCACCAAAGATTTTCAATTGGATTAAGATCCGGACTATTTGCAGGCCATGACATTGACCCTATGTGTCTTTTTGCAAGGAATGTTTTCACAGTTTTTGCTCTATGGCAAGATGCATTATCATCTTGAAAAATGATTTCATCATCCCCAAACATCCTTTCAATTGATGGGATAAGAAAAGTGTCCAAAATATCAATGTAAATTTGTGCATTTATTGATGATGTAATGACAGCCATCTCCCCAGTGCCTTTACCTGACATGCAGCCCCATATCATCAATGACTGTGGAAATTTACATGTTCTCTTCAGGCAGTCATCTTTATAAATCTCATTGGAATGGCACCAAACAAAAGTTCCAGCATCATCACCTTACCCAATGCAGATTCGAGATTCATCACTGAATATGACTTTCATCCAGTCATCCACAGTCCATGATTGCTTTTCCTTAGCCCATTGTAACCTTGTTTTTTTCTGTTTAGGTGTTAATGATGGCTTTCGTTTAGCTTTTCTGTGTGTAAATCCCATTTCCTTTAGGCGGTTTCTTACAGTTCGGTCACAGACGTTGACTCCAGTTTCCTCCCATTCATTCCTCATTTGTTTTGTTGTGCATTTTTCGATTTTTGACATATTGCTTTAAGTTTTCTGTCTTGACGTTTTGATGTCTTCCTTGGTCTACCAGTATGTTTGCCTTTAACAACCTTCCCATGTTGTTTGTATTTGGTCCAGAGTTTAGACACAGCTGACTGTGAACAACCAACATCTTTTGCAACATTGCGTGATGATTTACCCTCTTTTAAGAGTTTGATAATCCTCTCCTTTGTTTCAATTGACGCCCCTCGTGTTGGAGCCATGATTCATGTCAGTCCACTTGGTGCAACAGCTCTCCAAGGTGTGATCACTCTTTTTGTAGATGCAGACTGACGAGCAGATCTGATTTGATGCAGGTGTTAGTTTTGGGGATGAAAATTTACAGGGTGATTCCATAATTTTTTCCTCAGAATTGAGTGATTCCATTTTTTTTCCCTCTGCTTGGTCTAAAAAACTAACCGTTACTGACTGCCACAATTTGTTTTCCTGATTTCTTATAGTGTTTCTTAAAGCCAGAAAGTTGCCATTTGAAATGACTTTAGTTTTGTGTCATGTCTGTGATCTGCTTTTTTCTACAAAATTAAACTGAATGAACATCCTCCGAGGCCGGTGATTCCATAATTATTGCCAGGGGTTGTAGGACTCACTGTTTACAACACCTGCATTCTGCACAAGTAAAACCAAAGGCTGAAATCAAGAGTGGACATTCAGAATTATTTAATGTTTAAACAGTCCTGAATAAAAAGTAACATATCAATTAAATGTTGTTTTTCAATACACTAATGAAGAATTGTACCTTAATATGCCCTAATGTACTGTACAGGCAGGTATGACAACATACAACATATGTGCTGATTATAACATATAAAGAACATAATTATTTCATGTCATGCAGTGCTAGTAATTTATAGTTTGTTGTTATTGTCTTCTGCTGTTTATAGCTCAGAAAGCTCATCCACACACCTGATTTCCCAAGCAAAAGGAACCCACATCTGAGGACCAAACCTCTGGAACAGAGAAGGCAGGAGCTGGAAGACTACATCCAGGTAAGGATGTTAGGAACCCCATCACAGACAAACACACAGTAAATGGTACAGTTTACCCTGGGAACCCTGAGAGTGTGTGAACTAAGGAATGTCTTATTTTGTCTGTATTATGTGCAAGAATACTAAGCAAAGTCATACTGTTGTGTTTTTAGTCTCAGTGGGCCTCAATTATCAACATTGCGTAAAAAGAGGCGCAGATCTGAGCGCATAATTGTTCTTACGACAAGACACACGTGTGATTTATGAAACATTCATATCTGACCGATCCCAGCGTACGAATGATCGGCTCTTGATAAATGCGGCGGCTGAATTTAACCGTCATTAGCATGTTACGCCCTTAAATATTCATGGTTCGGAAGCCTCGCCCACTGAGCTCAACATGGACAGAAGAAGCAGTGGGAAGAAGAAAAACTTTTCGGCAATGGAAATCGGCATCCTAACATTGGAGTTGGAGAAAAACAAACTTGTACTTTTTGGCAGTCTGAAAAGTGGAGTCAAAGGCGCTCATAAAATGCTGTGTGGAAGAGTGTAACGGAGGCGGTCAACAGCGTTGCCGCAGAGAAACGGACTGTGGCTGAGGTTTGAAGAGTTCTTTGACTTAACCTATGCCTAATGATTTTGAATCAGTCTTTTATGCACCCGCAGTTAAAAGCTTATACCTGCTAATTGATTAAGAAATCTTTGCATTTAGGTCAAGAAAAAGTGGTCCGATTTAAAACTGGCCAAAAAACGTGTTGCAGCACTTAAGCGCAGCATTAGGCAGACTGGGGGAAACCCAGCGGAAAACCGAGGCTATTTTGAGTTTGTTTGCAAACACAGATTTCAGCTTATTTATGATCATTTCACATTTTAATGTGCAATGATTAGTTGTCATGTTTAGGCTATTTAGCATATGTATTTTTTTATTTTACAAAGGAAGCAGTATCATTAAAAACGTGGGCTTTTTTTAAATTAATTTTGTTTAATCCATTTTAAGAATCCGTTTTGATCTGTTCTGAATATGTGGCTGCTTATGCTTGGATGACAGCTGAGGTTTGTTTCATAATTATTTTCAGACTCAGACAGATTTTGTAGTGCTGCGCCACAGATCCACAGACTCAGATTTGCGTACCCAAGCTCAGACCAGACGTGAGCTCTGTTGTGAGATTCGTCTTAGCCTCCGCTGACGTCCAAATTGATAAATACCGAAGTTTGCATAAAAATGGTCGAACGCACGTTTTCTGCCGTACGTTCGTTTGATAAATGAGGCCCAATGTGATGAATATTTATGGGATGTTGGTCAAATACAACCCAAGAAAAACAACCACGACAACAACAACAACCCCCCCCCCCATATTCACTTTCGATACCTGCTTACTCTAATCAAGGGTAAGAGGGGAGCTCCAGCTCCCAAAAGCCTATCCCAACAGTCATAGGGTGTGAGGTGGGGTCCACCCTGGACAGCATACCAGTCTATCACAGGGCAGCATTTGCTGTTTCACAGTTGTGAGTCTCGCGCCATCTTGTGGTCTGTGACTCACACGAGTGGTCGGTTTCAGAAAAGTTACGGTTTAGGGCACAGTGTAAACACACGTCATGAATTATGGACAACAAGACAACACTGGGGCACAATAGAAGTTCATCACAGGTACACCTCTTCTAGATAACCCTCTCAGCTTGGGAGCACGTGTCATCATCATAATCACTCGTGAAGTCGCTGAATTGGTGCCACATCCTTGCTAGCCATTGTTTACATACTTTTGAAACCCCTGAACTCTGCTGGTACCGCGGTGCAATCTGGGAAGTGCAGGGGGATTATGGGAAATGTAAAGTACTGAATATAGACAGACAAACACATTTGTACATATGTGGCCAATTTAGAGTCACTGATTCACCAAACCTGTATGCCTTTGTTATTAACAAAAACAAATTCATTATGTGATGGTGCCTTTATAGCAACATGTTTGCAGTCACTAGCTCCAATTACATTAGGGAAGCCGGCTTTCACTGCAAATTGTGCTGTAATGTTGCAATGTGATGTACCTGGATGCCATTCGGATGATTGCGTTCCACACCGGTGGCATGGCTTGGTGCGAGGTTGATTGGCACACTCCTGACTGATCGGCCAGCTCACACTGGAATGCTCCTGTTGCCAAGAAGCCCAACGTGGTCAGCACCTGTGTGTGCACAAACACCCGTCTGGCTCCTTACAGAATTTTGCTCTGGGCCGGCCACAGTTCTGTGCGCAACTCCAGTAACACTGGCCTTGGTAATGGAAATCGGCTTATGAGCTAATTATCGTCATTTGCCAGTGAATCCTCATGTTCCCTGAATACCTGCTCAGTGGGATTGCACCATTTGCAAGGTCCTCTAACAATGCTCACACAGCCATTGTTACTTCCATTTACCCATCACTTTGCACATGCTTTTATATCAGTCCATATAATTGCAGACACGTGGGAGTGTTAATTGTTCATAAATGTGTCTCTGGTGTGCACATCACTCTGACTTCATGTTTTCACACTATTAACGGTTCCCAGCATCATCTCCACGTATTGACAGAATAGCTGTAGAAACGTGTACGCGAGCCAGGATTTTTGCATGGCACACCGGTCATTTCACTTTTGATACATCTGAACGTTAGCGTGGAGACGGTCGTACGCCACCTTTTTGCACATACACACGCTTTGTACCTGAGGCCCCTAGTGTCTATGGTTTCTCAGTCTGAAAACGGCTTGGGCTGAAGCTGCAGCTTAGAAGACCTACCCTTTCAGCAGCATGTTGTATTTGACAAAGCAAAACCAAGCGGTAACATGAAAATAAGCAAAAACGAGTATACAGCTCTCATTCAAAATAATGACAAAGACAAAACAATGCAAAAAACAAAAGTAAGTTACATCCTGTAGGTTCCTGTATCCTGTCCTTACCATCTAGTTTCATATTTCTTTAGTGTATTTTTAACTTTTGTTGAATTGCCTTCTGTTTGCTTGATAACTGTTTAAACAGGAGATCATCTATCAAAATGAAGACGTGCCACAGGTGTTATTGGACTTCCTCCACGTTAAACACTTTCACACAGAGAACAAAGTCAGCAGCCTGGAGTAAGTACCTCAGCGCACACTCATACTTGTTAGTGATGTTAAAAGGACCTATGGGACTGCACCTTGACAATTAGACCATATGAGGCAAATCTCTTTTCACAAATTGCTAAAAAAAACAAAAAAAAAAAAAACACAGTATATCAGTGGGACATCCCTAGTTGAGAACTAAATCAGTTCAGACAAGAGCAATCAGAGATTTCTGACGTCTGCCAAGGGTTGACAAGGACTTAAAATAAAAGATATGTGATTCACATCATGACCCAGACTTTACCTGGATCCGGATTCCACAACATAATGCAATAATTGCATACTGATCCAGAATGGTCCGACTGATCAAGATGTTGGCAATCTGATATTTAATTCACAAGCTGAAACAACATAATGTAGTGTCTTTCTGATCTTGAGTTTTACATCGTGATGTGTCCTTGAAGTAGTTTTGACATAATCCTTAAAAGGCTGCAAAGTGAAATCCTGATTCAGAATGCAGATCAAGATCACCTCCAGAATTTAACGAAGTCTTCCAAGGCCTAACACCAATGTGTGGTGAAAATCCATTAAGTACTTTTGACGTAATCCTTCAAAGCCTATATAAAGTAAAAGCTTGATCCAGAATCCGGATCCAGATCACTTCCAGAATTTAATGGAGTCTTCCATGGCCTAATATCCATCTGTGGTGAAAATTTTATCAAAATCTGTGCAGTAGTTTTCACGTAATCCTGCTACCTGCAGGTGGATTGCCAACTTCCTGAAGGATAGGAAGCAGCACGTGAGGCTGGGGAAGAATGTCTCGGACTCCCGGACCACCAGTATCGGTACTCCTCAGGGCTGTGTCCTCTCTCCTCTGCTTTTCTCCCTGTACACCAACTGCTGCACCTCTGATCACCAGTCTGTCAATCTTATCAAGTTTGCAGATGACACCACCTTTATCGGACTCATCTCTGATGGGGATGAGTCCGCCTATAGGCTGGAGGTCCAGCGACTGGTGTCCTGGTGCAGCTATAACAACTTGGTGCTTACCACTGAGAAGACAGTGGAGATTATTGTGGACTTTAGGAAGAACCCCTCTCCCCTTCATTACCCTGGCAGACACCCCCATCACCATAGTGGACACCTTCTGTTTCCTGGGAATCACTCTAACCCAGGACCTCAGGTGAGAGTCCACCATTACTTCTGTTGTCAAGAAGGCCCAGCAGAGGATGTACTTCCTGCGGCAGTTGAAGAAATTCAACTTGCCAGCAAGGATCATGGTGCAGTTTTACACTGCCATCATCGAGTCCATCCTCACCACCTCCATCACCGTATGGTACGCTGGAGCCACCACCAGGGACATACTGAGACTACAGCACATTGTACGCTCTGCCAAGAAAGTGATTGGCTGCAACCTTCCATCTCTTCAGGACCTGTACACCTCCAGGGCACTGGGGCGTTCAGGTCGGATCAGAGCTGATCCGTCTTACCCTGGATATAGCCTTTTTGACCTCCTCCCCTCAGGCAGGAGGCTACGGTCCCTTCGGACCAGAACCTCCCACCATAAGAACAGTTTTTTCCCCTCTGCTGTTAGCCTCCTAAACAAGAACCTTTAGAACTCTACATTGTTGCTATCACCACCATTTATCACCATTTATCATCACCATTTATTTATCTTAACTCATACATTTTGTAACATTGTTATAGTGTAAAGTTTTATTATATATTACTTGTTTTACTGCTTTATTTTTTTATGTTAACACCAAGTACTGCAGCAACTACCTAATGTTGTGAACTTGTTCACTCATATGGCAATAAATCTTTTCTTATTCTGATTCTAACAGACAGACAAATAAATAAACTCTGATTATATTACATCCTTGGCAGACATAATAACATATTTTGGACAAGACAGTTCATCTGTATTGTCTCAGTCCACCCCAGGGAGAAATGGCTACCAGCGTTAACTAGGCAAGTAACCTGGCATGTCCTAGCCTCCTGTCCAGGGGATGTTGTAGCCTCTCATCCACTTCACGCTATGGAATCCGAGGATAAGGCCTAATGGGGCACAGGGCCTCTATAGGTCTTACCACTTCTTCTTTGGCTATTTGATCAGTGGCAGTCTTACTGTAAACTTCCACTGAAGACTTAATGCCTATCTTGGTTCTTCATTGTTATGCCCCCGGTATGAAATACAGGGAGATATAGTGATCATCATGTCCGTCCATCCCTCCATTTCCACTTGTTAGTGATATCTCAAGAACCAGTTGACCAGTTTCATTCATATTTAGCATAAGGGTGTACTTGGGTGATCCCTGACACCAATTGATTACAGTGACCTTGGGGCCTATTTCAAGTTCACAGCGAGATATTCAAGATATTGTCATTGTCACCCTTGTTAGCGTGATATCTCAAGTCATGCCAGGGTCAAATCTGACACCAACAGTTTAGAATGTGTGCTAGCATTCACTCCCCGTAGATATAGAAATGTCATTTAAACATTCTTTAATTCGTTAGTGGGAAGGAAACCTAATATTTGATGTTCTTTTATTTCAGATCACTTGATGATTTGGACAGTCAGGATGACAGGTGAGATCTGTGAGTGCTTCCCAGTTCTGAAGTATCATTAAATTTGTCCAGGCCAGGTAATAATTGCAGATTTGTTCTGTAGAGGTTTTCTCAACAGATTCTGGTACCTTTCGCCAGCCTAGTTAAAATAAAGTTTTGGTCTATCTGGAATTTTATAAAAAATGGCCACCAGTTTACCTAAAATTGGCTCTCTTTGCCATACATTTGAAGTAAAAATAAGTGGGGGGGGGGGGTTTTTCCCTCCTAATTTGGTCATTCATAGGTTGAGGAATATGATTCAGTTGCTTAGAAATCATATTGTGTTTTGTAGTTCAATTGTTTTAGTCAGTTTGGTTAAGTGTCATGTTGTTTTTAACCATAGGTGTAAAGTGTAGTGTGTTTGACTTCTGCCATTGTCTCTGTGTTGTTGTGTGTAAAAAAATAATAGCACCTCCTTGTGGCAAAGTGCAGAAAAGACAAAATCTCTAGTTTGGTCTTTGTTGTTCCACACAGCTTGCCACATTATTATCATCATTATTATTTAGTAGGCTTTGCTGTGTAGTTAAACCAATATAGGTTTATGTTTACTTTATATTAAAAGGTAAATAGTATTAACTAGCTTTAGTGTAAGAACAGTGAAAGTTGACTTTATCCCCCCCCCCCCCCCCCCTTTTTCTGTAGTGCCAGCCCTACCCAGATTACGGTGCCCTTAGCAATTACCTATACTGTCTGTAGGCCCTGTTTGTGAGGACCGGGGGATATGTGATCTCCTGGTGACCCTTGCTATTGGAGCAGCCATACTTTTGAGTACAGATTTTTAGTGGTCTACCCACCACTGTAAAAATTTTTTTTAAGCTTTTGTCACACTGTAAACCATCACTGTCACCATCACACTTCTAGTGTTTTATCCTTCATATATGATATATTCCTGATTAAAATTTTTCGTTTTGACAGTCGTGTCATTTCATTTAAGTGTTGATTTAAGTTACTTTAACTTAAATCAACAAAATGCATTTGTGGCAGTTTGAGAGTTGTGTCTCTTTTAGATTTTTATTTATTTATTTATTGCAGTTCTACAGTTTTACTAACCACTTTCATAATATTGATGTGTGGAAATAAATATATAATAAAATAGATGTATTGACTTTCTGTCAGTTCACAGCTCTGGGTTGTCTTTGTTCTGTTTGTAAAAATTGGCAAATTGCCTGTTGCCATTTAAGGGTAGACACATTTTTTAATTGTCTCAAATCATACCTTTTTTTAAGCTACTGATAAATGGTTTGACTTAATTTAGATTTTGTAGGTCTGTAATTATGCTGATGTTAAATTATTGATGTTTAAAATTGTGTTTATGCTTTTGTAATTTGACTTGTAAACTGCTTTCAACTGGGTTTCCTACAAAGCAATATAAAAATATATTTTTATCAGTATTATTTTTACAAAGTTTGCATTAGTTGATAAGTAAACTCTCTGCCTTGTCTGTTTTAGTTATGTTACATCAGAAATTTGTGAGAGTGGGTCCCATCAAAATGATCAAAATTTTCTAGTATTTGTTAGACATATCATTTTAAGTAGTAGTATGTCCTACTATGATTTCATTACTAATGTTAATGTGTTTCAGTTACCAGTTAACACATCAACAAGTGTTGGGCTTTTTTCAGGACCCTTACCTCTCTGACTGCGTATCAGGTAGGAATGAACAGACTAAGCATTTTGTGTCTGGGGGGCACGACCATTCTGTAATAGTTTCAATTTAAAACTTACAAACACTAAAATTATGGTTGTGTTTAAATATTTAGTGCTCCTTTAAACTGGTCATCTCCATGCTGAATAAATTGATGTTTATCGTGGTGTTGCAGGTCTCCAGGATGTTGTTGTGGATGGGGTTCTCCAGGGGTTTTATCCACGAGATGTTCATGTCAGCTTCACAGCCGCCACCGGGCACAGCCCCCCCCATGCTCATTGAGCCTGAAACCGCCACTACTTCAGAGGACTAAGTTTGTTTTGATTACAGTTTTTGGCATCACATTACAATATAAAGCACTCCTGCAGGCGCAGACAGCTGAATGAAAAGGTACACAATACCACAATGAAAGCCATAGTAACAATTCGGTCATTTAAATGGTGCATTTGTCCAAAAATGAATACTTCTTTTGTGTATGTGACCTCAGTGGTGTTGAAATCTGTAATCCAGTCTTTCTGGTTGTGTGCACCACCTGTTTAGTTGCACAGAATGCTAGAACTCTGATATTGAGGGCACGCATCATCAGACTAGATGAATGGATCAAAATGTGTAGTATAGCAGTAAAACGTGTTGGGACATTTAAAACTGGAATGGGGCACAAAGTGTTTTTATATTATTCATGTTACTGATTTGGATTTAAAGCCCTCGTATGTAGGATTTAAAAAGATCAGGTTTTGGCAGCTTAGTTTATAAAAATGGTGTCATTTTATAAAAACCTTCGACCTATGGGCTTTAATTTTAGCATAAAGGGTGGAAGCTGATGGTGTTTAAAATATCTGTGTAGTATTCACTGAACAGGTTTAGTAATGGTGTAAATTTTATGATGTGCCTTGTGGTGTGGAATGAGGGCTCCTCGAGTCTCTTATTCACACATTTTAATAATTGGTTTTTCCAAGACTTATCCATTGTTTCCCATATTATGACAAAAGCAGCCACTCTTAGCCTTACGTTGTCAAACACACTGATGTCTTGTTTGTTTTGTGTTTTGCATGTTTTTATAGCTGAATATATTTGGAGTTGAATTATGTATGTAGTGTCTCTCAATTTTATTCCAAAATTAAATGAATGTTTCATACACCAAAAATGTACTGTGGCTTTTTTTGTGGGGCAGGGGGGGCATTGGCAGTGCTTCTTTGCACCTTATGTTGATTTTTGAAAAGTGTTTGATTTGACTGACCAGGCTGCTCATTGAAACAGCCCGAGAATTCACATGACTCCCAAGAGGTTGGTGGACATTATAGTCAGCCTAAACATGGATACTGTGAGTGCTGTGCAGAAGCCGAGACTCTTAAGTTTTCCTCCAGTGAATACAGGTATTCGTTAGGGATGCGGTCTGGCTCCTACACTCTTCAATGCTTGCATGGACTGGGTGTTGGGTAGAGTTGTGAAAACCAACAACTTGGGTGCATTTGTTGGTGAAAGATTTACTGACCCTGACACTGTAGATGATACTGTGAGCTTTAGTATAAATGGATACTCTGATTGCAGCACTTGAATGTTTCCTGTCGAAGTATACCATTGTATTAGTTACGTTAAGACATTAAAAGATGTAAAGTTGCTTGAAACCGAATTAATTTGGTTATACTGGTACACTGCAAAAATAAATTCAAGATAAATATCAGTTTGAACATTAAATATCTTGTCTTTGTGGTGTATTCAATTGAATATAGGTTGAAGAGGATTTGCAAATCGTATTCTGTTTTTAATTTACATTTTACACAACGTACCAACTTCATTGGAATTGGGGTTGTATGTACATATGTTGATAAAATTTGGTTAACTTTGATAAATACAAAAGGTGGCTTTTTGTTTTATCTGTCTGTTTTAGATTAGATAGAACTTACCCGGTAATTTCTTGGGAAGATTTCCTCAGTAGCATTGTATCGCAGCACACAGCGTAAGAAGCACACAGAGTATCAAAAGCAAAAGTAAAAAACAATTTGCAAAATGTAAAGACAAATATAAATACCAGAAATACTGCTCACTACTGGCTACTACAACCCCTGGCAAAAATTATGGAATCACCGGCCTCGGAGGATGTTCATTCAGTTGTTTAATTTTGTAGAAAAAAAGCAGATCACAGACATGATACAAAACTAAAGTCATTTCAAATGGCAACTTTCTGGCTTTAAGAAACACTAAGAAATCAAGAAAAAAAGATTGTGGCAGTCAGTAACGGTTACTTTTTTAGACCAAGCAGAGGAAAAAAATATGGACTCACTCAATTCTGAGGAATAAATTATGGAATCACCCTGTAAATTTTCATCCCCAAAACTAACACCTGCATCAGATCACATCTGCTTGTTAGTCTGCATCTAAAAAGGAGTGATCACACCTTGGAGAGCTGTTGCACCAAGTGGACTGACATGAATCATGGCTCCAACACGAGAGATGTCAGTTGAAACAAAGGAGAGGATTATCAAACTCTTAAGAGGGTAAATCATCACGCAATGTTGCAAAAGATGTTGGTTGTTCACAGTCATCTGTGTCTAAACTCTGGACCAAATACAAACAACATGGGAAGGTTGTTAAAGGCAAACATACTGGTAGACCAAGGAAGACATCAAAGCATCAAGACAGAAAACTTAAAGCAATATGTCTCAAAAATCGAAAATGCACAACAAAACACATGAGGAACGAATGGGAGGAAACTGGAGTCAACATCTGTGACCGAATTGTAAGAAACCGCCTAAAGGAAATGGGATTTACATACAGAAAAGCTAAACGAAAGCCATCATTAACACCTAAACAGAAAAAAAACAAGGTTACAATGGGCTAAGGAAAAGCAATCGTGGACTGTGGATGACTGGATGAAAGTCATATTCAGTGATGAATCTTGAATCTGCATTGGGCAAGGTGATGATGCTGGAACTTTTGTTTGGTGCCGTTCCAATGAGATTTATAAAGATGACTGCCTGAAGACAACATGTAAATTTCCACAGTCATTGATGATATGGGGCTGCATGTCATGTAAAGGCACTGGGGAGATGGCTGTCATTACATCATCAATAAATGCACAAGTTTACATTGATATTTTGGACACTTTTCTGATGTTTAAGGATGATGAAATCATTTTTCAAGAAGATAATGCATCTTGCCATAGAGCAAAAACTGTGAAAACATTCCTTGCAAAAAGACACATAGGGTCAATTTCATGACACAGGGTCAATGTCAACGAGCAGATGTGATTTGATGCAGGTGTTAGTTTTGGGGATGGAAATTTACAGGGTGATTCCATAATTTATTCCTCAGAATTGATTTGAGTCCATATTTTTTTCCTCTGCTTGGTCTAAAAAAGTAACCGTTACTGACTGCCACAATCTTTTTTTCTTGATTTCTTATAGTGTTTCTTAAAGCCAGAAAGTTGCCATTTGAAATGACTTTAGTTTTGTGTCATGTCTGTGATCTGCTTTTTTTCTACAAAATTAAACAACAGAATGAACATCCTCCGAGACCGGTGATTCCATAATTTTTGCCAGGGGTTGTACTGTTCCTGTCCTTCCCATCCCCTGTATTCCTGTTACTCCTGCACTTGGGACTTTTATCTACTTAAACCACACCTGCTCCTAATTTACATACATGTGATAAGGGGTATATAAATTTTCTTGGTGATGGGTGTTTCCCTCTCTCTGGCCACACCCTTGTTCTGGTGCTTTCCATGCACACCTGTTCCTGATTTGCTGATCATCACCTGGGGTTATATAAGCTCACTGGGTGTGTTAGTCCCTCACCGCTTTGTTGTGCCTTCACTCCAGTTCTGTACCAGCATGCCATAGTCCTGCCTGCCTCATTGTGTATTCCTGACCTCCAGCCTGTTACATTGACCATGCCTTTTTTGCCTGATGATTTTTGTACTGCTGCTTTTTCTGGATTGCCTACTCGTGTACTGACCTCTGCTATCCAACACAGTAAAGCCTTTTAAAAATCAGAGCTGTTTGTTCAAGCCATGCATTTGTGTCCAGCAATTCCTGATCATCCAGCCTGTCAGAACAAACTTGGAATAACGTATGTAAATTCGGAGCAGGTGTGGTTTAGGTCACATGTACTGCAGCTTGAAAGTCACTGACAAAATGGTATTAAAGTACATTTCCTCAGTGGTGTCTATGTTCTATGGATTCACATTTAATGTTTTGTGGTTGCATGCTGACCAATATTAGCATGCTGGGAAAAGTGTTTATACGAGGTCTATTAGAAAAGTATCCGACATTATTTTTTTCAAAAACCATATGGATTTGAATCACGTGTGATTACATCAGATATGCTTGAACCCTCGTGGGCATGCGAGAGTTTTTTCACGCCTGTCGGTTACGTCATTTGCCTGGGGCAGTCTTTGAGTGAGGAGTGGCCCACCCTCTCGTCGATTTTTTTCATTGTTTAGGAATGGCTCCGAGACTGCTGCTTTGTTTGATCAAAATTTTTTCAAAACTGTAAGGCACAACTGAGAAGACACCATTCGATAAATTCAGCTGGCTTTCGGTAAAAATTTTAACGCCTGATGAGAGATTTTGGTCTGTAAGTGTCGCTTTAAGGACGGCCCATGGCGCCTGATGGCGATCTGCGCTCCGAGGCGGCAGCGTCTCGCCGTTTCAAGTTGAAAACTTCCACATTTCAGGCTCTGTTGACCCAGTAAGTCGTCAGAGAACAGAGAACTTTCAGAAGAAGTCGGCATGAGGAGTTTATTCGGACATTCCATTGTTAACGGACATTTTGTAATGAAAGAACGTGCGGGCAGAGTCACATGTCGGACCGGACCTGACCGCGGGGGGTCGCGACAGGAAAAACACCTTTGTTGGAAACCTTAATGGGCAAGTTGGAACATGCCCAAGCTGTTAAATAATTTCTCAGTTACTCACTTATTGAAAGCCATCAAAAGCCGCCTGAATTTTACAAATGGAATAAAAGTCACTGAATATCTTGGACATCAAGCATGAATAAATACAAACATGTCACTGAATAAGTGACTATGCAAAAAGGAGACTAGTGAGCAAAGACATTCTCATGAGACTCCAATAGGTCAGTACATGTCCAGCCTGTGGGGAAGAACCTGAGATGTCATTCCACTTTTTGGGCCAGTGCCCAGCATGGGGTAGGCTGACAGAGGTTTTTTGGGATCCTTTATTGTGGAAGCTGAACAGATTAGGAAACTAAAGTTGTGAAATCTGGTATCCTTTATCAGGGGCACCAAAAGCTTTAACTAAGAAGGTTCATTTTGGGGGGAGCAATGGGCCCTTTTGTGGCCTACACTCTGCTGGGCTGATAGTCCATTAGAGGTGGGCAGATCGATCCTAATATCGATAATATCAATACCAACGCTGGTATTGATATTGACCGATCCTTGTGTAAAAAGATTGATACTCCAGCTTTTTTCTCTCCCGCATGCACTGACTGCTGCGTACGCAGATTCATCAAAGTCTACTCTCTCCCTGTAAGAGCAGCGCTGCGCTGTGTCACACAACACGGAGCAGCGCACCCTTGTGATTTGTCAGCCCTCTACCTCAGGAGATTTTGTTTTAAGTTGTGTTGAGTGATATTTTTTAAACAAAAATGTTGATTGTGATAATAAAGTATTTCGTTGTCACGTACAATGTTTGGCGAAATTCTATCCTAGGTCTTTTGGATCCTTTGGATCTATGAAGTTTAAATATGAAAAAGTATCGGTATCGATATCAGCGATATGGGCCTGTATTTACTTGGTATCGGATCAATACCAAAATTCCCAGTATCGCCCACCTCTATAGTCCACCCCCTCTTCCCTAACCTAACCTAGGCTTCAGTGATTGTGACTAGAGAAACTGTGCACAGCATAACTTTTGTCTGTTGCATCACAGCTGATGGAGTGATACAAAGAAATACTTTCATACAAGCGCACAAATCTAGGCTTGAGTTTCCCAGGTGCCTTCTGGTAAACTGGCTGAAATGGTACGTGTATCTTCTTTTTTTTAAAGAGAATCACAGAGATTGAGATTTACAAATTGTGTGTGCATGCGCCCACCCTAGTAATGGATGCCAGATGAAAACAGGCTGACAATATCAGATTTTTTTCCATGGCAAAATGTAAATTTTCTGCAGTTGGAGATGCTGAATTTTGACAGAGGGTGCTGCAGCCTCTTCAAACATCTCGTTCTCGAAGGAGTCGCTGAACTGTTTCCGTGTTGAGGCGGGGCGACATGACGTAATCAGCG
Source organism: Thalassophryne amazonica (assembly GCF_902500255.1). Lineage (NCBI taxonomy): Eukaryota > Metazoa > Chordata > Actinopteri > Batrachoidiformes > Batrachoididae > Thalassophryne > Thalassophryne amazonica. The sequence continues at coordinate 31,466,086 of NC_047110.1, read as the reverse complement.
CTTTGGCCCCTCCCTGTTGTTACTGCGCGTGCGTCGAGCGGTAGACGGCGGTGTCAGCTTTAGAACTTAAACATTTTCTTCACCAAAATAAATGGTGTTTATGTGGAACTTTTAGAACCGAGCTCTTCTTTGTCACTGCTGGCCGGTGAGTCGTCTACATTTGGGTAGGTGTCGCTTACGTTAGCTTCATTGTGAGCTTAAGATATCAGGATGGAGTGTTTGGCTGCTTGGATTAAAGTAGAGAGCTAAGCAGCTGCCTGCTAAAGCTGCTATGTGCTGTTTTCCCCAGTGCTTTTTGAATCGCTGCTAGCTCGCTAATAAAGAAGGCTTGATGGACCACAATGGAAATAAGTGTTTTCACTTTCCTGTGTCATCCATGTATTTGCAAGTATATTATGTACTTACATTGAACTTACTAAATCAAATCAAATCAATCAATCAAGGCTGCAGGCAGACCTGATAAGATTTACACCAGAAATACTTTGCAAAACCACAGCTTTCAGTCATTCCACCTTTATTTTTTCATAATGGTCCAGTGAACTGTCAAACAGTCTGACTTATGTTTGTAAGTTCATCAGGAGGCATCAGTGAAATCAGCTGATCTAAAAAGGTTTTTCAGTTTATGGCTGAAACGAATGTACGAATGTACAGTTGTCATTTAATTTTTTTTTTTTGTGTGTCACTTCGCTTACAAAATGTTTTAGCAGAAGTGCTTAAATTGTTATTTTATATACGAGAAGCTATAACCACAAAAATTCTGGCTTTTTCTTGTTGCTGGAGGTCCAGACCAGGTCAAATTTTGGAGTGTACAGGCTGTTGCCACATTTATTACACCACAGAATTGCCCCAGGACCTTTATAGCAATCACCCAGGACAAGTCTATCCCCACTTCTTGAAAGTAACAGCTATCTGTTGCAGTCAGATGAAACGTGGATGGCCACTTGGTCTTTTCCAGTTGCTTGGGTCCTCAACACTGAGGCACCTACCTGCTGGATCACGCCCAGAGAAATATGCTACATTGCCAGAATATAAGTACTTCTCATCTTAGTCTCTCTAAGTAACAGCACGTTTGTCACATGGTCATTCCAGTGATACCCAGGGAAGAGACCTGAAGAGACCTAGTGACCTGGAAGCCTTATGGGCCTTTCAGATTGAAAGCGTCAACTGCAGCAGTTAATGCTTCCGATTGCGTCAAGGTCACTGTTTAGGTTCCAAGTCTCACAATCATACAGTAAGTTGGGAAGCACTAGGAAGACTTGGACGTTTATCTCCTGTTTTCTCTTGTAGTTTTCAGTATTGCCGGACATCTCTGTCCAGGGATTTTTTTCTGGGTGTGAGGTCCTCAGGTTGGTCCACACCCAGACTTGTTACATTCCAGCTGTTGTTCTTGCAATTCTAGTTGTACAGGTAGTGATACTACACAAGGGTTGTTTTTGACTACACCATTTGCAATATTAACCCTGACCGGTGACCTCCACATGCAAACTTGTCCACAGTTAATGAAGTCAGCCAGTCTGTGAGCCAGTAAGTCAGTGGGGACAGAAAATGTCTGTAAATATCGGTGTTAAAAACAACTGCGTATTCAGCTTTAAGATATTTGGTTCTCATGGACAAATTGAACCAAATGCACCTCATATTTTGTTCATGGTGGCCTCTTTTTACAAGCACACTGACTATAAAAATATAAAGACAGTTAAGCCTATCAAGTTACTTGTGAAGCCTTGTTGCTGATTGCAGGCTTCCTGTTGCTGTAAAAGCCACTGTTGCTTGATATGTTAGTTTGGTGCTCAAACATTCAGTGGTTCTTAAGGTATCCTGCTATCATGCACACAGACAGGAGAATCCGGTCAGAAAAAGCTCTGCAAATGTTACCATTTCCCCTTATCAGATGGTAATAACTTGTATTACATTTATATATTTGGTAGATTATTTTGTTACAAGCCAGGAAAACATCACATGCAGCAAATGAAACTTTCTGATAAAGACACAAGCCCAGTTGCCCCGTGTTTCTTCTGTAAATATCACCAGTGAAAGATATAGGCAGTGGGCCATGTGGAAATATTGTGTTATTGCATGACCTACAAAAAGGGTGGGTACAATTTTTTTTTTTACATGATTTTATCGAAAATATTACTGTAAATGATGAATGTCTTTTCACATGCAATATCTTGGTACGTTATTTAGTAATTTGGATTTTTAAATAATTATTTAGAAGATCTAAATATCTGCTCAGCCTCGAACAAAAATAACAAATCAGAAGACGTGTTGAATAGATCACTTCCAGTTGACCAATGACAATCGCCGTAGCAGAGTGGTTCGGTCACGCGTTGAGACAACATGGTGACATCCAGTGAGGAAGACGTGTTGTCTTTGAGTGAGCACCAAAATGTGTGTTATATGTGCATCTTTCCATCAAAAAAGAGCAAAATTGTACCATTTTCAAGAAGAACAAGGGATTGTTTTTTTTAGCGTATGTTGATAAGGATTTAGAAGGAACCACTGAAACACAAAATTGTTATAAACACACACAGCTTCATAACAAAAAAAATACTTTTCCGGTCCTTGGTTTAATTTTCTTTTACATCTATTTCAAGATAGTTAGGACAAAAATACAAATAATGTACCATGATACCTGTACCAAACATATTTTGTTTTAAAGAGGTACCTATTTACTCAGTATTTTTGAAAAGGGAAATTATGTAGTTCAGTCAAAATTGCCTGGAAACAAGTGAACTTGTGCTTCAATAAAGGACAATGGAACTAAATATTTCAAATATGATATATATATTTTTTATTCTTTCAATTTTCACACTAAAATAATCATGTCATTTCAGACAAAACCTCTACCAATTATTAATGGTATAAAACCTGAATCTCTGTAATTTGTAACTAAAAATGCTCAATTAGTTAAGTTTGTGCATGACATATTTCAACTAAGGTATCAAAAGAGTAATAAATAAAAAACAACTAAACTGCTCCAATGATATTAAAATGTGATCTGAACTTGAAAAAAAATCTTGGATATTTGCACAAGTCTTCAGCATACATCATAGTAATGATTAGTCTGCCATTGACTTTAGGAAGATGTGGATTTTGATAGTAAAAAAGCTATTAAGCAGAAATACTGGTAATTTTGATATTCATAATGTAGTGAGCATTTGCCTTTGCCTTGATAATAGGAACAATAGATAGTTGAAGATCATGTTATGCATTTAAATGACTTCTACCAAATGTCACTGCATCAGAATGTGGCTAATGGCATTTAGATGAGGAAATGGTTGAGAACTTGAACAAATAGTCCTTCTATCTTCTAGCTTGCAACTACTTGGCTCTTGATAAATGTCTCTCCTGCCCTACTCTAATGACACATGTACCTGTAAGGGTAGAGTGGAACACACAGGAGATACATGTGTTAGTTGCATGAACAGAAATTGATTTCATGGTGTCACAAGAATACTTGTTAACATCGGTTACCATACATTGGGGGAACCTTGGACAGCACTATAGAAAAAAATTAGTCTTTTATGTATCTTCTTTTACCAAATCATGTTTTTCAGAATGTTCCTATATTCTTAAAAACATAATTTGGTAAAGAATATACATGAAAGAATTGGTTTTCCATAGTATCCAAAGTCACCCATTGTCCAAAGTTACCCCAAATTACGGTACATGAATGTGCATTTAGACAAATAAGGTAAAGGGGACATTAAGGGCCCCTTTACATTAGGGACCCTCAGTAAAAAAATCAATTGTTGTCAAGTGTTAAACAAATACTGTTTTAATCATCCATGGATAAGTAGTAAATTCCATTTCACATGGCATCTTCAGTATCTAAGTCAGGACGCCTGACTAACTTGCATAAACCTGATTATTTATTGAAAATCCCCAAAGAACAGGGTCCCTAGTGCCTTAATTTACCCTAAATAGCATCTTTTACGATAAAAATGTTATTAAGAATGTAATCTTTAGGTGTTGAGAGTATCTTATATAGGAATACTTCAATGTATAAACTGTTTTGAACAAGTTTTAATAGACAGACACTTGAATTTATAACATAGTGCATCAACAGCATGTTACTTTTGTAAGTTGTAAATACCCCTTTTTAAAACCTTGTTTTTTTTTTAAGAAAATCCATATTTGTGAAAGTATAATTTTAAAGTCAATTGCATGCTTTCTATGGTGTTATATTTGAGTTTCAATGTGTTTTTGAAAATTATGTATACTTGATGTATGATGATATTTTGGGACAGTGATTCTCACTAATGCTCAGAATTTACGCTTGTGAAAAACAGTATGCTGTTTGTGGTACTATTGGCTTCCATTTACCAGCATTTCACCCCCACCCCAGACGTAGGTCATGGAATCAAAAATTTAGAGGGATATTCATTGTACAGCCCACTGCCTAATAAACACTTCACCCTTGGAGTGCAGCATTAGAGATGTATTTTATTATTATTTATTTTATTTATTATTATTTATTTTATTATTATTTTTTATTTTCACAGTTTGTCTTGCTCAAAGTTGGTTGTAGTAAGACTTAATGAATTCTTCAAGTGAAATGAGCTTCTTATTTGCAGGAGTGTGTGTGTGTGAGCATCATGTGGAGAAAAGCTTCAGCAGTAGCCCTCCTGGCATTAGCTGTTGGCTATATGTACTATGGCTGCCCAGACTTACCAGAACAGATTCTGCAATATATCAACCTGCCAACCTTTCAGCCATCATCTGTAAGCCAGGACAATCTTGAGCAGGTTATCTCCTCTGCATGGGAAACTCTGATAACTACGCCGGCCAAACAGTGGAGCAAAGTAGCAGTAGGGTGAGTTACAAATGTGGAAGGTGCTACTCTTACATACTGTAAATAATAGGGATGCTACTGTTTATAGTTTTATTAGGTATTGCCTTATGTTGGTATGTTGTTGAGATTCTGCTAGTGAGAAGGAATGTGTTGTCATGACACAGCTCCACTTGAGACAGTGTGGTGCACCAGTCAATTACAATACTGCCTGTATCTAACCTGTGGGTAGCCTATTTGTTAGCTGTAGAAATGCCTTTAACACAGTGGGACTTCTTTTAAAACGCTACATTTCTTCAGCCACGACAAGGAACTAAAGTATTTTCAGATGTTGTTTTCCAAAATCAGGACGCTTTATGTGGATAAGTTTTCAACAGGCTGTGACGAATTCGACTAAAATGAACAGGTAAGATTAAGACTTTATTTACTCCGTGTGTGAATGGTTTTAATATTTGTAACAATCTGAACTGCATGAGGACTGCAGCTTTCAGTTTTCCAGCCAATCAGTGGACGTATTTTGAGTTAGGAGTAACTTATAAAAAACGTGTGTCATTTGCATAACTTGCCTACAACATATGTACCGCGTATGCGTGACATGTCAGCCATACTCTGGCATATGTCGAAAATATTGTGCATGCCCAAAAATTTTTGACGTACTTATAGTATTACGATGTATATCAGTGTGCTTCAACGTGCTCTTAACTTATACAAAACTTACCCATAACTTATTAGACGTATGCCAGCGTTTTTAATACACTCAGCATACACTGGCTAAATTGTCAAAGTGTGACAGGGGTTTCAGAAATGCTATGTTGAAAATCCCTTGCTTTGTTAAAAACACTTGGGAAAATTTTGAAGAAAATGTTACATTTCATGGTGGTGGTGTTGGGGAGGGGGGGGGGGGGGGGGGGGGGGGGCAAATGATTTTGTCCTAATCTGGATCTGGATCTCTTTCTCAATCCAGAATAAGTTGCATTTTCTGACCAAAATCCACTGTTGCATTTGTAAACTCACTGAAAGTTTGCCTCCTGAATCTGCATCTCAATCATCATCTTCATCACAATGACTAAATACTTCTGCTTCTAGTACTCTAAGTAATGTTGCTAGAAGATGGATGAATACAATTAAAAACCTTAACCTCTTGAAAAGCTTCATGACCTCACTGTGGGGTTTGACAATGACGATCATGCACCACACTGTCCACAAGTATAGCGTCTGACTGAGTAGGCACGTTTTATGAAACAAAAATACAATGTATGCTTTTAAGTGTCAAATAATGTACGTGAAGTATTTGTTTAAAATGATGGTTATTGTTTCTTTTTCAGAGTGAATGCCTGTGTTGATGTGGTTGTCTCAGGCATTGGATTGCTACAGGCTTTGGCTGTGGATCCTGGCACGGGCTTGGATCACGAAGTGTTGCACTCCAAAGAGGACTTGAAGGAAGCCTTCATTTATTACATGGAACGCGGAGCAGCTGCTGAGCGTTTCTTCAGTGACGAGGAAGCCTTTCAGAGGATTGCACGTGCAGCAGTAGAGTACCCCGGTGCAAAGGCAAGGCTTCCTTACTTCTCAAATCCGTTCAGGGGATGACGTCTTCTTGGTTTACACGTTTCATTTAACTTACATGCTGATACACATTATCTTCTGCCAGGTGTATGTTGGAGGGAATGCAGCCCTCATTGGTCAGAAGCTCGCCACATACCCTGGTCTGATGGTACAGTAGCATGTTTTAAACTTCATTTGCCCATGATTAACAAGCATTAAAGATTGTTTTGAACTATTTAAATCAGCAATAAAGGTTGATGAGGTTCACTATGTATTTAAAGCCTTCTTATATAGAATTTTTGTGTAATGTACCAAATACCAATTGTGGCAATTATGTGATGCCAGCAGATACACTTTTCTGTACATGTTCTTTTAAGTACTTTTTAAATCACAGATCCAGTGCTTATTATAAAATAACATGTTACCTAAAATGCAGTTTTATAATATGTGATCTAATACAACCCTTGGCAAAAATTATGGAATCACCGGCCTCGGAGGATGTTCATTCAGTTGTTTAATTTTGTAGAAAAAAAGCAGATCACAGACATGACACAAACTGAAGTCATTTCAAATCAAATCAATTTTATTTATATAGCGCCAAATCACAACAAACAGTTGCCCCAAGGTGCTTTATATTGTAAGGCAAAAGCCATACAATAATTACAGAAAAACCCCAACGGTCAAAACGACACCCTGTGAGCAAGCACGTGGCGACAGTGGGAAGGAAAACTCCCTTTTAACAGGAAGAAACCACCAGCAGAACCAGGCTCAGGGAGGGGCAGTCTTCTGCTGGGACTGGTTGGGGCTGAGGGGAGAGAATCAAGAAAAAGATTTCAAATGGTAACTTTCTGGCTTTAAGAAACACTATAAGAAATCAGGAAAAAAAATTGTGGCAGTCAGTAACGGTTACTATTTTAGACGAAGCAGAGGGAAAAAAATATGGAATCACTCAATTCTGAGGAAAAAATTATGGAATCATGAAAAACAAAAGAACGCTCCAACACATCACTAGTATTTTGTTTCACCACCTCTGGCTTTTATAACAGCTTGCAGTCTCTGAGGCATGGACTTAATGAGTGACAAACAGTACTCTTCATCAATCTGGCTCCAACTTTCTCTGATTGCTGTTGCCAGATCTGCTTTGCAGGTTGGAGCCTTGTCATGGACCATTTTCTTCAACTTCCACCAAAGATTTTCAATTGGATTAAGATCCGGACTATTTGCAGGCCATGACATTGACCCTATGTGTCTTTTTGCAAGGAATGTTTTCACAGTTTTTGCTCTATGGCAAGATGCATTATCATCTTGAAAAATGATTTCATCACCCCCAAACATCCTTTCAATTGATGGGATAAGAAATGAGTCCAAAATGTCAACGTAAACTTGTGCATTTATTGATGATGTAATGACAGCCATCTCCCCGGTGCCTTTACCTGACATGCAGCCCCATATCATCAATGACTGTGGAAATGTACATGTTCTCTTCAGGCAGTCATCTTTATAAATCTCATTGGAACAGCACCAAACAAAATTTCCAGCATCATCACCTTGCCCAATGCAGATTCTAGATTCATCACTGAATATGACTTTCATCCAGTCATCCACAGTCCACGATTGCTTTTCCTTAGCCCATTGTAACCTTGTTTTTTTCTGTTTAGGTGTTAATGATGGCTTTTGTTTAGCTGTATGCTTTTCTGTATGTAAATCCCATTTCCTTTAGGCGGTTTCTTACAGTTCGGTCACAGATGTTGACTCCAGTTTCCTCCCATTCGTTCCTCATGTGTTTTGTTGTGCATTTTCGATTTTTGAGACATATTGCTATAAGTTTTCTGTCTTGACGCTTTGATGTTTGCCTTTAACAACCTTCCCATGTTGTTTGTATTTGGTCCAGAGTTTAGACACACCTGACTGTGAACAACCAACATCTTTTGCAACATTGTGTGATGATTTACCCTCTTTTAAGAGTTTGATAATCCTCTCTTTTGTTTCAATTGACATCTCTCGTGTTGGAGCCATGATTCATGTCAGTCCACTTGGTGCAACAGCTCTCCAAGGTGTGATCACTCCTTTTTAGATGCAGACTAACGAGCAGATCTGATTTGATGCAGGTGTTAGTTTTGGGGATGAAAATTTACAGGGTGATTCCATAATTTATTCCTCAGAATTGAGTGAGTCCATATTTTTTTCCCTCTGCTTGGTCTAAAAAAGTAACCGTTAATGACTGCCACAATTTTTTTTCTTGATTTCTTGTAGTGTTTCTTAAAGCCAGAAAGTTGCCATTTGAAATGACTTTAGTTTTGTGTCATGTCTGTGATCTGCTTTTTTTCTACAAAATTAAACAACTGAATGAACATCCTCCGAGGCCGGGTGATTCCATAATTTTTGCCAGGGGTTGTATTTGACGGCCACTCACCCACTTAGGTGCACAAGCCAGTTCACTCTCGAGTGCTGGTCCCAAGCCGTCTTTAGTATAACGGAAGTGAGGGGATGGATACAGGGTTCCTGCGCAGTTTGGAATTTGATTTTAGTAATTTCCAGGTCTGGATAAGTATGGAAAAAGGAAATTAGAGTATGGAGAAGTATTTGTGTTTCTAGACTTTTGCCACTACATTGTACATTGAAATGTAGCCTAAAATTCAGATAAAATGTTTAAATCAGATAATTTTGTTGTTGTATTTAGTCGAGCAAAGACATACAGCACTGTGATTTGGTTCTGTGTTGAATTAGTGGAGGTGGTCTATTAGGTCCCCAACATTGGTGGGCACAGTTCCGCTAACTGCTAATTAGCGAAGATAACATTTTTGTTAGTGGATAAGCTTTTCAGCTCACTTCAAAAACCAGTAGCGGACTAATCAGCTTCCACTAAATTTAGTTCAGTTAATTTTCAGTCCGCTAATGTTTTTTTTGTTTTGTTTTGTTTTTTGTTTTTTTTTGCTGGCATAGATAGTAAAGCCATGTGTTCAAAAACATTTGTATACCTTAAAATTATAGGTGTTAGTTCCTGTCTGTTACATGTTTTGCAGCAGTCAGGCAGCTGTGAGGAGCTGAGTTCAACTCTACCCCAGCAGAACAGGCCTGGCTGCGAGGCTGCTACAAAGAAGAAAAAAAAAGTAATTTACATTAACAGAAACAGATGCAATAAGACATTATGGGAAAATGAGCCTCCTCTGATCACTGGTTGGTTGGTTTATTTGTAAAAACCAACACACAAGTTACTGTAACGTGTGTGTTGGTTTTTACAAATGAATGTGTATTTGTAAATATGTCATTTTTTTAATTTGTTAAAAAAAGGCATTTGCAAAACTGAAAATTCTATTTAAGTGTGTGATTCTGAAAAAAGCGACAGTGTGACCATCCAGTAGATGGTCAAAATGCATAGAACACTGCCATCTACTGGATGGTAGTATGAATAGCAGCGAACAATCGCATGGTCACTTTTTCAGAATCACACACTTAAAGTTTTGCAAATGCCTTTTTTTCCACACTGAAGTGGCGTCCAAATGCTCCCGTGAACGTGAGCTTGCGATATTACTCCAGTAAACAACAGACCAAAGTAAAATGGCTCCCATTGGCAAAGCTCCCACATTGTAGAAAAGAAAAGTTTTACAGTAACGTTACAGTAGTAGAAGAAACGGTGAACACAAAAAAAAAGGTTCATGCTAGCAAAAGTCCTGCGTCGTGAAGGGAACAGCTTTATCTTTGGAAGACAAGGTGAAAGTCATTCGTTTGAATGAAAAGCAAAAGGTTCCAGAAAGTTAGCTGCTGATTTCAGTTTTGTTAAAACGCAAATCCAAAACATTACCAAGAACAAAGATTTGATCCTGGCACAGTGGTAAGGTGGTGAAAATGCTGATCGCAAAATTGTGAAGGCAAGATGCTGTTTGCGTAGTTTTGCCCAGCCAGAGGTAAAAATATTCCTTTGACAGGAAAACTTATCCAGGACAAAGCAACACTGATTTCTTTGGAGTTGGGGTGTGTTGATTTCAGTGCAAGCAACGGTTGGCTTCACTGTTTTCAAGCCAGGCACAACATAAAATGTTCAGTGGTGAGGCTGCTGACGTGGATGAAAAAGTGGTTGATGACTGGTCAAAACAGTTGAGAGATGTCTGTGCTGGTTATGAAGATGACATTTTCAACTGCTGTGAAACAGGGTTGTTTTTCAGGACTCTTCCATCCAAGTTGTTATTTATCAGAGATGACATTTGCAAAGGTGGAAAACTGGCAAAAGAAAGGACCACTGTTCTGTTGGCAGCAAGTGCCAATGGGGAGAAACTTCAGCCATTGATGATTGGCAAGTTGAAAAATACTCAGTTTCAAGGGCTGCCATCACACATCACTCTGAATCGCATATGAGTCCAACCACAAAGCATGAATTTGTTTCATTGTTGGCACTTTAAAGGATTCTTGTGCTGTGGTGTTTTGGACTGAGAATGGGTTAAAGATTTTACATGCTTAACTGTTTCGTTAAGCACATTTTTTTCACGTTTGCACAATTTTGTTTCTTTGTCACTTTAAAGGATACAGTATGTACACTGTATACTGTAATTCTTGTGCTATGATGTTTTGGACTGAGTCTGAGCGGAAGACATGGTTTGTCTCTGAGTGTAGTCAATAAATCTGATCTGTTTTTCCCCATACAGTACTTCATGCTTATACAAATACAGTACAGTATGTTATCAAGTAAACATGCTGGATTTTGTCTCCCCCTCTACAAAGGCCACCCCTCTAATGTGGCCACTTTTACTCTGCAGTACAGGTGGCCTTAATAATGGGGGACCACCGTACTGTGCAATTTTGCTTTCCTACATTTTGTACCATTGCATGGTAGAGAAGCTTGAATCTTCGACTGGACTGGGTTGCTTGACGCAAGGACATTTCGCTTCAAATCGCAGAAGCTTCCTCAGCTAAAATTCTTACTCTGGAAGTCTGACTTCTGTCTGACTCTTGTAGAGACGAATGAACAGAAGCCAACAAAAGCTGGAGTTTTAAACCTAACCAGACCCCTCCTACTGAGAGGCAGACTGCTATAGGCTAGTGACTAAACAATAGCTCTAATTAGCAACTATTGTGCTCTAATTAGCACTCTCCTAATGACAGGACAGCTGTCCCTCCTAATGATGGGATGGATGCCTTTCTTGATGGCTCCCTTGATGACTCTCCTGATGAGGTGAATGACTCATTACCATGAACAAAAGACTGAAACTCCTTTGACCTGAGTACCCCATTGTAAACAGGGGACAAAGCGTGTCTCAGACCCCCTCCCCGGTTAAGGCTGGGATTCAAACGTTTCACAAAGAATGCCTCCTTGACCCCTCTCTCAAACCATTTCTTCTCTCTGGCTAATATTTTACCATTGCATGCCGTAACCACTGCATTCTCATGCTAGTGGCGATGGTGCTTAACTTAAAATCAAACATGGCGTGCTTGTTTTGGTGACAGATGATGATTGTAATACAAATAACTAATCCACTACACCATAAGCCATCTGGAGGCATTTGCAGTATTTGCTGGGACATCTCTAGCTGAAGTAGAAACTCTGTTGGATGAAGAGCGCGAAAAATTTCTGTCTCGATTTTCCTCTGGACTGAGGGAACTAGACGCCAGTCTATACACGAAGAAGTCAATGCACAGCATTGAGTACAGACTACATTATCAGGATAGTTTTTGAACTATCTGACTGTTTTTGCAAGTTGACTTGATTTTGGATTGGACTGCTGTTTTAATGTCCATGTTGGACTGTTTGGAACCTCTTGACCTTGAAGGACCAGTGACACACACCAAAATGTAAGTCACTTTTCTCTTATATTAAATGACACGGATATCCTGTTTGTGATATTCATGGACAGGATATCGAGGTGTAGTCGGGGGAGGAGGGTTTCCGGTCTGGTGGGCTCAGGGTCTCATCACTGCTTTTTGCAGATGATGTGGTCATGTTGGCTTCATCGGCCGGTGACCTCCAACACTCACTGGATCGGTTCGCAGCCAAGTGTGAAGCGGTTGGGATGAGGATCAGTACCTCTAAATCTGAGGCCATGGTTCTCAGCAGGAAACCGGTGGATTGCCTACTCCAGATAGGGAATACGCCCTTGCCTCAAGTGAAGGAGTTCAAGTACCTCGGGGTCTTGTTCACGAGTGAGGGGACAGTGGAGCGTGAGATTGGCCGGAGAATCGGTGCAGCAGGGGCGATGTTGCATTCACTCTACCATACTGTTGTGATGAAAAGGAAGCTGAGCCAAAAGACCAAGCTCTCAATCTACTGGTCAGTCTTCGTTCCTACTCTCACCTATGGTCATGAGGGTTGGGTCATTACCGAATGAACTAGATTGCAGGTACAAGCGGCCGAAATGGGCTTCCTCAGGAGGGTTGCTGGTGTCTCTCTTAGAGATAGGGTGAGAAGTTTGGTCATCTGTGGGGAGCTCGGAGTAGAGTCGCTGTTCCTTTGTGTTGAAAGGAGCCAGCTGAGGTGTTTCAGGCATCTGGTAAGGATGCCCCCTGGGCGCCTCCCTAGGGAGGTGTTTCAGGCACGTCCATCTGGGAGGAGACCCCGGGGAAGACCTAGGACTAGGTGGAGAGATTATATCTCCACACTGGCCTGGGAATGCCTCGGGATCTCCCAGTCAGAGGTGGTCAATGTGGCCCGGGAAAGGGAAGTTTTGGGGTCCCCTGCTGGAGCTGTTGCCCCACGGCCCGAACCCGAATAAGCGATTGAAGATGAGTGAGTGATGACACAGATCTGTTTTAGGCATTATATAAAGCAAATAATGATTTTTTTTTATTTATTAGTGCAATGGAAAGAATATTTCATTCGGTGAAAGATTGAATGTTCCATTCAGTGAGGTGCAGCTGAGCAAAAAAAAAAAAAAAAAATTCATGTTGTAGTATGAGTGTTGAGTAGAATTTTGATGAGGAAAAAAATTAATTTACGCCATTTTGGAATATGACTAAAATAACAAAATGTGGAAAAAGTGAAGCACTGTGAATACTTTAGGGATGCACTGTATAGGGAAACTGATGTTGAGGAAGGCCAAAGAGGAGGTCTGTGGATGTGCTGAGTGTTGATATGTAGGTGACTGGTGTGACAGAGGAACATGCAGTGGACAGATGAGTTTTGAGATGACAATCTGCTATGGTGACCCATAACAGAAGCGTCACAAGAAGACGATGACCTATTATTTGGCAGCCAGCTGTAAGCTATTATTGGAATGCATATAAAAAAAAAATCAGTCCAAGATGAAGTGCTTGTGGGTGAGTGTTTTCCATTTGTGTTTATTCTGTGTAACCACCAGGTGTTGTTGTGTGGGCCCATTGGACCTAAACTTCATGAGATGCTGAATGATCAGATTGTTGTACCCCCAGATTCTCTTCAGGAGACAGATGAATATCATCTCATCCTGGAGTATAAAGCAGGTAAAGATGCAAAGGACGGGAAATCTATATTTTCCTTGAAGCCTGTTCTAAAGTCAGAATCATCTGTGTATTTTTGTCAGATTGATCTGTATCAATTTATTTTTGTTCATTTTTTTGGTCACACATTGCATCTGAAATATCCTGTGCTGGTGAGAATGCACGACGCTGCGAGACGTCAAGGCAGGGATGGCCCATCAATGACTTTTGTTCACAATGCCGAAGTATACAAACAGCGGTTTGGAAAGCTTTTCATTTATTTCTCTGAATGATGACAATGAAACAATCCAAATTGATGAGACTTTGAGAGTAGAGAACCCAGGCGGTGTTCAGCCTTACATGTTCGAGTCAGAATAGTCAGAAGGAGAAGATTCAGACGATGAATTGGACAAAAACAATGACAGTGACCATAGTGGGGAAGCCAGGGACTTGTAAGATCTGTATTGGTCAGTAAATTGGTTGTGTAAATCATTAATGCTGTTTTCCCAACCATCGTTTTCAGTCAGTATCGCTGTGGACCTCAGGGCCTTGAAGTTTCATGTTGAAATAGCTGTATGGCCAAATGAATCATCTGGCAGACTGCATCTACAATATATGTCCAAAACGATGTTACTGTTTCATAGGTAAATAACACACATCCTTGAAATAAAATATCCTTTCCTGATTATGCGGGGACATTATGACCGATGGCCATATTGACTAATTTTCTTATATACGTCTGTCAGAATGGATCAGTTTGCTGCTATATAGCCATTCCCATCACATGTCACTGTAAACAACAGAGAAGGGGAGTGAGACAGATAAGACAGGTAGACCCCCAAAGGCCATTTATCTACTATACAGCATATCCATTTGCACATGTTCCGAATGATGACGACAAACCTGAAAGGCTTCCTGTTTCCTCATGGCTGAAGTCATTTCTGTCAGGTCTGCACTCCCGCTTTTGTCCAGTGTTGCGCATGTATCTTCAAGCTAAATGCCGGAGGTGGCGTCCTTCAGGAACTTGGCTAGTCCCATGTTCTACTTGTTTATGTAGCTGTCCTCAGAGAAATGGCAACTACATATGGTACAGCTCTTTTGTGGGACCATCCCAGTCCTTTTGCTTCCTCCTTGACAAATTGTGCCCATGCATCTTGTAACTTCTTCTCTGCGAGCAATTTGTAAAGGCACCTCCAGTTTCAGGCTCATCTCCTAATACAGACTCCACATACCTTGGTGATTCAAAATACCTGAATTGTTACTTCATATAAGCCACGTGAAGAGCAGAACAGTGGAGAACAAATGTAAACACAAACCAGTGTCCTGAGTTTGCTATATGGCGGACTGTTAATCCAGCCAATCTGCTCTCTGTTATGATGTCACACACTTACCGACCTACGTTGCACCTGACTGCCCATAACCGTAGAGCGAACGGTAACTTTAAATGCTTGAAGTGACCACTTGCAGCCATTTATGACTTATTCACAATAGTTTGTTGATTTGTCTATTTGAATGCATGTGGCCTTTAAATATTCATGAAATATGGCACCATGCTTGTCTGTCTGTAGGTGAGCAGTGGGGTTCAAGTCACGCACCTCAAGCCAGTCGCTTCATCTTATCTCATGATGTATCCAACGGTGAGATGAGCTCACTGGAGACATTTATGGCTGCACTGGATGACTTCCAGCCCGACCTGGTAGTTCTGTCTGGGCTCCACATGATGGAAGGACAAGGGAGACAGCTGTGGGAGGAGCGTCTGAAAGATGTGCGTGTGAATGTGGTTTCTGTGATTTCTCTGTTTGGGATTTTTACCAGTGTTAGTCATATTTTAAACACTACCAGTGCTGGCACCAATTACTATTTTTTAATTAAATGAAGTACAACACAAAGGCCAAATACATTAAAGGGAAATTATGTGATTTTTTTTTTTTTTTTTTTTTTTTTATCCTGAGCTCTATTTTTTTAATGTTTTGGGTTTGATCCTTCACGAAGGACAACTATTTCAATCATAGCAATACTAATTTGGTATGCAAACATCATGGGCTAAATGACTGCTGTTTGCGGACGATGTGGTTCTGTTGGCTTCATCAAATCAGGACCTTCAGCGTGCACTGGGGCAGTTTGCAGCCGAGTGTGAAGCGTCCGGGATGAAAATCAGCACCTCCAAATCCGAGGCCATGGTTCTCGACTGGAAAAAGGTGCTTTGCCCTCTTCAGGCCGGTGGAGTGTCCTTGCCTCAAGTGGAGGAGTTTAAGTATCTCAGGGTCTTGTTCACACAGAGACGGATGGAGCGTGAGATCGACAGATGGATCAGTGCAGCATCTGCAGTGATGCGGTCGCTGTATCGGACCGTCACGGTGAAGAGAGAGCTGAGTAGGGGGGCAAAGCTCTCGATTTACCGATCGATCTACGTTCTGATCCTCACCTATGGTCATGAGATTTGGCTCATGACCGAAAGAACGAGATCGCGAGTACAAGCGGCCAAGATGAGTTTCCTCCGCAGGGTGGCTGGGCGCTCCCTTAGAGATAGGGTGAGGAGCTCGGTCACTCGGGAGGAGCTCGGAGTCGAGCCGCTGCTCCTCCATGTCGAAAGGAGCCAGTTGAGGTGGCTCGGGCATCTTTTCCGGATGCCCCCTGGACGCCTCGCTGGAGAGGTGTTCTGGGCACGTCCCATCTGGAGGAGGCCCCGGGGAAGACCCAGGACATGCTGGAGGGACTACGTCTCTCGGCTGGCTTGGGAACGCCGTGGGGTTCCCCCAGAGGAGCTGGGGGAGGTGTGTGTGGATCGGGAGGTCTGGGCGGCTTTGCTTGAGCTGCTGCCCCCGCGACCTGACTCTGGATAAGTGGAAGAAAATGGATGGATGGATGTAATTTTATGGGGTATGCTAAAAACACACAGTAAACCACTTGTCTCCAATGAGCAGGTGAAAATGACAATAGAAGTGTCGTGTTTCAAAACAACTATTATACAGTTAGCCTCTTACCTTAGCCTTGTGCCTGTTCAGAAGCTCCAGTCTCCACTGAGTCATTACAAGTTGATGATGTTCTCCTTTGAACAGCAATGAACATATCACATCTTCAGCTGTGACAAGAAACTGTTTATTCTGATTGCTCCTATTTTTAGCTCGCCCTGTACAATTACATTATGCATCCTTTTAGCCCGTGATGGTGTTTTGGTTATAAATCAGTGCTGCACTCATTTAAAATCATATTTGTACCAAGTGAAAAGATGAATCTCAGAAGCATAAAAATAGAGCCCAGGTTGAAAAATCACAGAATTCCTCTTTAAGTTTGAAATAGCTTCTGACAGTACAATTGTCAAAGTTTATAGATTTCATTTTCATTTCCTCTCAAGGTTCAACAAGTAGAAGATGTTAATTGCTCACAGAAAATGTTGCTCTGGGGCATTCATGTGTCTTTGATTGAAAGGACACTAACTTTGTCCAAGATCTTGTCTTACCGGTTGTGTTGGATTCTTCTTTGCAGGCAGTGGCAGCCATATCTGACATTCGTAAAGACATTCCCATCCATCTTGAGCTGGCAAGCATGACCGACAAGGACTACATGAACAGCATCATGCAGGAGGTACATGACAAAAGCAACATTGGATATGTTTTATGTTCCAGCCACTGCCATTAGTAACGGACTCTTGCTTGGGTTCAGTAGAGCTTGTAAAGGACACTTTCTGTGTGTTCTCTTGCGTTTTCTGCCATGGCTTCAACAAGTTATCCCCTCGAAGTATGTTCAAAGTGTAGCTTGAATGAAGTTCTTGTTGATTTTTTTAATTGTATTCAGGACCAAACTTGCTAATATTATTGATAAGATAAGAGCATGCAAACTGCCAGCAGCTGTGGTGCAAAATCACAGTCAGTGATAATTAATTATTCATAAAATGTGTATAAAAGTACACATCATTTGTCATTTTAAAAAAGCATCATAGTAAAACTCATAAATATAACCATATAAAACTAGCACAGTAAAAGTCATCAAACACCATAATAAAATCGTCAATCAATAAAAATCACCATAAAATAACACCACCACCATAAAAAACACCATAAAAATCACTGTATTCCTTTGAAGTAATAACACTTGGAGCATTTACCACATGATGAGGGATGCTGTTCCACAAAGTTACCACTAAATATAAAATATTTTCTTGAGTCATATTTGCACCTGAGAAATGTGAGAGTGACTTCTCAAACATAAATAAACTGTATTTTGGAAAAAAAAAATACGGCCTGAAAAAATTGGTCTGTGTGTGTGTATGTATATATATATATATATATATATATATACACTCAACAAAAATATAAACGCAACACTTTTGGTTTTGCTCCCATTTTGTATGAGATGAACTCAAAGATCTAAAACTTTTTCCACATACACAATATCACCATTTCCCTCAAATATTGTTCACAAACCAGTCGAAATCTGTGATAGTGAGCACTTCTCCTTTGCTGAGATAATCCATCCCACCTCACAGGTGTGCCATACCAAGATGCTGATTAGACACCATGATTAGTGCACAGGTGTGCCTTAGACTGCCCACAATAAAAGGCCACTCTGAAAGGTGCAGTTTTGTTTTATTGGGGGGGATACCAGTCAGTATCTGGTGTGACCACCATTTGCCTCATGCAGTGCAACACATCTCCTTCGCATCATCCGTGAAGAGAACACCTCTCCAACGTGCCAAACGCCAGCGAATGTGAGCATTTGCCCACTCAAATCAGTTACGACGACGAACTGGAGTCAGGTCGAGACCCCGATGAGGACGACGAGCATGCAGATGAGCTTCCCTGAGACGGTTTCTGACAGTTTGTGCAGAAATTCTTTGGTTATGCAAACCGATTGTTTCAGCAGCTGTCCGAGTGGCTGGTCTCAGACGAACTTGGAGGTGAACATGCTGGATGTGGAGGTCCTGGGCTGGTGTGGTTACACGTGGTCTGCGGTTATGAGGCTGGTTGGATGTACTGCCAAATTCTCTGAAACGCCTTTGGAGATGGCTTATGGTAGAGACATGAACATTCAATACACGAGCAACAGCTCTGGTTGACATTCCTGCTGTCAGCATGCCTATTGCACACTCCCTCAAATCTTGCGACATCTGTGGCGTTGTGCTGTGTGATAAAACTGCACCTTTCAGAGTGGCCTTTTATTGTGGGCAGTCTAAGGCACACCTGTGCACTAATCATGGTGTCTAATCAGCATCTTGGTATGGCACACCTGTGAGGTGGGATGGATTATCTCAGCAAAGGAGAAGTGCTCACTGTCACAGATTTAGACTGGTTTGTGAACAATATTTGAGGGAAATGGTGATATTGTGTATGTGGAAAAAGTTTTAGATCTTTGAGTTCATCTCATACAAAATGGGAGCAAAACCAAAAGTGTTGCGTTTATATTTTTGTTGAGTGTATATATATATACCAGTGGTGGGCACAGATAACCAAAAAATTAACTTCGATAACAGATAATCAGATAACTGAAAAGTTATCTATGATAAAGATAAAACGACAAACCGCCCAAAAATGTATCGGAAGTTACAGATAACCGATAAATTCCAGTATTGTCTCTGGTACACTTGCAACTACTAACAAGCTGATTTTGAGTTTTAACACCAGGATCGCTTCTGGAAGCATCAAAAGCAACAACAGACCCAAACAATGAGTCAGCACTTCTGTCTTTGAACATCTTGCCCCCTGCTGGAATCTCCTGTTTACTACATGGCTTCCAGCACAGAAACAAGCTGAGAGGAGCCATAAAGCTCAACTCTCTACTCAGTCACAATGCTCCAGTCAGGCGGAGGTCTTGGAAAATAAAGCAATACTGAGTTATGGTTTGGTGTATAAATAAAATGAATACTGATAGAATAACTCCATTAATGTCAGTTCTGTCATTTGTACAAAGTTAAAATATAACATATATCCAGCACAGAAGCAAGCTGAGAGGAACCATAAAGCTCAACTCTCTACTCAATCACAATGCTCCCGTCAGGCGGAGGTCTTGGAAAGTAAAGCAATGCTGAGTTATGGTTTGGTGTATAAATAAAATTAATACTGATAGAATAACTCCATTAATGTCAGTTCTGTCATTTGTACAAAGTTAAAATATAACATACATCTTTTAATGTTGAATAATGCACTAATTCTGAAGTTTTGTAACAAACAGACAGATCGCAAAGGATTCCGGGTAAAATGTGCCTCTGCTAAACACTGGTTGGTTGAGTCATTCATTATATAAACCATCATGTTAATGTGACGTGTGTCATGTGTTGGTGTTTACAGATAAATGTGCTTTTGTAAAATATTAATATTTTTTATTTGCAAAAACAGGCATTTTCAAAAAAAAAAAAAAAAAAAAAAAGCCAAGTTGTAATTAGATAACCATCTGATATAGCCGGTGTCAAAAATAAATAAAACGCTGCCATGATTTACTAGCTGGTGCCAGATGTTCAGTACTTAAGCTGGGTTTACACTCTGCGAGTTTTGGCCCTTTTTTAGTTGATTTTTTTCATTTGTGCGAGAATTTTTTGGATCGCACCGAGTTTCAGGTTAATCGTACATCCTGCATCGTTTAGTATACATGGAGTAACGAGCTGCGTTTAACATCTCACGACCACCTCTCGCATTGTGCCTGTGCAAACACCGCAGACCTGTCTTGTAATGTTTTTTTTGTTTTGTTTTTTAAACTTTGATGTCTCACATCGAGAGTTTTTGTAAATTAAGTTTGAAAAAAAAGCTTCTGTTTATGTTTTGCTTCTGGAAACATGAGTCCGACGTGTGGTTTTTGAATGTACAATGTGTGTGAGAACATAAATCGTGCGCTCTGAACTTTTACACCGCGCGGTTCTGTGGTATAGTTTTAGCTGGAACCGAGTACAGTGATTGAAAATATCAGCCCAGCTTCAGTTTGAATACTACCATGAACACTACTGGTCAGTAGATGGCAGTAGAGACCGTGAAAACTTGCCAAAACAAAATTCCAGATAATCTGTGTCTGCTGCTACTCTGCTACATTTAAGAAGCGTGGAATTTAATAAACGCAAACACAATAACGTCTATAAACCCAGAGAATATATTCACAAGAGTTTTAGGCACTAGAGTTTAATGCTGTTACCCGTGGAGCCTGATCAGTCTCAAATGCATTTTTCATGTTGTGAATGTACTGAAATTATCCTTTACCCATAATGCACCTGAACACAGCATGTGAACACTAAAACCATAAACATTAGCGCATTACTTTAAAACTAAACCATATATCTGATATTTTCACTTTATAAAACTTCAGATTTAAATAACTTGTCCGAAATGAGTTTGGTTAAAATTTGAACTATAAATTAAAAATGTATGCCTCTGGACGACTTGGGTGATATTGCCATCATATCAGTATGGGGTTAAGAGAAATGAGTTTTTTGTGTGTGTGACCAGCTCTCCTTTGCCTGCAGAGGATAGTGCGGTTTCTTCTAGAAGCAGCTCTCCTCTTTTTGCAGAGGGTAGAACTACACATTTGCTACAAAACATTTAACAGGTAGGTGTTCAACTGATTTTAAATTTTATAAGAGTTTGTAGCTGTTCAGCTTTGTTTACCACGTTACCGGTCTAAAAATTATCGGACAAAAATTTATCGGAAGATAATTAGTCTGATAATGGTTTTCAAAGTTATCTGAAAAGATAATCTGATAATGAAAACATTTATCAACAATTATCGGTTATCGGATTATCGGAACTGTGCCCACCACTGATTTATACTATGGTCAGTGAGAATTCCATGTCTAACTGGCGTGCACAAGTAGTTCGGCGAGTTAAGTCACTGTTATAATCACTCCACTCTGGTCGTCACCGTAGCAGCACGCAGATCAGCTGTGTTTTGACAGGTGAATGACAGAAACGAGATAAAACATGGATTTCCAAGTGAATTTTAATATTTTTGGCCAAAATAAAACGTTTGAGGAATGGAAAGAGGAGGAGAACAAACGAGAAGAACAGCAAAAGCAACGGGGTAAAGATTTAACATCGGACGAACTGGACAAGATTGAAGACGGGAAAGAAGAAGAGAACCTCTCTCAGTGGCCACAGAGCTCTGTGGCTGCGGTATACCCAGACCCTGCGGCGCTGTGGATTTTTCCGCAAGAAGTCTATCCTTGCAGGCTGCCAGAGCGGTCCGCATCAAAACAGTGAGCGTAGTCTCTGGACCTGTTGCCAGAATTGGCCGGAGCTCCACACAGCAGAGAAGGGGCTGGTGTGAGTGACCCACTGCGGCATTTACTGAGCCCGCAGACTCGGTAAGCGCATCGGAGGCAAAATATCTTGAGACTGGCATAAAGTCGTCCCAAATACTTACGCATTTTTATCAAATTCTCTTAAATAAATATTTGTGTGTTAGCTCACTGTGTGGGACCATGGTATAAGCAGATTAAACAACTCTAAGCCGTGCATTATACGGTTTGAATGCACTTCGCGGAGTAACACCACTCCGCTTCGCATTGTGGTGTTTTAGACTCTGCGTCGTGCATTCAAACCGTATAATGCACGGCTTCTTGTTGTTTAATCCTTTTATATAAAGAAATATTGGCTGGCATCAATCTTGGAGATCCTGATATTGTTCCAGAAGAACCACATTCTTTTGCGGAAAAACAAAACTCATTGTTAAGAACAATTCACATTTTATTTTCAGTCATAAATTATTTTGATATCACTGAGGTATCACACAGTCAATACGATGAAATATGCATCACAGTCAATACAATGCATATACATATTTCAGTCCACACAAATCAAAGAAAATATGAGAGGCATCGTGAAGGACCTGACACCTGCCTTCAGTTTCTATCAAGGTGACAAAACTGTGGAAAAATCACCAGCAAGCCCAGTGGGTTTATATATTACATGATTTAAATCAACATGAAAGTTTTATAAAATAGTATTTAGAGTAAAACAAAAAGTATCAGTATTTACAGAATTGATTGAGTTAAATTTGTAAAATCAGTATAAACACAGAAAGGTGAATATATCAATGATACACAGATGACACAATAAAACAAACACTTATTTCCATTGTGGTCCATGTGAAGCTAAAACTTGACAACACTGAGGAGCTCAATGAAACGTAAAGATTGCAAAGACATTATAATCTCATCAGTTAATGTAACTAGCAATAACTGTGTTGTGTGTGTGTGTGTGTGTATATATATATATATATATATATATATATATATATATATATATATATGAGGTCTATTAGAAAAGTATCCGACCTTATTATTTTTTTCAAAAACCATATGGATTTGAATCACATGTGATTACATCAGACATGCTTGAACCCTTGTGGGCATGCGAGAGTTTTTTCACGCCTGTCGGTTACGTCATTCGCCTGTGGGCAGTCTTTGAGTCGCCCACCCTCTTGTCGTTTTTTCATTGTTTAGGAATGGCTCAGAGACTGCTGTTTTGTTTGATCAAAATTTTTTCAAAACTGTAAGGCACTGAGTGGACACCATTCGATAAATTCAGCTGGTTTTTGGTAAAAATTTTAACGGCTGATGAGAGATTTTGGTCTGGTAGTGTCGCCGTAAGGACGGCCCACGGCGCCTGACGGCGATCTTTGCTTCGGGGCGGCAGCGTCTCACCGTTTCAAGTTGAAAACTTCCACATTTCAGGCTCTTTTGATCCAGGAAGTCGTCAGAGAACAGAGAACTTTCAGAAGATGTCGGCATGAGGAGTTTATTCGTACATTACATTGTTAACGGACATTTTGTAATGAAAGAACGTGCGGGCAGAGTCGCATGTCGGGCCGGACCCGACCGCGGGAGGTCGCGATAGGAAAAACACCTCCGTTGGAAACCTTAATGGGCAAGTTGTAACATGCCCAAGCTGTTAAACAATTTCTCAGTTACCCACTTGTTGAAAGCCATCAAAAGCCGCCTGAATTTTACAAATGGTTTTCAACACGGAGGTGTTTTTCCTGTCGCGGCGCACACAGATTTGCCGAGTCGTCACGAAAACAACTCGGCGAATTTGCGCGCACGTCTTTAATTAAAAAATGTCCTTAAACAGTGGAATGTCCGCATAAAGCCCTCATGCCGGCCTCTTCAGAATCTTCTCTGTTCTCTCACGACGTCCTGGGTGAATTAAGCCTTAAATTAGGATGTTTTCAGCTCGAAACAGGCCGACGACGGCACCTGGAAGCGCTGCACGACGTCCTGCTCTGTGGGAAGTCCTTACAGCGACAGAAACACCCCATAATCTCTCATCAGCCATTAAACTTTTCACCGAAAACCAGCTTAATTTCAAGAATAGTGTCCACTCGGATATTCCTCACAGGTCCAGAAAAAATGTTGATAAAGCAACGCGCGCCGTCTCGAGCAGCGTGTGAAACAAAGGAATTCAGCCGAGAGGACGGGACCACATCTCACTCAAGGCCTGCCCACAGGGAAATGATGTCACCGACACGCATGAAAAAACTCATGCATGCGCATGAGGGTTCAAACATGATTGGTGTAATCGCACGTCATTCAAATCCATATAGTTAAAAAAAAAACTAAAAGGGTCGGTTTATTATCTAATAGACCTCGTGTGTGCGTGTGTGTGTGTGTGTACATATATATATATATATATATATATATATACACTCAACAAAAATATCTATGAAATCCATCATAAGATGTCTAAATGGCCCATCAGGGACCGGAATGTGGGCTAAAGGGGCTGTGAATGATTTCCGGACATTGTACTGCACACATACCTCACACTCATTCAACAAACGGTCCACCGTAGCCGCCATATATGGTGACCACCAGACAGCTTTTAGTTTGTTCATACACTCAACAAAAATATAAAAGCAACACTTTTGGTTTTGCTCCCATTTTGTATGATATGAACTCAAAGATCTAAAACTTTTTCCACATACACAATATCACCATTTCCCTCAAATATTGTTCACAAACCAGTCTAAATCTGTGATAGTGAGCACTTCTCCTTTGCTGAGATAATCCATCCCACCTCACAGGTGTGCCATATCAAGATGCTGATTAGACACCATGATTAGTGCACAGGTGTGCCTTAGACTGCCCACAATCAATCAATCAATCAATCAGTTTTATTTATATAGCGCCAAATCGCAACAAACAGTTGCCCCAAGGCGCTTTATATTGTAAGGCAAGGCCATACAATAATTACGTAAAAACCCCAACGGTCAGAACGACCCCCTGTGAGCAAGCACTTGGCGACAGTGGGAAGGAAAAACTCCCTTTTAACAGGAAGAAACCTCCAGCAGAACCAGGCTCAGGGAGGGGTAGTCTTCTGCTGGGACTGGTTGGGGCTGAGGGAGAGAACCAGGAAAAAGACATGCTGTGGAGGGGAGCAGAGATCAATCACTAATGATTAAATGCAGAGTGGTGCATACAGAGCAAAAAGAGAAAGAAACACTCAGTGCATCATGGGAACCCCCCAGCAGTCTAAGTCTAAAGCAGCATAACTAAGGGATGGTTCAGTCCCCTGATCCAGCCCTAACTATAAGCTTTAGCAAAAAGGAAAGTTTTAAGCCTAATCTTAAAAGTAGAGAGGGTGTCTGTCTCCCTGATCTGAATTGGGAGCTGGTTCCACAGGAGAGGAGCCTAAAAGCTGAAGGCTCTGCCTCCCATTCTACTCTTACAAACCCTAGGAACTACAAGTAAGCCTGCAGTCTGAGAGCGAAGCGCTCTATTGGGGTGATATGGTACTATGAGGTCCCTAAGATAAGATGGGACCTGATTATTCAAAACCTTATAAGTAAGAAGAAGAATTTTAAATTCTATTCTAGAATTAACAGGAAGCCAATGAAGAGAGGCCAATATGGGTGAGATATGCTGTCTCCTTCTAGTCCCCGTTAGTACTCTAGCTGCAGCATTTTGAATTAACTGAAGGCTTTTCAGGGAACTTGTTGTGTGTTGGGGGGTGTGGCTGGATATTTTGGTGTTCTTTTCTTTTCTTTGCTCTTCAGGTGGCATGGAAACTGATTTGTCTGTGGAGAAGGTGCTGGCTGAAGAGTCCTCACCCTCATCAACATCATGTGTAGCACCTGTGACTGGTGCTCACATGCAACCTTAAAGACTTTCAGCTGAAGCAGATAATTGGATGGCGTTCTGCATTTAAGTCATGTGTGATTCAAGCAGAACTGCCGGGAACTCGACCTTGTGATGTTCGTTTGTGAGACGCTGAGGACCGCGCCTGGGTTTGACACATCGAGCCCGTGAAGCAGGGAAGGGTGAGGACACATGCTGTCAGCACACATCAAAGGTGATTAAGTGTTTGACTAATTGTTGATAGTAACTTGGTGTTTTGTTACACAGTATACTTGAATTGTGATGAGAATTGTGCAGCTTGCTTCTCACTGCTGTGGCGTGCGGATAAGTGATCCTCCACCTGTTGTGAGAAGCTGCTCTTTTGCATAAAGTTAAAAAAGATACAGACCTGAATGTGTTGCTGATAGCGTGTGTCTTTTGAAAGTTATTGTTGTAACTGCTGACTTACCTCACCTCTTCTTTGCTTCACAGAGAGTCAGTTTGTCGTGTCCACCTGGGGGGTGTTTGCCGGTGGTAGTGGGTCCAGGAGCGCCGGGCTTTGATCCTTGCGGGCGCTGGAGAGCGTACCAACAGTCACTCCACCAGAAGGACGCTATTTTTGTTTTTACACTTTTTAAGCACAGCGGGTGAAATAAATATATTGTTTTTGGAACCGCTTTTCTGGTTATTTGTAGCGCTGGGTTCCGTCTGACGCAGGTCCGCTCCTCAACCCGCGTCGACACATAACAGTAGTTCCCGGCCATTCCATAATGGACCCAGCGGCAGAAGCGGTTCCTTTTGCCGAAAAAGTTCAAGAACACTTGGAGAAAATATGGGAGCAATTACAGCATCTCGCAAACCAAATTAAACAAACAGACGCCCGTGTTACGGAGCTTGCAGCGCAAGCCGTTCCGCTTCCTGCTGCTCCAGCTGCGGCATCATCGATACTAGTGCAGATAACTCCGTCACCCAGAGATTCGGCGTCCGAACCGATTGTTTGTCGTCCGGAGCCTTTTGCGGTGATGCAATGTTCTCTGGTTTCTGCTCAGTCAGGTTGGAGCGCCGCAGCTTTACGAGGAATGTTTGTAGATGGGTTAAATGAGTCATTAAAAGACGAGCCGGCAGTCCGTGACGAGCCAAACAATTTAGATGAGCTAATATCGTTGGTGATTCGTCTAGATGATTGGATGAAGGAGCGTGGACGCGAGAGAGGACGCCCATCAGAGCGGGTTTTTTCATCTCGGGGCTTTCCCCGACACAGATCTGGGCCGCCTCTTCTTCGCCCCACTGAAGCTCCTCCGACGGGACCTCTGGCTCCTCCTGTTGACGAGCCCATGCAGCTCGGACCAGCAGAGATTACTGTATTGCCCCGACATGTAAGCGTCAAGAGAAATAATGGTGACGTATCTCCAAGTGTTCTGGGACAGGCAAAATAACACACATAAAAAAATTAAAAAAAAATCTAGCACGAGTAAATGTTTTGTTTTCTTTAAATAGGGGTTATAATTGTATGGGGAGTCAGAGGCGTATCTGGTGGAGTGATTGTTAGGCGGTTAGAAGTCTGCCTGGGCTCACTTAATTGTTAATTTTTTATGTGTTTTTAGGTATTTTCTGTTTGGGTTGTTGGGTCATTTTATTTTGTTGTTTTTTATTTCTCTACATCCCTAACCCCAACCTCACTTGCCCCAAGACCGTTTATCTTGTGGGTTGTGGGGTGGTGCAGGTTGGTCACGCTGAGCATTCTCAGAAGACCTCTGCACCTAGTGGGGTGGGTGTTAGAGGCGTTTTTCTTGGTTTGGTTAGGGCCCGGTTCCACTCCAGCCTCGGTGAGCCTTTGTACCGTTCGTCATTGGTGTTGCCGGGGTGTGGTGCAGCGGAGACTTACCTCAGTCGGAGGGGTGGGCCGATCTGTTGCCGTTCACCATTTCGGTAGTTCCGCCCCTCCCGAGAGGCTGGGGTATGGTCGAGTTGGGGCACCGGACGTATTTCCGGTTCTCTGCTGCACCTTGGGGTTGGAGCTGGGTTAGTTTTTTCCTGTTCCCTTCTCCGGCTTAATGTTTTGTGCCGTTCGCCAAAGTTGAGCCGCCGAGGGGCTCTGGGAGGGACCTGGGGTCTTTCGGGGTGCCGGGGAGGGTAACAGGGTTTACGGTCGTTTTATATCCCCCCGGGGTTGTTTTTGGTAGTCCTCCGGGGGTTGATTTTTGATTTTGTTCTGTTTCCTTCCGGGTTCCACCTCCAGGGTTGATGGGACGGTCCTCTGGGGGGGAATTGGCTTGGGGCCAACTAGCCAAGTGTGACCGGGTCTGGGGTTCCG
The DNA here is from genome assembly GCF_902500255.1 of Thalassophryne amazonica. Lineage (NCBI taxonomy): Eukaryota > Metazoa > Chordata > Actinopteri > Batrachoidiformes > Batrachoididae > Thalassophryne > Thalassophryne amazonica. The sequence continues at coordinate 31,438,018 of NC_047110.1, read as the reverse complement.
GGGTTGTGGGGAGGGTACCTCCTGGGGTTGATGGTACGGTCCTCTGGGGTGCGCCGTTTGCTCCATGTACACCTGGGGACCTTTGTGGGATTATGGTTCTGGCTGTTCCTCCTGGAACTGGCGATGAAGGCCTTCTGGGGGGGGTTGGGCTCTGCAGGTCATTCTGGGGGGGTTGTTTGTTATTTTTCTTTTATGCATTTACGTTTGTATTGTGTTTGTGGGGCTGTGTTGGGTTTTTGCGTTTGGGAGTTTTTCTTTTCTTCCCGGGGTTTGATGGGACGGTCCCCTGGGGAGGTTTTGGGTGGGTTTTATGTTTTTTTTTTTTTCTGTGTGTTGAATTGTACTGGGGAATGTTTTGGGGCTTTTGTTGATGCCAGCCGGCCTTCCAGCTGCGGTGCCTGTCCTGCTGTCTGTGGTGGACCTTGGGAGCGTAGTGCTGTCTGCTTCCTGACGTGGACCCCGGAGGGGAGGTGCTGTTCTCGGGCCTGGTCTGTTCGGTCGCCGGGAGGCTTCCCGTTGATGGGGGGGTACTGTTGTGTGTTGGGGGGTGTGGCTGGATATTTTGGTGTTCTTTTCTTTTCTTTGCTCTTCAGGTGGCATGGAAACTGATTTGTCTGTGGAGAAGGTGCTGGCTGAAGAGTCCTCACCCTCATCAACATCATGTGTAGCACCTGTGACTGGTGCTCACATGCAACCTTAAAGACTTTCAGCTGAAGCAGATAATTGGATGGCGTTCTGCATTTAAGACATGTGTGATTCAAGCAGAACTGCCGGGAACTCGACCTTGTGATGTTCGTTTGTGAGACACTGAGGACCGCGCCTGGGTTTGACACATCGAGCCCGTGAAGCAGGGAAGGGTGAGGACACATGCTGTCAGCACACAACAAAGGTGATTAAGTGTTTGACTAATTGTTGATAGTAACTTGATGTTTTGTTACACAGTATACTTGAATTGTGATGAGAATTGTGCAGCTTGCTTCTCACTGCTGTGGCGTGCGGATAAGTGATCCTCCACCTGTTGTGAGAAGCTGCTCATTTGCATAAAGTTAAAAAAGATACAGACCTGAATGTGTTGCTGATAGTGTGTGTCTTTTGAAAGTTATTGTTGTAACTGCTGACTTACCTCACCTCTTCTTTGCTTCACAGAGAGTCAGTTTGTCATGTCCACCTGGGGGGTGTTTGGCGGTGGTAGTGGGTCCAGGAGCGCTGGGCTTTGATCCTTGCGGGCGCTGGAGAGCGTACCAACAGTCACTCCACCAGAAGGACGCTATTTTTGTTTTTACACTTTTTAAGCACAGCGGGTGAAATAAATATATTGTTTTTGGAACCGCTTTTCTGTTTATTTGTAGCGCTGGGTTCCGTCTGACGCAGGTCCGCTCCTCAACCCGCGTCGACACATAACAGAACTTTTAGGACAACCTGATAATAATGAATTACAATAGTCCAACCTAGAGGAAATAAATGCATGAATTAGTTTTTCAGCATCACTCTGAGACAAGACCTTTCTAATTTTAGAGATATTGCGTAAATGCAAAAAAGCAGTCCTACATATTTGTTTAATATGCGCACTGAATGACATATCCTGATCAAAAATGACTCCAAGATTTCTCACAGTATTACTAGAGGTCAGGGTAATGCCATCCAGGGTAAGGATCTGGTTAGACACCATGTTTCTAAGATTTGTGGGACCAAGTACAATAACTTCGGTTTTATCTGAGTTTAAAAGCAGGAAATTAGAGGTCATCCATGTCTTTATGTCTGTAAGACAATCCTACAGTTTAGCTAATTGGTGTGTGTCCTCTGGCTTCATGGATAGGTAAAGCTGGGTATCATCTGCGTAACAATGAAAATTTAAGCAATATCATCTAATAATACTGCCTAAGGGAAGCATGTATAAAGTGAATAAAATTGGTCCTAGCACAGAACCTTGTGGAACTCCATAATTAACCTTAGTCTGTGAAGACGATTCCCCATTTACATGAACAAATTGTAATCTATTAGATAAATATGATTCAAACCACCGCAGCGCAGTGCCTTTAATACCTATGGCATGCTCTAATCTCTGTAATAAAATTTTATGGTCAGCAGTATCAAAAGCAGCACTGAGGTCTAACAGAACAAGCACAGAGATGAGTCCACTGTCTGAGGCCATAAGAAGATCATTTGTAACCTTCACTAATGCTGTTTCTGTACTATGATGAATTCTAAAACCTGACTGAAACTCTTCAAATAGACCATTCCTCTGCAGATGATCAGTTAGCTGTTTTACAACTACCCTTTCAAGAATTTTTGAGAGAAAAGGAAGGTTGGAGATTGGCCTGTAATTAGCTAAGATAGCTGGGTCAAGTGATGGCTTTTTAAGTAATGGTTTAATTACTGCCACCTTAAAAGCCTGTGGTACATAGCCAACTAATAAAGATAGATTGATCATATTTAAGATCGAAGCATTAAGTAATGGTAGGACTTCCTTGAGCAGCCTGGCAGGAATGGGGTCCAATAAACATGCCGATGGTTTGGAGGAAGTAACTAATGAAAATAACTCAGACAGAACAATCGGAGAGAAAGAGTCTAACCAAATACTGGCATCACTGAAAGCAGCCAAAGATAACAATACGTCTTTGGGATGGTTATGAGTAATTTTTTCTCTAATATTTAAAATTTTGTTAGAAAAGAAAGTCATGAAGTCATTACTAGTTAAAGTTAAAGGAATACTCGGCTCAATAGAGCTCTGACTCTTTGTCAGCCTGGCTACAGTGCTGAAAAGAAACCTGGGGTTGTTCTTATTTTCTTCAATTAGTGATGAGTAGTAAGATGTCCTAGCTTTACGGGGGGCTTTTTTATAGAGCAACAGACTCTTTTTCCAGGCTAAGTGAAGATCTTCTAAATTAGTGAGACGCTATTTCCTCTCCAACTTACGGGTTATCTGCTTTAAGCTGCGAGTTTGTGAGTTATACCACGGAGTCAGACACTTCTGATTTAAAGCTCTCTTTTTCAGAGGAGCTACAGCATCCAAAGTTGTCTTCAATGAGGATGTAAAACTATTGACGAGATACTTTATCTCACAGAGTTTAGGTAGCTACTCTGCACTCTGTTGGTATATGGCATTAGAGAACATAAAGAAGGAATCATATCCTTGAACCTAGTTACAGCACTTTCTGAAAGACTTCTAGTGTAATGAAACTTATTCCCCACTGCTGGGTAGTCCATCAGAGTAAATGTAAATGTTATTAAGAAATGATCAGACAGAAGGGAGTTTTCAGGGAATACTGTTAAGTCTTCAATTTCCATACCATAAGTCAGAACAAGATCTAAGATATGATTAAAGTGGTGGGTGGACTCATTTACATTTTGAGCAAAGCCAATAGAGTCTAATAATAGATTAAATGCAGTGTTGAGGCTGTCATTCTCAGCATCTGTGTGGATGTTAAAATCGCCCACTATAATTATCTTATCTGAGCTAAGCACTAAGTCAGACAAAAGGTCTGAAAATTCACAGAGAAACTCACAGTAACGACCAGGTGGACGATAGATAATAACAAATAAAACTGGTTTTTGGGACTTCCAATTTGGATGGACAAGACTAAGAGTCAAGTTTTCAAATGAATTAAAGCTCTGTCTGGGTTTTTGATTAATTAATAAGCTGGAATGGAAGATTGCTGCTAATCCTCCGCCTCGGCCCATGCTACGAGCATTCTGGCAGTTAGTGTGACTCGGGGGTGTTGACTCATTTAAACTAACATATTCATCCTGCTGTAACCAGGTTTCTGTAAGGCAGAATAAATCAATATGTTGATCAATTATTATATCATTTACTAACAGGGACTTAGAAGAGAGATACCTAATGTTTAATAGACCACATTTAACTGTTTTAGTCTGTGGTGCAGTTGAAGGTGCTATATTATTTTTTTCTTTTTGAATTTTTATGCTTAAATAGATTTTTGCTGGTTATTGGTGGTCTGGGAGCAGGCACCGTCTCTACGGGGATGGGGTAATGAGGGGATGGCAGGGGGAGAGAAGCTGCAGAGAGGTGTGTAAGACTACAACTCTGCTTCCTGGTCCCAACCCTGGATAGTCACGGTTTGGAGGATTTAAGAAAATTGGCCAGATTTCTAGAAATGAGAGTTGCTCCATCCAAAGTGGGATGGATGCCGTCTCTCCTAACAAGACCAGGTTTTCCCCAGAAGCACACAATAAAAGGCCACTCTGAAAGGTGCAGTTTTGTTTTATTGGGGGGGGGATACCAGTCAGTATCTGGTGTGACCACCATTTGCCTCATGCAGTGCAACACATCTCCTTTGCATCATCCGTGAAGAGAACATCTCTCCAACGTGCCAAATGCCAGCGAATGTGAGCATTTGCCCACTCAAGTCGGTTACGATGACGAACTGGAGCCAGGTCGAGACCCCGATGAGGACGAAGAGCATGCAGATGAGCTTCCCTGAGACGGTTTCTGACAGTTTGTGCAGAAATTCTTTGGTTATGCAAACCGATTGTTTCAGCAGCTGTCCGAGTGGCTGGTCTCAGACGATCTTGGAGGTGAACATGCTGGATGTGGAGGTCCTGGGCTGGTGTGGTTACACGTGGTCTGCGTTTGTGAGGCTGGTTGGATGTACTGCCAAATTCTCTGAAATGCCTTTGGAGACGGCTTATGGTAGAGAAATGAACATTCAGTACACAAGCAACAGCTCTGGTTGACATTCCTGCTGTCAGCATGCCAATTGCACGCTCCCTCAAATCTTGCGACATCTGTGGCATTGTGCTGTGATAAAACTGCACCTTTCAGAGTGGCCTTTTATTGTGGGCAGTCTAAGGCACACCTGTGCACTAATCATGGTGTCTAATCAGCATCTTGATATGGCACACCTGTGAGGTGGGATGGATTATGTCAGCAAAGGAGAAGTGCTCACTATCACAGCAAAACCAAAAGTGTTGCGTTTATATTTTTGTTGAGTGTATATATATAATATTATGGAATCACCAGCCTTGGAGGATGTTCATTCAGTTGTTTAATTTTGTAGAAAAAAAGCAGATCACAGACATGACACAAAACTAAAGTCATTTCAAATGGCAACTTTCTGGCTTTACGAAACACTATAAGAAATCAGGAAAAAAAATTGTGGCAGTCAGTAATGGTTACTTTTTAGACCAAGCAGAGGGAAAAAAAATATGGACTCACTCAATTCTGAGGAATAAATTATGGAATCACCCTGTAAATTTTCATCCCCAAAACTAACACCTGCATCAAGTCACATCTGCTCGTTAGTCTGCATCTAAAAAGGAGTGATCACACCTTGGAGAGCTGTTGCAAGTGGACTGACATGAATCATGGCTCCAACACGAGAGATGTCAATTGAAACAAAGGAGAGGATTATCAAACTCTTAAAAGAGGGTAAATCATCACGCAGTGTTGCAAAAGATGTTGGTTGTTCACAGTCAGGTGTGTCTAAACTCTGGACCAAATACAAACAACATGGGAAGGTTGTTAAAGGCAAACATACTAGTAGACCAAGGAAGACATCAAAGCGTCAAGACAGAAAACTTAAAGCAATATGTCTCAAAAATGTACAACAAAACAAATGAACAAATGGGAGGAAACTGGAGTCAACATCTGTGACCGAACTGTAAGAAACCGCCTAAAGAAAATGTGATTTACATACAGAAAAGCTAAACGAAAGCCATCATTAACACCTAAACAGAAAAAAACAAGGTTACAATGGGCTAAGGAAACACAATCATGGACTGTGGATGACTGGATGAAAGTCATATTCAATGATGAATCTCGAATCTGCATTGGGCAAGGTGATGATGCTGGAACTTTTGTTTGGTGCCGTTCCAATGAGATTTATAAAGATGACTGCCTGAAGAGAACATGTACATTTCCACAGTCATTGATGATATGGGGCTGCATGTCAGGTAAAGGCACTGGGGAGATGGCTGTCATTACATCATCAATAAATACACAAGTTTACGTTGATATTTTGGACATTTTTCTTATCCCATCAATTGAAAGGATGTTTGGGGATGATGAAATCATTTTTCAAGATGATAATGCATCTTGCCGTAGAGCAAAAACTGTGAAAACATTCCTTGCAAAAAGACACATAGGGTCAATGTCATGGCCTGCAAATAGTCCGGATCATAATCCAGTTGAAAATCTTTGGTGGAAGTTGAAGAAAATCGTCCATGTCAAGACTCCAACCTGCAAAGCTGATCTGGCAACAGCAATCAGAGAAAGTTGGAGCCAGATTGATGAAGAGTACTGTTTGTCACTCATTAAGTCCATGCCTCAGAGACTGCAAGCTGTTATAAACACCAGAGGTGGTGCAACAAAATACTAGTGATGTGTTGGAGCGTTCTTTTGTTTTTCATTATTCCATAATTTTTCCTCAGAATTGAGTGATTCCATATTTTTTCCCTCTGCTTGGTCTAAAAAAGTAACCGTTACTGACTGCCACAATTTTTTTTTTCCTGATTTCTTTTAGTGTTTCATAAAGCCAGAAAGTTGCCATTTGAAATGACTTTAGTTTTGTGTCATGTCTGTGATCTGCTTTTTTTCTACAAAATTAAACAACTGAATGAACATCCTCCGAGGCCGGTGATTCCATAATTTTATATATATCTAATATATATAATTTACACTGGGATACCAATAAAATAAGTATAAATTGAGCAGAGAACAATAAGATCTCAATAAATTAAAATAAATAGCAACTGTATCCCTGTAGAAGTGTAGACAACAAATTACCACGTTTTGAACAAGAAAATAATGGACAAGAAGATAAGCTCGTCTTTTGGACCAGAAATCATATTAATAAATAAAAAGGTGGCATGAGGATGTTCCCTTAACTGACTGAATAAACTTAACTTTAACTGTCTTTTAAAAGTTGCCTTGTTGCTAATCGACTGCAAGATCTATATTTTATATGAGATATATTTTAGCTGAATAATTTCCCTTTCAACATAACTGGTTGTTTCCAAACCGTCGCAGCAATAACAGCATGGCACCGACACATTTTTATTTTGAGAGCAGCTTGACTTTGTTAGCGATAATAGGGGCAGCTACAAAATGTAAGACTCAGTAAATTATTCAGATTAATTGATCAAATCCTTTAACCTTATTTTGTGATGCTTAATATTGTCGATTCCCAGCAGAAATTTGAGTTTATAATACCTGTGAATGAAGCGCTGGATGCAGCGCAGAAGACCGGAAGTGAAGAACCCAGACTCCTCTCGCACATGCGTGGCACAGCCTCAGCCCAGAGATAAAGAGTTGGCATTCCATCTCTCTACTTCTATGAAAAATGTGACATCTTGAATGGATGCTGTGACTTGAAAACCCACACTTAAAAGGGACCAAGTGTGGGGAGGGCTGGAAGTTTGGACCAAACCCATGCCTAAATGTGCACCAACGTTGCGTTATCATGGATCATATGTTGTGTGGGCCGCTGAAGAGGAGGTACTGCTGGCCCACCACCACCAGAGGGCGCCCTGCCTGGAGTGTGGGCTCCAGGCACCAGAGGGCGCTGCCGCCTCACGAGAGCAGCCAGGGTGACAGCTGTCACTCATCACTGGACACAGCTGTTCCACTCAGCACGGAGGTATATCAGCAGGACGGCGTCTCCACCTCAGTGCCGAGATATCGCCTTGAGATAGAGGTAAACTACTCTGCAGCATATTCTGTATATTTGATAATACGTGTTAAACCTTTCAGGACAGCTGACTACCGAAAGCCAATTGCTTGGATAAGTACTCACCTTCCTGTTTTAACGTGACGAGAGGTGGAGGCGGCTTCTTCCCTCTCCGTGTTACTGGGTGCAGCCGCATCCACACCTGTGTGTTTGTTGCTCTCTCTTGCCAGCAGTACCGGATCCGACGAGCGGAGGCAGTGGCCACCTGGGACTTCGGGACTTGGCGGTTCCGGTATTTCCAGGGTTCGGTGGCAGAGGAGATCTGGGTGGTTCCGGTTCGACTCGGACGGACGTCTCCTACCTTCGAGCCTGCCCACACGACACCAGCAGAATTCGGCTTAATCCCAAATTGTTGATTGTTGTATTGGTTGTGCTCGTTTCACAACAGTAAAACTTGTTATTTACCTTCTCCATTGTCCGTTCATTTGCGCCCCCTGTTGTGGGTCCGTGTTCCTACACTTTCACAACAGGATATCTCGGCCAGCGTCATGGATCCCGAGGGGCGTCAACCGGCTGTTGAACGGCCAATGGAAGAACAGGACGCGCAGGCGTCCGCGGGAGGGGTAATCGGTGAGTTGCAGCGGATCCTCACCGCTTTCACGACTCGGTTGGATTGCATGACCGAGCAGAACGTCCTCCTGAACCGCAGGGTGGAGGCTCTCGCCGCGCAGGTGGAAGCGTGCCCCCCGGGCGCCGCTGCAGCTCTCCCTCCCGTAGATCCTGTGCGTAACGTTGACATTCCACTGGTTGTTCAACGACCTCTCCCTCCTTCCCCGGAAGCATACATAAGCCCTCCAGAGCCGTACGGAGGCTGTGTGGAGACGTGCGCGGATTTTCTGATGCAGTGTTCGCTCGTCTTCGCACAGCGTCCCGTTATGTACGCGACCGATGCTAGTAAAGTAGCTTATGTCATAAACCTGCTTCGCAGTGAGGCACGCTCTTGGGCTACAGCGCTCTGGGAGCAGAATTCACGGCTCCTTCTGACATACGATGGGTTTGTGAGGGGGCTCAGAACCGTGTTCGATCACCCTAATAGAGGAGAAACCGCTTCAACCGTGCTACTGTCAATGAGACAGGGGTGCCGGAGCGCAGCTGTTTATGCAGTCGACTTCCGCATCGCGGCTGCGAGATCCGGCTGGAATAACGCTGCCCTCCGCGCCGCCTTTGTAAACGGACTGTCTTTGGTTCTCAAGGAGCACCTGGTGGCTAAGGACGAACCGCGGGATTTAGACGGGCTTATCGATCTTGTCATACGGTTGGACAACCGGTTAGAAGAACGTCGGCGGGAACGAGACGAAGGGCGTGGCCGGGCACGCGCCGTCCCTCTCCCTTCCGGTTCCGACCGCGCTCCGCCTTCCCCACGCTCCACGGCCCCTGCGCTCCGTGGGGCCACAGCTCCCCCTACTGACGAAGCTATGGATACGAGTAGGGCAACATTTAGGGCACCAGCTGCACAGAGGAGACGGGCCCATGGAGCTTGTTTTGTTTGTGGTGCACTAGAGCACCATGTGAGAGACTGCCCCGAGCGGTTACAACACCAACGCCCGCCCCTAGAGACTGGGCTAGGGGTGGGTCGAGACATTCACGTGGGACACACCCACATTGCTACACGACTCCCAGTCACGATCCTGTATGAGGATTTAACCCTGAAGGCCCCAGCACTGGTGGACACGGGCTCTGAGGGGAATCTGTTGGACTGCAGATGGGCCAGGGAGATAGGGCTCCCTCTGGTGGCACTTACCTCGCCTGTGCAGGTTCGAGCACTAGATGGCTCCCTGCTCCCTCCGATCACACATAAGACACCACCTGTAACGCTGGTGGTGTCAGGAAACCACCGGGAGGTGATCGAGTTTTTTGTGACTCAGGCCACTTCCCGTGTGGTTTTAGGCTTTCCCTGGATGTTGAAGCACAACCCCCGGATTGATTGGCCGTCCGGGGTAGTGGTTCAGTGGAGCGAGACCTGCCATCGGGTGTGTCTAGGTTCCTCGGTTCCTCCCGGCTCCCAAGCTAAGGAGGAGGTCAGAGTCCCGCCCAATCTGGGGACGGTGCCGGTAGAGTACCACGACCTTGTCGACGTGTTCAGCAAGAATCTGGCGCTCACACTCCCCCCCCACCGTCCGTACGATTGTGCCATCGATTTGGTTCCAGGCAGTGGGTTCCCGTCCAGTAGACTGTACAACCTCTCACGGCCTGAGCGTGAATCAATGGAGACCTACATCCGGGACTCGTTAGCTGCCGGGTTGATCCGAAATTCCACCTCCCCGATGGGCGCAGGTTTCTTTTTCGTGGGTAAAAAAGATGGCGGACTTCGTCCATGCATCGATTATAGGGGGCTGAACGAAATCACGGTTCGCAACCGATACCCGTTACCCCTGTTGGATTCGGTGTTCACGCCCCTGCATGGAGCCAAGATTTTTACCAAGCTTGATCTTAGAAACGCGTATCATCTGGTTCGGCTCCGGAAGGGAGACGAGTGGAAGACGGCATTCAACACCCCCTTAGGTCACTTTGAGTACCTGGTCATGCCGTTCGGCCTCACAAACGCCCCCGCGACGTTCCAAGCCTTGGTTAACGACGTATTGCGGGACTTCCTGCACCGGTTCGTCTTCGTATACCTAGACGATATACTCATCTTTTCTCCGGATCCTGAGACTCATGTCCGGCATGTACGTCAGGTCCTGCAGCGGTTGTTAGAGAACCGGCTGTTTGTGAAGGGCGAGAAGTGTGAGTTCCACCGCACTTCTTTGTCCTTCCTGGGGTTCATCATCGCCTCCAACTCCGTCGCTCCTGATCCGGCCAAGGTTGCGGCGGTGAGAGACTGGCCCCAACCAACAAGCCGTAGGAAGTTGCAACAGTTCCTAGGCTTTGCTAATTTCTACAGGAGGTTCATTAAGGGCTACAGTCAGGTAGTTAGCCCCCTGACAGCCCTGACCTCACCAAAAGTTCCCTTCACCTGGTCGGATCGGTGCGATGCCGCGTTTAAGGAGTTGAAACGGCGCTTCTCGTCTGCACCCGTTCTGGTGCAGCCCGATCCTAGTCGCCAGTTAGTGGTTGAAGTGGACGCCTCGGACTCAGGGATAGGAGCCGTGCTGTCCCAGAGCGGGAAGACCGATAAGGTCCTTCACCCGTGTGCCTATTTTCCCGCAGGTTGACCCCAGCCGAACGGAACTATGACGTCGGCAATCGAGAGCTCCTCGCGGTGAAAGAGGCTCTTGAGGAGTGGAGACATCTGTTGGAGGGAACGTCTGTGCCATTCACGGTTTTCACTGACCACCGGAACCTGGAGTATATCAGGACCGCCAAGCGGCTGAAACCCCAGGCAAGCCCGCTGGTCACTGTTCTTCGGCCGTTTTGACTTCCGGATCACCTACCGTCCCGGGACCAAAACCAAAGATCGGATGCCTTGTCCCGGGTACACGAAGATGAGGTCAAAACGGAGCCGTCGGATCCCCCGGAACCCATCATCCCGGAGTCCGCTATCGTGGCCGCCCTCACCTGGGACGTGGAGAAGACCGTCCGGGAGGCCCTGACACGAGACCCGGACCCCGGAACCGGACCGAAGAACAAACTCTACGTCCCACCAGAAGCCAGGGCTGCAGTTCTGGACTTCTGTCACGGTTCTAAGCTCTCCTGTCACCCTGGGGTGCGAAGAACCGTGGCAGTCGTCTGGCAGCGCTTCTGGTGGGCGTCCCTGGAGGCCGACGTCCGGGGTTACATCCAGGCCTGTACCACCTGTGCCAGGGGCAAGGCGGATCACCGTAAGACACCGGGATTGCTACAGCCGCTGCCCGTGCCTCATCGCCCCTGGTCCCACATCGGCCTGGATTTTGTCACGGGTCTCCCGCCGTCCCAGGGAAACACCGTCGTCCTCACGATAGTGGACCGTTTCTCCAAGGCGGCCCACTTCGTGGCCCTCCCGAAGCTCCCAACGGCCCAGGAGACAGCGGACCTCCTAGTCCACCACGTCGTCCGTCTGCATGGGATACCATCAGACATCGTCTCCGATCGCGGTCCCCAGTTCTCCTCGCATGTTTGGAGGAGCTTTTGCCGGGAACTGGGGGCCACGGTCAGTCTCTCGTCCGGGTACCACCCCCAGACCAACGGACAAGCAGAGCGGGCAAACCAGGAGATGGAGCAACCTTGCGCTGTGTAACAGCCGCGCACACCGACGGCCTGGAGTACCCACCTGGCCTGGATCGAGTACGCGCACAACAGTCAAGTGTCGTCCGCCACCGGCCTCTCCCCCTTTGAGGTGTGTTTGGGGTATCAACCCCCGTTGTTTCCGGTGGTTGAGGGGGAGGTCGGTGTGCCCTCGGTCCAGGCCCACCTACGGAAGTGCCGTCGGGTGTGGCGTGCCGCCCGTTCTGCTTTGTTGAAGGCCCGGATGAGGGCGAAGAACCATGCAGACCGGCGGCGGGCCCCGGCCCCTACGTATCGTCCTGGGCAGGAAGTGTGGTTGTCCACCAAGGACATCCCTTTGCAAGTGGACTCCCCAAAACTCCAGGAACGCTACATCGACCCTTCAAGATCCTTAAGTCATCAATCCCGCCGCAGTGAGGCTCCAGCTCCCGGCCTCACTGCGGATCCATCCAGTATTTCATGTTTCCCGGATAAAACCCCATCACACCTCACCCCTCTGCACTCCGGGTCCGGCACCACCTCCTGCCCGGATCATCGACGGGGAACCGGCTTGGACTGTGCGCCGGCTCCTCGACGTCCGTCGAATGGGCCGGGGTTTTCAGTACCTGGTGGACTGGGAGGGGTACGGTCCCGAAGAACGCTCCTGGGTGAAGAAGGGCTTCATCCTGGACCCGGCCCTCCTGGCCGACTTCTACCGTCGCCATCCGGACAAGCCCGGTCGTGCGCCAGGAGGCGCCCGTTGAGGGGGGGGTCCTGTTGTGTGGGCCGCTGAAGAGGAGGTACTGCTGGCCCACCACCACCAGAGGGCGCCCTGCCTGGAGTGTGGGCTCCAGGCACCAGAGGGCGCTGCCGCCTCACGAGAGCAGCCAGGGTGACAGCTGTCACTCATCACTGGACACAGCTGTTCCACTCAGCACGGAGGTATATCAGCAGGACGGCGTCTCCACCTCAGTGCCGAGATATCGCCTTGAGATAGAGGTAAACTACTCTGCAGCATATTCTGTATATTTGATAATACGTGTTAAACCTTTCAGGACAGCTGACTACCGAAAGCCAATTGCTTGGATAAGTACTCACCTTCCTGTTTTAACGTGACGAGAGGTGGAGGCGGCTTCTTCCCTCTCCGTGTTACTGGGTGCAGCCGCATCCACACCTGTGTGTTTGTTGCTCTCTCTTGCCAGCAGTACCGGATCCGACGAGCGGAGGCAGTGGCCACCTGGGACTTCGGGACTTGGCGGTTCCGGTATTTCCAGGGTTCGGTGGCAGAGGAGATCTGGGTGGTTCCGGTTCGACTCGGACGGACGTCTCCTACCTTCGAGCCTGCCCACACGACACCAGCAGAATTCGGCTTAATCCCAAATTGTTGATTGTTGTATTGGTTGTGCTCGTTTCACAACAGTAAAACTTGTTATTTACCTTCTCCATTGTCCGTTCATTTGCGCCCCCTGTTGTGGGTCCGTGTTCCTACACTTTCACAACATCATATGTGGCTTGACGTGGGTCATATGCAGTGATACGAGCCACTCGAGGCTGGACGGGGCTCAAATGACAGGTCGATCATGGCTCACTGCATATGCGAGGTACAGAGAGGCACATTGAGGCACCTTAGTAGCAGATACATGACAGCTTAAAACATGGATCATTCTTCAAATAATCACTGACACACCCATGCGTGGCTCATTATTCATGGCTTATTATTCGGTGGGACTGAGGTTTAAGATTTTATGGAACATTTGGCTGTATTTCTGAGTTTTATATTTCATTGATTTTGAACAGAACTTATTCACTGAATTTTGCTCCCAAAGTGCACCAGAATGGATCCCAGTGCATGTAAAAAAAAAAAAAAAATAATTTCCACAGCTAACGTTCACTGCCCACAAATATCTTCAACACAAAATTCTTTTTTTTTTCCTGAGACCTCATTTTCGTCACTGTATATAGGACTTAATTTGCTTACTAATGCTTGAGTTCCAAGGCATTGATTAAGCATTTTATATTCTTCACAAACTTGTGTAAAGGAAACATGTCATGGATTGAACTTCATAGGGCCCTTCAGAGAATAAGGAAAAAATATGCAATGAATCTATATGTCTAACTTTTTATTTATTTTCTTTGTTAGCAGGTTATGCCCATTGTCTCCTCTATTGGGCTGAATGAACAGGAGCTGCTGTTTCTCACTCAGGCTGGTCAGGGGCCTCATGCAGGTTTGGCCTCCTGGAATGGGATCCCTGATGTAGGCCAGGTCAGTGACATCCTTCTCTGGGTTTTACAACAACATGGTCGCAGCAACCCCTCATCTGAGGCAGACCTCACGCGCATTCACTTCCACACCCTGGCCTACCACATCATTGCTGCTGTAGCTGGATACTGGGGAAACCAGGATTCAGCTGTCATGGCTGGCGCGCGGGTGGCCAGCACTCAGGCCTGTGGCCTCCAGTCTGTTGATGTTACAAAGGTGGAGCTCACAGCCCCCTTACAGTTTTACAGCTCTTATACAGACCCTCAGATGGAGCTGTCCATAAACGCAACAGAACCTGTTACTGTGTGGCAGCGTGAAAATGTGGTCTTCTATCTCACGCCAGTGCTGGTCTGCAAGCAGCCGTTGCGGACAGTCGGACTTGGTGATGCCATCTCTGCAGAGGGTCTAGTTTACTCAATGATACAGATCCAGCAACCTTTTTGAGCATCCATGGAATCTGACACTCCACATGTCTGAAAGCTTGGACAGGATCTGCTGAAAAGGCCCAGCTATGTTGCATCTTCAGCCATCTATCTTTTCTTGGCTTTCTGGGTCTGGAGTCGTGGTTTCTGACCCTGTTCAGACCTCTGTGGTCCTGAGCCAAAGTTCGGTTTCATTGGTGGATAAGGTTTTAATTCCTGCCTGATGACACTTCCAGCCTACTTTAGTTCCATTTGTTCTCCCTCATTTAATCCCCCAGGAGGCACACAGTGTGTCAAAACTAGATTGAACTGGACTGTAAGAGGTCCAGACACTATGCACTTGGCACACAACTTGTAACCATCTTCACAAACTCCAGCGTCATCTGTTAGCGTGTCTGATTTAGTGACATTCATATGTCCACTATGCTGTGCCTGAGAAAGTCAAATGCTTAAAAAAAAAAATCAATATTTTGTTTATATGTTATACATAGTTAAACTTAAAATAGTGTACAAGTTATCAGGTGTAAACACGAAACAATTACATAGGATGTAAATGTCTTCACATTTGTTGCATTTGTAGTGCCTATATAAAGTACTTAACCCCTTTTGACTTTCATGTGATGTATCTTAATTTTTTTTAATGATATCAAGTTTAAAAAATCTGGCTTCTTTATATAATTTTGGCTTTTTAAACTCTAATTACAAAAGCTGACTTGCTGTAAAAGTGCTGTTACATTTGTGCAGCAATGGCCCTTGTGTTCAACACAAAGTCTGTTTACTTGGGATAAACATACAAAAAATGACAACTTTTGTGTCACATATTATTGCAGAAATGTTTAGAAAAAAATGATGATAAACCTCAAACTATTTCACTATTAGGAAAAGGAAACAAGAAACAGACAAAAAGGTGGCCAAAAACCATCAGCAAATGAATGATACTGCATTTCTAATCACAAATTCTCACAAAACCACCGCATCATCACCAAATACTACCTGTGACAGTACTGCAGTAACATTGTGATTGCTCTCTGTTTTACTTCGTGTGCTGGTAATGGCATAGGGTTTGTACAGTATAAAGGTAGATGGGTGGGTTGGTTCATCCATCCCAGCCAGGTTGTGGAGACAACATAAAAACAAAAACAATAAATGCTCTCATCTTGTACATCTCTCAGTTAAAAGGTTGTATAAAGAGGGCAACTGATTTAAAATCAGGTACATTTTGATGAAGCAGATCAATTGAAAGGCATTTTATTCTATTTATTAATTTTTATTTTGTTTTTGTTTTTAGCCCTGTGTGCTCTTCCATAGATGTGTCTGCCATCTGCTGGAGCCAGACTCCCTTTTGTGATGCTAACAACCTTAAGTAAGCAAACCGCAAGGAGAAAGATGATGCCCACTATGTCATCAAATATTGGACAAAATGTAAAACAGAATGGGAGCAGCCATGCAGTAAAACTAAATAAACAGTGGGTAGAATGTGTGAATGGAGATGATGATAGTTTTTCATTGATCCTACAAATTACTTGTGACAGTCTCAAAGCAAACCTTTGAAACATCTGTCTGTCGAACAATGGGCCTCATGCAAGTAACTCATTCAAACAGATTTGTTCATTAATAGTATGTATGAGTGATGTAAGAGGACTTCTCGCATTTACCAATGTTAGACTTTGAATTTTTTGAAGGTACGTACCAACAAAATCTGTGAGTGATCCTGCAGTCGGAGTCTTGCAAATACTCTGCTGTCATTAAAAACCATTGACATTATCGTATTTAACTCAGCAATTTGAAATGTAGTATATTTCTACATTTATGCATATAGCTGAACAATATCATTAACTTAAGATATGATATGAAATATTCCTTTATTAGCCCCACATCTGGGAAATATGCAAAGGTCACTACTCCGCACAAGTAATCCTGGTGCAGATACAGTAAACAATTTATTGCACATTATATTCCGTTCATGTCCGTGAAGACTTACCTTTGACTCTCTCCTGTGGCAGTCAGTGACAGCCTTCATGTGGGGAGATAATATATAATGTATATAAATTTTCATTTCGGACTGTTACTACCTTATTTCAGCGACAGTCCCACCTTCGGTGGCAGGAAATATCATTAAAAACACTCTCTCTTCTCCTCTTGTTGCTGGCTTTAGCAGGTCTCTTGACTCCCCTTTTTACACTGCTATTGATTAGACTTTTTTTTTTCTGTTTTCTGATAGGATGTAAAATTACTCTCCAAAAAAAAAAGGAAAAAAAAAATAAAGTTCCTCCACTCTCATCGTGTCACTGACTCAGTAATTCATTCTTTTGAAGACGAGCTCATTTTCATAGACCTAGAATTCGGGAGGCTTACACCTGTAATATACACAATTTACATGTTTACTGAATCTGGTGTGGTGTTTATATGAGCCCATCATACTAAAAAAGGTATAGGAAATTTAAGAGAACTTTACAAAAATGTTCTTGTGTGAAGCCCATTGTTTCAGATCTGCATAAAAAGGAACATGTCACCTGCCACCTACTGAACCACTGGCACCTGTTGGACATTTCATAATATGCATCTGTAGCAAATTACTAATTCAACCCTTAATGGTCAACTCAACTGTTTGTTGATATTAAGGGTTACATATACAAGCTGCAAATGGCACAGGGTCTGTACCTGCACTAGTGTGTAGGTGTCTTGTAAACATCTGTTTACTGCAGAGGTTCGAGGTTGGGCTTGGCGACAGGTTACGTAGGGTCAGGGGTCAGTTTGGCCTTGTTATAAAGAAGCCAGATTTTATTTTTCCATATCATAAACCTGTAAGGACTACATAAAATAATAGAGCCATCTTAATTAGAAAATGTAGACTAGTTTGTATTCCTATATATACTTTATCACACTCAGTCTGACATGGCAGTTTAACAGTCCTCATATTTTTTACATTGTTGCAAATGGTACAAGTACTGTAGATTTTTGTCTTCCTGCTATCAAAGTTATGTAAAGTCACAGCACAAACTACACTTGAATTTTTTTATTATTTATTTATTTTTTTTTGCATCCTATTTTTATGTTTTTTTTCTGGATTTATTAGTCTTATTGAACTTTAATGTTACAGTCAGGTTCCAGCTAAATTACCTAAAGATTCTGCTTACTTTTAAAGGACCTGACTAATGTATAACAAGGTAAAATAGGGTTTCAGAATGCTTGTCAAACATTATCAAGGTTACTGAGTTTTCTTATTCTTACTTTACTTTTTATAAAGTATGTTACTTATTACAGGATTTGCTGGAAAAAACTAAAATAACTGGTTAGTGCATCACTACACAATAAACTTTCCTGACTGAAGTACTAACAAAAGTAAATCTGTTTTCTGGGTGTGTGTTATTCTTAAATTTACTTGTTTAATTGTTACAAAATCTCTGGAAGAATTCAGCCATGGAAGTCACGCAAATAATGGAGTCATAATACAGATGTTATGTTTTAGTCAGTAGAATGAACTTTCTTTTTTTAACAAGTGTCAGGAGGTGAATGTGTGCTTGTTGTTTTCAAATGTCTAATTTTGGCAAGTACAGTCTACTTAACTTTGCCAGGTTATGGCTTTTTCACCTCTCTCTCCTGGTAAATGTCAAAATATTTTACTCACTTGTAGTTTGACATTAAAATGTATATGAAGATCAATTGTTGTATTTTTGTGGCTTGGTGGTAGGGCTGCATTCCAGTGGGCATCTCTTTATTATTACTTGCAGTGTTCTTTGCTGAAGCTATTAAAAAAAAGAAGTGCTTATTTTTGTCTCAGAGCAGTTAACATTTATTTGTTATGGTCTTCTAAGGATCCACAAAAATAAATCATGGGTTACTGAGAGTTAAGACTATTGTCTTCACCAAACAATTTTTGGTGTGCATTATTGCCACACTAACATTTTATCAGGAGTTACGGGTGTATTGCAGGAACTGCCTAGTAAAAGTTATTTTAAATTACTATTTTACTGATTTGTAAATACGATCAGGGCCTGCTGTAATCCCAAAATTAATTTGATCAGATCATTCTGTTGTAACCAGTTTTCTTTTTCTCTCCGGCCACTGTCAACAAATATTTGATCATGTCCAGTAATAAACATTCCTAAATCTCTACCAAGCTGCCTGTAGTTTCATCTCTGTTTGTTTTCCTCTATTTCTGCAGTAGGGTGACTCAAAAAATGTATTTATTAAGATGTAATTTACACACCAATGAGTAAATTGCAGACCAAATAGCTGCCTGTTATGGCTCAAATTAGTGATTTATGTGTGTCTGATATGTTAATTTATTGCTGTCTTTTGGATACAGAATGAGGGAGTTGAAGTGGAGATCTTTTATGTTTAGAATTTTTTTTTTTTTTTTTTTATTAATTTATATTCCATCCTTAAAGTAACTGTATGTGTACCAGAAACAAAATTAAAGTAGTAAATGATCTTTTAGTTTGTGGTATTTATGGACTGATGTTTTTAAAATGTAGTGCCATGATACTAGAATTTCAAATTCGATACGATACCCGTAAAAATATTCAGCACTATTTTTGATTCCATGGGGCAAGCCATGACAAAAAATTTGTTGGGAAAGTGTAGGAACACGGACCCACAACAGGGGGCGCAATGAACGGACAATGGAGTAAGTCAAATAACAACGCTTTACTGTTGTGAATGTGCACAACGAATACAACCAATCACAGAAATGGACAACAGTCAATTTACAAAAGTGTCGTGTGGGCAGGCTCGAAGATAGGAGACGCCTCTCCAAGGTAAGACCGGTACCACACGGCTTCCTCCGCCACAGGACCCCGGGTATACTGGAGGCCGCCAAGTCCCGAACTCCCAGGTGGCCACTGCCTCCGCGTGTCGGACCTGGTACTGCTGGCGAGGAACAAAAACACAATTAAAGGTGGGCGCGTTTGCACCCAGTAATCCACACGGCAGGAAAGCTACCTCCACCTCTCGTTGGAAAAAAGGTCTGTTATCACTCACAAAAGTCACAAAAGGTTACTGTCAAGCAGTCAGCTGAGAATATTACCTTCCAGGTAGAACGATATCTCGGCAATGAGGTGGAGATGCCGTCCTGCTGATATACCCCACTGATGATTGCCGTCAGCTGTCTCAGGTGATGGGTGACCAGCTGTCACCCGAGGCTGCTCCCGTGAGCGGCGGCGCCTCTGTGTGCCTGGAGCCCGCACTCCAGGCAGGGCGCCCTCTGGTGGTGGTGGGCCAGCAGTACCTCCTCTTCCAGCGGCCCACACAACAAAATTAACAGGGGATTTAGTAAAAAAAATAGAATATAAATTATAACAATGACAGCACTACTTTTTTAAACTGTCTCGTGCAGAACAAAAATACAGCAACATAATGTGTGTGTGTAGAGTATTGAACATGTCACCATTTTTCTCAGTAATATTTCTAAGGTGCTATTGACATGAAATTTTCACCAGACGGCAGTAATAGCCCAAGTAATCATATTCTCCAAAGTTACAGTTACAGCAGCTGTAACAGTAAATGTTGAGTCTATTCTTACAGCAGCTGCTGTAATTGTTCTGTGACTTTGTGTTCGTTGCTAACTCGTCGTAGTATACTCCTGAGTGTCCTCTCCACCTGTCACACCCACACACATGACCTACGGACAATATTAAGTTTCCAATCCACCTAACCTGCATGTCTTTGGATGTGGAAGGAAGCCGGGGGACTCGGAGAGAACCCACTCAAGAGCTCAATACATGTTACGAATGTGTTAAGACTACCCATATATTAATGTACCTTTTACTTATTCAAGTATCAGTTCAAATATGGCATCACCCGTGATGACAATCATAATGTTTTATTTTTTGGACTATATGCACATGTAATACCTCTACTGCTACTAATTGTGGGATGCAGAATTCATTTCTGATATTGTTTTGGTTATATGAGATCATCTTGACCTTAAAAAGACAAGGTCAGTGTCATTTTCGTAAGCGTCACCTAAAGCTTAAAAGGTCATGGTCATTCTTTTGTTATACTGACCTAATCATTTTATGGCCAAATGTGCAGAGACGGCTACCCCATTCAATGACAATCCACAGAAAACACCAGCAACCATTCTAAAGGAGAAGAAAGTCCCACCATCCAAGGATGTGGCAGATGCACCTTGGAGCATGGACCTAAAGCACATACTCACTAATGATGTGGTCTCAGAGTCTCCTCTATATGATGGCGACCTTCGTGCTCATGCGAGCAAGTCAAAACTTGTTGCTGAGATTTAGGACTTAACTTGGACGTGCAGTAGCCAAAACAGTTTTCAAAGTACATACAGTAAAACTCGCCTAAACCATCATTGTATAAACGGGATACTCGCTCTCACCCGGACAAAGCAAAAGTGCCAGGGCTTTTGTATGGTTTTCCATGTAATAAATACCATATATACCGGTGTCGCCGACCAAACGGTCCCCCTTTATGACGTGGTTCACAGATTAACACCTCATTTCTGCTTCAAAATGCACACCACTCATCATCTATTTCTGCGACAGATATCTGAAGCTTTAGTACACCAATCATTTCCACATAAATTCAGCATTATTTCATCATAAAAGGCAGCAGAAGCAATCAGAGTGCAGCGGCTAAATGAGCCGCTAGCTGATGTGTTCAATGCACGGCGGACATTTCAAAGCATCAAGGAATTTTACCTCGTTTCTGCTTAAAACTGACTTTAGAATGATTTAAGAGGTTTTACCTTCATCATCTTATGATTAATAATCCCATTAATCCATTTAATTGCTTTGGGTGAAGAGACTCCGTCTCAGACGTGCTGCTGTGGATTGAAATAACGTATGTACAGATGCATAAGGCGGAAGGATTTTTAGGGGCGGACTGTTCGGTCTGCGACACCGGATTTTGTACAACAGATTTTTGCTCACATCGGACCAAACGTCCTGGCCGACTGCAATGCATTTTCATTAAAATCCCCTCACATATACCGGACAGAGCAGTCTGGGTGTGCCCAGTAACAGAGGTATAAAATTAAGTTCACCACTGACACTCGCTGACTTGAGGAAAGTGGGTACCGTATTTACTTGATTAAAAGATCAGGGGCCAAAGTGTGCATATGCACAAAACTTGGCCGATGTCCTTCTCCACGCTTATGTTCAGATTTATCAAAAGTGAAATGACTGTGGAAATGTGTGGCGCGTCACGCAAAAATACTGGCTGGCGTACGCAAGTTTCTACAGCTATTGTTCCACTGCTGATGTGATAGGTTAGAAGGGTAGCACGCCTTTAAAAACTGCTCAGCACCAATAAATAGTGATTAGCTCTCTGCCAATAAACAATGATAACTCATAAGGTGATGTCCTATTAAAAACAGTAGGGAAAACAATGATAACTCATAAAGTGATGTCATAATAAAAAATAGTAGGGAATAGAAATAGTTAAAAATAGGAAAGTGCTTAAAACGTTAAAAAGGTTTGTGATAAGATACATTTACTTAAAAGCCTTCAGAACAATATAAATACAGTTAAGAGTTGGTTAAAAGTATGTTATTCTTTATTTTTTCTAAATGTTTTGTAATTCTATTCAAAGGAATTGTGACCGCATTCTCGGAAAATCGTCTAGTAATCCTGGGATCCTTTATTTTTGCAACTTGTAATGTCTTCCCACACCACTGGAGGGATTTCGCGGGGTTTCTCCTCATTGCAATAAAACCTCTGCGTGAAACAACCAGAAATAACTCTCGTGATTATTTCCTCAGATTTTCAGGTAAACGTTTCCCAGTGTTACAAATATGCATTGTTAAGGTATTTTTCTGTTTATATTGCATGTTAGAATGAAGCTAAAGAAACGTTTTCATGCATGTTTTAAGAGTTTAAAATACGTTTTTCTGCACGTGAACTTAGCTTGAGTCTGCCATTTCATGTTAAGAAAAAGACGAGGAAATAACGATTGGTCATATTGATTGCAATAAACCTCTGCGTGAGAGAAACAACCAGAAATAACTCTCGTGATTATTTCCTCATTTTCAGAGGTACTGCAGCACATTACCCCATATTCAGGGTACGACACTGACACATAGAGGTGATGTTGGGAACCGTTAATAGTGTGAAAACACGAAGTCATCAGTGATGTGCACATCAGAGATACACTGCTGAACATTAACACCCACGTGTTTGCAATTATATGGGTGGACATAAAAGCATGCGCAAATTGATGTGTAAAATGGCGCTAAGTAACAACGGCTGTTAGTGTTGTTAAAGCCTCTTGCAAATGGTGTAATCTGACGTGCGCATGTATTCAGGGAACATGAGGATTTACTTGCAACTGATGATAATTGGCTCATAAGCCGATTTCGATTACCAAGGTCGCTGTTACCAGAGTTGCACGCAGAACGTGGCCGGCCCAGAGCACAATACGGCAAGGAGCCAGGCGGTTGTCTGTGCCCACACAGGTGCTGACCACAGTGGGCTTCCCGGAAACAGGAGCATTCCAGTGGGAGCTGGCCAATCGGTCAGAAGTGTGCCTGTCAACATTGAGCCAAAACATGCCAGCTGTGTAGAACGTAATCATCCGAATGTCATCCAGGTACATCATTGGTTATGTTGGAATGTGATCACATTTCAACATGAAAGCGCAATTTGGAGCGAGAGCCAGTTTCCCTAATGTAATCTGAGCTGTTAACTGCACATATATTGCTATAACAGTGCCATCACAAGATGAATTTGTTTTTGTTAATAGGAAACAATTTTATTCCATCAGTGTTCAAATCATATGTGATACACAAATGCATTGGGTTGAGTTGGGAACTGGCTAGAGGCTGACACAGTGCACGATGGATGGCTGCGTGGGTAAATATTTATTTGTGTATTGTTCCAAACAAAAAACCAGCGCAGGCACATTTGGGCATGTGTGCATAAATATGTTGTTTGTTATTCATATTATTATTTATTTTGTTTCTTGATGGTGAAACTACAGCTTCTTAACAAGCCCCCAATTAAATGTCTGTGTTCAGTATTTGTCAATAAACGTGTGTATAATGTCAGCGGCCGTGCCCCTCGCTGTTTTAACATCAGTTTTGTGCGCTGCCCTGAGCCCACAGCATTTCGGCCTCACAGATATGCTCCCACCAACTCTTTTACCGTTTCATGTGTATTCTGTGTGACAGGGTCCCAAATAAACTATCCCTGCATGTCTCCATGTAATTCCCAGCACACACTTGGGTTAATTTCTTTTCTGTGTTCATGCTGACTGACGTGAGTGCATGGGGAATCCCAGCTCCATGGCCTATTTACATGGATTAGCATATTTAAATAGGGGTGTAGAAAGGGAGGAACTTGGTGCATGTGCATGTGCGCTCAATTCCACGTTGATTAGGATGTACAAGCGGAATGCGTGTGGATCCATGCAAACGCACACTTTGATACATCTGAATATTTTTGTACTTATGCCAGTTTTTGGGTTTTGGCGTATGCCATGTTTCAGTAGGAAATCCACTCAAGTCTTTGTACATGAGGCCCCAGGCATTTGTCTTTTCAAACCATGCTCAGACCCGGCACCTAAACAAGGCAGGCCGTAATTCAAGGCCAGCGATTATTAACAAAATGCTGCGTGCTGCCTGTGCTGTAATATGGTGTTAAGATTCACACATATCCCGGGTGTGATGAACCAAAGACATCCGCTTTAGATCAGAGCCCTCTGTGGGGCTGCGAACCCACCACGCACCTGCTAAATGACGGACACCGCAAAGGGCTGTGATTTGTCAATTTTCCAGTTTCACCTCATTCCTCTGCCATCATATTTTAAAAGTTGTTACAGTGTGCATGCCTATTACATTTGATCATGGATCAAATACGTTTGGTAGAAACTCCACAAATATGACCAACGTCACAACACGGAGTCGGAAAAAGACGCTCAAATGACCTGCAATTCATGGAGGGAAATTACATATACCATGGTTTGGATGTTGATGATTGTATACAGAAGTGGAGCTCGTAGAGGGACAAATTAATCCAGAAAAATACAATAAATACAATGTACTAATATATATATATATATAAACCTCAATTGTAACACTTGACAATGGTAAATGTGTTGCAGGCATCCATTTCAAAATGAGCAAATACTGTATTTGCACAAAACAGTTTATCAGTTTGAACATTAAATATCTTGTCTGTGTTGTATTCAATTGAATATAAGTTGAAGAGGATTTGCAAATCATTGTACTGTTTTTAATTTACATTTTACACAACATCCCAACTTCATTGGAATTGGGGTTGTACTTGCAGGTTAGTCTTTCTGTTATGTTTTGCAAGAAGTATTTTCTGTCTTTCCATGAAAGCTATAATGCATACTACTCCAGCAGAACCCACAGCGGCGTGTGTCACATTTGCCTGCACATTTGCAAACTAAGTAGTCTGGGGCAAGGCTTGAGGCATTTGATGGCATCAGTTTGCCAAAGTGCTCCTCCTATCCATGTCTCACTGGTTGCAGATTTGGCTTACGTTCGCCAGCTGTTGCCAGAAGCTGACATTCCCTGTCCCCCCAGGAAGGCTTCTCGTTGGATGTGACCTCTGATAACACTGTTTGTGGGAGGGAGAGCAGCAATTCTAGCACTGGTACAGGTATAATTTTCTATTCTGAACTGGTCAAATGTCTCAGCAGTTGTTTTTGACCCAGCCCCTGCCCAGACATATACCAGGTATTTCTCTGTTAGTGTTGCATCTTGCTCTTACGAGGTGTCTGTCTCTCCAAAATTTGTGAGATACTGCACTGGGTCTGAGGCCATAGCTGCATGTTTGGTGCTTACCTTACCCATGCAGTCATCTCCTGTTAATATACAGTAAAATTCACATATAACGGGTATAAGTGGACCAGTGAATTTTTTCCGTTCTAATCGTAATCAGTGATATGTATAAAATGGACAGAATCTGTCATATGTATGTATGTAATGGATTAGTTACAGTCAGGAGGCACTGAACGATCTATGGGGAATCCCCTGCACCAATTAGGCTTACATATTTCCTTGATTAATATACTGAACTTAAAAAAGTTGGTGGCAACAGGCTGCTTCAGTGAATGACGTGCGCTTTTGTTTGTGCGTGCGCGTGTGTGTGTGAGCTCTACGCGATGAATGAATCAGTGTGCCTGAAAACTCAAAACTGCCGTACGCGTATGGATTTGATTGGCTAAACCACCAGAGGACGTAGCCAATCACAAGCATGTGCGTCTCTCTGTTGTCACAGTCGCCCGACCGGCTGCGTAACCATAGAGTTATTATAGAAAAGACTAGAGTTCTTGCCTGTCACGTGACCCCGTGCCGACAGGGCTGTGTCGTTTCCATTAAGTGGTCAAAACAGTCCGTGCCCGGACTCTGCTGTAGAGCTGAGTTCTGTAAGTTTTTATATGGATACGTATCCCAGCTGGGACGTTGGCGTCAGGATGCCAAAGACTTGTGCATGTTATGTTTGCAATCACTAGTGTTTACTTGAAGTTTGGAAAGCAAAAGTGCTCACTAACAGATTTAGACAGATTAGTGAATAATATTTGAGAGAAATTATTTTTTTTCTGTATATAGAATATATACAGAAGTCCTAGGCTAAAATGGGGTACTTGTTCAACAGATGTGTTAAAACAGTATAATCTTACTACTGGGGGCAGCACGGTGGATTAGTGGTTAGCACTGTCTACACACACACACACAAATATATATATATATATATACACGCAACAAAAATATAAACGCAACACTTTTGGTTTTGCTCCCATTTTGTATGAGATGAACTCAAAGATCTAAAACTTTTTCCACATACACAATATCACCATTTCCCTCAAATATTGTTCACAAACCAGTCTAAATCTGTGATAGTGAGCACTTCTCCTTTGCTGAGATAATCCATCCCACCTCACAGGTGTGCCATATCAAGATGCTGATTAGACACCATGATTAGTGCACAGGTGTGCCTTAGACTGCCCACAATAAAGGCCACTCTGAAAGGTGCAGTTTTATCACACAGCACAAAGCCACAGATGTCGCAAGATTTGAGGGAGCGTGCAATTGGCATGCTGACAGCAGGAATGTCAACCAGAGCTGTTGCTCGTGTATTGAATGTTCATTTCTCTACCATAAGCCGTCTCCAAAGGCGTTTCAGAGAATTTGGCAGTACATCCAACCAGCCTCACAACCGCAGACCACGTGTAACCACACCAGCCCAGGACCTCCACATCCAGCATGTTCACCTCCAAGATCGTCTGAGACCAGCCACTCGGACAGCTGCTGAAAAAATCGGTTTGCATAACCAAAGAATGTCTGCACAAACTGTCAGAAACCGTCTCGGGGAAGCTCATCTGCATGCTCGTCGTCCTCATCGGGGTCTCGACCTGACTCCAGTTTGTCGTCATAACCGACTTGAGTGGGCAAATGCTCACATTCGCTGGCGTTTGGCACGTTGGAGAGGTGTTCTCTTCACGGATGAATCCCGGTTCACACTGTCCAGGGCAGATGGCAGACAGCGTGTGTGGCGTGTGGGTGAGCGGTTTTCTGATGTCAATGTTGTGGATCGAGTGGCCCATGGTGGCGGTGGGGTTATGGTATGGGCAGGCGTCTGTTATGGACGAAGAACACAGGTGCATTTTATTGATGGCATTTTGAATGCACAGAGATACCGTGACGAGATCCTGAGGCCCATTGTTGTGCCATACATCCAAGAACATCACCTCATGTTGCAGCAGGATAATGCACGGCCCCATGTTGCAAGGATCTGTACACAATTCTTGGAAGCTGAAAATGTCCCAGTTCTTACATGGCCGGCATACTCACCGGACATGTCACCCATTGAGCATGTTTGGGATGCTCTGGACCGGCGTATACGACAGCGTGTACCAGTTCCTGCCAATATCCAGCAACTTCGCACAGCCATTGAAGAGGAGTGGACCAACATTCCACAGGCCACAACTGACAACCTGATCAACTCTATGTGAAGGAGATGTGTTGCACTGCATGAGGCAAATGGTGGTCACACCAGATACTGACTGGTATCCCCCCCCCAATAAAACAAAACTGCACCTTTCAGAGTGGCCTTTTATTGTGGACAGTCTAAGGCACACATGTGCACTAATCATGGTGTCTAATCAGCATCTTGGTATGGCACACCTGTGAGGTGGGATGGATTATCTCAGCAAAGGAGAAGTGCTCACTATCACAGATTTAGACTGGTTTGTGAACAATATTTGAAGGAAATGGTGATATTGTGTATGTGGAAAAAGGTTTAGATCTTGAGTTCATCTCATACAAAATGGGAGCAAAACCAAAAGTGTTGCATTTATATTTTTGTTGTGTATATATAGACCACTTTCAAAATGGCGGGCGGGGTTGCATTTGGTTAGAGTGCGCCTTCTAACCTTTCTATTATATAACTCTATGCGTGGAACAGACAGCCGGCTACAGTCTCCGCCCCCGAGCACGGCGCTTCGTTTTTCCCCAGCAGTTTATATGCAGCTAGCTGGAGTAGCAGGCTTTCTCTGGGCTCCTCCTCTTTCGGTCTTTGTTGATGGTGAGGTTCTACGAAAGAAAAATGAAGTTCCTCGTAGCGGCTACACTTATTGTAGGAACAGTTATCTTCCTTGTTTTCCCGAATGGTTCCTCTGCCGATGAGAAGAAGAAGGGTCCCAGAGTAACTGCGAAGGTAGGTAGCTAAAATCAGTGAAGCTAATGATAGCCGCTAGCGGTTCCATTTTGTAGCCACGTCAGACTTAAGTTGGTCTGAAGCTGAAGCGGTTCGTTCTTGACTAAACTAATCTTTCTTTTTCCAAAGTTGTTTTAACAGTATATAATGTTAACTAGTTAAAAGGCTGAAGTTCGCTATTGAACACTGCTGGTGTACGTAAATAACATGTCACAATCTATATGTTATGCTTTTGATAAAATGTGGTTTCCGATATTCCTACAAAATAATAATACTGTTGCCCTTTCCAAATGGCTATATTTTGCTGTTTAATTGCCTTTTAAAAAATTAATTAAAACTACATGATGCCTTTTCGAATCAGAATCACTTTACTGTAACGTATAATGAAACTGCCCTAGACTATATAAAATATACAAAAATATAATATGCACATTAAAAAGGTATGCACAATGCAAAATGTAAATACCTAGTGCAGTTGTGCAACAATTCACTGCAAAATTGTAGGTAGGTGTACTGTATAGTCTAGCCTGTGTGGTTCCACCCACTGTGTGTGTGTGTGTGTGTCTGAGCAGGGGGATGGGCTGTGATGGAGGCCACAGCTCTAGGGTAAAAGCTGTGTCTCACGCGGTTTGTACAGTTTTTACAGCCTGTTTGTCCGTGTCTACCTTTGTGTGAACGTTTGAGTCGAACAAGGTGTAGAATGCTAGTAAGAAATTGGCAAAAAATTAATTTACTACTTTTCGCTGGGTGGGTATGTTATGTTTTTAGTGCTTTTGAATTTTTTTCACCCGCACTTTTTAAAAAGTGTAAGCTGCTGGTACCAATCGGCAGAACCGGTGTGAGGTCAGCACTGCGCATGCGTCATTTCGGAGCGTCAGCAGCAGTTATTGACTTATCACCTCGTTTCTGCTTAAAACTGCACTCCAGTCATCATCTATCTCAGCGACGGATATCTGAAGCTTTTGTACAACAGTCATCAATGAATCAACCAATCAACATTATTTATAAGCGCTTTACAGCTCCAACTGGTGTCCAAAGTGCTTAACATTAAAAACACAAATTTACAAAAATAAAACACACATAAAATAAAATTTTAAAACACATAAAAATAACAGAACATGTCACCTCCCCACTAAGTGTTAAAAGCCAGTTTAAATAAATAAGTCTTTAACTTAGATTTAAAAAGTGCTAGGTCAGGAATAGTACGTAACTCAAGAGGTAGCTCATTCCACAGTCTCGGGCCAGCTACCGCGAAAGCATGATCACCCCAGCGTTTATATCTTGACCTTGGAGCATCTAAGTAAAGCTGGCCAGACGCCCTTAATGTTCTACTGTAGGTGCGCAAAGTTAAAATTTCAGACAAGTAGGGAGGTGCAAGGCCATAAATAGCTTTAAAAACAAACATTAAAATCAATTCTAAAACGAACTGGAAGCCAGTGGAGTGAGTACAGGACGGGTGTAACATGCTCACGTCTCTTTGTTAAAAGACGAGCAGCAGCATTCTGCACCAACTGGAGACGTGCAAGAGACTGATTAATGCCCGAATAAAGTGCATTACAATAATCAAGTCTGGAGCTGATGAAAGCATGAATGGCTGTCTCAAGATCACGTCTACTGAGAAAGTGCTTTATTTTAGCCAAAAGGCGAAGTTGGAAAAAACTAGCTTTGACAACAGAATTTATCTGTTGATTTTATGTAGTCATTTCTACAAAAGACAGAGGAGTGATCACAGTGCGACAGCAGCACGTTAACGACTCTTTGAGACTGACTCTTTACACCCAAAGCGATCACACGGAATAATGTCATTATTAACTGTCATATGACAATGTAAAAGCTCTTAAATCATTCTAAAGTCAGTTTTAAGGAGAAACGAGGTGATAATCTGTTAATATCTGCTATCGCTTCGCCACGATGCATGCGCAGTGAAGGCAGGGGGGTGCTGAGTCCTTGACACCGGAACTGGTGTGAGGAGCTCAGAATTCCCCCTGCTTTCAGTACATATGCGTCATTCCGGAGTGTCAGCAGCGATTCACAGATTATCGCCTCGTTTCTTCTTAAAATGGTCTAGTTTCTGCTTAAAACTGCATTCCAGTCACCATCTGTCTCAGTGACGGATATCTGAAGCTTTTGTACAACAGTCATTTCCACATAAATTCAACATTACCTCATAATAAAAGGTGGAGTGATGAGAGCGCGAAAAACAGCATGTCTGAGTCTGACTCTCTGAGTATGTCTCTCTACACCCAAAACGATCAAAGGGAATAACGTGATTATTAACCTTCAAATGACAAAATAAAACCTCTTAAATCATTCTAAAGTCAGTTTTAAGCAGAAATGTAAACCCGGTTTTTCCAATTATTGGATTACTGAAGTGCATGTAAATGCCCCAGATCAGGTTATTATGGTTATCTGATTAATAATCAGATGGGCATATAGATGTGTCTCTTTTGTTAATTAAATCATTTGGCTGAGGGGGTGATGCTGACCGCGCAGCTCATACATGCATCTTTAGCCTTCAGAGGACCAAACATGAATCAAGGCTAAATGAATAAGTATGTGTATAATTACAAATGTTGAAATGTATCAATAAATGTACAATATTTATGCATTTGTCTAATTACTTAGTCTTCATTCATACCAGTTTGAAAATCTGTTTAAGAAAGAGAAGATCTCTACAGAATTACCTGGAGTGTATAAAAATATCAGACTGTTTAAATATTACTTTAATTTCCCCGTTCTGATGGCAAGTAAACTAATTTCTTGAATTTAATTCTTCACAGGTGTACTTTGACATTAAAATCGGTGATGATGTTGCTGGGCGAATTGTCATCGGGTTGTTTGGGAAAACTGTTCCCAAAACCGTTGAGAACTTCATACAGTTGGCAACAGGAGAGGTATTAATGCTTACTTTACTTATGTACATGATGCAGTAGTATACGTTTGCTAGGTATCTGTACCACATGCAACACTTACTGCAAATATCTCATGCATACATGTGCTTCAGAGGCAGTATATGTACAGTGCATCCAGAAAGTATTCACCTCGCTACACATTTCCACATTTATTTTTATGTTAGTTTTATTCCAAAATGGATGACATTTTTTTTTCCCCCTCAACATTCTACACACAAACCCCACAATGACCATGTGAATTTTTTTTTCTTTAGATTTTTGTATATATTATATAACAACTAAGAAATCACAAGTACTTAAGTATTCACAGCCTTTGCCATGAAGTTCAAGCTCAGGTGCATCCTGTTTCCACTGATCACCCTTGAGATGTTTCTACAGCTTAATTGGAGTCCACTTGGGGTAAATTCAGTTGATTGGACATGATTTGGAAAGGCACACACCTGTCTATGTGTAAGGTCCCAGAGTTCACAGTGCATGTCAGAGCACAAACCAAGCATGAAGTCAAAGGAATTGTCTCAAGTCACAAATCTGTGGTAGAGTACAGAAACATTTCTGCTGCTTTGAAGGTCCCAGTGAGCACAGTGGCCTCCATCATCTGTAAATGGAAGAAGTTTGGATCCACCAGGACTCTTCCTAGAGCTGGCTGCCCGTCTAAACTGAGCGATCGGGGTAGAAGGGCCTTAGTCAGGGAGATGACCAAGAACCCAGTAGTCACGCTGTCAGAGCTCCAGCATTCCTCTGTGGAGAGAGAAAAACCTTCCAGAAGGACAGCCATCTCTGCAGCAATCCACCAATCAGCCCTGTGTGGTAAAGTGGCTGAACGGAGGTCAGCCCTTAGTAAAAGGTATATGGCAGCCTGCCTGGAGTTTGCCAAAGGCACCTGAAGGACTTTCTGACCATGAGAAACAAAATTCTCTGGTTTGAGACAAAGATTGAACCCTTTGGCATGAATGCCAGGCATTATATTTGAAGGAAACCAGGCACCATCCCTTTAGTGAAGCATGGTGGTGGCAGCATCATGCTGTGGGGATCTTTTTCAGCGGCAGGAACTGAGAGACCAGTCAGGATTTAGGGAAAGATGAATGCACCAATGTACAGAGACATCCTGGATGAAAACCTGCTCCAGAGCGCTCTTGACCTCAGACTGGGCCGAAGGTTAATTTTCCAGAAGGGCAGTGTCCCAAAGCACACAGTCAAGATATCAAAGGACTGCTTTACAACACAGATCTGAAGCAGTTCTCAGAAACATTGGTTATCTATATTGTAATAGCCAAGTGGCCTCTGTGCGTGCATAGCTTTGATCATGCAGAAACCGGGGAGAGCTGACATTTACTGGTTGGTATGCTCATGTATTTTGGGTTAGGGATGAACGTTGCGAGAACAAAGTTGATTGGAGAAATATTTGTGGAGAAATTGGCAATTTTAGCTAACCAGTAAACAATGTATGTGCTGCAATGCACCATGGTAGTTCAGGGTTTGGGGGTTTTCAGTGTTGTTGTGGTGGTTCATGTTAGTTTAACAGTGTTGTTAGTGTTATTGATTTATAGTGTTTATTTGTATTTTTGCAGTTCATTTGGTTTAGTTAAGTCTCATTTTGCCGTTACCATGAGTGCAAACTGTAATGCGTTTGTTTTCCACCACCTTCTCTGTTTGTGGGTGTGTCGGATTAAAAGCACCTGCTTGCAGCAGAATGCAGAAAAGACAGCATGCATATGTTTGTAACTTTGATCAGAGAAACTGGACTGCTGACATTTGTCGTTTGGTATGCTTAAGTGTTTTGGCTCAAGGATGAACGCTGCCAAAATGCAACGTTGATAGGACTGATTTTTGTAGAAGCTACGGATATTGGCTAACAACACTGACCAATGGATGGTTCTAACCACATTCTGGACTCGCATGCCATTCCTGCAGGGGCAGTAAATAATCTTTATATTAAAGTGTGTATGATTTAGTAAGTTCTGCAAGTAAGTAGAGGTGCACCGATCGATCGGCCACCGATCATTATCGGCCGATCACGCCTTGATCGGTGATAGGCAAAATGCGCCGATCAAAAGGACCGATCACAACAGTGCAGGCAGTAGCGCAGGGAGCACTTGGTGTGTTTGTCAGGAAAATGATCATTTCTCTACATTGATTAGACCCTGCAGCGGGACCATGATCAACTTTTCTGCAGCGCGGCTTTGCTCTGAACCTTGAACCAATCAAACCAGTGGTTCGCAGATTGAAGCAATGCTTCGAGCCTGTTGCTTCATTTATACTTTTTCTTTCGCTTAATTTTCCCTTGCTAAAACCCTAAAGAGCATACATCTGTGAGTATTATTTACCTTTTCTATGTTAAACTGACCTGTTATGGTCTTCTGAAACAGTTGATAGATGTATTTTATAACTTAAAAACAGGAGCGATGCTAATGTGCTAGCATGTCTATGGCATTTTCAATGTTAAGTTAGCATTACGCATTTGCAGCTGTTATCACGTTCGGGTGCATTTGTTTTCAAATTGTAATATTTCTTAAATTTATTTTTGTTTATATATTATTATTATTTTGGGCATGATCCAAATATGTACTTGATCGGTATCGGCCTTGATCGGTATCGGCCGATCAAATTTCGGTGATCGGCCTAAAAAATCCTGATCGGTGCACCTCTACAAGTAAGTATATAATTGTTAATGCAAGCATGATACAAGAAAGTGAAAACACTTATTGTGGTCCATTTAAAGACAAAATAGAAGTAAAAATAATACAGATGATGATAATGTGTTTATGATGGCGGGGGGAATGTCGAACATAATTTGTAGATTTAATGCAGCATCCTTTATTTTGCTTACCAACATGATTTCAAGACTGGATTCTAATTAGCATATTTCATTCACATACCACCTTAATTCTTACAGCCCAGTAACTCTTCAGATTTCCCTTATGGTTTGTGTTTGTTTTTTTGTTTTTTTTCCCCTCTTCCTCACTTCTAATCAAACAGAAAGGATTTGGATACAAGGGCAGCAAATTCCATAGAGTTATCCCAGATTTCATGATCCAGGGTGGAGACTTTACCAGAGGAGATGGCACTGGAGGTAAGACTACTGACCCTTGCAGAATTACATTTATGGCCAGCCTTTTTCCTGCCAAAATTTCAGATTTTTTGACAATTTAAAGATCATGCATACAGTGCATCCAGGGAGTATTCACAACACTTCACTTTTTCCACATTTTATGTTAAAGCCTATGTTTAATATGAAGGGGGCCTTTAATGGAGTAAATATGGTAGCTCAGTTTTTGTGTAGTCTGACCATAAAACCTTTCTCCAGAAGGCATTTGGCTTGTTCTTGTGGGCAACTGTACATTTCAGTTAGCTTGAAGGTGTCAGTTTTGGAGTAGAGGCTTCTTTCTTGGTTGGAACCCTCTCAGTCCATGGTGATGTAAAACTTTCTTCATTGTGGACAGTGGCACTGGTGTTCCAGCAGTTTCCAGTTTATGGCAGGCCTGAGCCTTGGTGGTCCATAAGTTGTTGCTGAACATCCTAACCAATTTCCTCTCATCTGAGGGTGACAATTTGGGTCTTCTTCCAGACCTTGGCAAAGTGGTGACACATCTGACAGGGTTCTCGCTATTATTTTTGAGGGTGTGTAATGGGAAAATGATCATTTCTCTGTTGATTTAGAAGCAGTGGGTTTCATCGGCTGAAAGTGAAAGCATTCAAAAAGTCGTTCATGGCTGATTAACTGTGAGCGATACGACAGAATGAAACACTCCAGCAACCACAGTCTCAGAAATTAGAAACTGACATTTACAGACAGTCCATTTTAAATACACCCCCTTTTATTTCCTTTTCAAATTAGGTAAGAGCATCTATGGAGACCGTTTCCCTGACGAAAACTTTAAGCTGAAGCACTATGGCCCTGGTTGGTTGAGCATGGCCAATGCCGGCAAAGACACCAATGGCTCCCAGTTTTTCATCACTACAGTTAAGACTCCGTGGTTGGATGGCAGACATGTCGTCTTTGGAAAAGTACTGGAGGGCATGGTGAGTCTCACACTGTTCATTTTAAATGGAGTGATGATTTTCATATTTTAAAAAATGGTGCGATAGTGAAGTTTTATATGTATTAGTGTTTTTGATTGTTTCCTTGTGGGGTTGTCGGCCCTGGAGGGGTGGTTTCCCTCCTCCCTGTCCATGAACTCTTCGTGTGTGTGTGTGTGTGTGTGTGTGTGTGTGTGTGTTAAAATAGTTGCCAACATGCCTGTTGGTGAAAATACCCAGTTACAGTGACCCTAATGTCCACTGAAGGCAAACTAACTAAAAACTTGTGGAAAATGAGACTTTGAGATATTAAAAATATACTTGGTTTATAACTCTACCGACCAGGCTTCCACATGTAGAAATGCAGAAATTAAGCTGGATTTGCAGTAAATAGGGCAGCACAGTCTTGTTTGAACCTCTACGTGATATCATAGGATTTGACCACATCAGGGGACAGCCAGCACCAACACGACAGAGAATCGCTGGGCAGAGTGTGAGAGTTTCAGCACAAACATTCAGCCCAGCTCGGTAAACTTGAAAGCATACTCGCTGTCACCTAGCGGTCATGCCACACTGGTTTAAAATGGTTTCCACTGAAACTTCCATCCACCGAATGGTTTGTGCTGACACTCCCAAACTCCGCGCGGGGATTAGTCTCTACCCACAAAGAGCGTCACTTCTCACAGAAAATTGGTGTTTTGTTTTCAGCTGCAATCACTGAAGCAGTCGTGAAAAGTGCATTTTTTTTTCAGCTCCCAGTGGAGAAGGGAAGATGAGGCAAATGGAAAGGTTGTGTTGGTAAAGGACTAGGATTTGTCCCATAGAGCCCCCGCTGCCAGGAGGGCATGTCAACACATTTCATTTAGCTGAACCTAAAGTGGAATGGAAAGGAAAATGTGCATGCACAATATGAGAACAGATGTCATGTGCTGATGATTACTGTATGAACTTATCCATCCTTAAAGATGTGCATCATTCTGTTAAAGCTACTGTAAGTTTTTAGCACAACAGTAAATGCTATATCCATCCGATATTGATTGATTTGTCAAAATACAGGATATGATATAACAGTGACAATATACATACATATACAGTGAGGAAAATAAGTATTTGAACATCCTGTGATTTTGCAAGTTCTCCCACTTAGAAATCATGGAGGGGTCTGAAATTTTCATCTTAGGTGCATGTCCACTGTGAGAGACTTAATCTAAAAAAAAAAAAAAAAAGGAAATCACAATGCATGATTTTTTTTTTTTTTTATAATTTATTTGTATGTTACTGCTGCAAATAAGTATTTCAACACCTGTCAATCAGCAAAAATTCTGGCCCTAAAGACCTGTTAGTCCGCCTCCACTTATTATTCCAAATTAGAAGCACCTGTTTGAGGTTGTTAGCTGCATAAAGACACCTGTCCACCCCACACAAGCCGTAAGACTCCAACTACTAACATGGCTAAGACCAAAGAGCTGTCCAAAGACACCAGAGACAAAATTGTAGACCTCCACAAGGCTGGAAAGGGCTACGGGGCAATTGCCAAGCAGCTTGGTGACAAAAGATCAACTGTTGGAGCAATTATTAGAAAATGGAAGAAGCTAACATGACTGTCAATCTCCCTCGGACTGGGGCTCCATGCAAGATCCCACCTCGTGGTGTATTAATGATCCTAAGAAAGGTAAGGAATCAGCCCAGAACTGCACGGGAGGAGCTGGTCAATGACCTGAAGAGAGCTGGCACCACTGTTTCCAAGGTTACTGTGGGTAATACCTTAAGACGTCATGGGTTAAAATCATGCATGGCACGGAAGGTTCCCCTGCTTAAATCAGCACACGTCCAGGCCCGTCTTAAGTTTGCCCATGACCATTTGGATAATCCAGAGGAGTCACGGGAGAAAGTTATGTGGTCAGATGAGACCAAAATAGAAAGTTATGTGGTCTTAATTCCACTCGCTGTGTTTGGAGGAAGAAGAATGCTGAGTACCATTCGAAAAACACCGTCCCTACTGTGAAGCATGGGAGTGGAAGCATCATGCTTTGGGTGTGGTGTTCTGCACATGGGACAGGACGACTGCACTGTATTAAGGAGAGGATGACTGGGGTCATGTATTGTGAGATTTTGGGGAACGACCTTCTTCCCTCACTTAGAGCATTGCAGATGGGTCGTGGATGGGTCTTCCAGCATGACATTGACCCCAAGCACACAGCCAGGATAACCAAGGAGTGGTTCCGTAAGAAGCATATCAAGGTTCTGGCCTCCAGACTTAAACCCAATAGAAAATCTTTGGAGGGAGCTCAAACTAAGTGTTTCTCAGCGACAGCCCAGTAACCTGGCTGATCTAGAGAAGATCTGTGTGGAGGAGTGGGCCAAAATCCCTGCTGCAGTGCGTGCAAACCTGGTCAAAAACTACAGGTAACGTTTGACCTCTGTAATTGCAAACAAAGGCTACTGTACCAAATATTAACATTGATTTTCACAGGTGTTCAAATACTTATTTGCAGCGGTAACATACAAATAAATTATTTTTAAAAAATCATACATTGTGATTTACGGATATTTTTATTTTTTTATTTTTTAAGATTGTCTCTCACAGTGGACATACACACAAGATGAAAATTTCAGACCCCTTCATGATTTCTAAGTGGGAGAACTTGCAAAATCGCAGGGTGTTCAAATACTTAGTTTCCTCACTGTACTTGCTGAGGATGGCACGAAAAAAACACTTATTTCCATCCTGGTCATGTTGTTTTTTTTTTTTTTGCTTTTAAATCCTACAACCCCATTTCGAATGAAGTTGGGACGTTGAGTGAAAGTACAATATCTTACAATAAAATAATTTGGTAAAAGTTAAAGTCTCCTTTTAAAAAATATTGAGTAAAAGTTTTAGTGTCGGATATTTACTGTACTTAAGTATCAAAAGTAAATTTGTCATGTACAACCCCAATTCCAATGAAGTTGGGACATTGTGTAAAATGTAAAGTAAAACAGAATACAATGATTTGCAAATCCTCTTCAACCTATAATCAATTGAATACACCACAAAGACAAGATATTTAATGTTAAAACTGATAAACTTTGTCTTTGTGCAAATATTTGCTCATTTTGAAATGGATGCCTGCAACACGTTTCAAAAAATTTGGGACAGTAGTAAGTTTACTACTGTGTTACATCACCTTCTAACAACACTCAATAAGCATTTGGGAACTGACACTAATTGTTGAAGCTTTATAGGTGGAATTCTTTCCCATTCTTGCTTGATGTACGACTTTAGTTGTTCAACAGTCCGGGTTCTCCGTTGTCGTATTTTGTGCTTCGTAATGCGCCACACATTTTCAATTGGGCAACAGGTCTGGACTGCAGACAGGCCAGTCTAGTACCCGCACTCTTTTACTACGAAGCCACACTGTTGTAACACGTGCAGAATGTGGCTTGGCATTGTCTCGCTGAAATAAACAGGGATGTCCCTGAAAAAGATGTTGCTTGGATGGCAGCATGTGTTACTCCAAAACCTGGATGTACCTTTCAGCATTGATGGTACCATCACAGATGCTGGCTTTTGAACTTAGTGCTGGTAACAGTCTGGATGGTCTTTTTCCCTCTTTTGTCCAGAGGACACTGCATCCATGATTTCCAGAAACAGTTTGAAATGTGGACTCATCAGACCACAACACACTTTGCGTCTGTCCATTTCAAATGAGATCGGGCCCAGAGAAAGCGGCTGCATTTCTGGATGTTGTTGACGTATGGCTTTCGCTTTGCATGGTAGTGTTTTAACTTGCACTTGTAGATGTAGCAACGAACTGTCTTAACTGACAATGGCTTTCTGAAGTGTTCCTGAGCCCACGCGGTAAGATCCTTTTACACAATGATGTTGGTTTTTAATGCAGTGCCACCTGAGGGATCGAAGGTCACGGGCATTCAATGTTGGTTTTTGGCCTTGCTGCTTACATGTAGAAAGTTCTCCAGATTCTCTAAATCTTATGATTATATTATGAACTGTAGATGATGGAATCCCCAAATTCCTTGCAATTGAATGTTGAGAAACATTGTTCTTAAACTGTTGGATTTTTCACGCATTGGTGATCCTCGCCCCATTTTTGCTTGTGAACAGCTGAGACTTTTGGGGATGCTCCTTTTATACCCAATCATGAGTGTCCCCAGTTCCCAAACACTTAGTGTTGTTAGAAGGAAAGGTGATGTAACACAGTGGTAAACATACTACTGTCCCAGCTTTTTTTTTTTGGAAACATGTTGCAGACATTCATTTAAAAACGAGCAAATATGTGCACCAAAGCAATAAACTTTATCAGTTTGAACATTAAATATTTTGTCTTTGTGGTGTATTCTATTCTTTATTGGTTGAAGAGGTTTTGCAAATCATTGTATTCTGTTTTTTATTTACGTTTTACACAACATCCCAACTTCATTGGAATAGGGGTTGTATTTATGACCTACGAATAACATCAAATCACATGAAATATAACAAAATAATGAAATCTGACATTTACATCACATTATACTTTATCTTAAATTGGCTTAAGTTGTGTTTAACGCAACAGATAAAACACATTTTATTCCACATTGTATCCGCTCACTGATATATGAGAAAGGTGCAGTTTTATTACACAGCACAATGCCACAGATGTCGCAACATTTGAGGGAGCGTGCAATTGGCATGCTGACAGCAGGAATGTCAACCAGAGCTGTTGTTCGTGTATTGAATGTTCATTTCTCTACCATAAGCCGTCTCCAAAGGCGTTTCAGAGAATTTAGCAGTACATCCAACCAGCATGCTCGTCATCCTCATCGGGGTCTCGACCTGACTCCAGTTCGTCGTCGTAACCGACTTGAGTGGGCAAATGCTCACATTCGCTGGCGTTTGGCACGCTGGAGAGGTGTTCTCTGCATGGATGAATCCCGGTTCACACTGTCCAGGGCAGATGGCAGACAACGTGTGTGGCGTCGTGTGGGTGAGCGGTTTTCTGATGTCAGTGTTGTGGATCGTGTGGCCCATGGTGACGGTGGGGTTATGGTATGGGCAGGCATCTGTTATGGACGAAGAACACAGGTGCATTTTAGTGATGGCATTTTGAATGCACAGAGATACTGTGACGAGATCCTGAGGCCCATTGTTGTGCCATACATCCAAGAACATCACCTCATGTTGCAGCAGGATAATGCACAGCCCCATGTTGCAAGGATCTGTACACAATTCTTGGAAGCTGAAAATGTCCCAGTTCTTGCATGGCCGGCATACTCACCGGACATGTCACCCATTGCGCATGTTTGGGATGCGCTGGACCGGCGTATACGACAGCATGTACCAGTTCCTGCCAATATCCAGCAACTTCGCACAGCCATTGAAGAGGAGTGGACCAACATTCCACAGGCCACAATTGACAACCTGATCAACTCTATGCGAAGGAGATGTGTTGCACTGCATGAGGCAAATGGTGGTTCACACCAGATACTGACTGGTATCCCCCCCCCCCCCCCCCCCCCCCCCCAATAAAACAAAACTGCACCTTTCAGAGTGGCCTTTTATTGTGGATAGTCTAAGGCACACCAGAGCACTAATCATGGTGTCTAATCAGCATCTTGGTATGGCACACCTGTGAGGTGGGATGGATTATCTCAGCAAAGAAGTGCTCACTATCACAGATTTAGACTGGTTTGTGAACAATATTTGAGGGAAATGGTGATATTCTGTATGTGGAAAAAGTTTTAGATCTTTGAGTTCATCTCATACAAAATGGGAGTAAAACCAAAAGTGTTGCGTTTATATTTTTGTTGAGTGTATATACACGAGGGTAGGCTGAAAAGTTCTATGGCTCACCAAGAAGGAGAAATGCCATTTCAATAAAACTTGGCATTCATTAAGTTCAACTCTTCTGATGACTGTTATTTTCTTCCAGGTTGTGAGGTAGTTTGTGGTTCATAGCCAAGTTTGAAAGTTCGTGGTAGAGGGAAACGGCAAAAATGGACAAAATCTGGCATTGCGGTGTGATTAAGTACCTGCATAAGAAGGGGTTAAAGCCCAAGGACATTCATGCGGATATGGTTGCTACATTAGGGGATGACGCTCCCTCCATATCTACAGTGCAGAAGTGGGCAGCTGAATTTAAGAGGGGCAGAGAGAGCCTTGAAGACGACCCAAGGTCTGGGCGGCCTGCAACAGCCACAACCCAGAAAAACATTGACCTTGTTCATGAAATGGTGATGGACGACAGACGATTGACGATTAATCAGCTAGCAGATGCTGTGGGAATATCCCGTGAGAGAATTGAACACATTCTGCATGAAGAACTTGGAACGTCAAAGGTGTCAACTCGGTGGGTGCCACGTCTTCTGACGCCTGATCAGAAATGCACCAGGCTAGTCATGTCGAAGGCAAACTTGGCGCAATTTGAAGAGGATCCAGCCAACTACATGGAACGTTTTCTTACCCAGGATGAGTGTTGGGATCACCCCTTTGAACTAGAGACAAAAACCAATCAATGCAGTGGAAACACCCAAGGTCACCACCTCCAAAGAAGGCCAAGGTCGTTTCGTCTGCAGGGAAGGTCATGGTTTCAGTTTTCTGGGATGCCAAGGGCATTGTGTTCATGGACTATCTTGAAAAGGGACAAACCATAAATGGACAGTACTATTCTAACCTACTGAGACAGTTACGCGAGGCTATCAAAAGGAAGCGACCACGAAAGCTGACGAAAGGGGTGCTGTTCCATCAAGACAATACCCCAGCTTACAAGTCAACAGTGGCCATGGCCACTATCCACAATTGTGGATTCGAACTGGTAGATCACCCACCGTACTCCCATGACTTTGCACCCTCGGACTTTCATCTGTTCCAAAACCTGAAAAACAACTTGGCTGGGAAGCACTATCGGAGCAATGATGAGGTGATGGCTGCCGTTGACTATTTTGACTCTCAAGATGAAAGCTTCTATGCCAAGGGAATCAAAGCACTCTAGCACCGCTGGAAGAAGTGTGTGGAGTTACAGGGAGACTCTGTAGAAAGATAACCCTGAATTTGTTCAATTCGACAACTGCATCATAGTCAGCCTTAGTACTTTTCAGCCTACCCTCGTATACTGAAATTTTTATATATATATATAAAATTTCAGTTCTATTGTTGAATATTTTTGAGAATTAAAAGTTCATTGGTTTTTGAAGGGATGTACAGATGTGAACAAAACTATTAGCCCCCCCCCCCCCCCCCCCATAAACTTTTCTTCAAAATTTTCCCATGTGCTTTTTTTTTTTTTTTTTTTTTTTTTTAAAGGAGCAAAGAATTTTCAACAGCATTTCTGAACATTCTAGTTTTATTTTTGGATACTTTATTTTACTTTGCATACAGAAATAAAATTATTTAACAAAATCCAAAAACTACCAGGGACAAAATTATTAGCCCCCTTAAGAACCGACCTTTTTGTTAAACCATTGCACAAACCACTGTTGTGCAGTGATGCGCTTTAACTTTGTAAAGCCCCATAGCTTCTAAAATAAAGTTAAAACTGGAGCTGAGTATCGATCCGATTCAGAATTGATTACTTTAATCTGATATTGATTTTCAATTAGTGTTATTAAAACCATTTTTGAGCTGTTACCTAATTGTCTAGTTAGCAGGGGTGGTGGCCAAGTGGTTAATGCGCTTGGTTTCAGTTCAGAAGGCTCTGGGTTCAAATCCCACCCCTGCCACATTTCTCCATGTAATGTGGAGTTGCATCAGGAAGGGCATCCGGCGTAAAACCTGTGCCAGTTCAACATGCAGATCCACCTTGGATTTGCTGTGGCGACCCCGAGTGCAAAACAAGGGAGCAGCCGAAGGGAATTTACTTTTTACCTGATTGTCTTGTTATGCAGCATAATGCTAGTAGCAAGGCGCTGGAGAGGTGTTCTCGGCTGGCTTGGGAACGCCTTGGGGTTCCCCCAGAGGAGCTGGGGGAGGTGTGTGTGGATCGGGAGGTCTGGGCAGCTTTGCTTGAGCTGCTGCCCCTGCGACCCGACTCCGGATAAAGCGGAAGAAAATGGATGGATGGATGGATGGATTAATGAAGTATTGGTAGCTATAAGACTGATGGCACGGACCATCTCCCTCCCAGAATGATAGAGTAGTATTTTTATTTTACAAACTTGCTGAACAGTTCTGGGTCACCCAAAAGAGGGCACCAGAGGTAACTGGTTCATTGGCCCTGACAGGTAAATTTCTACACCCTGCCATGTAAAGCTGTAACCAAGATGGAGGGGGAAGAAAAAAGCTATGGCTTTACTTCACATTTGGCCCTCAAAATGCAAGCAGCAGTGTTTCAGAGTTATAAATTTAAAATTTTCCGTGGGCAAACGGTCCCGGTCACCCCTACAAACACTTGCATCTGCAGTGCTGGCTCTGCGTCACACAGCTGGAGAATTTTTACCACAGCCACGCAGGCTGACTTTTCAGTCAGTCTCTTCTCCCACAGCGACGCACTGAGTGCTGGTGGAAAAGAGTGACTGAAACATTAGTCCACACCAGAGAACCTTCGTGCGAGGAACGAGGGGGGGGTTAAAAAACACTACTGTGTGAATTAAACGGCGGACTATTCTCGTTTCTTGCGCGCAACAGACAAGAGTCCCGGTCTTCATGATTGACATCTTTAAATAGCTTTGATATAGGTTAAATAAATTGTGGTCCTGCTTTTAAAGGTGAACCAGCACGTCCACAATCAATGTTGATAAATTATAATTTTCGCACCCTCAAACAGCGTAACAGCCCAACTGCAGCAGCAGTTATGTTCCAATGCTGGCGAAGTGTGTGTGTGTGTATGTGTGTGCGTGTGTGTATATATGTGTGTGCGCGTGTGCGTGCGTGTGTATATATGTATGCGTGTGCGTGCGTGCGTGTGTGTGTGCGTGCGTGTGTGTATATATGCGTGTGTGTGCGTGTGTGTGTGTGTATATGTGCGTGTGTGTGTGTGTATATATGCGTGTGTGTATATATGCGTGTGTGCGTGCATGCGTGTGTGTATGCGTGTGCGCGCGCGTGTGCGTGCGTGTGCGTGCGTGTGTGTGCGTGTGTGTGCGTGTGTGTGCGTGTGTGTGCGTGTGTGCGTGCATGCGTGTGTGTATGCGTGTGCGCGCGCGCGTGCGTGCGTGTGTGTGCGTGTGTGTGCGTGTGTGTGCGTGTGTATGCGTGTGCGTGTGTGTGTGTGTGTATATGTGTGTGTGTGTAAACTGAGGGTTATCTTCTAATGTACACACACAGTATACAAAGGTCAGTAAAGGTTTGAGCTGTCACTTGAGAAAGCATAAAAATAAATCTGTTTAAACTTGAGAAAAATAATTGCTTACAAAGATGTTAGTGTCAAAAACTGAGCCCAGTTTCATAAAGCAGTCTTTTTTTTCTTTTTTTTTTGAGTCAAACTCACTTAGTTGACTACTTCAACTTGACGTTAGTTGTTGCACAAAGCGCTTAATTGGATAAAGTTTCACGTTACCCGACTAAAGTTTTTAGCTTGGTACAGAGGAGGCTAATCTTATTTTAGTCAAGAAAACGTCAGTGTCTTA
Organism: Thalassophryne amazonica; assembly: GCF_902500255.1. Classification (NCBI taxonomy): domain Eukaryota; kingdom Metazoa; phylum Chordata; class Actinopteri; order Batrachoidiformes; family Batrachoididae; genus Thalassophryne; species Thalassophryne amazonica. Next base: position 31,393,408 of record NC_047110.1, on the reverse strand, counting down.
TCACCAAAAAATGGTGGCTATCGTGTACCAACACTTGATGGAACACTCAAAAGCACCCCTACATCGCACATATTTCTTCGAAAGCAGAGTTTCCTCCACTTTTGGATATGGTTGCAGCAGATATCTGTCATGTTTGTGACGGTTCTCACACGATCCGCCGGGTGTCACTGTTAAGCTGAGCAATGTTATGTATGCAGAAAGGCATGATGGAAGTGTAGAAGAAGAAACTGAAGAGTGAAACTGCGCACACTGCTCAGCGTGGCGCTCTCGTTGGAGCAACATTGCTGCTGTTTTGCCATTGTGGGATAGCTCGCCGGACTACTTTCACCTGACCCGCCCCAGCGATGCGCTCCTAAAAATTCACAACGCCCAATGCAAGAAAACTGGTTACGTATCATTGCCGTAGTGTATGTATAACACATATGATTGAGTGGTGAAATCATTAGGATTTTCCTGGTGAAAATGAAATCAAATCAAATGCCAACCTGTGGGCAACATGCAGAATGTGTCTCTTTCAGTGCAGCTTTTTGTTCTGACTTTAACACAAAGTTAATACCCAAGTCTTTCATTGCCAACTGTAAATGGCCATCAAAACATTCCAATCGTATCTTTCTGAACTCGTCTGCATGAAACTCCATCGTGTCAATGTTTACAGTGTGATTAAGCGATAACAGGTGAAGTTGCTGAAACACTAAGTTTCGTAAACATTTATTACGACCACTCTTAAAACTTCAGTTATCTTTATAATTTGACTACTGGTAATTTTTTAGAATTAATTTAAGGTGGGCTTACACTGTGCGAGTTTTGGCCCTTTTTGAGCCGATTTTTCACTAGTGCGAGAATTTTTTGGATCGCACAGAGTTTCAGCTTAATCATGTATCCTGCATCTTGTAGTATACATGGAGTAACGAGCTGCGTTTAACCTCATGACCACCTCTCGATCTGCAATCGTATGGGGTATGAAAATCAAACATGTTTGATATTCTGGCTGGCCCTCGTGAGGGTCTGCGAGCCGATTTACCCCAACCTCTCGCATGGCACATGTGCAAACACCGATGCGGAACTGGAGAGAGCATAAACGGTGATCATCTCTTTGGGAGAGCAGCTTCTGTTCTCACCCCCCCCGCCCCCCCAATTCTTCAACTCATGTAAAGTCTTGTATTTTATTTTATTTTATTTTATTTTAACTTTGTCTCCCATCGAGAGTTTTTGTAAAAATAAGAAATGTAAATAAAGTTTTGGGAAAAAAAGAAAAGCTTCTGTTTACGTTTTGCTTCTAGAAACATGAGTCCGACGTGGTTTTTGAACGTACAATGTGAGTAGCCAGATCGCATCAGGCCATATAGTGTGAACATAAATCCTGCGCTCTGAACTTTTACATCCTGCGGTTTTGTCGTACAGTTTGAGCTGGAGCCGAGTACAACAATGGAAAATATCGTTCAGTGTCTGCCCATCTTTAGATGAGATATAGTTAGTATCTCACAGCAATATATCACAGTTATTTGGGAACTACTTTTTGCGCACAAATTCATCAAGCACGTCGACCGCAGGCCCATACTAACACAGAAAATGCAGAAACTGTATATCGTTCGGCCAGAACGAGAGTATCCACTGCCTGAGCTAGTGGCGTGCATGAGTATGACTGCTACGCTAAGAAATAAGTACAGTTGTGTTCAGTGTAATAGTAGTGCTATGTGACTAAAAAGATTAATCCAGGTTTTGAGTATATTTCTTATTGTTACATGGGAAACAAGGTACCAGTAGATTCTCACAAATCCAACAAGACCAAGCATTCATGATATGCACACTCTTAAGGCTATGAAATTGGACTATTATTAAAGAAAAGTAGAAAAGGGGGTGTTCACAATAATAGTAGTGTGGCAACTGTGACATTCAGTCAGTGAGTTCGTCAGTTTTGTGGAACAAACAGGTGTGAATCAGGTGTCCCCTATTAAAGGATGAAGCCAGCACCTGTTGAACATGCTTTTCTCTTTGAAAGCCTGAGGAAAATGGGACGTTCAAGACATTGTTCAGAAGAACAGCGTAGTTTGATTAAAAAGTTGATTGGAGAGGGGGAAACTTATACACAGGTGCACAACATTATAGACTGTTCATCTACAATGATCTCCATTGCTTTAAAATGGAGGGAAAAAAAAGACGTGTGGAAGAAAACCGAAGACAACCATCAAAATGGATAGAAGAATAACCAGAATGGCAAAGGCTCACCCATTGATCAGCTCCAGGATGATCAAAGACAGTTTGGAGTTACCTGTAAGTGCTGTGACAGTTAGAAGACGCCTGTGTGAAGCTAATTTATTTGCAAGAATCCCCCGCAAAGTTCCTCTGTTAAATAAGACGTGCAGAAGAGGCCAAAGAACACATCAACCGGCCTAAAGAGAAATGGAGGAATATTTTGTGGACTGATGAGTTTAAAATTGTTCTTTTTGGGTCCAAGGGCCGCAGACAGTTTGTGAGACGACCCCCAGACTCTGAATTCAAGCCATAGTTCATAGTGAAGACAGTGAAGCATGGTGGTGCAAGCATCATGATATGGGCATGTTTCTCCTACTATGGTGTTGGGCCTATATATCGCATACTATCATGAATCAGTTTGGATATGTCAGAATACTTGAAGAGGACATGCCCTTGAAATGGGTGTTTCAACAAGACAATGACCCCAAGCACACTAGTAAATGAGCAAAATCTTGGTTCCAAACCAACAAAATTAATGCCTCGCAGATGTGAAGAAATCATGAAAAACTGTGGTTATACAACTAAATACTAGTTTAGTGATTCACAGGATTGCTAAAAAAAAGCAGTTTGAACATAATAGTTTTGAGTTTGTAGCGTCAACAGCAGATGCTACTATTATTGTGAACACCCCCTTTTCTACTTTTTTTTTTTTTTACTAACAGCCCAATTTCATAGCCTTAAGAGTGTGCATATCATGAATGCTTGGTCTTGTTGGATTTGTGAGAATCTACTGGTACCTTGTTTCCCATGTAACAATAAGAAATATACTCAAAACCTGGATTAATCTTTTTAGTCACATAGCACTACTATTATTCTGAACACTACTGTATATCATTCTGCTGTTAATATGGGTCCGTAAAAGCCAGTTAATGAAACAAATGCTGGATAGTTAATTCCAACAAACAAACCTGGAAGTAAACAAAACTGTCGCACATTTGGGGCCATCTGTTGGCAGCGGCACACGTTACGCCGTTATGCCCATGAAACCGAATCTACAAGTTTAACCGTCAATGTGAAACGGTGATTAAATGGATAATGTTGGGCGACTAACTATAGTCGACTAAGTAAATTTAGTAAACTGAAAGATTAGATTGCTTTATGAAGCTGTGCTCTGGAGTGAGAGAAATGTCATGTGATCTAATCCTTTTTTCTTTTTCTTTTCTTTCTTTCACGTGTGTGTGTGTGTGTGTGTGTGTGTGTGTGTGTGTGTGTGTGTGTGTGTGTGTGTGTGTGTGTGTGTGTGTGTGTACATAAACAAGTCAAAACTAAACTCTTGCTGAATAACTGTACTATCCTTTGGTTTGTCTTCCAGGATGTGGTAAAAAAGATTGAGAAAACAAAGACTGACGGCAGAGACAAACCTCTTCAAGACGTCGTCATCACTGAGTGCGGACAAATTGAGGTGGACAAGCCAATCGCTGTTGCCAAAGAGTAAAGTTCTTGAGAGGAGTACACTGGAACAGGACTGGGGGATGTTAGTGGGGAATAGTGGAGGCCACTACCAGCCCTGTGGTCCTTGAGAAGGGGTTTTGGGGTCATTCCGTGGCAGTGCGTGCCACTTTGCATCATCAAAACATCAACATCAAGCAATCGTGACCACACTCTGGATGCATTTAGCAACAAGCATTCCAAGGTGAACTTTTCTTTTTGTAAAAAGAAATCTTTTAATAAAGGATTCATGTTTTCTTAAATTGCTTGATGCATGTTTTAAATGTTTTTGGAAAATGGACAAAGAATATTTTGTGTGCAGAGTGCTATGTGCACTCTGTTGCCAGTTCTGCTGACTGTAATCACAATGGTGTATTCAAACATAAAAGATACAGATGTTAAGTGCAAGGAAACTATTGGAGATGCTGAGCACAATCACAATCTTAGTTGTAGCCTACAAATTGTAGTAGAACTTGTTTTTGACCACTAGGGGCACTGTGAGTCATTTTGAATGGTCAGGGAACAACATACACGGGAAAGGCTTCAGTCTGCTCACTTTCCTCAAGGCTCACCTGCAGACTGAAGCTCATCACAAGAATGTGCAGAGCTCAGCAGCGCCACCTGCTGACTGAATACACAACCATAATGGGGCAAAGGTCAGTGCTCAGTGGTGCCTCTGGCTGTCTCATGGGGAATTACAACTACCACTGATGTGGATCCCCTCCCCTGTGGGTTTTTTTTTTTTTTTTTTTTTTTTTTTTTTTTTTTTTTTGAGGACCAATATCCACATTATGCAGCAGCAGAAATGGTGGTTGGTGCACTTGGTTTCAGTGCAGAAGGTTACCAGTTCAAATCCCACCTTTGCAACATTTCTCCATAGAACTTGTGCCAATTCAACATACAGATCCACCTGTGGCGACCCAGAGCGAAAACAAGGGAGCAGCCGAAAGGACTTGCTTTTTAGTGAACAGCATACAAAGTGTGTAAGGGCAGTCGTTCAGGAGAACTAAGGAGACATTTTGGCGGACAGCATGAATCATGCAAGTTTGCTTTTTGTGTGGGGTGGGGGGTCCGGGAAGGACACTGACAGCCAGTCGGAGTAGAGGGGTACCATGGCATCACTGGCTGGTCTCTCTCTGGCTGCTAATGCAGTGTGGTGGAATCCCTCCGAAACTGCTGTTTCTGTGTAAAATGTGTTTCTCATATGTTATATAAAAGCTAGCAAGGAATAAACACTTATAAAATGTAAACGTTTCTGTAACCTGATAACACCTCTGGAGTGATTTACAAGGCCTCTCGCGGACATCAGCGGGCATGTACATCACACGCGGTCAAAAGTAACTTCCAGTTTTCCTGTATACCCACGTCCTCCTGTAGACACCATTAAAAGATACGTGTTCATACAGCCGAGTGTATTTTAGCATTGCGTATTTACACTGAACAAAACTACAGTTGTATGCAAAAGTTTGATAATTTTCATTATTTTCCTTGATAAATCATTGGTTGTCTGGATCAGAAATTTCAGTTAAATATATCATTGCACACAGTGATATTTGAGAAGTGAAATGAAGTTTCTAGTATTTGCAGAAAGTGCAATAATTAAATTGGGCAGGTGCATACATTTGGGCACCATTGTCATTTTATTGATTTGAATACATTTAGCACTAATTATTGGAACACAAAATTGACCCTTGACCTCCTTACACAGGTGAATCCAATCATGAGAAAGGGTATTTAAGGTGACCATTTGCAAATGTTTCCCCTCTTTGCATCTCTTCTAATGAGTGGCAACATGGGAGCCTCTAAACAACACTCAAATGACCTGAAAAAGATTGTTCAACATCATGGTTGAGAGGAAGGATACAAAAAGCTATCTGAGATTTCAACTGTTAGTTTCCACTGTGAGGAACAAAGTGAGGAAATGGAAGACCACAGGCACAGTACTAGTTAAGGCCCGAAGTGGCAGGCCAAGAAAAATCTCAGGTAAGCTGAAGCAAAGGATAGTGAGAGCAGTCATAGTCAACCCAAAGATCTACAACATGATCTTGCTGCAGGTAGTGTCTCTGTGCATCGTTCAACTATACAGTGCACTTTGCAAAAGGAGATGCTGTAATGCAGAGGAAGCCTTTCTGTGTACATGCCACAGTCGCTTGAAGTATGCTAAAGCACAATTGGACAAGCCAGCTTCATTTTGGAATAAGGTGCTGTGGACTGATGAAACTAAAACTGAGTAATTTGGACACAACAGAGGCAGTATGCATGGTGGAAAAATAACATTCCAGAAAAAACACTTGCTACCTACAGTAAAATTTGGAGGCAATTCCATCATGCAGGGGGCTGTGTGGCCAGTCCAGGTACTGGGAATCTTGTTAAAGTTGAGGGTCACATGGATTCCATTCAAAATCAGCAGATTCTTCAGAACAATGCTCATGAATCAGTGACACAGTTGAAGTTTCGCTGGGGCTGGATCGTTCAAGACAACGACGGCCCTAAACACTGCTCAAAATCTATGAATTAAGGCATTCATGCAAAGGAACAAGTAGAATGTTGTGGAATGGCCATCTCAGTCCCCAGACTTGAATATTATTGAAAAAAATCTGTGGTGTGATTAAGCGGGCTGTCCATGCTGGAAACCACCAAACCTGAGATGTTTTGTAAAGAAAAATGGTCCAAAATACTTTCACAGAATCCAGACACTCATTGGAAACTATAAGAAGGGTTTAGAGGCTGGGATTTCTGCAAAAGGAGGATCTTTTGCAGAAACAGCAGGAGGCTCCCTGTTCCTTACCGCATCCAGTTCAAAGTCCTCAAGTTCAAAGCCCTTCACAATCTGGCCCTCTGTACCTCACTGACCTACTCCATCTCACTCCCTCTGCTCCTCCGACACCAACGTCCAAACCTGGGGTGACAGAGCCTTCTCCATCGCTGCCGCCACCCTCTGGAACTCACTGCCCCAACAACTCCGCAACTGCCCAGACCTCCCCACTTTGAAGAAAGGACTCAAAACGCACCTGCTCAGATCTGTTTTTAATATTTGATATGATTGTTTTGATGGAGATTTAAATTGTACTGTAAAGCATTTCTAAGTGTTTTGAAAAGTGCTTTATAAATAAAACGTATTATTATTATCTACTAAATATTGATGCATTTTTTTCTGTTGGGGTGCCCAAATTTATGCACCTGCTTAATTTTGTTTAAAGAATTATTGCACACTTTCTGTAAATCCTAAAAACTTCATTTCACTTCTCAAATATCATTGTGTTTGTCTGCTATATGATATATTTAACTGAAATTACTGATCCAAACAACCAATCATTTATAAAGAAAAATCATGGAAATCATCAGGGGTGCCCAAACTTTTACATACAACTGTATAAATGTAACATTTTGCAACACTAAAACATTTTCAACACAAGTGTTATAATTTATATTTTGTTCAGTGTATAATCTCAGGATTTTGCAGCTTCTGTCAATGTGCAATGACACCTTACACCAAGCTACTGCCAGGTATGGACATGACATGAAAACAGTTACAGCAGTGTCAGAGGAAAAAAGGAACAGCCACTGTGAGGTGTCCAGGAGCCCAGCTGTTTTAGGTTTTAACAGTAAACAGGATGGTGTATCGATCAGGACACAGGAATGAGACTTAATTGTAATTCTGTCAATGAACTGTAGTGACACTGTATAGCCATCAGTGTGAAATAAATGTCGCCACCATCTGGTCATCAAGAGAATTACCATGACCATCAACGCATTTCCTCACGTTAAATTATCTGCACCACAATGAAAGCTGCGCCAATTTACACAGAACTGCAGCAGCGGTGCAGCTTAAAGCACACCCGGTCCACAAAGGGGACGTGAAGACACCTTTCTGCGCTGCGTGGCACTTGTGCAGTTGTCTCCTGTGGAGTTGGTGTGCTACATATGACATTCCTGAGCAATCTTCTGCTTTTTTGACATATATGCTGAATTCTGAGTGGTTTGCCATCATATTTCCTCACTGTTTGTGCACGTTCTGACAAAGAGATGGCAGATAAAATGAGCTAAAAATGGTTAATTTTTCACACTTCAGTTTGAATTCAATATGTGTATGTCGTGGACATGAATGAGTGAAGCTCTTCAGCATTTCATCATGTCATTTAGGTCCTTCAGACTTTATTTTCAGTAAATGCTTCTGGGCGGCATTAGCATGGCTAAAACATTCTGCTTTTGGCTGGACTGGGACCAAAAAATGGCCCTGGCATTTTTGGCCATGGCGGCCCACCATGATTATTTATACAATATGTGAAGGCACATGACATACCAAAGGAAATATGTCCACATTGTGTGTTTCAAAAATAAAATATACCTCAGCAGCATACATGGAAGAAAGTAAACATCTTCAAAAATTGATACACTCTTTCTCTACTCACAGACTTTCATCTTGGGAGAAATGGCCACAGTGTCACAATTCCCATCTTGAAGTGAAAGTGAATGTCAAAGAAACACTGCAAGAGATGTGTTTTCAGTGTTTAATAAAATATAGTGTTTATACAAATACACAATTATGCCCATAGTAAGGCCATATATACAAATAAAATAAAGAGCTCCTCATTAAAGTGGCACTTTAAAGTATGAAAAACAGAGAGACAATGACAGAGAGAGAGAGAGAAATATAGAGAGCAGGGATCAGTTAAGGTATAATTTAAATACACTGTAAAGTATAATAAGTTGACTTTACTAAAAAACATGCAAACTTGCTGCCTTAAAAAAGTAATTTATGTTGGCTTAAATGAATCAGATTTGATTAACTTAATTATTCTGAGTGTGCAGTACTCAAATTAATTGAAATAATTGGGTAATAGTAACTTGTTCAATTTAATTTAGTCGTACTCAAACTTAAAATCCTAGATTATAGTAACTCATTTATTTTGAGTTTGCAGTACTGAAATAGATTAGACTACAGTAACGTATTTACTGTGAGCATCCAGTGCTCAAGTGACAACTTTTGTTTTGCTTTTGTCTCTTTTGTTTTGCTCATTCGTCATATTCAGGTCAACTTAATTTTCTTGAGGCTACAGCTAACCGCTAACTTTTAGTACTGATTCCAGTACACTGTCAGTTACTGACAACCCAGTTTTGTGTTTAAGCACCGCCAACACTTCTGAGTAAAAACAAAGGTGATCACAAACCCAACAAACATCGAGTCAGAGCTTCTTTCTTTGAGCGCTCTGCCTGCTGCTGTAAGGGAGAGTCATTTACTTTCAACATGGAACAGTATTGACGTGTCGCAGAACACATTAAAAGCAAAGCAGTTTTGATTTATAAACCAAACTAATTCCTGACAGTTTATCAACAATGAATGAAAAGCAGGTTGGCGAGAGCACTGGTAGTTTAAAACTGGGCTCACCATGGACGTGTGCAGGCAGGAATATGCAAAGTAAATGAGGCAGATCTGCGCATGTCTGAAAGAACGCCCCAAAGGACACTGGGTACGAAAAATTTATTTTCTAAATTGGCTTAAATGCGATACATCACGTAAAGCACATCTTCCAATCTCAAAGTACTACTTATTTATTTAAAATGAGTGTTTATAACAGGTTGATGAAAACTGAGTTTGGTTAACTTGTAATACTTAATTCATTTGTATGTTAGCATTTACAGTGTAATGTTTAGGTGAACAGAGAGATAATAGTTATTTTGTACCTACATATGCTGAGACAAAAGACTGCATGGAGCTCGGTGCTCTGATGGAGACAGAAAGCAGAGTTGAGGTCAGATATGCTTGATTCATCTGATTCCGTCTCTTCTAGAATTAAAATGTGAGCCGTTTAGTAAACTCACAATGAAAGAAAAAGGAGGTCAGTCACACGTATAGTCCAGTAAATCTATGAAAATTAGAGGTCAACTCAAAACTAATTGCAACAGAATTTATTTCTTCATTAATGGGTGTAAAAATGCCTCTAGAACAACATACTAAAAGTCCCCTAAAATCCAAGTAGTGGAACAATATCCAATACACTGGGATCTGAGCATATGTACAGGGACAAAATTGATGCATTTTGTTGGAATATGCTCCATATATACAAAGCCTCTTCAGTACAGTTACGCTATAAATGTGTGAACAACTGACAAAGAATTGATCTTGTCATGCATTTGGATAATTAACTAATGGATAAAAGACAAAAGTAAAATGTAATTCAGGTTTCATGACATTTTACTTGGGTATATTGCGATGATAAATGGATACACAATGTATTTCCTTAAATACTTTTAAATACATTTACAGATGTATAGGGTTCAACTTCTGCAACATATATCAACACTTCCAGTAGTATGGTTGGTATTTCCTTGCATGGAATATGACTTTGACTATGTAAAACTGTACTTGAATAATGAAGCCTCAATGTGTGGTATTTCTTAAATACCACACTGCCTATTTATGAAATACCATAAAGAGTATATCTATCAATGAGTACACTTAGTTTTTAACACCATAGAAACCATATTAATTATTCCCTTCCTTACTTGTGAATATGTTCTCAAGTAAAGTTTGAAGAGACTTGGGAGGGAAAGAGGTTGTTTAATCCAAGGAATCCATTTCTTAGCATCCAGGATCTGTCTCTTGAACAGTTGACTATATGTCATTCTTGATCAACTTTGCAGCTGTTTCTACTATTCTCTTCTTCTCAAGATCAGGGCATGCTTGTTTTGCTGATGCACAGAAATCATGCAGAATTGCTGAGGCAGTACTCCACATTGCAACCACATTTTTCTTGCCATTGATTTCAGTGATTATTGTCTCATTTCCATAGTGTTTCTTTATCTGTTCTTTCATATGAGTAAAGCCATATACTGTAGCATCTGTCCCAGCCAGGTTCCATTTTCTAGGTCAGGTCATTGACTGTGGTCTGCTCCTCATCACTTTATTGCAGATATTCTATGACCTTTGCAAAAGCTTCTGTTTGTACTGCATCTTGTGGTTGACAAAGTTGAAAATGTTTGGTACTTGCATCATCAGGAATATATTTTTTATGTATCTGCTTACCATTTCATAAGTTCACATTACAGGCCTGGTGGTATAGAGCATCTGCTGCAGGTTAAGTCAGAGACAAACTTCAGTCGTGGCTTCACCTTAAGACTCCAGTCATCCTTTCTGTCCTCACATGCAACTCAGGCTGCAGTTTTGAAGTCATACAGTAGTGTTCAGAAAAATAGTAGTGCTATGTGACTAAAAAGATTAATCCAGGTTTTGAGTATATTTCTTATTGTTACATGGGAAACAAGGTACCAGTAGATTCTCACAAATCCAACAAGACCAAGCATTCATGATATGCACACTCTTAAGGCTATGAAATTGGGCTATTAGTTAAAAAAAAGTAGAAAAGGGGGTGTTCACAATAATAGTGGCATCTGCTGTTGATGCTACAAACTCAAAACTATTATGTTCAAATGCTTTTTTTAGCAATACTGTGAATCACTAAACTAGTATTTAGTTCTGTAACCACGGTTTTTCATGATTTCTTCACATCTGCGAGGCATCAATTTTGTTGGTTTGGAACCAAGATTTTGCTCATTTACTAGTGTGCTTGGGGTCATTGTCTTGTTGAAACACCCATTTCAAGGGCATGTCCTCTTCAGCATAAGGCAACGTGACTTCTTCAAGCATTTTGACATATCCAAACTGATCCATGATACCTGGTATGCGATATATAGGCCCAGCACCATACTAGGAGAAACATGCCCATATCATGATGCTTGCACCACCATGCTTCACTGTCTTCACTGTGAACTGTGGCTTGAATTCAGAGTCTGGGGGTCGTCTCACAAACTGTCTGTGGCCCTTGGACCCAAAAAGAACAATTTTACTCTCATCAGTCCACAAAATATTCCTCTATTTCTCTTTAGGCCCGTTGATGTGTTCTTTGGCATATTGTAACCTCTTCTACACGTCTTTTATTTAACAGAGGGACTTTGCGGGGGATTCTTGCAAATAAATTAGCTTCACACAGGTGTCTTCTGTTACAGCACTTACAGGTAACTCCAGACTGTCTTTGATCATCCTGGAGCTGATCAATGGGTGAGCCTTTGCCATTCTGGTTATTCATCTTCTATCCATTTTGATGGTTGTTTTCCGTTTTCTTCCACGCGTCTCTGGTTTTTTTGTCCATTTTAAAGCATTGGAGATCATTGTAGATGAACAGCCTATAATTTTTTGCACCTGCGTATAAGTTTTCCCCTCTCCAATCAACTTTTTAATCAAACTACGCTGTTCTTCTGAACAATGTGTTAAACGTCCCATTTTCCTCAGGCTTTCAAAGAGAAAAGCATGTTCAACAGGTGCTGGCTTCATCCTTAAATAGGGGACACCTGATTCACACCTGTTTGTCCCACTAAATTGATGAACTCACTGATTGAATGCCACTCTACTATTATTGTGAACACCCCCTTTTCTAATTTTTTTTTTACTAATAACCCAGTTTCATAGCCTTAAGAGTGTGCATATCATGAATGCTTGGTCTTGTTGGATTTGTGAGAATCTACTGAGTCTACTGGTACCTTGTTTCCCATGTAACAATAAGAAATATACTCAAAACCTGGATTAATCGTTTTAGTCACACAGCACTACTACTATTATTCTGAACACTACTGTATGTCCTGACAGGTGTGACGATGAAATCCTTCTTCTTGCCATCATAAATATCTCCTGTTCCACAAGAAAATACAGTTTCTCTTCTAGTCATATGGTTTTTCAGCAGACCTCAGTTTGTGTGTCCTCTCCTCTGAAGCTTCATTTCCTCTTATGCGGTTATGAGCCTCAATGCCGGTGTCGCTGACCGACCCCCCCCCTAAAAATTGGTCCGCCCTGCCTTCACTGCACATGTCATTTGGAACCACAGCAGCTCACCTGAGTCTGACTCTCTACTTCCGAAGTGATTAAAGGGAATAATGTGATTATTAACCATCAGATGACAAAGTAAAACCTCTTAAATCATTCTAAAGTCAGTTTTAAGCAAAAATGAGGCAATAATCACCTCATTTCGCTATTGATGCACTGAAATGACATAGCACGTCAGACGTCTGCCGTGCTGCTGCTGCGCTTTAATTGGTCCACTGTCTTTTATTACGAAATAATGTTGAATTTATGTGGAAATGATTGTTGTACAAAAGCTTCAGATATCTGTCCCTGAGTTAGATGATGGCTGGAGTGCAGTTTGAAGAGGATTTGCAAATCATTGTATTCTGTTTTTATTTACATCTTACACAACGTCCCAACTTCATTGGAACTGGGGTTGTACCTCCAAGTGCACAGACAGTGATCTACAAATATTCCTTGATTTGCATAACTTCCACTCTTGTCATACTCTTGTCAAACTCATGTTTACACACATGCAAGGCCTCCTACAGATGCTGTTAAAATATATTGTTTTTGATTGATTGATTGATACAGGGGCTTTACTGAACATGTACCAATTGGACGTAAGACAACATTTACCAGCTCTGCCAGCTAACTCTTAGGATCACATGCAACAACTTGACCAAATGGATGCTACGAGTTGATGTGCTAGGAGTTGATAGGTGATATGAGTTGACTCTAAACTATCTCTGCATTTTAAACAAAAAACCCAACTTTGTCTGAAGCAACTGGTGGCCATCTTGTACTCTTCTGTGCACACATGTCAGGAAGTCAACATGCTGCACCCTCTGAAATCAGCCTAGCTGGAACACAGTGCACAATAGTCTTATCTCCTCAGATGAGGTGTGCACTGGGACCAACCACCAGGTCTTCCACCCAGAACAACTTTGGGGTTCCAAATTTGGGGATTTTGATTCTGGCGAGGGTCTCACACACTCTTTCAATGATACTGCTATGAAACTCTGCATTACTGATGGCTGGGTGAAGCATGGGATGGGAGAAGAAAGAGAAGGGTTGATGTTTGTCCTGATATCGCAGATTTTACTTAAAAGAAGGACAAAAAGTTCTCACAGTCTCCATTAGACTGAATGGTTGCAGCGGGAGATGCAGAGGAGATTGTGTCAAATAAAACTTTTAGATTTTGTCGACTGTTAAAGATTAATTTTGAAACGTAAACAGCTCTTGCATCTTTCACCATAATATTAAAATAAATTAAAAACTCATTTCAATGAAGGAGATGGACCTGGAGCTTTGTTGATTTCCACAAACTACGAATGCTGTCATTCACCCAGGGGGAGGAGCGATTCAAAGGGGTGTGTCTGGTTTTGAATGGAGCCACTCTATCTAAAATAGACAATCAATAACTAAAATATTTACATTATCTAAAATAGGAACTATGCAGAATATTTTACACACAGCAAACATAAGGTTCCAATCTCACTGGGCTGCGACAGCGTGCAAATAGCAATTGCAGGGAAATTGTTTGATTTTGTACAATGTTTGCTGGTTGGTGGTCTTCTCTCGCTTCAGTCGCAGGGCGTCGCACTTGGATTTTGAACTGTCCAAAGCTGACAAGGCGACAAGGGTACTACCAGTATGCTTCCAGAACCATTACTGGTGTCTTGCGACCCCCTAAACCTACTCACTGGAACCCCTAACGTGAGAGAACTGTGGGAGGGTTGAGCCACATGCACGAGCTGCTGGGGGGAGGACAGTCCATCCAGCAGGGACATCATTCTGCTATTCGGTGAGTTCACTATCCACACTTTTGTTTCAGTTCCATGCCCCACTGTGGAGCTACACTTGCCTTTATTTTTAGTCTTGTCAAAGTCATTCAATAAGACTCTGTTGCTTGGTCTGTAGGTTTGTTTCTTTATATGTTTGTTTGTCTGCTCATCTTTTTCAGACTCCGTGTTGTGAAGATTTATGGACTTTTTCTGCCAATCGTATTTGTTCCATGATTGAAAATTTTTAAAATATGACGGGCGAGGAGGGAAAATGGAAAAGTGACAAACACCCTTTGCGTATGGGAAGCCATGAATGCCACAAATACATCACATTCATTCATGTATCACCAAAAATCCGCCGGAAAAAAACAACAACAAAAAACAAAAACAAATGCTGTTTGGTTTTTGTTTGTCTACTGTTTGTTAATACAGTGGGGAAAATAAGCATTTGACCTCCTGTCAGTTTTGCAGGTTTTCCCACCTACAAAGAATGGAGAGGTCTGTAATTTTTATTGTAGGTAGACTTTAACCTGTGAGTGACAGAATCTAAAAAAAATCCAGAAAATCACATTGTATGATTTTTAAATAATTAATTTGCATTTTATTGCATAAAATACGTATTTGAACACCTACCAACCAGCAAGAATTCTGGCTCTCACAGACCTGTTAATTTTTCTTTAAGAAGCCCTCTTATTCTGCACTCTTTACCTATATAAACTGCACCTGTTTGAACTTGTTACCTGTATAAAAGACACCTGTTCACAAATAAGGAAAAAAAAAAAAAACAATTTCCAGTGTGTTGTCTTCATCTTCCCTGCGTTTTATGTCTCACACATGGAGTGAGTTGCTGTGCTCACTCGTGCTCACTTGTGCTCACTCACACATTGTGAGCACTCACAATGTGCTCATTTGTTTTGGAAAGTTGAATTGACAAAAATATAATTTACTTATAAGATTTATTTAACTCTAACAGCCAACATCTTAGGTTTGTAATTTATTTTGTAAAGAATTTGAGAACTATATTCTATGCAAAACAACATATAAAATAAATATTGAAGGGAAGAATATTATTACCTATTTTGAATTCCATGAAAAGAAACTGTATTTTTGTCAATCACTATATTTTGTTTGGAAGTTTCATATTAATGAATGTAAATTTTAAAACTCAACTCCATTATTCAAGTTGTTCCCGATTGAGGTCGATTGTTATTTTATGTCTCTTATCAGAAATGTGTATCAATGATTTATATCCATCAAGGGATGTTCAACAAATAAGCTGTCACAAATATAATTTTCATTTTACATGGTATTTATTTTGGAGTCTGCAGTATCCTTGTTTCATATATACCACCCCTAAATCTAAACAGTCCACCAATCAACCCCACTGAGGTCCTTAGACTGGGTCTCATTAACATAAGATCACTATCCTCAAAATCATTGTTGATTAATGATCTAATTATGGATCATCACTTAGATGTGATTGGGTTATGTAATTATATAACTTGTCAGCAAGTGCAGATATTCTGATTATTGGTGACTAACTTTCATATAAATAAGCCTTCTGATCCCCTCTGCGAATCATTTATGGAAATTGTGGATGCATTAGGATTTCAGCAATACATTCAGGACTCGACGCACATTAGTGGAAATACCCTGGAATTGGTTCTCGCATGTGGTTTTGCTGTCACAAATATTGATATCATGTCTCTTGCATCAGTGGTCTCTGATCATTCACTTATTAGGTTTACAGTTTTACTGCCTTGTTGTGGAACAGCTACTTTATTTATAACTGGTGACGCATCAACTCCTCAACTAGGACTGAACTTGAAGCTAGACTGCCTGATGTCTAAGCTTCACATTTGGCAAATACCCAATTAGTAGACAGACTTAAAAAAAAAAATGTTTTTATTGAACATTTTGATTTCAAATGCAAAAAAAAAAAAAGTTTTATGACAAAAGGTATAATTTTGTTCAGAAAAAAGGTTCCATTTCTTCCAATATTGTTTACATTTATCAGAGGAATGTGATGGAAAAGGTTAGTCGCTCCATTACATAAAGCTTGTGTATTATGTCCATCCAGTCCTTGGTGGTTGGTGGTTCCTCTTTCAACCATTTCCAAGTTATAACCTTTTTACTGGCTGCCTGTAATATCTAGCATGTACCGGTCCTGTTTTCTCAGAGAGGTTGGAATGTTGCCCAAATAAAATGTACAAAAACACTTCCTTATTTGTAGTCCCATGATCAATTGTGCAATCTTAGCCACCTCTGTCCAGTAAGGTGAGATTTTAGGGCATTCCCAGAAGATATGAAAATGACCAACAGAAAAATGTCCACATTTCCACCACCATTTGCCATGTTCAACATTTTTGGTTTGCAGTTCTTTAACCCGAGGTGTAATAAAAAAAAAAAAAATGCACTACATTCTTCCAAGAGAACTCCCTCCACAGATTGGAGCTTGAGGTGGTTGCAACTGTTTTGCAAATGTTTGCCCATTCTTCATCAGAAATTTTTATTTTAGCATCTTTTTCCCATCTGAGCTTAATATAGTTGGTAGATTTTTTTCTTTCTCATCTGCATTACTGAGCAAGTTCTAGATATCTGTTTTTTGTCAGTTTCCCATTGCATGCATCTATAAAAATGTCAATTAGTGGCTGTCTATCCTGCTTGTTGGCAATATCTGCATTGAAATGGTGTAACTGCAAATACCTAAAAAAAAAAATCCTTTTCCAGATTATAATTATCTGATAATTGTTGAAAAGACATTAAACCCATTGGGGAAGATATTTTCCAATATGCAGTGTTGCCCTTATTACACAATAGTTTAAACCTATTATTAACTTTTGCAGGGATAAATTCGGAGACATGCTGGCCAGCGTAGGATTTTAGCATCATCTTCCGTGGTCTTGTTTTTGAGTTCTTTCAGCCAGTTGCCAAGTGGTACCTTAATCAGGTTAGACACCTTATTTAAAAGCAAGTGCAATAATGGTTTATCCCCTAAAACCGACAGGAGAGCAGTTTGAATTTCAGCTTGATCTATTTATTTCCACTTGGCATCACATAATGGGTCACACCGCGCAATCAGAACTCTGAGCTGGGCAGCTTTATAGTAATTTTTTAAGCACGGGACTCCCATACCACCATCATTTTTAGGCAGTTGCAGTGTTTCAAACCTTATTCTTGGACTCCGTTTATTCCAGACAAAGTTTGAGAACATTCTGTTCCATTCAACAAATTGCCTGGAGGGCACTTCAACTGGCAAAGCAAGAAATAAGCAAAGCAATTTGGGCAGCACAATCATTTTTAGTAGTTAAATTCTGTTATGCATATTCAGTGGCAGTAGTAACCATCGTTTAAGGTCTGCGTTAATCTTAGTAGTTAGAGGGATGTAATAAGGTTTAAAGAGGTCACTCAAATCTTTAGGCAGTTGAACTCCTAAATATTTAATTTGACTACTATTCCTATTGTCCTTTAAAAGTTTAACAGTATTTTTATTTGGTTTGTAGTTAAATGCAAGTATTTGTGTTTTATGGAGGTTTAGTTTGTAGTCAGAATATGAACCAAATGTGTTAAGTAAAGAAATCAGTAGTGGGAGGCTATTGTCAGGTTCAGTAAGTGTCACCAACATGTCGTCCACATACAAACAAACCTTGTGCTCAGAGCCATATATATTGATACCTGTAATGTCCTTAGATTCACCAATAGCCTGTGCCAGTGGCTCAATAAATAAAGCAAAAAGAGCTGGGCTGAGCTGGCATCCCTGCCGGCAACCACGCTTAAAGTAGACCTGCATTGAAATAAATGTGGTCAGATTTCAGAAAGAAATAGCTGATATGTATTTATAAGACCCTTGTGAATGCAGTAAAGTAAATCTGTAAGCCCAAATTTGTAATTCAGAGGAGAAATCTGTTTAAAAATGACAAATTTGCAGCTAAAATTTAGCCCTCCTCAACATCCAAAAGTAAACTGCAATGAATGCGAGATACAGCTCTGCATGCTCAGATCAGCGGCGACATCAACAGCAGGCGCCGTTCTTCCCCGACGCCTCGCTCTCACTGCATCCGATGTGCTTACAGAGTGCATGCGCTCGTTAAATTCCTCCACGGGCCACTCACACCCCCGTGTCTGCTGTGCAGCCGCAGACACGGCTCTGTCTACTGAATGGAGGTGCAGCCAACTTGGCACAAGTCCAGAGACTACGCTCGCCGTTTTGATGCGGAGCGCCCAGTGACACCTGTTGCTCACAAGGACAGATTTCTTGCGGCAAAATCTGCAGTGCCGCACGTCTCGGTAATCGGAGCCGCAGAGCTCCGTGGCTGCTGAGAGAGGTTTATATCTTTTTAATGACTTGAATTCTTTGCGGGTCTCGCCTCCGTACCCCGCGGCGGTAACACTGGAGGCGAAAGACAGTAGATTTTCAATGCGACACCACTCAATCAAATGGGCGTATGAAAAAGTCCCCAAAAATAATTTTCAAGCACAAATAAAAGAAATGTATACTCACCAAGCGTACCGCAAGACAATATGAAGTTTTAAAAAAGTAGATCTTTCCATATAAGACAATAAACAGGTGCAGATGCAAACTGACGTAAATCCACAAATTACAGTTGGCGCGCGCAATGCATGCTGGGAGAGGGTCTTCTCCCTGACGTCTCGGCAGCGTCCCGGATGTGATGACAGTTTTGCGGAGGGCTAAGTTTTAGCTGTAAATTTCTCATTTTTAAATGAAGATTTCTCCGTTGAATGACAGATCTGGGCTTGCAGATTTACTTTACTACATTCAGAAGGATCTTATGTGTAAATATGTCATTTTTGGTCCAAAGATCTGACTGCATTTATTTCAATGCAGGTCTACTTTAAGGGAAACCAAGTCTGACAGGTCACCATTCACTTTTATCCTGGCTGTGGGTGAGGTGTACAAGGAGCTAAGACAGGCAGTTATTTGACTATTAAAACCAAAACGTTTTAGGGTTAAATATAAAAACTCCCATCTGACGGAATCGAACACCTTTTCAGCATCAAGGCTAAGAGCTATTGATTTTGCAGTTTTCACATGGTTGAGGAGGTAGAGTGCTAAACGCACATTATCATGTTTGTCTATTTTTGACAAAAAAAAAAAAAAAAAAAAAATCAGTAGACAGACTTGTGGATAGTTTAAACTCAGCACTCAGAACTACACTCGACATGATTGCGCCACCTTTGTTAAAACCGTGCTCCCCCAAATCACACTCACCTTGGTTCAATGATAACTTCCGTGACCTCAAGCATAAGGTTAGAGGTCTATAGAACGGAAATGATGTAGTTCAAAATTTGAAGTATTCCACCTTGCATGGGTCATGCCATCTTAGACTACAACCCCTGGCAAAAATTATGGAATCACCGGCCTCGGAGGATGTTCAATTGTTTAATTTTGTAGAAAAAAAGCAGATCACAGACATGACACAAAACCAAAGTCATTTCAAATGGCAACTTTCTGGCTTTAAGAAACACTATAAGAAATCAGGAAAAAAAAAATTTGTGGCAGTCAGTAACGGTTACTTTTTTTAGACCAAGCAGAGGGCAAAAAAAATATGGAATCACTCAATTCTGAGGAAAAATTATGGAATCATGAAAAACAAAAGAACGCTCCAACACATCACTAGTATTTTGTTGCACCACCTCTGGCTTTTATAACAGCTTGCAGTCTCTGAGGCATGGACTTAATGAGTGACAAACAGTACTCTTCATCAATCTGGCTCCAACTTTCTCTGATTGCTGTTGCCAGATCAGCTTTGCAAGTTGGAGCCTTGTCATGGACCATTTTCTTCAACTTCCACCAAAGATTTTCAATTGGATTAACATCCGGACTATTTGCAGGCTATGACATTGACCCTATGTGTCTTTTTGCAAGGAATGTTTTCAGTTTTTGCTCTATGGCAAGATGCATTATCATCTTGAAAAATGATTTCATCATCCCCAAACATCCTTTCAATTGATGGGATAAGAAAAGTGTCCAAAATATAAACGTAAACTTGTGCATTTATTGATGATGTAATGACAGCCATCTCCCCAGTGCCTTTACAATGACATGCAGCCCCATATCATCAATGACTGTGGAAATTTACATGTTCTCTTCAGGCAATCATCTTTATAAATCTCAGTGGAACGGCACCAAACAAAAGTTCCAGCATCATCACCTTGCCCCATGCAGATTCGAGATTCATCACTGAATATGACTTTCATCCAGTCATCCACAGTCCACGATTGCTTTTCCTTAGCCCATTGTAACCTTGTTTTTTTTCTGTTTAGGTGTTAATGATGGCTTACGTTTAGCTTTTCTGTATGTAAATCCCATTTCCTTTAGGTGGTTTCTTACAGTTCGGTCACAAGACGTTGACTCCAGTTTCCTCCCATTCGTTCCTCATTTGTTTTGTTGTGCATTTTCGATTTCTGAGACATATTGCTTTAAGTTTTCTGTCTTGACGCTTTGATGTCTTCCTTGGTCTACCATTATGTTTGCCTTTAACAACCTTCCCATGTTGTTTGTATTTGGTCCAGTTTAGACACAGTTGACTGTGAACAACCAACATCTTTTGCAACATTGCCTGATGATTTACCCTCTTTTAAGAGTTTGATAATCCTCTCCTTTGTTTCAATTGACATCTCTCGTGTTGGAGCCATGATTTATGTCAGTCCACTTGGTGCAACAGCTCTCCAAAATGTAATCACTTCTTTTTAGATGCAGACTAACGAGCAGATCTGATTTGATGCAGGTCTTAGTTTTGGGGATGAAAATTTACAAGGTGATTCCATAATTTATTCCTCAGAATTGAGTGAGTCCATATTTTTTCCCTCTGCTTGGTCTAAAAAAGTAATCATTACTGACTGCCACAATTTTTTTTTCTTGATTTCTTATAGTGTTTCTTAAAGCCAGAAAGTTGCCATTTGAAATGACTTTAGTTTTGTGTCATGTCTGTGATCTGCTTTTTTTTCTACAAAATTAAACAACTGAATGAACATCCTCCAAGGCCGGGGATTCCATAATTATTGCCAGGGGTTGTATAAGCATGCATTACTGGCTACAAAGCGGACCTATTACTCTGATTTGATCAACAAAAACAAGCGGTGGCAACACTTACTCATGGACAACCACCTGTAGTTTGCTCTCCTTTTACAGCACAAATTTCCTGGGTTACTTCAAGAAGAAAATAGAAGACATTAGGTTAAACATATCCAAGCATAGCTTTACCCAGCCACTGCACCCTGCTATTGAGGTGGGTGCCATTAATGAGATATTACCTAGATTTACAGAATTTGATATAGTATCTCACTAGGCGTGCTGCCAAAACTTGTAATGGCTACAAAAAGCACAACCTGCTTATTTGATCCTATATTAAGGACCTGTGACCCACTCTTGGGCCAACTGTGCTGGAAATTATTAATCTCTCATTAACTTCTGGATCTGTTCCTAAATGTTTCAAATCTGCAGTGATTAAACCATTACTTAAGAAATCTAATCTAGACCCTAGTGTATTGAAAAACTATAGGCCGATATCAAATCTATCATTTGCTCTAAAATTCAGGAAAAAGTGGTTTCACCGCAGCTCATAGACTATCTTACTGAGAATAATCTTTTTGAGCCACTGCAGTCTGCTTTTAGAAAATATCATTCCACAGAGACGGTTCTCACTAAAGTGGTGAATGATCTTCTGCTTGCAATGGATTCGGACACCACTGCGTTTCTGGTGCTGTTAGACCTTAGTGCTGCGTTTGATACCGTGGATCATCATATTCTACTTGATAGGCTGAAGAATCATTTTGGGATTACTGGGAGTGCCCTTGCATGGTTGACAACAGTCTTTTGACACAAAGCAGAAAGTTTGACCACATTACACCCATTTTGGCATCTCTTCACTGGCTTCCTGTCCCTGTGAGACCAGATTTTAAGGTTCTGCTACTAGCCTATAAAATTGTTCCCAGACTGGTGTAGAGGCTGCAATCTGTGTTGTGTCGTTATGACTCTGCCCATTCGCTCCCCTTGGGACGCAAACTCACAACCTTCGGCATGGCAGTCGGACTCTCTAACCAGGCCTTGTTACCAGAGAATCCTTTTGAGCTGTTGGGAGTGAGGTTTACTAACTACATCCGCACAGCGACACCTGCTGGCCTCCATTACTCACCCCCATCCGGATACATGGGACCACTGTGGCGGCTGCACTCTGCGTTGTGTTATGACTCCGCCCATTCGCTCCCCTCGGAACGCGAACTCATGATTCTTAGCATAGAGTCGGACTGTCTAACCAGAAGGCTAAACCCAGGGCTCTGGCCTTGTGGCCAGAGAATCCTTTTGAGCTGTTGGGAGGTTTTTACTAACTACATCTGCACAGCGACACCCGTAACTACGCTGGTCTACTCAAAAGGACTTCACACTCCTTACTGATGTCCACAGACATTTATTTCTTTTATTCAGCTCGTGTCACAGCCATGGAACAGTCGTGGGGAACACCCGTGGAACACCGTGAAAACTAAAATGACAAAATGCTACATTTCAAACTCATATTCATATTGACATTAAACCTAAATCACACATTTTGGAGAGTAACAAGACAAAAACAGCATTATAAAATAACTTTTACCATGTGCGCCTGTTTGACCAGCAGAATGATATCATAAGCAGATTCCGTGTCTTTATCTGAGTTTTACGTACTGCTCTGACTTTCCTCGTCTTTTTCTCTCCCGCTCTACGCACATGCCCTCCCGGGTCATGCAATTACGTGACTTATTTCCTCTTCAGCACAGGTAATTTCGAAATAAAATAAACATCTTAAGCTATAAAGTCGTGTTACTCATTGCCTTAAATAATCGTGCAATTATTCACCAAAACGAACAAAGGAAATTTTGTATCATATTCCTGTTGTCGTGGTAACCTATATACAATTCATTTTGGCGTCAGTTACACTCCCACGAAATTACCTTTGATACACAATGAAAATGTTGCACTTTACACTCTTCATTCAAATAAATCAATGGTAATTTCAAAGAAATCATCTACTCAAACTATACACATTTAGAAAATGAACCATATGGCCCTTTTTTGTTGTTGTTGTTACCTTACCAGTACTATAACAGTAGGTTATGTCCTTTATCTACTTTCTACAAGAACGACAAGCTTTTGGATGGGTCTCTCTATAATGGATGGTTTGCGCAAGCGTTCACCCTTCCTTCCCAGTTTCTTGTCTCCAATGTGTAGTGATACTTTTCTAATCAGTCCATCATCACCCTCGTGTGCATCTACCACTCTGCCAAGTGTCCATTCATTACGAGGGTGTTTTCATCTTTGACTATCACAATATCACCAACTCTCATGTTGCGCTTAGGGGCATGCCATCGCTGTCTCAGAGTGAGGTTAGCAAGGTATTCTTTCCTCCATCTGTTCCAAAACTGCTCTGTTGCATATTGGACTCTTCTCCAGCGTTTTGTGGCATACACGTCTTCTTGAACAAACTTACCAGGTGGGAGCAGTGGTACAGTGCATTTCATGGTGTTAAGATGATTTGGTTTTAAGGGATCCAAACTTGTGGGATCACTGATGCTGTTAACAGTAAGTGGGCAACTGTTTACAATGTACATGGCTTCATAAAGAAAGGTTCTTAAAGATGCGTCATCCAGCCTTCCAGCACTTTGGGCAAGAACTTTACTCAGCACACTTTTTACAGTCCTGATTTGGTGCTCCTATGCGCCTCCAGCATGGCTTGAGCTTGGTGCATTCATGAGGAAGTCGCACTGCTTATTTGCCAAGTATGATGTCACTTTGTCTTTGCTGATTTCTCGTAGAGCTTTTGCCATTTCATTCTTTGCTCCCATGAAGTTAGATCCCTGATCCGATCTGTCTGATGGCTCCATGGATAGCTATAAAACAGCGTAAAGCATTGATGAATGCATCAGTTGTCATGTCTTCCAGCATCTCTAAATGAATTGCTCTAGAGCTGAGACATGTAAAGAGAAGAGCATCGCGTTTGTACACTTTGCAGCCTTGTTTGATACTGAAGGGGCCAAAGCAGTCCATACCTACATAGATGAATGGTGGGGAAGGGTCGATGCGATCCCTAGGCAGATTTGACATTCTTGTTCCTCTGGTGGTGCACGGGCTCTCCTACACCACACACATTGTCTGATGTACTTAGCTATTGTTTTACCTCCTCCAACAATCCAAAACCCATTAGCTTTGATCTCATTTAAGGTTTGACCTTGATGCTGTGTCTTCTCATGACAGTGTTCAATAATGAGCTTTGTAATAATGCAATCTTTAGGGAGTATTGCAGGATGCTTCACCTCAAAATGTGTGGATGCCTTTCTTAGCCTACCTCTAACTCTCATCACACAGTTCTTGAGGAATGGATCAAGCTGATAGAGTCTGTTGTTACAGGGCAACTTTCCTGTTTTCTGTTCAAGGTTTTTCAGCTCTTCCTAAAAGCATTTTGTTGTGCAAGTTTAATGAGGGTTAATGTGGCTTGTCTCCTTAGTTCCACATCTGGAGGCTCTGATGTCTTTATTCTCTTCGCCATTCGTTGAATGCGTGCAACAACATTGACTGCAGTAGTCCATTTGGAGAGCCGTGATAAATGTTCTGCAATGTTACATTGTTGTTCCACCTCAGTATCCAACACTTGTATGGCCTTTACCTCTGGATCTCCCACCAACAGCTCTGGAATGTTTTGCTCTATTACTATCTCTCTTTCCCATAAAAATTTGGGACCTGTGAGCCAGTTTGAGTTAAGGTCAGCTACTTTTAGGCCATGTGAGGCGTGGTCAGCTGGATTTTCTGCAGTGGCAACATAATACCACTGTTCTGGGTTTGTAGTTTTGCGGATTCTCTGAACACGATTGGCTACAAAAACATGGAATCTTTTGGCCTTGTTGATACAGCCTAGAACTACCTGTGAGTCTGTCCAATAGTATTCCCTGTCAACTTTGAGCTCTAGTTCTCTTTTTAGCATACAGCTCACAGCAGCTGAAGTTACGCCCGCTGTTAGGTCTAGTCTTGGGATAGTGACTATTCTGGTTGGTGCAACCCTTGCTTTGCCCATGACTAAAGTGCAGTGCACTTGTTGGGCACTCACCAACCTGAGGTAGGAGCACTGGCCATACCCTTGAGTGTCTGCATCATAGAAGTGATGAAGTTAAACTCTCAGGACTTCACCAAAGTTTATGGGTTTGAAGCATCTGGGGATCTGGATCATTTTGAGATTTTCTAAATCTTTCAGCCAACCCTCCCACCTTAGCTTCAGTTCAGTAGGTAGCGGATTGTCCCACCCAATGCCTTTCTGACACATTTCTTGCAACACTCTCTTTCCTTCTAAAATGAAAGGGGCCAAGAACCCTAAGGGATAGTAAAGAGATGCTACAACAGAGAGAATACCACGGCGTGTCAGTGGTTTCTCATCGAATGTCACCTGGAAGAAGTTGTTGTCATTTTCTACATCTTATGCCTAGTACTAGTTGCACTGGAAGGTCATTGTAGTTGAGGTCCACATCCTTTATCTCAACTGCACGTTCCATTACATCAATTGTGTCTAGCACGTCTCTACTGTTGGAAAGAAACTTGTGAAGGTGCAGCTTCCCTTTGGCACACAAAGCTTGGGCCTCTTTTAGAAGCTCGATTGCCTCTCCAACAGTTTCCACTCTTATGAGGCCATCATCCACATAAAAATGCTTTTTAACGAAGTTAGCTGCTAGTGGGTACTCTCTCATTTTCATTGGCCAGATGTTTCATACCGTAATTAGCACAACCTGGGGATGAGGATGCTCTGAAGAGGTGGACTTTCATGCGGTATTCTGTGGGCTCTAAGTCTGTGTTCCCATTTTCCCACCAGAGAAACCTCAAGTAGTCTCTGTCCTCTGAGCTGACATGGAACCTGTGAAACATCTTCTCTACGTCACACATAAGTGCAATGGGGTGCTTACGGAAACGACATAACACTCCTGTGAGGCCATTTGTGAGATCAGGCCCTGTCGTTAAGTGGTCGTTTAAAGCTGTCCCTTCAAACTTTGCACAGCAGTCAAATACCACCCTGATCTTGCCTGGCTTTCGCGGGTGATAAACACCTTGGTGTGGTATATTCCAGACATTTCCTGTCGTCGGCTGTGAGTCTGCCTTTTCAGCATTGCCATCTCTGAAAACTCCTTCCATGACCTTCACATAGTCATTTTTAAACTTAGGATCTCTGTCCAGTTTCCTTTTGAGGTGCTTTAAACGGACTAGAGCCAGACTTTTGCTGTTTGGGAATTGGGGGCATGCCTTAAAGGGAAGGGGCATTTCGAGATGACATGCTCATTTTGATGGATTCCTTCTTTTAGGATTTGGAGGAACTGGGCATCTTCTTGTGATATATCACTCTCGTTTGGTTTGGTATCTGCAAAATCTGACTCAAGTACTTTAATGATGGCAGTTGGGGTTACGGGGGGGTATCTCTTTCACAGCCACACGATGACACAGACTGGTTAAATTCCTTGCATTTGCCAACTGTGGTGCCCCTCCTACAAAGCTCCAGCCTAGGTCCGTTCTGACAGCATAAGGCTCGTTGTCATCTCCAGTGATGACCTCTCTGGGAGCTAAGGCTCTGGAACAGTCGTAGCCTATCAGCAATCCAACTGCACAGTCCATTAAAAGGGGAATCTCTTGAGCAATGTTTGCGAGATGTTTCCATTTGCTGGTTGTCTGACAAGTAGGAATGTGTGTGCACTCAAGTGGAATGAAGTCTCTTGTGTAAGCTGGAGGTAGGTCAATGCTCATATTGGAGAAGAATCCTCTGACTTTAAGTCCTTGTGCTCTTTGACTCTTCACAATAGTGTCCCTTTTGACCATGGTTGCGAGCTTTAGTTTACTGGCTCTAACACTGCCTGCAGCTTTTCACACACTGATCAACCAACGTGTGGGTGCTTTGCGTATCTAATACAGCATACACCAAGACTTCACTGCTAGGAGAATTAGTTGACAAAATCCACACTGGCACAATCACATTCTTACCTCCTTCCACTGAACAAGAGTGAGGCCATGTTTTCGTCTGCTGTACTTTGTGCAGGTTTGTCTGCTGGAGAGCGATCTTCATGCAGAGGAGTTGGATGGCTTCTTTTGCATATGCTGCATATGGCTGTTTTTACAGTCTTTAGAGATATGACCTTTCCTCAGGCATGCAAAGCACAGTTTGTTTTCATGAACATAGTTTTTCTTATCATCCGCAGACATTTCTGTTAGCTTTGCACATTTATGTATGGTGTGATTTTCTCCACAGCAAATGCACTTGCTTGTGCTGGAGTTTTGTTGTATGTCTCTTTTCTTTTGCTTATCAGTGTCTCTTGTCTTTATTTCCTCTATGTTAGACTTAGTTGTGAGGGTTGCAGTGTCTGAAGCCTTTACGCTGGTAACAAAGGCATTTGCTTTTGTGCGTTTTGTTTCTCTCACTAGGATTTCTGCAGGTGGCTTTAAAGCGTGTAGGGATGACAGTAGGTTACAGACTATGCGTGCCTCCTTAGAGATAAAGAAGGCAAAGTCTTTAAAGCTTGGATAGTCCTTGCCTTTATCCAGCTGTTGTTACATAGCGATTCCACCTGGACGTTATCCAATCTGGGAGTTTGACCAACAACTTCTGGTTTTCTTCACAATCATCTAGCACTTGTAGACCTTTTGAAGGTAGAAACTACCTTCAAGAGTAGATTTAGCTTCTCCTGCTATGTATTTTTGCAGATAAAATAGCCTGTCTGCAGGATTTGAGCATCGCCCCTCTATTAGAGCCTTAAAGCTTGTGCTCCACTCTATGAACTTTAAAGGGTCACCGTAAAACACAGCAGGCTCTGGAGCAGGTAACCGAGTGAGAGCTATTGACTCTTGAACTGCCTGCACAATGGCCGACTCATTTTTTGTGAATGGCTGATCATCACGTTCAATGTAAGAGGTGGACAGCGTAGGGCTTACTTTGCTGTGTGCACATCTCTCACTTTTTTCTTTAATCTCCTCTTTGGCGTAGACTTTCAGCTTTGCCTGCATTAGTTCAATGTCTCTTTGATTTTCAAGTTTTTTCAGTTGTTGACCATGAGTTTCAGTAGTTTCTTCCATTTCGGCTTTCTTTGCAGCTAGTTGTGCGACCGTCTCTGCTCTCGTTTGAGATGCTAGGTGACTCCGAGAGATGGTCAGAATGAAGGCTGTGCAGTTACTCTGGAGGCAGTAGATCCATATATTGATCGGATTTTTTTATTGCTCTTCCAGACTGATCAGTTATAGCATACATTTTCTTTGGTCTTACATCTGCCTCTGTATGTACTTCCCCTTCTTGAGGCTCATGGTCGATTTGATTATCATTTTGTAACAAGGGATTGTTATTGGAAGTCATTTTGTATTTTTCTTGCTTTATTTTCTGTCGTTTTGTTATTCATTTGACTCTATTTATCCATCAGTAGCTCTGGCCATTTATAAATGCACAATTTGACCTTAAGATGCGCATTGCACTTGGTCTCGCTTCTGCAGATGAAACTTTGAACTCTGAAGCCTTGGCTTACTGCAGGATGCGAAGAACTCTGGCGCCGCCTTGTGGGTGCAGGACGAAACAGCCTCAGTGCGATGGATCAGGTCACGTTTTCACTGTAACTACGCTGTTCTGATTAAAAGGACTTCACGCTCCTTACTGATGTCCACAGACATTTATTTCTTTTATTCAGCTCGTGTCACAGCCATGGAACAGTCGTGGGGAACACCCGTGGAGCACTGTGAAAACTAAAATGACAAAATGCCACATTTCAAACTCATTCATATTGACATTAAACCTAAATCACACATTTCGGCTGTAACAAGACAAAAACAGCATTATAAAATAACTTTTACCGTGTGCGCCTGTTTGACCAGCAGTAGAATGATACCATAAGCAGATTCCGTGTCTTTATCTGAGTTTTACGTACTGCTCTGACTTTCCTCGTCTTTTTCTCTCCCGCCCTATGCACATGCCCTTCCGGGTCGTGCGATTTTACGTGACTTATTTCCTCTTCAGCACAGGTAATTTCAAAATAAAAAACATCTTAAGCTGTAAAGCCGTGTTACTCATTGCCTTAAATAATCGTGCAATTATTCACCAAAATGAGCAAAGGAACTTCTGTATCATATTCATTTTGGCGTCAGTGACAACACCTGCTGGCCTCCGTTACACTGGCACCTCCCAACTTAGTTGACCTAATTAAACCCTACATACCAGCCCAGGCTTTACGTTCTCTGGGTGCAGGACAACTTTGTGTCCCTAAGGTGAATAAAAAGTCTGCAGGTCACACAGCTTTCTTATCGTGCCCGTTCTGTGGAATGATCTCCCTGCGTCAATAAAACAGACAGATTCTGTAGAGACTTTCAAGTCCAGACTTAAGATGCACTTATTTTGCCTTTTGTATGGCTAGCATATTGGCATAGTATGTTTCTATGCTTTTTACTCTTTTAAATTCATTTTCTTAGGAAACAGAGCGGCCACGGCCTCAACTTTATCTAAATTCTGGGTCTTTCAATAAAGCTTCTGGCTAGTGGCCGGCGATTACCTTAGCATTTCTTTTTTCTTGTTGCTTAATGCTGACAAATTATACTGTGTGGGTTGTCTTTCTGATGCCTGATTCTGTTTTTTCTATTCTGTCTGTTTGTGGTGCGGCTCCATCCAGAGACGGGTGTGGTATCTCTTCCTGAAACCCTCCTGTCCTGTGCACTGGCAACATTCTCTGTGTATTCGTTTTGTGAAGTGTTTTGTAATTTCTGTCGGTAGCATGGCCCAAGCAGAGGGTCACCCCTTTGAGCCTGGTCTGCTTGAGGTTTCTTCCTCAGAGGGAGTTTTTCCTTACCGCTGTCACCTGTGTGCTTGCTCTGGGGGTTGGTAAGGTTAGACCTTACTTGTGTGAAGCGCCTTGGGGCAACTTTGTTGTGATTTGGCGCTAGATAAATGAAATAAATTGAAATAAATTAAAACTGAATCATGTAGTCAATTTCAGCGGCATAAAAAAAATGACAGATGCACAATCGCGTGTAAAATACGCAGATCTGTGCACATCACAACTCATTTATTTTGTTATGTTGTTTTTATTTTATGTTGTTGTAAAAACAGCATTTGTGTCGTATAAAAGACCAAAAAGACCTTTCGACAAGACTTGTCAGTGTACCGACTTTTCATTTTTTTGTTTAAATGTATTATTTATTTTATCTTGTCCTTATTGGGTACAGTCAGACATTTCCACTATATCTATTCACATGGATAATAGCAGGATAATAGAGTTGAACACTTTGTGCGCAAACGTGTCATCATTTCAGCTGTGAGTGGCCACTTCAGTGAGATACTGTGAAACTGTTGCTTGTTTCCAACAGTCCCAGCCAGTGAGATAGCACCCTAACCAAACTGAGTTTTGATGTTTGAGTTTCTGCATCAGTGAAGAGCAGCTGTACCGCTCATGTTAATAAGTTACAACGTCCACACTGCATACGTAACATGCATATGGAGCAACCCCACGGCTGCCACAAGTCACGTCGAGTTTTGACGTGGAATCTGTTTCTCAGCATGAGGTAAGAGTCCGTCAACAAAGACAGTCAATCCATCACAGGATACTTCCCCAGTACTGGACTGAGACCATGCAGATGAAGTGTTTTCTCTGAGGACACACACAGATAGTGTGAAGCAGGTTCTCCTCTACGTCCATGTAAAAAATACTGCGCTTTTGTGTTTTTCATCTGTCAAAAAACACATGACACACTTGTGTTTGGCTGCAGTTTTGCTTTTTTTAATAAGCAGAGACGATGCTTTTTTTTTTTTTGTAGCACAAATGACAGACCACAAGGCCTGTTAAAATGTTGCTATGGTTAGTAATAGTAGATAATAAACCATACACAGGATAATATATCCTTTTATAACAGATTTTTTTTAAACCAATATACACCCCAAAGCATGATCATAAATAGTACATACGCTGTGTATAAAAAAGAAATGAAAACAGAGAAAGCACAGCACACTTTCCAGTGACAAGTACATTCACTTTTTTGTCCTTTTTTCCCCTCAGAATGACAAACTGTGATCCTCCACATGTACAGACACCATCCTGTCATTTATCAGCCTGCACATATTTAACCAGAAGCAGTGTTGTTCTGCGACACACAACTCAAACTTTTTTGTCCTATAAAAACAGCTCTACGGTTTGCATTGAAATCTGAGATGAGCACAGTGCGTGCAGCTTCAAAAAGCTTAACACCGATTGTGTCTGTGACCACAAATGCAGCAGGCGAGGCGATATTGCAGCTGGAATACAGAGACATCATTGCAAATGTCTTTCATAGCGCGCCAACACAAAGAGGGAGAACGTGTGGAAATGTGTGGATGGTCAACGTGTTGATAGTCAGAGTTCGATGCTACGGTTCTGTGCAGGTTCAATGCTACTTTTCCCAGCCGGAAGAAAAGAGGATGGAACAGCTACTGTTCACCACGGTAACAAAGATGAGGAGATATCCGACGGCTCAGAGGTGATGGTCAATATTTGGACGGTTTGTTCTGGAACAGGACTAAAATTAGTGTCGCTAGACGGTCTGACGTTTGTTGCAGAGACTTTTTTCGGAGGGAAGCATGCCTCTCCTGTGAGGAGTCCACACATGCAAAAAAAAAAAAAAAAAAAAAAAGCATAATTCAGACAAAAACAGAGAAGGAAACACAAATAATCTATTACCATGACAATAAACATGACATCTTTGATATCAATAACAACACCTATAATTTACATATAAAAAGTTCAAGTCCTGCCCTTATAACACTGATGTTTGTAAGTAAAACAGGAGCAAAAACAGGCTGGAAAAAGGCAGACACACTTATAGCCGACTGACACCTTGGGTTACTAACCCAGTGACGGCTGACAACGCTATATGGTGTTGTGTTCACTGAAAAGTAAAAAAAAGAAGAAGAAGCAAATAACAACCAAACCAACACACAAACAACATGGAACCTTCACACAACTCACTAAACAGTTCTGACGTATAAGAGGCGAATAAACAACGAACCACCCACCAGCAGCACTCGAATGTCTTTATCTGTACACCCCCCGTGGAACATAATAATAACAATAATAATAACAATAATGATGTCACGTACAGTCATAGCATTTTGCTGTAGTCTCTTCAAAAGGCCATAGGAAAAGGTGTCATGGAGAAGCTACGGCCTTGTGGCCGCTGTGTCGTGTGTAAACGTGGAAAACAAACTTAGCTTGGCGCTGGTTACAAACTGTCACCAGATCGGTTGCTATGGCTACATTTATACACCTGCAGACATGCAAAAAACATGAAGATGGGGCACTTTAGATTTGGCTTTGCAGGTGTGGATTTTCAATCTCTTGTCAACTTCTCTGTCCTGAGAGACCCCTGATTTTCCAGCAGGGGTCAAAGGTCAACAGCACACCTGTGTATTTTGACCCATTCTGAATTGTGACTCTGCTCCAGCATTTTGCTTTTCACTCGAACCTGCAGTCTTCCTCTTCTCACTCTATTCTGTCATATTTCCTCTCATCTTTGTCTCTTGTTCTCCTGCAGCAGCAGACTGCACCCACGGAGGAGGAGGCGGGCCCTGAGGAGGGGCGGCAGGTGACAGCGGTCACAAACCTCGTCCTGTGTCCTGCCTCATCAAGCCCGGAATTCTCCCCCCTCCCTTTCTCGCACGGCCTCCTGCACTTGGGTAGGTGGCGGTTAGTGTTGTAACTCCTCCCTCCTGTGCATCACACCATAAACTCATTGCTGCCATACAGAACCAGCTGCTGTGGCGTCGAGCTGAAGTCCGACTCCCGCCGGTGGGCACCGGAGGGCTCGCGCGGTGAGCTGCGGCTCAGGCGGATTCGGTGGCGAGTTTTACCCTCTCTGTGCCCCCTCTCTACCTCCGCTAGTGGAGCTCCCAAACCGCAGGAAGTGAGCAGGGGCCCGGAAGAAGAGGAACGGAATCTGTAATGAGGAGAAGGAGAGCCAGAGGTGTTGGAGGAGAGAGAAGAAGAGGGATGGTATGAGGACGAGACTGTGGACGTGGAGTCTGCCGAGTCCTGGGAGTCGGGCTGGCGATGCAGAGCTCGTCTGTCCTTGGCCTCAGACTTTCTGGAGCGGTACGTGCTTCGCTCTGTGCAGTGACAAAGACAGAACAACCATTTTACACGACATGATATAAGACTGTTAATTTGGTCATACACTACAAGATGACACAATGCCATATTGTCGAATCAACGTAACGTACTGCCGGATTAACGTAATACAGGAGTGTAAAGTAGAAGAATCATAGAACAGAGGGTACAAATTACGATGTGCCTCCATCTGCGCAGTCAAGGAGTAGAGAGAGTTTCTCTCATCTATGAATGATGCAGTGCTCCACACAGAGAAATAAATATAACACAGTGCTAAAATACTCTCGGCCGTATGAACATTGTCTTCTTTATAATTTGCAGTTGTTTAATTGTTGCAAACTAATATATACAGTTGTATACAAAGGTTTGGACACCTCTGATAATTTTCATGATTTTCCTTTATAAATCATTGG
Organism: Thalassophryne amazonica; assembly: GCF_902500255.1. Lineage (NCBI taxonomy): Eukaryota > Metazoa > Chordata > Actinopteri > Batrachoidiformes > Batrachoididae > Thalassophryne > Thalassophryne amazonica. Next base: position 31,359,569 of record NC_047110.1, on the reverse strand, counting down.
TTGTTTGGATCAGCAATTTCAGTTACATATATCATATAGCAGACAAACACACTGATATTTGAGAAGTGAAATGAAATTTCTAGTATTTACAGAAAGTGTGCAATAATTATTTAAACAAAATTAGGGAGGTGCATAAATTTGGGCACCCTTGTCATTTTATTGATTTGAATACATTTAGCACTAATTACTGGAACACAAAATTGCTTTGGTAAGCACAATGACCCTTGACCTCCTTACACAGGTGAATCCAATCATGAGAAAGGGTATTTAAGGTGGCCATTTGCAAAAGTTTCCCCTCTTTGCATCTCTTCGAATGAGTGGCAACATGGGAGCCTCTAAACAACTCTCAAATAACCTGAAAACAAAGATTGTTCAACATCATGGTTTAGGGGAAGGATACAAAAAGCTATCTAAGAGATTTCAGCTGTCAGTTTCCACTGTGAGGAGCATAGTGAGGAAATGGAAGACCACAGGCACAGTACTAGTTAAGGCCTGAAGTGGCAGGCCAAGAAAAATCTCAGATAAGCTGAAGAGAAGGATGGCGAGAACAGTCATAGTCAATCCACAGACCTGCTCCAAAGACCTACAACATGATCTTGCTGCAGATAGTGTCTCTGTGTATCGTTCAGTGCACTTTGCACAAAGAGCTGTTGTATGATGCTGTAATGCAGAGGAAATCTTTTCTGTGTACACACCACAATCAGTCACTTGAGGTATGCTAAAGCACATTTGGACAAGCCAGCTTCATTTTGGAATGAGGTGCTTTGGACTGATGAAAAACAAACTGAGTTATTTGGACATAACAAGGGGTGGTATGCATGTCAGAAAAATCACACAGCATTCCAAGAAAAAAACACTTGCTACCTACAGTAAAATTTGGAGGTGGTTCCATCATGCTGTGGGGCTGTGTGGCCAGTGCAGGTACTGGGAAGCTTGTTAAAGTTGAAGGTCACATGGATTCCAATCAATATCAGCAGATTATTGAGAACAATGTTCATGAATCAGTGACAAAGTTGAAGTTGCACTGGGGCTGGATCTTTCAACAAGACAATGACCCTAAACACTGCTCAAGGCATTCATGCAGAGGAACAAGTACAATGTTCTGGAATGGCCATCTCAGTCCCCAGACCTGAATATTATTGAAAATCTGTGGTGCGATTTTAAGCAGGCTGTCCATGCTTGGAAACCAACAAACCTGACTGAACCGGAGATGTTTTGTAAAGAAGAATGGTCCAAAATATCTTCACCCACAATCCAGACTCTCATCGGAAGCTATAGGAAGCATTTAGAGGCTGTTATTTCTGCAAAAGAAGGATCTACTAAATATTGATGTATTTTTTTCTGTTGGGGTGCCCAAATTTATGCACCTGACTAATTTTGTTCAAAGAATATTTGCACACTTTTTGTAAATCTTATAAACTTCATCTCACTTCTCAAAAATCACTGTGTTTGTCTGCTATATTATATATGTAACTGAAATTGCTGATCCAAACAACCAAATATTTATAAAGGAAAATCATGGAAATCATCAGGGGTGCCCAAACTTTTACATACAACTGTATCCCTGGAAATGAAGCAGATAAGAGGTTACGACTCCCCCTGTATGAGATGCCACAGCAACGCAGGTTACGTCCCCAGCCAGGGCTGGTACCCACTTACAGCTGGGTGCAAAGGGACAATTCACATGAAGTGTCTTGTTCAAGGACACAGACAGCGAATGTGAATCAAACCCAGCTCCACAGACATGTGCATCTCAAAAAATTTTAATATTGTGAAAAAGTTCAAGATTTTTGAATAAAAAATTGCTTGAAACATTTTAGTTTACATGTAATGAGTCCAGAATATGTAAAGTTTTCACTTTCTGAAATATCTGATAAAAACTTTTTCATGTTATTGCATTTTTGTTTTTTTAGATGCACCTCTATTGGTTGTTCAATGACTTATTCCATTGAGCTACCATCAGTTATGGACATTTCAAAATGTTTTGCCGTGTGCTGTGGATCATGGATTATGATGGTTCAGCAGCACGCCACACCACGGCACGGTGTGTGACAGCGAGACATCAAGAGGACTCACCAAGTCAAAGAGTTTGGTGCACATTGTGTTAAACATCATGGTGGTGAAAAGCCTCTGTTACATGTCAGACCTACACACAGAAACACACACTTACCAGAGAGGTCAAAGGTGGCTCCCTGCATTTCCTTGGCAATATTTTCAGAGCTGTCTGCTGTGCCAATTGAAGCTTCAGATTCAGGAGTCTCATCATCTGACGCTCGCGGCTCCAAGATCAACATCTCGTATGTCAGCTCCTCCCTGTTAGCAGTGTGAAAACGAAACCTGGTCAACCCCGTCGCTTTTGTGTTTAACCTTGTAATTTACCATCAAACACACTGAGGATAGATGTGTATATCAGTGTACTCACGGTGGGCAGAGTTATTTTCTACCTTTCTCTACCTGTTCTCACACTGCACTCCACGGCTCGTGTACATTTACTTCATCGCGACGTGATTTTCGTTTTGAGGAAGAGCACAATCCCAGACCACAATAGCGTCTTTTCTCGCTGACCATGGCCCATGTTCATCAATAAGGTGAGAAACCAGACATGTTTTTGTTGAATGAATTGAAGACTGTATTACCAAAGTAGTAATAATAATAATGATGATATACTAATTGCTAGTTTGAACAGTTGCATCACTGATGTGACATCTGAGATCTGTTCTCTGGCAGGGTGTGTCCTACTGAACCATTGTCTGTGGCCACCTCTTCAACTGGGCCCAGGCGGGGTTTGCGTGTGTTTCTGTGCCAGAACACAGAACAGAGTGTTCACACGAATCAAACAAACTGGACTTCGGTCTCAAACTTGCTCGGGCACCTTAAGGATTGGTGAGTGTGAGTACACGTTATAATCAATTTCTCCTTTCTGAAAGTGCCAAAATTCACTTATCTCAGCAGTGACATTCACATCTCTGGGAACTTGGCCTATGAGATTGAAAGACATTTCAGGAAGAGCTCATGAAATCAGAAGGTTGCTGATCAGAGGTGCTTAGTGATGCCAATACATTTGCAGGACAACAAAGGTCCAAGTCAGTGACATCAAAGTAAAATAGGTAATCATGACAAAACCAACAATTATAGCAGTATACAAAGTTTGCCGTGGGTTAGAAAGCATCCTGAGCGTGTGTATCGTCATGGGAAGAGTCCCATGAACAGTTTTTCAGCCACTGCTAGATAAAGCAAGAGGACAGGCAACCTGAGAGTCAGCATCCTGCACTACCAGAAAAGCTACACTACAGAGAAGAACACCCAGCCACCCTGAATGGAGAACGACGGTCTTGTGAATGCAAAACACCAACTTCCAGCTCTGACAACAGAAAGCGGCCTAAAACCCACAGAGAGGGTGGTTCAATGCCCCATCTGAGCACCTGCCAGTAGAACAAGGGCAAGTATCTGTAGCACCACTGCGCCTCCTGAGGCTGTGGGCAATGGGCGCACATTGCCTAGCTGATGGCGTGGCAAGGCCCATCAAAGCATCTTTTAACAGCTTCAGTTTACTCCAAGGACTCATGAAGAGCTTGTTGTGATCAGTTAAAATCATGCTCCTAAGAACAGCAGTGCAATGAGTGAGCGATGTGCAGTGGTGGGCACAGTTCCGCTAGTCCGCTAACTGCTAATTAGTGAAGCTAACATTTTTGTTAGCGGTTTAGAACTTTGCAAACCATCAGCGGACCAATTAGCTTCGGCAAAATTTAGTTCCTCTAACTTTCAGTCTGCTAACATTTTTTTGCTGGTAAAGTTTAACGATGAAAAAAGTTTGTAAACCCTAAAATTGTACACATTAGTTCCTGTTTATAAACAGGAACTGATGTTGTGTTTATGAAAGATTCCAAAAAGGTATAGTTTGGACTATCTGTGAATGAATGTTCTGGAGTTATGGGGTAAAAACAGCAAGAATGGTGAAAAAGGTCAATTTCAATTTGTACAGGGGTCAAAGGTTAAAGTTGCTCCAATTTTGGTAAAAAGTGATGCGAATTATTAGTTGAGTGAATATGGTTTTAAAAAGGAATACTTTGCATCATGTATCATGCTTAGTTATCATGTTACAGGGTAGAATATGTCACATGTCATAGAATCCAATGGATGCCGACATTGTTTAACCTGTACTTTACAAACCAAACATTCAACACAGTTAAAACTATTCCATTTATTAATCCTATTAGCTCAACCAGTAATTTGCACCACTTTTTACCAAAATTGGAGCAACTTTAACTTTTGACCCCTGCACAAACTGAAATTGACCTTTCTCAGTGTTTTTGCTGTTTTTACCCCATAACTCCAGAACATTCATTCACAGATAGTCCAAACTATACCTTTTTGGAATCTTTATGATCAGACAAATAATATGGAATACTTCAATATGATTGGAGCATATTTTAATTTTGACCCCTGTGTAATTCTTCAATTGACCCCTACTTGGCCGCCTATTGAAAGTTCATGTGGCCATTCTGCATTTTTAAAAGAGTAATGTCTAAGGAGTAAATGTGCCAAAATTGGTGCTTGCATACCATTTGAAGGATCCCTCGGTAAATATTCACTTATCTGCTGCACTAGTTTTCAGGGTATCATGCGTGCAGTCTCTTATTAACGTGACAAAAAGCATAAAAAATACATTTTTGTAGTATAATATTAATTTACAACCGTCATCGTGTTGATTCTCTATATGTTGACTGCAGCGACTCTCTGGCATGCAAGGGATTATGGGATACGTCAATAAGGTGAATGGGACACATTAAAAACTTTTCACGTACTTTTCTTTCTGCAGATTTTCAATCTGCTCGGTGAGGATGCGCTCCTCCTGCTGCATGGCCAGCTGCTGTTGGTCGCTCAGTCCGGCTTCTGCTGCATCCTCTCCCGCACTTCCTCCCGCACCTTCTCCATCAACTGCAGGGGGCGCCCTTGGGCTCAGAGGTGGTGAAGACATGTGTGTGCCGCTTTGCCGAGCACGGCCTTTGTTCTGCAGACACAAACACAATCACACAGGCAGAGTGGGCGTGAACAAAGAAAGGATCTGATCAATAATCTATGCGCTCGTTGTAGACAGTGATGCAGCACAGACAGCCGACGCTTCATCGAAACGGGTGGATGATTTGACTGAAAATGTATCAACCACAGATCACAACAACACTGCTGAGGAACTATGAGGTCTGCTGAGTGTCACTATACACATATGTGCACACGCACGCACGCACACAGGTCGGTGTTACCTTTATTTTAGCTGTGCTAGGCTGCATGTTAAGCTGTGAAGCAGAAACACAAAGACACCGGTCAGTGATGTCACTGAACCTACAGTCACACAAACTCACAACCGCAACCAAAGACAACAAAACACTGAGAACAACATCCAACGCAACAGTAACAATAAGCCACTATCTTTTTCAGGAATATAATACATTCATTTTTGGTGGTGATTTCTTCAACATGCACTAAGAACTATTAAAGAACACTTCTTTCCTGCAGATTGCATAATGCACAATTTATTGGTTCATATTACTTGCTGGCAACCCTTTTGAAATTTGCTGAACAAATCCTCAGGGTCTGCATTAAATAACAGCTTGTATCACTCCGACAAAAAATTCTGTCAATGTCATGTGAAAGTCCACATACCAGAGAAAGATCATATATCATGTTTGTTGGCAAAATGTCAGAGCAGCAGACTGCATGATGTTGCAGATTTGATACAATGACACCCATCTCTGCAGCAATCCATCAATCAGGCCTGTATGGTAGAGTGGCCAGACGGAAGCCACTCCTCAGCAAAAGGCATCTGAAGGACTCTCAGACCACGAGACACAAAATTCTCTGGTCTGATGAGACAAAGATTCAACTCTTTGGTGTGAATGCCAGGCGTCATGTTTGGAGGAAACCAGGCACCATCCCTACAGTGAAGCATGGTGGTGGCAGCATCATGCTGTGGGGATGTTTTTCAGTGGCAGGAAATGGGAGACTAGTCAGGATTGAGGAAAATATGGATGGAGCAATGTACAGAGACATCCAGGATGAAAACCTGCTCCAGAGTGCTGTTGACCTCAGACTGGGACGATGGTTCATCTGTCAGCAGGACAATGACCCAAACCACACAGCCAAGATGTCAAAGGAGTGGCTTCAGGACAACTCTGTGAATGTCCTTGAGTGGCCCAGCGAGAGCCCGGACCTGAATCCGAATGAAAATCTCTGGAAAGATCTGAAAATGGCTGTGTACCGACATTCCCCATCCAACCTGATGGAGCTTGAGAGGTGCTGCAAAGAAGAATGGACAAAACTGCCCAAAGATTGGTGTGCCAGGCTTGTGGCATCATATTCAAGAAGACTTGAGGCTGTAATTGCTGCCAAAGGTGCATCAACAAAGTACTGAGCAAAGGGTAGAATACTTATGTACTTGTGATTTCTTTTTTTTAATAAATTTGCAAACATTTCAAAAAGCTTTTTTATGCTGTTATTATGGGGTGTTGTGAGTAGAATTATGAGGGGAAAAATGAATTTACTCCATCTTGGAATAAGACTGTAACATTACAAAATGTGGAAAAAGTGATGTGCTGTGAATACTTTCCAGATGCCCTGTACATAGTCAGTATACTACACTGTGCCACAGTTGCATATTTGGTGTCGCAGACATTTGCATCAAAAATTAAAATATTTGTTGTTTTTTTGCAACTTAGAAACTCTAAAGCCCAAATCAACTATGAAATGAGCATGGCTCAAAGTGCACTGAGACATACACGTCTCAATGCACTCTTTATCAAGTCTATAGGCAATAAAACCAATGGTAGCCTGAAGTCCGAACATCTTCTGACATGATTCCACATTTAGCAAATATAAGCAGAGTGTAGCTAACAACACAATTAGTCAGACCAGTGGCATCTTTAAAATAACAAGAAAACAAGAGCAATCAGAGATTTCTGACGTCTGCTAATCCGGATCCAGGTCACCTACAACATTCAGTGGAGTCTTCCATTGGCCTAATATGTACCTGTGGTGCAAATTTGGTGAGAATCTGTGAAGTACTTCTGATGTAATCCTTCAAAGCCTATATAAAGTGAAACCTGATCCAGAATCCGCATCTGGATCCAGATCACTTCCAAAATTTAATGGAGTCTTACATGGCCGAATATGTATTTGTGTTGAAAATTTCGTCAAAATCCACGAAGTAGTTTTGACGTAATCCTTCAACAACTATACTATAAATTGAAATTTGATCCAGAACCCGGATCTGGATCCTGATCACCTACTAAATTTAACAGAGTCTTCCATGGCCTAATATTTATCTGTGTTGAATGTTTCATCAAAATCTGTGATGTACTTTTGACGTAATCCTGCTAACAGACAGACAAATAAACACAAGTGATTTTATTACATCATTGGCAGACGTAAAAATTATATTCTTTCCCTCGCTGTGCAGGGGGAAACAAGAACAATGCCAAAACAAAATCATGCTAATTTTGAGCATCGTATGAGTAATTCTATAATTCTGTTAATATCCTGTCAACTGACTGGCAGAAATACAGTGATGAAACTACAAACTAGTCAGACAGCTGTACAACATCGAGCAGACAATCTGACCAAAGGTGACAAGTGCTGTGATTGGACTTAACAGACAGTATGATTGGGTGGATCAAGTCGAGCAGACGCACTAACTGACAGCACTACAGACAGACTGATGAATAAGGACAGGACTAAAGGTAGGCGGGCACATGGAGTGGGGGTTCATACATACCGGGGTGGCAGTGCGGGTTATGGTCATAAACCTAACAGCAATTAATATGGGTTTCTGGAAGGGGGGGTGGGGGGGGGGAGGAAGGAAGGACAGGTTAGGCTGAAGGAAAGTTTAGAAATAGCTGATCATCAGTTTAGGAGATACGGGAGTCACACATGAACCAACAGAAATGTCCTGATCAGTCGTTGTCAAGGTTCACTAAAGCACATGTGGAGGTGCTCCTTATTGACGGTGCTGTAAAATGCAATGTAGTGTTTTTAAAAAAATTGGTTAAATGTTATTTACCATATTCTGCTGCACGTTGACTTCTTCTGATGTTTCCTCATATTTGTACAGTTCAATTTTTTTGTAAAAGTGAGATACGTATTGAATGAAATCATTTTCTGCAGCAAAGCTTTAGCCGGGACATAGTTTCTTATACCCCTATTCCACAGACGGCCGTTCCTTCCCGCTTCATCTCGAATAGCAAATTCGGGCGTGTTTTGAAGCATCATAATAACATCTTGATCCATGTTTTGTCAATCTTGAACAAACTTGGTGTACACAGTAATTACGACCGTCATCAGCACCAGTTTTGAAATCAGGGTGAAATTTTTGAGCTGTTTAAAAATTTCATGCAGATTCACCAAATCAGTGTCATTACGTGGTCACGTTTGGGGGTTGTTTTGTGCCACTGAAGGCCTCCACACAGTGTCACCATTAAAATGAACACATGGGGCTTTATCTTGCACCTGGTGCAAAGCAGCACAGAGTGATGAACTCCTTCTGATGATTGCGGCTGGTATCAGAGAAAAGGAGCCGACCGTAAATAAGCATCTTAATTTTTTATTAAACTGCCTGTACGTTCTACAGAAACCAACATTCCAACAGCGGCAACTTGAATGCAGAGAAGCTCCTGTGTTGATTTTTAAGGTGGACTCCCACATGTACATTTCCTCTGTTTTTAATGTTATTTGTTTATTTAATTTTACTTGTGCAAATTTAATTGATGAAAGACAAAAGGAAACATGGGAATGAAGTCCTGCCATGGCTACGGAAGAGCCATGCCAGCAGCTCACAGAGCCCATCACTGCTGTGTCACCATATAAATGAGTGCGACAAACAAGTAGAGAAAAAAAAACATGAGAAAATAATTTATGCATAGAATCTAGAAATGAGCATCAAAGCCCCGCCGACTGAGAGGCATCCAGAGGCTGATGAGTGACAGCAGCTGCAGTCTGGTCTTACCATGGACCTCCTGATGTGGGTCAGTCTGCTCTTGGCTTTGCTTTCGGCAAACTCCAGACTGCTGATGTCCTTCAGACGAGCCTTGTACTTACTCATCTGCTCGTTGATGATAAGCTCCACACATCTATAGTGGACATAAATTAAAACCATGTCAGATCCTGGTAAAATTTAAAACATGTCAATACTGGTGAAATTTAGATTTTATGATTTTAAATCTATCAAGTGACATTTTATCACATTCGTGTGCTGCTGTGTGAGCAGGTTATTGTAATCACTCCTCTGTGTGTGTGTGAGTGGCAGAGAAAACAAAATTAGATTGGGAATATAGCCCCAAAAACATATTTACCATAATATGTCTAATACAAACATGGCTGCAGATTTGAGCAACAGATCATATTGATCAGTAATGGGCCTGTCACACCTTGACGATTTAGCCAGCATATGCCGATGTGCATCCCCGTTTCCACCGAGCTGTCCGGGTCGGAACAGTACACTAGGAAGAGGTACCAAGATAACTGACCTGTACTGTACCATTTTACAGCTAAAGTAAAAGCTGCAGTCCTCATGCAAACAGTTCAGACTATTTCAAATATTAAAACCATTGAAACACAGAGTAAATATAAAGTCTTAATCTTACCTATTATGTCATTTCAGTCGGATTCATCATCACAGCCTGACGAAAACGTATAAAGCATCATTGATTTTGAAAAACGTCTGAAAATACTTCAGTTCCGTGTCGTGGCTGAAGAAACTTGGTGTTTTCGAAGAAGTCCCTCAGTGTTTGTCTGCTCTCGATGCGTTTGTCAACCTGAACCAGAGAATGTCGGCGCTTTTGTGCCACCAGACCATTAACTTATTTTAAAGTTGAGAGTCACAGTGCCTCATTCATTCACGCCAGTGTTTACCACAGACATCAGTCGACTCTTCAGCATTCTACATGCAATGAAAATAAATCCCATGATCCACTAAGGCAAGAACTAACTTATAAGTAATGTGTGTCAACAATCTCATAACTTAACTAAAAGTTATGGTCTGCGTATGTGGGATATTTGAGCCATTTGCTGGTATGAGTTGAAAATATTGTTCATGAACAAAATTTTTTTGACGATCTCGCTGTCCTATGACATATACCATTGTGCTTCAACGTGCGCTTAACTTAATACAAAATTTACCCATAACTTACTAGACGTACAACAGTATATTCATCATACTTTTAACGCCTCGGCATACATTCCATGAACACAGCTTGAATAAAACTTATAGAGCAAAAACCTCCACCAACACTAGTTTGTAATTCCACAAACTTTTACCTTGAAAAAACTTTCAAGGTCAAAATCCTGTTAGAAGTGATTATTCATAAGCTAAGTTAGATGTAAACAAATGCCAGGAGTATGTATTTCGTTCATGCACTTGAAAAGAAGTTTTTTTGTGGTGTTGTCAGGTTTTGTTTATAAATTTTGGTTTCTGAATTTTTTTGCAGATAATTTTCACAGAGCACTGGTTCTCTCTGCTATGCACAATTTGTCAATGCTGCTTTTTGGCACTTGGTTTCTGACTGATAACTGGAAGGTAAACAAACAGGCATAAAACTGGAACCTCCATCCAATTTTGGTGGTGTAAGTAAATCCATGACAGAAAAATGAGAGTGATTGAGGCACTTTTGATTGAGATATCATGCAAAATGTACATCAAATGGGCTTTTCAATATTAAATTCAAATGTCCACAAAATACACAATCCAGATCAGATCCCGATCAAACTGGTGACCATCCAAGTCTCACAGCCATACAGTCGGACAGAAAGCACTAGGACTCTAAAAGGGTAGACCATCATTCCCCTGCAAAGATATCGTCATCCCCAAACACCGCTGTCCAACAACCTCATGACTCCATAAACTCCTTCCATGTGTCCCTCAATCTGAAAGGCCAAGGACCCAGAGACATGAATGCCAATGACAAGATAAGTGAATGTCTCAACAAGTTCAACACCTTCATGGCGTACATGGTGGTCAAAACCAGGTTGTCACTGAAAGCTTGGATCTTGACTCAGGAAAATCACAAACACAGCTAGGTGTTTATTCCACAAAGTTGATGTCAGTAAACCATTTGACAAAGGCACCTAAGGTGCCAGTGTCCACAACACTACCAAACACCTAGTCAATACAAATACTGAACACTGTAGGAGCCAGAACCCATCCCTGAGGAACACCAGAAGTCACTAAGAAGAAGTCAGAGATTCTGACACCTGCTCTGCACAACATCTGCAGTCCCTTTGCAGTACTGGCTATGATGCAATATAATTTTTGTAGTAGCATGTCTGTGAAGTCAGTGTCGCTATTTACGGGTCCTTGGCAGGTGAGCAGAAGTTATTGAGGGAAACGGCAATGAATACTTAAACAGGATGGACGTACGCAGTGGTTTTGCTGATGTCTTGGACACTCTGCAGTGGGTCAATGGTATCAGGGCAGCGAAGAATGCAGGGAGCGAAGACGATGGCGAGGGCGTTAGCTGACATCCTGTTCGTCTCCTCCTGCAGGGTGATCCTGTAACACAATACAATCATGGTGAAGTCCTAATCCACAAAATCATGTGGCACCCTGCAGATGCAACAGTATTACAGAAATACAAACGACAGCAATAAGAAAGGTGCTGGAGTCACCAGCCTTTTGCACCGCTGATGGTCATCTCATCATCAATCTATGAGAAAAGATGAACTGATTTCTGTAGCAGAATTTTCAAGGTAAGATGATGAAGAAAACAGAGATTAATCACCGGATGTTACCAATAGTGACACAAGATAAAGCCATGATGATATGAACCTTCTGAATAATCCAGCATTTCTGATAACCTTGGGGGGATCTGACATAACTACCTCCAACATGACAAACCCTACATTCCAGATTCAATATGTGAAACACACTTTTGCTTGGATGATCCTTCGTATCCCTTCACTGACCTGACTAAATGGAAGATGAGGCGTTCCAGTGTGCTGAGGTGGGTCCTGCTAAGCTGGTCGATCACAGAATACACCCCTCGGATCACCTCACGGTTGTCTGGTTGACCTGAACAATTAAAAAACAAACAAACAAAAAAACAACTTTAAACAACCTGCTGAAAAAAATGCGTCTGTTAGAAGCAATAAGAGCTGAATTACATGCTTACCCATAGCCCTAAGGAACTCCTCGTAAAGTTCAAAGGTCATGAGAGGACTGGGCAGGTCACGCAGCCACTGTTTGAGTACGCTGGCAATGACATGGATGTTGTAGTCGTCCAGTATCACAGTACTGACATCTAGCAAAGGAATATTCAAACCCATCTTTTGACTGTTTGCAGGATTATCCAAAAACAGTAAAGAAAAAAAAGGTGCCTTAAAGCTGTATGGACTGGGTTTTTTAAGATTTAAGTCATAAAAATAATTTTCTTTACCACTATAATTTTAATCCTTCGCATTTAAATAAGGATTCATAATATCATATTGCAAATATGACCCAAATTTTCACTGTCTGGAAACGATATCGAATTTCATCCCCTGAAGGGGAGAAATTCAAATGATCAGACACCATGACCTACATTTGTTAGTGATAACAGATTGTGTAGGAGCTTCCCCGGATCTGCGTGAGGCATGCCAGGAAGCACACGGTAACTGCCAAATGGAGTAAAGAAAGGCAGTGTGATGTCATTTGATGGAAAACGCTCTAAAACAGCTTTTGGGCTGAAACCATTAATCGAGTAACTCGAATAATTCGATAGCAAAAAATGTTTGAGGAAAATTCTGTGCCTAGAAGCTCCATTTAAAGTTGTAGGACATATGCCAGGCCTGTATGTGGCGCTGTAGCGTCCCCAGAAAAAGCACAGACGAAGACTAGAGCATGCCGCATAAACGCTAATCAATTTAGCGCGAAAGGCTACAGCTTTCCAACGCGACACAGTCACACAAGCCTTTTAAGAGAAAGACGGTCCACGCTGATCATCTGAAATAGACAGACTGCGCATTTAAAGCAAAGCACTGTGATTGTCTATTTAAGGAAAAAAAAAACACGGTCCGCTCTACCTGGGGAGTGACTATTCACCTGGCAGCCGGCTGCTGTCTCTCTCTGCCCACTGTGAGGTCTGTCAGCACTCACACCAAGCAAGTCACAGCTCCATCCTGGCCACACTGACAAACAGTTTGTGAAAGATCCTCTCAGCAGAAGTCCACTCTTTCTTCTGTGTTTTGCTCAGACTCGCACTGAGTGTTTCGCTTTTTAATTTATGCTTTTTTGGGCAACACACAACGCTTCACAAACACCGTAACCTAAATAATATAATAATAATTTTAAAAAAATGACTGTGAGGCTTACATGTTCAACCTCCAGCTGAAATGCATCTGCTGAATTGCAGAGAAAGAGGGATAAAAAAAAAATAATAATAATAAATTAATGTAGGGACCCAGTCCACCAAAAACAACAACAACAACAAAACCTCAAAAATGGTTAAATTTTAGAAGTTGAGGAAAAAAAACAGAAAGCCACATCTCATCTCCATTTCAGCAAAATGTCAAGACTTTGGTGCAGCGACATTGTGCCATTGCTTCGGGAGAGCCCTGGACTATTGATATTTAAAAATTACTTTTTATCTTTTAGAATAATCAACAGAATACTTGATTACTAAAATAATCAATAGCTGCAGCCCTAAACAGCTTATTTCTATATGAATCTAATATGCTTTTCATATACAGTATTTTGTAAGACAGCATGGTAGCTTGGTGGTTAGCAGTGTTGCCTCACAGCAAGAAGGTTGTGGGTTCGATTCCCACCTGGGGCCTTTCTGTGTGGAGTTTACATGTTCTCCCCATGTTTGCATGTGTTCCCTCCGGGTGCTCTGGCTTCCTCCCTATGATTGTTGAGATAGGCTCCAGCCCCCCTGTGACCCTTAACTGGAGTAAGTGGGTATAGAAAATGGATGGATGGATATATTTTGTAAATGTAGTGAGAAATAAATACTTCTAAATCTAAAACTGCTGTTTGTGAAACAAGATAACACCTCTGAAGCCATTTACAAGACATCTTATGGATGTTGGCGTGCGCACGCCCTATGAACGTGCATCAATCAAGTGGGTCAGGTCACAGGTAATCCCAAAACCTCAAACATGCACACATGCATGTCCTCCTGCAGTCCGTCTGCACGATCTCATAAGAACCAAAAAACAATATTCACTATAAACAGGGGTCGAAATACATTTTTTAACCTACTTGCACTGGTGCTAGTAACAAAAAAATTACTTGCACCAAAAAAGTTACTTGCACAACCAAAAGTCACTTTAGTCACTTTCACACCGGGCCCACTTCGAGTTGCTTCTTCCTGTGGCGTCATGACGACGCAGGAATTTCTGCATCAGGTGCACGCAGCAGGGGGCAGACAGGAGGTGAGAACGCAGCCTGCAGGTTCTCTGCTCAGAGGAATCAGAGTGCACAGTTTGGCTGCAGACACACTGTGCACTCTGATTTCTCTTCTAGTTTATATTTGATCTTGTGCTAAGCTGTAGGTCTGCGCTCTGAATTCTGTTATAGTTTATCTTTCCTCCTGTGACCGCGAGATGCGTGCGTACGAACAAACTGTCCGTGAGTAAATGTGGAGATATCTGGAGCCATACTTCATGTGGACATGTCCTGTCTCTGGTAATCAGTCAGTGAGCAGGACTTGTGTCCTTTTTTAACACAGTGATGAGAGAGTTTGAGCGGAGAGCGAGGAACTAACAGCCTGCAGCCAGACAGTTTTTTTTTCACGTGCGCACGAACAAATCGCCACAGCAACTCGCTCTATGTGTGAGAGTAAAAATGCAGGGAAGACGAAGACAACACACTGGAAATTGTTTTTTTTTCCTTATTTATTCCTTTATTGGTTCATTCTACTGGTGCTTATAGTTGATAAAACTTGGATAAAGTTACTTGCACCAGTGCTAGTGGAGTATAAAATTACATGCACCGATCGAATAATACTTGCACAAACTAGCACATGCATGTAATATTACGAGACCTGATAAATGAGCTGTAATTTTGCAAAATGTCACAAAAAATAAATGTACATTATAATGCTTGGATTTCAGTAGAAACTACATTTTGTGAAATCTGAAAGGCCGTACAGCTTTAAAATCTGGTGGTCCAATAAATTATTATTTAACTGAGATGCAAAAAAATTATAATAATAATGTATGTTCTCCAACTCTTCCTGCTCCACATACATACTTACCTGTGTCCAGACCCTGACGCAATTCTTTGATCTTATTGGTGGAGCCAGACTTCCTGTAGATTCCTTCTGTGTAAAGGCCGTGCATCTCAATGTAGTTGATGAGTTTCTCGACCACCTGGGGCACCGTGCGCTCCTCGCTGGTCAGGCGAGACAGCTCCACTCCAAACTGGCGTGATGACAGCTCCGGATCATACTAGCACACAAAAACCAAAACATCCAAAACAAGAATTACAATGAAGTCGTCACATGTGACCTTTGCAACCTTGAACTATGACCTTTCTAAGGATGGGTATTGATAAGATTTTATCGATATCGATACCATTATCGATTCCGCTTATCAATCAGATTCCTTAACGATTCCCTTATTGATACCTCGGTGAATTTTCTGTGTACTACAAATAGGCTTTACAGGGTTTTGATGTCAACAACATTTTATTGAGTCTTAAAGTAAATAAATATGAAATGGTCACTGTATCTTTGATCTCTGGACATAAATAGAAATAAACAAAATCTGTAGTTTTTGACAAAAGTGTTTCCTTTCAGACATTAATGGCATAAAAGTTTCTCCATGAGCTGAACTCAGCTGGCTGCTGGAGTCTGCAGGTCTGCAGCCACACATTGTGCTGCTGCATGTCAGTGCAGGACATCTCATTTTGGGAGGAAAAAAACATTTTGATCAACTGCAGTTTATTGTTTGTATTACAACATTTGGAAAGAGGTGTAATTTGATTTAAACGGCGATTCGCTTTTAAACTATAAATTCCGAGCGGACTTGACTCAGCAGAGAGTGGCGCAGCGTTTGGAGCAAAGGAACGGAGGACGATTCTCATTTCATTCTCACAACAAGACAGGAGTCACAGTTAGTCACTTCAATCAGCACAAAAGTGACTCACAATTGACACTGTAATGGCTTTGAGAGGGGATAAGAAGTGGAGTTGCCACTTCTGAAGAGAAGCGAAACAATGAACCAACGAAGCAGCAGATTGAAGCACTGCCTTTGTTGGTTCAAGGTTCAAAGCAAAGCCGCGTTGCAGAAACGGTTCATTACAGACCCGCTAAAGGGTCTGTAATCAATGGAGAGAAATGAACATTTTCCAGACAAACACCCTCAAAACAACTCTGAAGGACCGATAAGGGAATCGTTAAGCAAAAAGGCTATTGATGTCGGTAGATCTAATCATTTCTTCACAATACCCGAAAAGAACCGGTTCCCGATACCCATCCCTAGACCTCTTTGTGCAAACTCGTGCAAGATATTTTGTCATGCATAATTATCAAAATGTCAGTGCTGTTTATGATATGCACATGCATATGCAGTAGTTTTTTTTTTTTTTTTTTACAGTGTTACTTATTGGGTTGAAAAGATCGATTCGCTGATTTTTAATTGATTCTCATTTTAAATCCCACAGATCGATTCATACATCCAAAGATTTATATATATATATGCATATACACATGCACTTCACGCCAGTGTTGGAACAGCGTCGCTGAAGAAATGACACTACAGTTGGGCTGTTCCATTGTTTCCGAGGATGTGAAAATGATCGTTTCTCTACACTGATTGTGAACCCGCAGGTTCTGATTTAGAAGTAGCTCCACAATCTGTGCCGTCAGTCTTATAGCCATCATTATTAACTACCAATACTTCATTAATTTGCTGTCAAATGTCAATATAATACTAGTATTAATATGCTGCATAACTAGACAATTAGTTAACAGCTCAAAAACGGTTTTAATAACACTAACCCAAATCGACTTGAAATAATCAATTCTGAATCTTAAGAACTGGAATCAAACTGATACCCAGTTCTATTACTTATAGAAATGTAGCAGACACCCCAACTGATTCAGATAAATATGTTTGTCCTGATAGTGGCAGAGAACATCTACATACAACACATACATGCAAAAGCTGGACATAAGATTGCAATTGATCACCAGAGCAAAGGCTGCACCTTTTTTAAAATGTTACATTTACACTAATAGAAGGGTTTTCATTAGATGAAATTTATCAAATCTAGGCTCAAGTCTGGCATTTGGCTTCGGAGACAGTGTTTTCCACATGTTTTTAAGAAAATCCTCTCTGTTCCATTCCGCCAAGAACGTGCAGAAGCTGTGATGCAACAGATAAAAGTTGCACTATGCACAGTTTCTCCAATCGCAACCAGCACAATCTGATGAAACTGACTTAAAAGCATCAATTGATTTTTGACAATAATCTAATTTATCAAAGCTGAAAACTGTAGCTTTATGTTTGGACAGATGCTGCAGCAATATCCTGTGAAATAAGAGAAAATAATGGAGAACAATTAAAACTGATTACGTGGTAATCTGAATAACATTTTAACATCTTTTACAGAAATGCCAAAAGCAGATGTTCCCAAACTTAAGAATGCTGTGGAACATACTGAATTCTGAAAATCTTTAGAGTCCCACCCAAATCTTTAATCACAGCTTTGTTTGATACATGAGACAAGACAAGACAAGATACTCCTTTATTAGGCCTGGTGATGGGGAAATTTGCAATGTTACAACAGTAAAGGGATAGTTACAGAACAAATGTACAAAGTATGCTCCGTAATAGGTAAGAGAAATAAGTACCAAAACACACGGAACGCAAGTAATGTACAGGAATAACAAAAATATATACAGTAAATACACTATTTACAGGCAGAAAAAACTCAGTTAAAATTAATGCTTACTAATATTGCACATGAATAATCAAGTAATACTGTACATGACTGCACAAGTATTATTGCACAAGAATGTATAAGTATTAATTACTGCATATGAGAAAGACGATTGTTACTTTAATGGTCTGAGTGGTCTACTGGGAACAGTGCTGGTTGCGGAGTATGACAGCAGCAGGAAAGATGGACCTGCGGTTTTGCTCCTTCATACACTTTGGGTGGAGCAGTCCGTCACTGAAGGAGCTTTCCAGTGCAGTCAGGGTGTCACACATGGGGTGGGAGGCGTTCTCCAGCAGGGATGACAGCTTAGCTATCATCCTCCTTTCTCCCACCTCCTGCACTGAATCGAGGGGACTTCCAGTCTCTTCCTCTCCACACTTGTGATGCTGCTGCTCCAGCAGACTGCTCCATAGAAAATGGGTGATGCCACTACAGGATCAAAGAAGGTCCTCAGGAACGTCCCCTGCACTCCAAAGGACCTGAGTCACCTCAGCAGGTAGAGTCTGCTCTGGTGCAGTACAGTTGTTTGACCAGTCCAGTTTAATGTTTAGGTAAACACCCAGGTACTTATAAGAGTCCACTATCTCAATATCCATTCCCTGGATCTTCACTGGTGTCAGTAGAGCACGCCTGTACCTGTGAAAATCCATCACCAGCTCTTTGGTTTTCCCTGCATTGATGTGGAGGCGATTCAGCTGACACCAGTCCACAAAATCCTGGGTCACCTCTCTGTACTCTTTGTCATCCTCGTCAATGATGAAGCTGATAACTGCAGAGTCATCAGAGAACTTTTGCAGGTGACAGTTTGCAGAGTTGTACATGAAGTCTGCAGTGTTGAGGGTGAAAAGAAAAGGAGCCAAGACAGTTCCTTGCTGGGCCCCCATGCTACAGACGGCCATGTCAGAGACAGTCCTGAGCTCTGTGGTCATTCTGTGAGGTAGTCCATGATACAAGATGAAAGGTGTTGGTCCACACCTGTGTTCTCCAGCTTGTCCCTCAGCAGCACCGGGTGTTTGGTACTGAAGAAATCAAAAACATGATGCTCAAAATGCTTCCAGGCTTTTCCAGGTGAGAGCTCTATGTTGGAGGTAGATGACAGCATCGTCCATTCCGATGCCAGGCTGGTATGCAAACTGAAGTGGAGCCATCAATGATTTACCAGGGGGTGGGGATGTCCAAGGACCGGCCTTGCCAGGGTCTTCATCAGGTGCGATGTCAGTGCCACCAGCCTGAAGCTGAAGCCTGAAGTCCTCCAGGTGTAACGACCTTTTCTTCTGAACTGGTACCACACAGCAGGTTTTCCACAGCTGAGGCACTCTCCCAAGTTTCAGGCTCATGTTAAAGATGTGCACCACTATCCTGCACAGCTGGTCTGCACAGGATTTGAGGAGCCTGGAGCTGATGCTGTCAGGACCTGCCTACTTCAACTTGATCTTCCTGAGCTCATTTCTCACCTGGCTTGTTGAGAGGGTCAGGCAGGGATGCTGAGTGATGGAGGGTGAGGGTGGAGTGGTGGGACTATCGGTAGGAGGAGCAGCAGGGAGTGGATGTGAGCTGGGAGACAGAGGCAGAAAGGGGGGTGGGGCAGTTTACTAGGGGGCACAGATGAGGGGGTTTGCATCAGGGATGTCTGAGCTGGGAAAGGGGTAGGTGACTGATCAAACCTGTTGAAAAGCAGGTACAGGTCATTCACCCACTGCAGATCCCCTGCAGCCTGGGCGTGGGGCTCCTTGTAACCAGAGATAGTTTTTAGGCCTCACCAGACTCCCCTGATGTTATTCTGCTGCAGCTGGTCCTCCAGCTTCCTCCTGTAGCTCTTTGTCGCCTCTCTGATCATGGAGCGAAGATGAAGTGAGTATGTGTGTGTATACATGTTAAACCAGGTCAGATAAAGAATAACAATTTTAATGCTATAGTTTTGTTTTATAGGAGACCGTAGTCTTGTTTGAACCCTCCATGATATTGTGGGATTTGACCACTTATGGGGACCTCCATTTAATACACAGTATACACACTTCACACGGATAAATGGTGTACTGTTTTGTTTTTGGCTGCAATCACTGAAGCAGGCACAAAAAGTATTATTATTTTTTGGTTCCCGGTGGAGAAGAAAAGGCGAGGAGGTAGGAAATATTGTGTCTGTAAGTGCTAACCAGAGTAGCTACATTCTCTCGCCTGCAAAACCACCTCGACACGTTTGTACTCCGGATCATAAAGAAACTGCAACACATGTCCATTTTTCCACTGCATTTTCACTTTGTTTGCGTGTAATTTTCCCAAACCCCCACTGAAAATGCTGTGGTTTGTATCCCGGAAGTAGAGAAATTACGTCATATGCATCACATTTTACCCCTTTAGCGCCCGCCTCCATATGACACTGCGCTGCCCCATTAGTTCTGATTACATTTTAAAAATAATCAGAAATTTTTTAAATTTTATTCAAAGTCAAAGACACTTATTTATTTGCTGACCACTCGTGGAACACTAACAGTAACTTCACAGCCCACACCTTGGGAATCACTGGCCTAAATGTTAAAATCCAGGAAGAAAAAGAAGACAAAGGACCAAAAAAAAAAAAACACTTTCAATTTACAGTTAAGTGAGGTTTTGCATAATGACGTATGTTGCAGCCAATGCGATTTAAACATTTTAAAGGCATTTTTTAATATTTTTCATTAATTTTTCTTTTTTTATTTGTAAAGGCTCGAGAGGAAAAGGGAAATAGGTAAATAAAACACTTAATATCTTACTCAGCTACATTCTAGAACATCAAGCCCCAAAGAAAATCAAATGAGCAAATTGAATTAAAATCAGTCAGTGTGTTTTATCATCTCCAAAGAGAACCCAAACATCTCTTCCTACCTTTTTGCTGCACTTTGTGGTCATTTTGGAGCAACACTTCCTGTGGCAGGCGTAGCGACACACTGCAGACAACACAAAGGCACAATGAGACCTACGGCACAGCGATAAACATCTCACAACGGACAGCACGGCAGCAGACGGTCATAACCTCAGAGATCCAGGCAGCTGATCGCGGGTGTGGACGTGACGTCTGCGTTCACAGCTGCCGTCGCAAAGTGCAGATGGAAGTTGTAACCAGATAGAAGATAGATTTATGGGGGGGGAGGGGGGGAGTAATCTGATTTCTCTGAGACTCAGTGAAGCACATAAGTGAGTTAGGAAAACATTAGGAACTAGTGGAGGTGTGCACACCCGCATCAACATGTAACGCTGCATGTCTAATTATTTTGGTTTTAAGCCTTCAGTTTGCAGAGATCAGTAATTAAAGTCTAAAAAAGTACGTGAAAAAAAAAATGTGTTTGTAAAAAGTAAATATGAGATTCACGTTTGGTTCCATCAAATCTATTTTTTTCCTCACGATTTTAGACTGATTAGTTAGCATTTTCTCTGCATAATAATAAAAAATGTGCAGTGGTAGCTCGACAGTCAGATTGGAGCTGCTTCTGATGTTCTGCAGACACTGTACCGGACAGTCATGGGGAACAAGAAGCTGAGCCAGATGGTGAGACTCGCGATTTAACAGTCAATTTCCGCTAGAATATTCACCTATGGTCATGATCATACATACAAGTGGTATAAATGAGATTCCTCTGACGGTGAGAAGCTCGAGTATACAGGATGGTCTCAGAGGAGAGCCGTGTCTCAGAGCAGAGCCGCTGTTTCTCTGCATTGAAAGAAGCCAGCTGAGGAGGAGTTGTACATCTGGCCCCTCTTCTTCACCCTAGGATGGCCTTTCAGGCATGTCCAACTGCGAAGAGGCCACAAGGAAGACCCAGGACATACTGGAGAGATTATATTTCCCAGATGACTTGAGAATACCTCAGGATCCCCCAGGAAGAGTTTGAGGGCAGAAAATGAATGAATAAATATTAAAATGCCAAAAATCTTTCGGATTAGCTGAAATTCATTGAAAGCCTGAGCACTTTTCATTCATATTGTTTTTTTTTTTTTTTAAACTCAACGGTGTGTTTCAACCTCATCATCACCTATTTTGTTGTGATTGATTATTTTCCTCATACATGCAACACAACTTTCTTATGAACATGGACTGGGTGCTGGATAGGATTGAAGAAACCAGCAGCTTAGGTGCTTCTGTTTGCAAGGAAGGGTTTACTGATTGTGACTTTGCAGATGACGCTTTCTGGCATTGTTTTCTAAGTTTCTGCATATTTGTTTGATCTTTTTGGACTTCTTAATTTTAAAAAGAAGACGTCTGACCGAAATTGTTGATTGGGGGAGCAAAAAGTCTTGTGATGATGGAGGACAAGTTTAAGGATGAATCCATAAGTAAAAGTCAAGTGGATTCATGCTTATTTGGCAGGTGCGTGTGCAGGCAGATTATGACCTAAAACTCAGATTCCATTCTTGTATTAATATTGGTTTCATAAAGATGTGAACAGTTTGTCTTCCATAACAGTTGAAAATGGCACATTTACATCTTATTAGGAAGAGTTTTTGACAGTAAGTGTGGTTCTGTTTGGATGTTCAGTTTTTGACACTAAAGCCTGGTTCAAACGACAGGATTTTAAAATTATCTTTAAGTTTCCAAAACCTGAGACACCACACACGTGAAGATAAAAAATCATAGATCTACCAGTGTTGGTCGTACAGTGTGTGGTGTTCAGCCACACGGTAAGGACAACAATCAAGTTTTCAATCAATCAATCAAGTTTTATTTCTATAGCACTTTACAACAGTTTTCACTGAACCAAAGTGCTTTCCAATAGCACCAACTGAAGAAAAAATAAAAAGAACAGTACGAAAAACACACATAAAAGCATAATAAGAGCATCCAAATAGAATAAAAATAAACAAAAAAGTGTCAAAGCAATTATGTGCAAAAAGCTGCCCTGAACAAGTACGTTTTTAACTTAGCTTTAAACAGAGGCAAACTATTAATGGATCTCAGTTCAGGAGGTAATTCTACAACTTAGGACCTGCTACTGCAAAAGAACGGTCACCCCATTGTTTGAACCTGGACCTGGGAACCTCCAGAAAGTTTTGGTCAGCAGACCAAAGTGCTCTGACAGGGTTGTGTGTTTTTAACAGGTCACATAAATAAGAAGGTGCAATGGCATTTACAGCTTTAACAGTTTAAAATCAACTCTAAAACGGACTGGAAGCCAGTGCAGGGAGTAAAGTACAGGAGTGATGTGGCTGTGCTTCCTGGTGTTGGTCAACAGGCAAGCAGCAGCATTCTGGACCAGTTGGAGTCGGTTTAGGGAGCCTAGACTGATACCAACATAAAGTGCATTGCAATAGTCAATCCGGGAGCTGATAAAAGCATGCATAGCCTTTTCAAAGTCCTTTTGGCTTAGAAAGGGTTTGACCTTTGCCAAGAGTCTCAGTTGGAAGATCCCATCCCTTAGTTATGCTGCTACAGACTTAGACTGCTGGGGGGTTTCCCATGATGCACCCAGTGTTTCTTTTTATTCACCTCTTTTTGCTCTGTATCCACCACTCTGCTTTTAATCATTGGTGATTGATCTCTGTTCTCTTCCACAGCATGTCTTTTTCCTGATTCTCTCCCCTCAGCCCCAACCAATCCCAGCAGAAGACTGCCCCTCCCTGAGCCTGGTTCTGCTGGAGGTTTCTTCCTGTTAAAAGGGAGTTTTCCTTCCCACTGTCGCCAAGTGCTTGCTCACAGGGGGTTGTTTTGACCATTGGGGTTTTTCTGTCATTATTGTATGGCTTTTGCCTTACTATATAAAGCGCCTTGGGGCGACTGTTTGTTGTGATTTGGCGCTATATAAATAAAATTGATTTGATTTGATTTGGAAAAAACTGGCTCTTACCATACTGTCAATTTGTTTCTCAAATTTTAAACAGTCGTCAAACAGCACACCAAGGTTCCTTACCACAGCCCTACGATAAGGAGCCAGGGAGCCAAGATCTGGGTCAGAGTCAGTTTTAGCTCCAAACAGAATACACTCTGTTTTGGCTTCATTAAGGTGCAGAAAATTCTGAGTCAGCCAGTCCTTAATATCCTTAAAAGAGTTATGTATGGAGTCCAAAGCACTTGTATTATTAGGCACAACTGGCATATAAATCTGAAGGTCATCAGCATAAAAATGAAACTGAAGATTGTATTTAGTGATGACTGAACTCAGTGGAAGCATGTACAAAGAGAACAAGAGCGGTCTGAGGATACTGCCCTGGGGCACACCAGTGGTCAGAGGAACTGTGGAGGAGGAGAGGTCATTAACCATCACCCTGAAAGTCCTGTTGGTCAAATAAGACTGAAACCACTCCAACCACTTTTAAAAGAGCTGACTCAGTGCTATGTCGAGATCTAAAACCTGACTGAAATTTATCTAAAACAGAGTTGTGTTCTAAAAACGATTGCAACTGATTAAAAACAACTTTTTCTAAAAGCTTAGATAAAAACGATAAGTTTGATACTGGTCTAAAATTAGGTAAAACTGAGGGATCTAGGTTGGGCTTTTTAAGAAGAGGCCTAACTACAGCATGTTTAAAATGGGCTGGAACTGTCCCGGAGCTGAGGCAGCTATTGAAATAAGAGAGCAAGCTCGGACCCACAGTGTTAAAAACCTCTTTAAAAACCTTTCCTGGAATAGTGTCCAATGAGCAGTAACTAGGTTTAATGCTCTGGACAACCTCAGTGAGAAGTGTCAGAGTAACCGGCTCAAAACTATTAAAAACAGCAGATGGTTCAGGTAAAGTGTAAAGGCTATTAAAAACCGTTACAGTTTAAAATATTCTGTCTGACAGTGGCTACTTTCTCTATAAAAAACTTGAGAAATTTTTCACATGTAGCCTGCGAAATGTCAGACAATATGGTGGGTGGGTTTAAAACTGACTTAATTGCGTCAAATAACACTCTCGGACAGTTAGAACTACTGGCTATGATACTTGACAGATTCATACAAAACTTCAAGATGTGACAAGTCAGATTGAAGATGTTACCGAACGAGTTGGAGAGATGGAGCATAGCATAGCGGATGCGGAACGGTGGGATATTGCTGTTAAGGATACGCTAACTCAGCTGTTGGAAAACCAGCGAACGCTGCAGGATAAAGTGACTGAGATGGAGGGGCACGCGAGACGAAACAACACCAGAATTTATGGAATACCAGAGGACGCAGAGGGTACTTCTGCAACAGCATTTGTGGTGAATATGATCAAGATGCAGCTCAGTGAGGACATTGACCCTAATTGGGGCAGCGACCTTGGGATAGAACGCGCTCACCGCGCACTGGCGGCTAAACCATCCGCTGATGCTCCACCACGGTCAATGGTGGTTCGCTTCCTCCAGTTTACAGTCAAAGAAAGAATCCTCCACGCAGCTTGGAAGAAAGGTCTTAGCCATGATAACCAACGAGTGTATTTTGACCATGACTATGCCGAAGCTGTGCAAAAGAAGAGGAAGGAATATGCTCCTATTAAGAAAGCACTGAAGGAACAGGGGATACGATTTCAGACTCCAATGACTAGAATGCGAGTCCATTTGCAAACCGGCTCAGTCACATACTACAACGCGACACAAGCAGCAGAGGATCTGAGAAGACGTGGGTTCAACGTGGGCAAGGTCACATGCGAGAAAAATGCGGAGGTTTTCACGGAGGAAATACTGGCCAAGCTGCTACCCTGGGAGGTGATTTGCAAGCCTCGTAGCAGAGGGGAAGAATACCAGCAACAGGTGAGAGAGAGACTACAGGAATATCGTAGGAAGGACGCCCCAGAAGATGAGAACCACTCGCCTGAATAGTCGTCTTTCTTGGTCATATTGGAATAGCTGATACTATGCATCGTCAACAGACAGCCACAAATCTTTTTTGTTTTTGCGTCAGCTTGACGAGGGACCCCACCTAGTGGCAGTTCCCTCCCTCTTCCTAAAGGTGATCGGTCACCTTTGTTGTTGGAAGTCTTGTTCATTCGTTTGTATTATAGTTATAGTTCCCTTATTACTTTTTCTTTTTCTTGTTTGAGGTCTTGGAGTGTACAATCACATGATATCAATGATAATATGAATGCATTATCAATACTATAAAATACTGTCATGGAATGTGAATGTGCTTAATAATCCTATAAAATGTAGTAAGATGATTGCTAAGGTTAAAAGGGACAGAGTAAATATAGTGTTTTGGCAGGAAACCCATATGTCTGCAGATAAACATGAAAAATTTAAAAAGCTGGGTTTTATAAATACATTTTTTTCATCATACAAAAATGGCAGGAAAAGGGGGGTAGCAATAGTAATTTCAAACTCGACCCAATTTGAATTTGTTTCTGAAATAAGGGATAAAGAAGGTAGGTTTGTCCTGGTTAAATGCAAAATAGACCAGCGAGAAGTGACTTTGTTTAATACAGTATATATGCCCCTCCAGGGAGTGAGACATCATTTTTTAAAAAGGTGTTTGATCTGATTACAACAGAAACATATGGAACGCTCATTTGTGCTGGTGACTTCAATGTACTACTCAATCCCTCTTTAGATACCACTAATAGAAATAGGAAAAGGAACCCCACAGAAAAACTAATTAATAAGGCTCTAAGAGAACTGGGACTGAATGATGTGTGGAGAGCAATACATGGCTCACAACCTGGGTACACTTTCTACTCTGGGAGACATGCAACTCACTCAAGACTAGACTATGTGTTTATGTATAAAAAGGATCTGCATAGAATCAAAGAATGTAAAATAGGCCAGAGAATTCTCTCTGACCATGCAGGAATTCATATAACAATGCATCTAGAAGGTAAAAGGCGCAAAAGACTTTGGAGGTTAAACTCTGGTATGTTAAATGATGCCTGTTTTATGTCAATGATGAAAACAGAGCTAGATTTATATCTCCAGGAAAATGATAACGGGACTGTAAATCCCAGTATGCTATGGGATGCGTTTAAGGCCGTCTTGAGGGGCAAGATAATAGCTTGGTCAGCCTTATCAAAAAAGATAAAAACAATGCAACTGTCAGACCTGGAAGAAAAATTAAAGAATCTTGAACAAATCCATATTACCAATAGAGATCATGCAATTATTAAACAAATAAGACTTATTAAGCAGGATATAGACAAAATACTTAGTGAGGAGGTGGAGAAAAAACTCAGATTTATGAAACAAAGATATTATGAGGCCGGCCCCAAAGCATCAAAGCTGCTAGCCTGGAGACTAAAGAAGCAACAGGCTAAAAATACAATTCATAAGATAAAAGACCCTGTTACAAATAAGACTGCTAAAAATCTAGATGACATACAAAAATCCTTTGAGAAATACTATACATCTCTTTACTCTAATAGGGACCAGGCAGATACGCAATCAATAACCGAGTTTCTAAATTCCCTAGACCTCCCAAATATTGGTACACAAATCAATGAAAAACTAACCCAACCAGTAACAAGGGACGAGATAAATGATGCCATCTCAAGTCTGAATAATAACAAGTCACCTGGAGTGGATGGATTCCCTCCAGAATGGTACAAAACCATGAAAGAACATTTGGTACCCCTTCTTGACACATGCTTTAATTACATATTAGAGGACGGACCTCCCCCTCCATCTTGGAGAGAGGCATTTATATCGGTCATCCCTAAGGAAGGGAAGGATAGGACGGATTGCAAAGGGTATAGACCAATCAGTGTGTTAAATGTTGACTATAAGCTCTATGCAACAATCTTAACAAAGAGAATGGAAACTGCAATGTATGATCTAACAGATGAGGACAAACCGGATTCATTAGAAATAGACAAACACAGGATAATATTAGGAGATCCCTCCATATTATTGAAAATATCAACAAAACACAGTCAAAGGCCATTGTTTTAAGTTTAGACGCAGAGATGGCCTTTGACTCTGTGGGATAGAACTTTATTCAGTAATGAAGAGATCTGGCTTTGGGAATAAATTTATCAGTTGTATTCAAGCACTTTATTCCTCCCCTATAGCTAGAATTAAGGTAAATGGCAGTCTTTCAGATCCTATTAGCTTGGAGCAAGGATGTAGACAGGGCTGCCCTGCCAGCCCCAGTCTCTTCAACCTGTTCATTGAGCCTTTGGCCCAGGCCATATCTCCATTGGAGGAGAGGAATACAAAGTAAGTCTATATGCCGATGATGTACTTGTCACATTGTCTGAACCAGCCACTGGCCTACCTATTTTAATGGACATGCTGGAAACATATGGGAATTATTCAGGTTATGTTCTCAACATAAATAAAACACAGGTTATGACATTTAATTTTGCTCCCACACAGGAACTTAAAAAAAAATATACGCTCAACTGGCATTCTACCCAAATTAAATACTTAGGAGCATATTTGACTAAAGATCTGTCTCAGCTATTCCAAAGTAATTATAACAATGTTAGTAAAAAAATATATGAGGATCTTAATAGATGGAGTCTCCTCCCCCTTGACTTTGGCAATAGAATTAGAACAGTTAAGATGAACATCTTGCCCAGATTACTTTATCTTTTTTGTCACTTCCTATACACATTCCTACAAAACAATTCAGAGAATGGAATAGGCACCTTTCATTATTTGTATGGAACAATAAGAGGCCAAGAGTGAAGTTTTCCACACTCCAGTTATCAAGGGAGCAGGGGGCATGGCGCTCCCATCCTTAAAGGATTATTATATATCAACTCAGCTAAGGCCACTTGTATGTCTATGCAACCCATCTTATAAAGCTAAATGGAAAGACATAGAGACATCTTTAACAGATGTCCCATTACAATCATTAATAGGTTGTATTGACAGGGATAAGGCAAGACCACAGACAGAGAGTGACTGGGTGAACTTATCATTGAAGATATGGTTTGAAATTGTTCAACGCTATCAGCTCCAGAGGGAGGTAAAACTACTCAGTTGGCCTGCTTATGACCCTGACTATAAGCCATCATTGTATGATTTCAGATACAAACAATGGGTTTATCGTGGTATCACATCTCTATGTACAATAGTTAAAGACAGAACACCTCATAGTTTTGAACATTTATGTAAGGTCTATGGGTTGAGGAGACAGGATTTTTACACATACTTACAAATCTCTGATTATTTCTGTAAAGAGGTTAGGGACTCTGACCAGAAAGAATGGTCTAAGGTTGTTCAGTTATTTGTTGACGCATATAACTGCAGGAGCAGTAAAGGACTGATAAGTAAACTGTACCATGCTGTCACATCTCTTAAGAAGGACTCCACAGAATATGTGAAGCAACGCTGGGAAAAAGAACGGGACATTGTAATAACAAAGGACATATGGGTGAACGCTTGGATAACACAGTCAACTACTACTAATTCATTGGGGTGGAGAGACTTTTGCTGGAAGAATCTGATTCGCTTCTTTATAACCCCTAAGCAAAAAAGCAAACAAACAGACACTCAGCTGGGTTGCTGGAGAGAATGTGGAGAAAACATGGCGGACCATGCCCACATATTTTGGTTGTGCCCCCCCATCCAGACTTACTGGAGGGAGGTGACGGAAGTTATTGTTAAGGTTTTGAGTTTTAGTGTGGATGCGACATATCTTTATCTGTATTTAGGTAATTTTTCTGAGGAATTGGACAAAGATGATGAGTATCTCCTAAAAATTCTGATGGCTGCAGGGAAGAAGGCAATCACTAAATACTGCCTTCAGAAAGACACCCCTACTGTGGGCACATTGTTGGCATTGTAAAACATTTACACCTACTCAAGCAGATGACCTATTCCTTACGGCTACAAAAAGAAATTGGAGAGAGAAGGTGGGGAAAATGGTCCGTTTACATGAATGACAGAGTCAACAACATAGGTTAATCAGTTATGTACTGATCGTGATGTGCATTTACTTAATGACCTCAAGTTTTCTTTTTTTTGTTTTGTTTTTTTTCCCCTCTCTGTTTTTCCTCAATGTTCGTATTGTGACAAAAATACCATAAATAAAAAGTTACAAAAAAAAAGTTCCCTACAGTCGAGGGGGTAATGGTGCGGCGGGAGCGTGCTGGTATGGAGGGCCTGGGGATATTGACAGGAGCTGTAAATTCAAAAATAATAGGAAGGTGATCTGAGATAGGAGCAACTGCTGTATTACTAAGGGCCAGGGAAAGTCCATGTGAAATAACTAAATCTAGTGTATGACCAAATTGATGTGTGGAGCCATGCACTGATTGTAATAGGCCAAAAGAGTCCAAGAGGCTTTTGAAGTCATTGCCCAACTGATTTGAGGCACAACAAACATGTATGTTAAAGTCCCCACAGATGAGTATATTATCATATTTAGGCATTATATCTGATAAAAACTCTGAAAAGTCAGTCATAAAATCCTTATTATATTTAGGGGGGCGGTATATGACAGCGCAAAGCACAGGAGAGGCAAAGTTAATTATACATAATTGTAATTCAAAACTAGAATAGTGCTGTATTGGAACTAAATGACAGCTGAAGCTCTGCTTGAAGAGAGCGGCCACACCCCACTGCGTCCAAAGAGCCGTGGTGCACTGAAGAATGAGTACCCAGCCGGGAGAAGTTCAGTAAAAGCACTGTTATCACCAGCTTTTACCCAGGTCTCATTCAATAAAAGTAGGTCCAACTTGTGTGTTAAAATAAAATCCTTAATGTAAAAGTCTTGTTGGAAAGGGACCTAGTATTCACTAGCGCGCCTCGTATGGAAATGGCGCGCTCGTTTTGCTGCTCCGCGCGGCTGAGCGGGCGGAGATTCCCCGGTACACTGCCCCATCTCTGGATCTTAGTGTAACGTCAACGCGGAAGTGTGCAGCTGGTCCCAGGAGCAGTCTGTAAGAGCCATCGGTAGCTGATATGGACTTGTAAATCCAAACAGTATCCAGAGGCTGGGCAGCGGGGAGCACTTTCATCTGCAGAAGTCAGGTAGGACTTGACTTTCACGTGGAAACCACCTCTTTTCCCACGCCGCCTGTGGCGCTTGTTGCATGGAAACGCTGTGACAAGCCGGCGTAAGCATGCCAGCAGAGACGCCAAGAGAGGTGGTGGCGTCTTTGAATATCCCTCAAAGAAAGAATGTCTAACAACCACGTCACGGATATTTAGCAGCGTTTCAGTATCATAAACATATTGCGCTGAGGCAAAAGACGTGACAAACAGAGTACTCCATAAAAATATCAGTAAAAACAGACGAAGCAGACGATGGACCATACACAGCGGCGCCAGCTTGCACTTCATCAGGTCAACAACAACAACAACACCACCACACACGAACAGATTTCACACACGAACATTCCCAGCTCTGACAAGAAATCTCGCAAAATCTCTCGAGATTAAACGTGACTTCAGAGTAAACAAACGGAGATATTTTTGGACTATTTAGAACAGAGGGGAAAAAAATGATACAAAAAGAAAAAGAAAAGGCGTTCTTTAAGGGAGTGGAGACAGCGCGACCACCAGACTTTCTGGTAAGTCAGAACAGCTGTTTTGATTTTATTTTCCGCTCCGTGTGTCCATCACATCGCTTTCTGATTGGATGCACATCACATTCTGCAGGCTGCGTGCTCGTTTGTGGTCGGAGGACACCACACACGCTGCGATATCGGGCCAAAAAAATCCAACATGTTGAATAGCCCTGATTTGCGAGTGGAGCGCTCCAGATATCCTTCCGAGCAGATCAGAGTGCTCTGAACACACCACACATGGCAGGAATATCTGATAAGATTATCTTTAGCGTCATCACAATTGTCGGGGCGTACTTAAGATTGTCGGAAGGAGAAGATCGGGTCCGATATCGGCCTAAATATCCTGCCGTGTGAACCAGGCCTAAGTGTCGTTCTGTTCTATGTGGATGTTCAGTTTTTGACAGTAAGTGTGGTTCTGTTTGGATGTTCGGTTGTCTTTACATTTGCAGACACAGGCTCTGTCCATCATCCAGATGAGGGAGGAGCAGTACTCGCAGTAGGTGGGGATGCTGTACTGTGTGGACTTGAAGATATGACCATTATGTTCCTCTACCTACAGGGAGCAGCAGAGAAATTGTAAAAGAAAATGCACAGCCAGCAGGACTGACGCTTTTGATTTTTGCTAAGTAAAATAGATTTTTTTGTGATGAGGAAAACCTAACAAATTTTGATGACAGTCCTTTTTCTGGATTATATCACTACCATTAAAGTTGCATTTTGACAATAATGCAAAAATAAATGCACATATCTTTACAAAATGAAAATGTATTGATGAGATCAAGTTGGTCTGGAAGTGGACTGAGATCCAGATCTACAGGATTCAAATATATATGTTATTTTTACAGAGACAAAGTATATTTTAACATACACTTCCCCTTTACTTCAGAAGAACATGCGCTGGCATTGGTACAGATATGCACCCTAAGGGGTATTGCTCTAGTTGTCAAAATTTTTTCACTTTCACTTGAATTTAGAACTCACAATGTCAGTCTCTTTTTTTCTTGTCTTCTTGCGTTCCCTTTTAGGAGCCTGAAAATGGAGATGGAAAAAAAAAGGTTAGTTACACAACTAACTTTTTTATTAAGTGTGCAAAATTTAAAGTACACATATAGAAAAAAACAACAGTATACAGTACATTAAGGCCCCTTTACACATAATGTAAATTTGGTCGATTTGCGCATAAAGTGCACATGAAGCAGGAATCGTATGCAAAACGTGTAGAATTGTAGCTGCTTCCAACGCCTCGTACACCTGTTGCTACAAATATTTGCGCACACCAGCGGCTGAAAGACAGAGTGTGCGCTGTGCGAGCCCATCGAACCCTTTCACGGCAGGTGAACAAAATGTGTGGCCATTTGCACTATTAACATGACAACAGTCAGCAGACAATCACTGTCGTGTTGGCAGTCAAATTTGTCTAAGTGCCCCATGAGTGTGGCTTTGGTCTGTGCGCTGAACTGACAGGGGGTGTGGCCGCTGACAGAAGTGGCTGTGGAGATCTGTCGTTGTGGACATCCCAGCTGGACAACACCTACTGTGTTTGGATGGACATGGACTAACAACTGCCCACTGTGACGCACGTGTGTCTGCTTGCTGTCATCAAGTGGACATAAATAAAAACATATATCGCTGTGGCGATATATGTTTTTTGACAGGCTGCCCCCCATTGACAGGCTGCCCCCAGGTTGAAACAGACCGTGATATCATAACACGCAGCAGGCGATCTGACTATCACATTACCCATGTGAGCTCTGTTCCACATGATGCAGTGTCAGTCCTGTGGTGCACCGTCCACAAGACACTTGTGTCTGTCAGGACACGTGCGCGCACCAGCTGGACATGCGCCAGCAGATGTGGACATGATGAGATGAGCGAACAGCATCTCATTCATGTCATTTCAAGACTGTACGTCTGTGACCATGGGTCATCTACAGAGGAACAAACAGATCATATTTGTATTGCGCGCTTGATAAGAGAGATTCATTATAATGCAATATTTTTATATGCTGTGTGGTTTTATTTTTTTTTTTAAATACATCCATGTCCTTCCTGATATTAGGCAGTTTCCTGCACCTTTCACAGGCCAGTGATGGTAGCTCAGTGGTAAAGTTTCTGGCTGACAATTAGAGCTTTTGGAAAGCGCGGGTGCAAATCCCGTGGGTGACGTATTTTTTATTTTCACAGCAACTGCGTGTTACACATCGCACTGCTGCTATCACTGTGTTCCTGTGTGCATGAAATCATTGTGCACACGGGAAATCAAATCAATATGTATTTTTTTTATTAAATATTTATTTATTTATTTTTCACAGCAGCTGTGCGATGTTATACTTCGCGCAGCTACTGGCAGAGTGTTCCCAAATGTACGAACTATCGCACCGACATCGTGCACGCCTGCCCGTTGGCGCGATGTTTCGTGGTGCGCTCATATGAGCTGACAGGAGTTGCCCTGAGTTATACATATTCGCACTATGTGTGAAGGGGCCCTTAAGAACGTATACTATTTGGGTCTTATTTAATAGAGAGAAAAACATGCTGAACCACCGCAGCAAAAAACAAACAAAAAAAAAAAAAGAAAAAAGAAAGAGAAAGGTGCAGCTGATTTTTTAACGTGCACACTGAGGACTGTGTCCTTTCAATGTGCAAAATAGCGTACTTGTCCACCTAAATGTGCAAAATTGTGGGTATTGAACATGTAAATAGCCATGATTTGCCTTTAATTTATCAAGGCTAAAAACGATTTCCAGGACTGAGCTTGCATCTGTAATTGAGCACATTTAAAAACTTGGTGCTAACTGAGCCAGCGTTGCGCAATCAATTCAGAAACACATAAACCTGATTCAAAGTTGTTCCCTGTGAGCTGTTTTGGGTATGCATTTCTTTGTTTTCATTCTCTAATGGTCTAAGTAATCTACTTTAACACAGAAAACCCCACAATTAATCTTTAATTTATATTGGCCTATTTTTAAGATAAAAACATCCACTGCCTAAATAAATTAAATGTGACATTTCTTTCTATATCTATATATAGAAAGAAATGTCACATTTAAGGATTTTCTGCTTAAATTCTATAATTTAAGCAGAAAATCCTGTGCATTTCTGTCCAGCACAGCCGCTGTGCACAACCACGAAGGGAGCCAACAGCAGTCAGCACTACAGTTTATAGTCAGGACAATGGGCAGCTCCGTGGACAAAACAGACAGCAGCAGTGGACATATGAAATATACACAAATGACACTCTTTCCATGTCACGTCCTCTATGATTATGTGACAGTGAAGAGAATAGAATGTTAATACTGGGGTGAAATGCATCCTGCTGTGGGAATGTGGATTTGATTCAAGATTCAAGCATTTATTTTCATTGCCACAAAGAACAACGAAATTACGTCTGGAGCATCCACATGCGTAATTTTAGGGATACGGCACTCCTCAGCTTCCTCAGATAATAGAGGCGTTGTTGGGCCTTTCCCACAACTGAGGCAATGTGAATGCCCCAGGACAGGTCATCCGTCACTGTCACACCCAAGAAGTTAAAACTGCTAACCCTCTCCACCGCATCAGTGCCAATGAAGAGAGGTTGATGGCCATTATGCCCCTTCTTACGAAAATCCACAACAATTTCTTTAGTCTTTTTGGTGTTTAGCACTAAATTGTTGTCCTTGCACCAAGACACCAAATGTTGCACCTTAGACCTGTAGTGTGTCTCATTGTCATTGGTGATAAGTCCGAGCACTGTGGTGTCATCGGCAAATTTGACAATGAGATTGAACGGGGAGGTGACACAGCAGTCATGGGTAAACAGAGTATAGAGCAGGGGACTCAAAACACATCCTTGAGGGACCCCAGTGTTAATAACAAGGGCAGAGGAGATGTTTTTCCCCACTCTAACATTCTGTGTGCGATTAGTTAAAAAGTCCACAATCCAATTGCACAGGATGGAATTGAGACCCAGCTGATGGAGTTTGGACCGCAGCTTAAACGGCTGGATAGTATTAAAGGCCGAACTGTAGTCCACAAAGAGGAGCCGTGCATAGCTGTGCCTATGCTCCACGTGCTCCAATAATGTGTGCAGAACCATAGCAATGGCATCCTTAGTTGAGCGGTTCTCTCTGTAAGCAAATTGGTATGGATCCATTAATGGTGATATTGCAGCTTTAATGTATTTGATAACCAGTCTCTCCAGACATTTGGCAGGAATGGATGTAAGTGCCACAGGTCTGTAATCACTGAGACATATGACATTAGACTGCTTCGGAAGCCCTAAACCACAGGTCTTCAACTTCAGTCCTCCAGGGCCAGTGTCCTGTACCTTTTAGATGTATCCCTGGTCCAACACACCTGAATCAAATGACTGAATTACCTCCTCAGTATGCAGTCAAGTTCAACAGAGTGCTGCTAATGACCTCATTAATTGACTCAGGTGTGCTGAAGCCAGAGGTGGGAGTAAGTCACCATCAAGTCACTCTCAATCATGCATCAGAAAGTCCCAAGTCAAGTCTCAAGTCATAATGACCACCAATTGTTTGGAAGCTGACTTGAGACTTGACTTGGGACTTGCAGATTGATGACTTGAGAATGACTCGACTTACTCCCACCTCTGGTTGAAGCAGTGACACATTTAAAAGTTGCAAGACACTGGTCCTCCAGGACTGGAGTTGAAGAGCCCTGCAAAATTGTCAGGTTAAGGTGAATGGTGCTGAACTTGGACTTGTGCCAATCAGTGCACATCTTCTGTGACAAACCATTTTGAAGGCGCAGAAATTTTTGATTTGTAAATGTTCAATGGGTTAGGGTTAATTCATGTGGGATCTTACTAAATCAGGCCCATTATCGTCACAAATTTTTCGCAGTTTAGAGTTTTTAGTATTTGCTGTGTTATATTTGAAACACTTTAAACTTTGCACCAGGACTCATTTTCCCAGATGGGTGTCTTTCCATCTGGACTTCAACCATCTTACCCGGCCAACTGTTCCCTCCATGGGCTTGTACTCTGTCATAAACTCATCCAGGAAGACCTTGAAGGTGTTCACCCACACCTTGACAGGTGACTCGCTCCAATCCCGCTGCTCCAGACGCATGGTCTTCTCCAGGATGTGTTCAAAGAGGGCGTAAAGATCCTTGTAACGGATACTCTTCCCATCATCCATCTGGGAGAAAAGAGCAAAAGAAAGATAAGACATGGAAAAAGTAATGTACCACAGAGTGGTCAATGGTATGGAATGCCAGCTTTATTTTAGAAAAACAACTTCCAAACAAAGCAAAAGGGGTGGGGGTGAAGAGACCCAAACATTGCTCACAGCCAAGGCAGTAGAATATGAGTTGAAGATATTGATCCGAAACTCCTTCAATGCTTTCTTGAAGACAACATCCACCATTGTGTCCTTCTTACTGTCTTCAGAATCCAGGTCAGCAATCTGCAGTCATAAATGTTTGAGAAGGAACAGGTTGAAGGAATTTTGTTGATCTCACTATGTATAGAATTATTACGACTGTCTTTACCCCTGCACAGATCAAATTTTATTAATGTACATTTCCAAAATAAGGAATGAGTGAAACATATCCAACACATGACTACATACATTCAAGTAAAGATTTTCATATGGATGAACACACGTATACATATGAACATATTATATCAAATATTTCACGGAATTATAAATTCATTGGTACATTGTGCCGAATGTGCATCAGCAAGAATCATCTTTACCAACTAATATTACCTCTACAGATGTCAACCCCAAAGTTGCCAAAGGTCAAAGTGACTGGGCTCAAAGATCAAAAGTATAATGTTTCACTCCTACTGTATGTCAACCAGACCTGGCGGTCATATTTAGGTATGTACTGGAATTTCTCAGGTGATGTTGAAATTACCAGAGGTCAATCAATCACTGGGGTCAAGGTAACTGATGTCAAAAGTAAAAAATGAGGTCTTTCTTCCACTTTGAATTGCACCAGACCTGGCACACACATGGGGGTGGGTTCAAGTTTGTCAAAGGTCAACCACTGGGGTCAAACTAATTGGTGTCAAAGGACAAAAGTCATGTTTTTCTCACTGATCTGCATCAAAGTTGGCATACATATGTAGGTAGGTTCTGGTCAAATTTGCCAAAGATCAATCATTGGGGTCAAACACGTTGTGGTCAAATGTCAGACTGCCATTACCATTACTGTCTTCATGCCCATGGACACTACAGCATGGTAACACATACTATTAATAGTTGTTATTGGCTTCCTTTTGGTATATCGCAAACCACAGCTGGTCAGTATTGTGGAGTCACCACATCTGTGTATGACATCATCATCTCAACATAGCCTGTCAGCCACTGTCTGTAGTTGATGGAACACACATCGATGGAACCCAAACATTGCACTAATTTAAACTGGGTGTATTTAATTCATGTTTTAATTGTTTTTAACAAAAGTTACACCATCAGTAAAATAATTTTTTAATACCATATTGTTATTTAAATACATCAAGTAGGTTTACTCACTAAACATACTCAAGTCCACGTTTGTATGTACAAGAAGAGTGTGTTTGTGCTGTGAACCTTCTTCATGAGGAAGTCATTCATGCTACGGTAGTCGTGAGCCGAGGTGAGGATGTGCAATGCGTCATTTTGCCACTGAGCGGGTTCCAGAGTGATACTGCTGATCTTGACACTCCGGCGCCTCTTGATTTTAGGAGAAGGCTCCTTATTTTCTTTACTGTCTCTGACCACCCTTGAAGAAGATGACTCGAGGTCTGGACTGTGAGGAGGAGATGGCCCTTCTGGGAGGTAGGAGAAATAGGAACATGGAAACAGGGAAAAAAAATGTTGGGAAGGGGTTAAGGATGTTTGGTAAGATCAAGATGAGGCCCTCAGACTAAAAGTCTGAGGGCCTCATTTTGATGGTGTACGCAAAAAGGACTTGTGCATAGAGTTCAAGCCTATTTGGGATGTGTGCTAGCACATTTTTTGGATTAATGCAGCAGAAAATACCTGCACAAAGCTGGTTGCTGTATGGGAAAGGGTTGGATTTACTGTGTTCATTAATCATGGGTGTTTTGTAGTCTAGATAAAAACCAATCAGAATAGAACTTTTCCTTCCCTTTAAACAGCAGCACGTTGAGTACACAGTGCTATGGTATCAAGGAAGTGGACACAACTGAAATAATTTCTGGCTCTTTAAATTTTTAAATTTAACCTTTATTTAACCAGGTTAGTCCCACTGAGATCGATGTCTCTTTTACAAGGGAGACGTGGACAATTATAAAGTTTCCAATTCACCTAACCTGCATATCTGTTGGATTAGGGCAAAACTGTCAGTGTGCACAGCGGGCAGCGGCCACCACCAAAGCTCCCTGAGGTGAGGACTGCAACATGGAGAGCATTTCCACCCCCCCTAGACAGGGCAGAACTTTGGCTTGGTTTCTGATGGCCTCAGTTGCAAATGGATTCTGGTGATGGGTGATATGAACACACTAGTTCTGCACCTGACCACAGCTCATTTTTAGACCAACGTGCTCACAGGAGATCTAGTGGTGGTATTACTGTAACAAGGATCCTAAAACTTTTCTAACGTTGGATTGGACAGTCACTGCTGCAGCCGGTAGCAACTTTGTGACAGCGTGGTCAGGGCAACTGCTCGCAAATGGGCTATCTGTTCTCGTAGCCTCTACTGGCCGACCTGTCGGAAAGGGCTTCACTGACTCCAAAGAACCAGGATACCCAGAGGAGCCAGGGCAGAGTCTGTCTCAAATGTAACATAGAACATTAAGCTGAAATGTCAAGATGAAAGTTAGACACAGTTGTTGCCAACCAGTAAGATGGATGAGATTGCAGAAGCTTTCAACAGGAGAGGCTTTGTAATGGAATTAGGAGAATCAAACCATATGAAGCAGACTGGGGGTTGATGGCTTAGAGATTCATGTCTGCGAGGCATTGGATAAATAAGCAAGGGTTACTGACTCCAGGGGCTCCCAAACATTGATGATGTAATCATAACTGTACATTTTTTTTATTAAATTATGTGTTCATGCTGAATTTGATGTCAGCTATGTGTTTCAAAAAAGTTGGCACAAGTGCATTTTCACACAGGCATTGATGTGACAAGCTGAAATAATAAGATAAAGATAAATAAAATGAAACAAAATAAAATACCCTAGGCCTTCAGTTGAACAGATTGCTTGAGGTGCACCAATTTCCAGACATAAATGATCCAAAACTTTATGAACAATACTCCTAGAATGCAAAACACACTTCTCTTGCCTTGGCCACATCTGAGATGGTCGTAGAACATTCATGTCAGGTGTGGGAGCATGTGCTGGTGTCATGCGCTGTCGTATTCACCACACTACAGAACTGCACTGGGTCCTTGATAGCAACCATCCAGGCAAACAACCAGTCCATCCTCACCTCTCGAAAGTAACCATCTATCTACTGTGCCAAGCATGAAATATTGTTGTCTAGTTGGCCTTTTCCAGTTGGTGGGATACTCAACACTGAGGCACCCATGTAAAAGATCACGCACAAAGAAAGTGTGTCACATGACCAAACTGTTGGAGGTGGCATTGTTTAACTTTGCTAGCATCCAGGTTTCCTTCAATAACTGTTCATTTGACACAGATACACTGCTAATGGCCAAGTCCAGGAAGTCACTGAAAGCCTGAAACGTGTTCCAGGAAATCACACAAATGCAGACACACTGTCTCTGTGACTCACAGCACCAGGACACACTCCAAAACCTTATCTGACCTAAACATGACATGTTTGTGTCATTTTGTTTTTTTTTTACCATATGTCTCTTCAACTTCACTCCGGCTGGTATTTTTCTCTCTTGACAGCTTTTTCTCGCCGTGTTTCGACCTTCTCCAGAAATGCATCTTCCCTCTCATTCTGTAAAACCACAAACAACAACAAACTCACAAATAATAATAAAAAAAAACAAACTGCAATACAGGTTTAATCAATAAAAAAAAAGCAATTTATGACTGAGGAAAAGTCACAATAAAACTTATACTATGGTGTTGCAGTTAACAAGGTGGGCACCCAAACATAACAAAACGTTTGTCAAAAATGGGGCGATGTGGGTTAAGTTAATTAAGTGGTTATGAACACAATATGTCAATCACACACGGTGTGAAACACTGTGCATGGTTTCATTCTGTTCTTCACAGTAACGTTTCCTGCATCATTTCCTTGAGTCTGCAAGTATTGTTGTCTGAAACGGCTTCCTTTTTTTCGTAGAAAAACAACCGCATAAAGTATCACAATGGTGAATGATAAAGCTGTGATTTAAGCTGAAGTGAATTCATAACTAAGGTGTGGATTCATCATTTGGAAAGAAGTGAACTGAAGAAAGAGCTTCGCTTGTGCGTGCACTCACATACTCATTGTTGTGATCTCATGATAAAAATAACATCTGTCATTTTTGACATTTAACAATGTTCTAATGACAATATCTGAGCAGACACTAATAAATATCTGAGCTGTATTCTGCTCATGGAAATATGCACAGATGGACGTCTTTGCACCACATGGAATTTATGTATTTCAGGATGCTCTCTCACACACACACACACACACACACACACACACACACACACACACACACACACACACACACACACACACACACACACACACACACACACACACACACACACACACACACACTGATGGCTGCTCAGTCCCTACACTCTGTTCAATAAAACCATGAACAGCCTTTCACTCTTAAAGCTGCTCTTACATCTGGTTGGGTTTGGTTCCATTTGGTGCCGTAAATGGACTGCATTCATATCACGCTTTTCCATCTATATCAGAAGCTCAAACTGTTTTACAGTAATGCCTCACTTACACACCCACAGGCGATTTCTCTAAGACTGGAAAGGAAGCTCAGCTTCTCCTAAAATGTCAAAAATTAAATGGTCAAATATGTACAGTTGTGTAAGATTTCATTGACTGCAAATGCGTTAGAACACTTTCATCTCAAAGACGAGTTCGTTCAGAATCAGCTAACCACAAATTGACTGACTCGATTTTTTTTAACTTCTCATACATTCCTGTAGCATCAATGTCATAGATTTCAATAAATTGTTTTCTTATACGGTCTGTGGTCAGTGCATTTCTCTGTAGAAGCTGAGCGTCCGTTCACTTCAATGGGACTACATGGAACTGTTTTTTTCATTGCCTCAAAACTTGACAGTCACTGGATAAAAATGCCACGATTCTGTCCCGCTCCCAGACAGTCAGTGTCTCTGGGGCTGAATGGAGCTGTGGGCGGGCCTCAGCTGATGTGGATGGTGAGCTTCCGCATGATGATTGGAGGATCAGTCGAAAGGCTGAATCCTGTTTTGACTGACAGTTATTTTGAGATATACACTGTCAATCACTGGGAGCTCGGCAGTGATGGGACACTCGATTCCTTTTAGTGACTCGAGTTTGTATGAGTCATTCACGAAAGTGAATCGGGTTTTCAAGTCACTCAAGTCAATCACCCAGAGTGTGCGCAACGGAAAGTAAAAACAAGTTCCAAACCACTCCAGTCCCCAAATCACTGTGAAAAAGGCTAAAAATCAAGAAGTCTCCCACCCAGAAGTGGGAGTGGGTGTCTTCTTCTGTAATGGTTATGAAATAGATGGAATCTGAGGATCCAATCTCTCCCCCACCCCGCCACCCAGCCTCCCATTCTGAACAGTCGCATGGACTCTCAAAATTTTCTGTATACAGTGGGTTGCAAAAGTATTCAGCCCCTTGGTATTTCACACGTTTTAATTTGTTTATGGCATTTCAGATACAAATAGTAAATCAAGCTTCTCAATATAAAAACTTCAAAAATTAGCTTCCTTAGACTCAAACTGAAAATAAATCTCTACAAGTTGATATAAATTAAGTAAAAATATAAAAGCCAAGATGATGGGTTGCAATCACCCCCTTGTTATAATAACTGTAAATAGTCAGTTTAATTACTAGTTTTCTTCAGACACGTCAGGGGATGGATACATGAACATTTCCAAGTCACTGAATATGTCTTGAACTTTATTTACATCCGTTATGAAGAAATACAAACAGTATGGCACTCTATGGTAAATCTGTGTGGAGTAGACAGTTCTCAAAAACTGAGTGACTGTGCAACAAGGAGAAGAGTGAGGAAAGCCACCAAGACACCCAGACAACCTGGAAGAAGTTATAGGCTTCTGTTGATGTGATTGGAGAAATTGTGCATAGTGCATATTTTGCATTTTATATCCCCAGTTATACAGCTCCATGATAAAGTGGAACAGAGGAGGCTTTTCTTTCACCAAAACATCAAAT
The DNA here is from genome assembly GCF_902500255.1 of Thalassophryne amazonica. Taxonomy (NCBI): domain Eukaryota; kingdom Metazoa; phylum Chordata; class Actinopteri; order Batrachoidiformes; family Batrachoididae; genus Thalassophryne; species Thalassophryne amazonica. The sequence goes on along the minus strand of NC_047110.1, from coordinate 31,316,984 downwards.
CTAGGCTTACATATCAGATGTAATAAAGTTCAAGACATATTCAGTGGCTTGGAAATCTTCAAGTATCCATCCCCTGACTTGTCTGAGGAAAACTGGCAATTAAACTAATCATTTACAGGTATTATACCAAAGGGGCTGATTACTTATACAACCCATCGTCTTAACTTTTATATTTTTAATGAATTTATATGAAGTTGTAGAAATTTACTTTCAGTAAACTACAATTATCTACTTTCAGTAGATAATTTTAGGAATTTTTATATTGAAAATGTTGTGAAAGTGTAGGAACACGGACCCACAACAGGGGGCGTAAAATGAATGGGCAATGGATAAGCCAAACAGTAACAATTTAATGTTGTGAAGTGCACAACGGAATACAGACAAATACAGTTTTGGTAGTACAGACAATTATATGTTGAGTGACGTGTGGGCAGGCTTGAGGATAGGAGACGTCCGTCCAGAACCGAGCCGGATCCCACACGGCCCTCACCGCCAACGGACCTGAAGAGCCCCGGAGCCGCCAAGTCCTGGATCCCCAGATGGCCACCGTCTCCAGCTGTCAGACCTGGTACAGCTGGCAGAGAACAGAAACAGTATAGATGAGTGTGATTTCGCACACTCAGTACTTCCACAGTCTGTGTTCCTTTGGGAGGGAGCACCTCCACCTCCAATCACACACGTGCAGCTCCTGTCTAACCACTTATCTGGTTGGGATGTGAAGCGAAGCTGTCGCTGATCACACCAAACGCCAATCCCACAGATAATGTATCGCTTACAGGAAAATGGCTGCAAAGAAGTTCAGACAATAAGTCAGGGTTCAGACACAGCAAAGAATATTACCTCTTCTGGTAACTGATTTCTTGGCGAGGAGGTGGAGTTGCAGTCCGGCCTTTATGGTGATGGTGATGAGTTAGATGAGTGACAGCTAGTGCTGATGATAAGTGACAGCTGTCACTCCCAGTGGCTCCAACGCCCTCTCGTGCTTGAAGCCCGCACTTCAAGCAGGGCGCCATCTGGTGGTGGTGGGCCAGCAGTACCTCCTCTTCAGCGGCCCACACAACAGGACCCCCCCCCTCAACGGGCGCCTCCTGGCGCCCGACCAGGCTTGTCCGGGTGTAGAAGTCGGCCAGGAGGGCCGGGTCTAGGATGAAGCTCCTCTTCACCCAGGAGCGTTCTTCGGGTCCGTATCCCTCCCAGTCCACTAAGTACTGGAACCCCCGGCCCTTCCGACGGACGTCCAGGAGCCGGCGCACAATCCAAGCCGGCTCCCCGTCGATGATCCGGGCAGGTGGCGCCGCCGGTCCAGGGGCACAGAGTGGAGAGGTATGCCAGGGTTCGAGGCGCGACACATGAAAGACCGGATGAATCATGGTGAAAGGTCCTATGAATCTGTCCTTGAGTTTTTGGGATTCCACTTGCAGGGGGATGTCCTTTGTAGATAGCCAAACCGCCTGCCCGGGCTGATACGTAGGGGCTGGGGCACGCCGGCGGTCTGCATGGGCCTTAGCCCTCGTCCGGGGTTTGAGCAGGGCAGAGCGGGCGGTACGCCACACCCGACGGCACCTCCTCAGATGGGCCTGGACCAAGGGCACCCCGACCTCTCCCTCCACTAGCGGAAACAATGGGGGCTGGTACCCCAAACATACCTCAAACGGGGAGAGGCCGGTGGCAGATGACACTTGGCTATTATGAGTGTACTCAATCCAGGCCATATGGTTACTCCAGGCCGTCGGGTGCGCGGAGGTCACGCAGCGGAGGGCCTGCTCCAGTTCCTGGTTCGTCCGCTCTGCCTGCCCGTTTGTCTGGGGGTGGTACCCGGACGAGAGACTTACGGTGGCCCCCTGTTCCCTGCAGAAACTCCTCCAGACCTGGGAGGAGAACTGAGGACCACGATCTGAGACAATGTCCGATGGAATCCCATGCAGACGCACGACGTGGTGGACCAGGAGGTCTGCAGTCTCCTGTACCGTCGGGAGCTTCGGGAGGGCCACGAAGTGGGCCACCTTGGAGAACCGGTCCACTATCGTGAGGATGGCAGTCATACCCTGGGACGGCGGGAGGCCCGTGACGAAGTCCAGGCCGATGTGAGACCAGGGGCGATGAGGCACGGGCAGAGGCTGGAGGAGGCCTTGGGTCTTGTGGTGGTCGGCTTTGCCCCTGGCGCAGGTGGTGCAGGCCTGGATGTACTCCCGGATGTCGGTTTCCAGAGACGCCCACCAGAAGTGCTGCCGGACCACTGCCACGGTTCTTCGCACCCCTGGGTGGCAGGAGAGCTTGGAACCGTGACAGAAGTTCAGGACTGCAGCCCTGGCCTCTGGTGGGACGTACATCTTGTTCTTCGGTCCAGTCCCCGGGTCTGGGTTCCGTGTCAGGGCCTCCCGGACGGTCTTCTCCACGTCCCAGGTGAGGGTGGCCACGACAGTGGACTTGGGGATGATGGTTTCTGTTTGGTCTGACAGCTCGGTCCTGACTTCCTCCTCGTGCACCCGGGACAGGGCATCAGACCGTTGGTTCTTCGTCCCGGGGCGGTATGTGATCTGAAAGTCAAAACGCCCGAAGAACAGTGACCAGCGGGCTTGCCTGGGGTTCAGACGCTTGGCGGTCCGAATGTACTCCAGGTTCCGATGGTCTGTGAAAACCGTGAATGGTACCGAAGCTCCCTCCAACAGGTGTCTCCACTCCTCCAGAGCCTCCTTCACCGCAAGAAGTTCCCGATTGCCGACATCATAATTCCTTTCAGCCGGGGTCAACCTGCGGGAAAAGTGGGCACATGGGTGGAGAACCTTGTCGGACTCCCCGCTCTGGGATAGCACGGCTCCTATCCCTAAGTCAGAGGTGTCCACTTCAACTATAAACTGGCGATTTGGATCGGGCTGCACTAGGACTGGTGCAGTCGAGAACCGGCGTTTCAACTCCCTAAACGCGGCTTCGCACCGATCCGACCAGGTGAAGGGGACTTTTGTGGAGGTCAGGGCTGTCAGGGGGATAACTACCTGACTGTAGCCTTTGATGAACCTCCGGTAAAAATGAGCAAAACCGAGGAACTGCTGTAGTTTCCTACGGTTTGTTGGTTGGGGCCAATCTCTCACCGCCGCAACCTTGGCCGGATCAGGGGAGACGGAGTTGGAGGAGATTATAAACCCCAGGAAGGACAAAGAAGTACGGTGGAACTCGCACTTCTCGCCCTTCACAAACAGCCGGTTCTCCAACAACCGCTGCAGGATCTGACGTACATGCGTAACATGAGTCTCAGGATCCGGGGAAAAGATGAGTATATCGTCTAGATATACGAAGACAAACCGATGCAGGAAGTCCCGCAAGACGTCATTAACCAAGGCCTGGAACATCGCGGGCGCATTGGTGAGGCCGAACGGCATGACCAGGTACTCAAAGTGACCTAACGGGGTGTTAAATGCCATCTTCCACTCATCTCCCTTCCGGATCCGAACCAGGTGGTATGCATTCCTAAGATCCAGTTTTGTGAAAATTTGGGCTCCATGCAGGGGCATGAACACTGAATCCAACAGGGGCAAAGGTATCGATTGCGAACCGTGATCTCGTTCAGCCCTCTGTAGTCAATGCATGGACGGAGTCCGCCGTCTTTCTTGCCCACAAAAAAGAAACCTGCACCCATCGGGGAGGTGGAGTTCCGGATCAGCCCGGCAGCTAATGAGTCCCGGATGTAGCTCTCCATTGATTCTCGCTCAGGACGTGAGAGATTGTACAGCCTGCTGGACGGGTACTCAACGCCCGGGATCAAATCAATGGCGCAATCGTACGGTCGGTGCGGGGGAAGAGTGAGTGCCAGATCTTTGCTGAAGACGTCAGCAAGATCATGGTACTCCTCCGGTACCGCCGTCAGATTGGGGGGAATCTTGACCTCCTCACTAGCCGTCACACCAGGCGGAACCGAGGATCCGAGACATTCCCGGTGGCAGGTTTCGCTCCACTGAGCCACAACCCCAGACGGCCAATCAATCCGGGGATTGTGCTTTATCATCCAAGGATAACCCAAAATCACACGGGAGGTAGAAGGTGTTACATAAAACACAATCTCCTCCCTGTGTTTACCAGACACCACCAATGTCACTGGCTGTGTCTGGTGTGTGATTAGTGGAAGAAGGGTGCCATCTAGCGCCCGTACCGACAATGGTGACGGTAAGGCCACTAGAGGGAGCCCAACCTCCTTTGCCCATCTGCTATCCAGCAGATTCCCCTCCGACCCCGTGTCCACCAGTGCTGGGGCGTGAAGGGTTAGATCCCCACTCAGGATCGTAACTGCGATGCGTGCAGATCGTCGGGGTTTCCCCGCGTGAGTGCTATGACCCACCCTTAGCCCAGTCTCTAAGGACGAGTGCTGCTGTTTTGACCGTTTGGGGCAGTTTTTCTGCGTGTGCTCGGTTGAGCTGCAGTGAAAACACTCCCCACGGACCAGCCTCCTTTGTCTCTGATCTGATTTTTTGGCCCTGCTCGTTTCCTTAACAACGGCAGCAGGGGGAGCTGCTGCCGTTGTCGCCCCACGTGGAGTGCCCTGGCTGTGGAGCGTGGGGAAGACGGTTCCCTTTTGGACCCGGGAGGAAGAGGGACGGCTGGTGCCTGACCATGCCCTTCGTCTCGCTCCCGTCGGTGTTCTGTTAATCGGTTGTCTAATCGTATAACCAGATCAACAAGCCCATCAAAATCCCGCGGCTCGTCCTTAGCCAGCAGGTGCTCCTTCAGGACCGGAGACAGTCCGTTTATGAAGGTGACGCGGAGCGCAACGTTATTCCAGCCGGACCTCGCAGCCGCGATGCGGAAGTCGACAGCATACTCCGCTGCACTCCAACGCCCCTGTCTCATTGACAGCAGCACGTTCGAAGCAGTCTCGCCTCTATTGGGGGATCAAAAACCTGTTTGAACTCCCTCACAAACCCAGTATACGAGGGCTGTCAATAAAGTTACGGTCCTTTTTATTTTTTTCAAAAACTATATGGATTTCATTCATATGTTTTACGTCAGACATGCTTGAACCCTCGTGCGCATGCGTGAGTTTTTCCACGCCTGTCGGTGACGTCATTTGCCTGTGAGCACTCCTTGTGGGAGGAGTCGTCCAGCCCCTCGTCGGAATTCCTTTGTCTGAGAAGTTGCTGAGAGACTGGCGCTTTGTTTGATCAAAATTTTTTCTAAACCTGTGAGACACATCGAAGTGGACACGGTTCGAAAAATTAAGCTGGTTTTCAGTGAAAATTTTAACGGCTGATGAGAGATTTTGAGGTGATTCTGTCGCTTTAAGGACTTTTCACGGTGTGAGACGTCGCGCAGCACTCCCAGGCGCCGTCATCAGCCTGTTCAAGCTGAAAACCTCCACATTTCAGGCTCTATTGATCCAGGACGTCGTGAGAGAACAGAGAAGTTTCAGAAGAAGTCGGTTTCAGCATTTTATCCGGATATTCCACTGTTAAAGGAGATTTTTTTAATGAAAGACGTGCGGACGGGTCCGCGCGTCGGGACGCAGCCGCCGCGACGCTCCGCCACAGGAAAAACACCTCTGTTGAAAGCCTTAAGGACAAGTTGGAACATGTCCTGCCTGTTAAACAATTTCTCATATACTCACTCCACTGAAAGCCATCAAAAGCCGCCTGGATTTTACAAATGGTTATCAACACGGAGGTGTTTTTCCTGTGCCGCCGCACCGCGTCGGCTGCGTCCCAACGCGCGGATCCGTCCGCACGTCTTTCATTAAAAAAATCTCCTTTAACAGTGGAATATCCGGATAAAATGCTGAAACCGACTTCTTCTGAAACTTCTCTGTTCTCTCACGACGTCCTGGATCAATAGAGCCTGAAATGTGGAGGTTTTCAGCTTGAACAGGCTGAGAGCGCTGCACGACGTCTCGCACCGTGGGAAGTCCTTAAAGCGACAGAATCACCTCAAAATCTCTCATCAGCTGTTAAAATTTTCACTGAAAACCAGCTTAATTTTTCGAACCGTGTCCACTTCGATGTGTCTCACAGGTTTAGAAAAAATTTTGATCAAACAACGCGCCAGTCTCTCAGCAATTTCTCAGACAAAGGAATTCCGACGAGGGGCTGGACGACTCCTCCCACAAGGAGTGCTCACAGGCGAATGACGTCACTGACAGGCGTGGAAAAACTCACGCATGCGCACAAGGGTTCAAGCATGTCTGACGTAAAAACATATGAATGAAATCCATATAGTTTTTGAAAAAAATAAAAAGGACCGTTACTTTATTGACAGCCCTCGTATGTCCTTAGAAGCCATGAATTTTGCTGCCAGAGCACCGTAACCCAGGCGCGTGCCTCTCCTCGAAGCAAATTTATCACGTAAGCCACCCGGCTAGCGTCTGACGCGTACATGACGGGACGCTGTGAAAAGACGAGCGAGCACTGCATCAAGAAGTCCGTGCACGTCTCGACAAAGCCTCCAACGGCTCCGGAGGGCTTATGTATGCTTCAGGGGACGGTGGGGGGGTTCGTTGAACGACTAGCGGAATGTCTGTCTCTGGCACTCGATCAGCAGGAGGAGGTGCTGCAGCAGCACCCTGAGCATGCGCTTCCACCTGGGCGGTGAGAGCCTCCATCCTCCGATTGAGAATAACGTTCTGCTCAGTAACTAAGTCCAACCGAGCAGTAAAAGCGGTTAAGATTTGCTGCAGCTCACCTAACACGCCTCCTGCTGACGCCTGTGCACCTCGCTCTTCCATTGGCTGTTCAAGTGATGGTTGACGCCCCTCGGGATCCATGACGCTGGCCGAGAAATCCTGTTGTGAAAGTGTAGGAACACGGACCCACAACAGGGGGCGTAAAATGAACGGGCAATGGATAAGCCAAACAGTAACAATTTAATGTTGTGAAGTGCACAACGGAATACAGACAAATACAGTTTTGGTAGTACAGACAATTATATGTTGAGTGACGTGTGGGCAGGCTTGAGGATAGGAGACGTCCGTCCAGAACCGAGCCGGATCCCACACGGCCCTCACCGCCAACGGACCTGAAGAACACCGGAGCCGCCAAGTCCTGGATCCCTAGGTGGCCACCGTCTCCAGCTGTCAAACCTGGTACTGATGGCAGAGAACAGAAACAGTATAGATGAGTGTGAGTTCGCACACTCAGTACTTCCACAGTCTGTGTTCCTTTGGGAGGGAGCACCTCCACCTCCAATCACACACACGTGCAGCTCCTGTCTAACCACTTATCTGGTTGGGGTGTGAAACGAAGCCGTCGCTGATCACACCAAACGCCAATCCCACAGATAAGGTATTGCTTACAGGAAAATGGCTGCAAAGAAGTTCAGACAATAAGTCAGGGTTCAGACACAGCAGAGAATATTACCTCTTCTGGTAACTGATTTCTCGGCGAGGAGGTGGAGTTGCAGTCCGGCCTTTATGGTGATGGTGATGAGTTAGATGAGTGACAGCTGGTGCTGATGATAAGTGACAGCTGTCACTCCCAGTGGCTCCGACGCCCTCTCGTGCTTGAAGCCCGCACTTCAAGCAGGGCGCCATCTGGTGGTGGTGGGCCAGCAGTACCTCCTCTTCAGCGGCCCACACAACAGAAAAGCCTGATTTACTTTTTGCATTTGAAATGCCATAAACAAATTAAAATGTGTGAAATACCAAGGGGCTGAATACTTTTGCAAGCCACTGTATTTGTATTGTCAATTTTGTCGGTAGCATCGCCCAAGCAGAGGGTCACCCCACTGAGTCTAGTCTCCTTGAGTGGTGAACGGTGCGGAGCAGCGAGTTTCTCGGGTAAGGGAGGGGCTCTATGAACTCAGAGGGTGAGCGAGTGAGCTGTGAGCTACTGGGTCAGTCAATTGTACTTTTCTGTGTCAGCCTGTGATACAGCTCAGCTCGGTACAGAAGGGAGAGAAGACAGGGGAGTTGAGTTGAAATAATGACCCGAGCCGCTGCTTCAGCCATGGAGCTAGTACAGCAATTAGCTTGATACATTTACGCAACAGCAGTTAGAATAAGAGTTGTGTGGCATGTCACCTCTTTGCAGGTAGCTGGCAGCAGCAGCTAATGGAGCAGTGAATGAGTTAATGGAGACAATGACTTGCAACTCCCGAGCCACTAAAAAGAATCTTGAGTTTTGAACAATTCGTTCATGAATCGCACATCACTAGAGCTCAGTTCCTTCGCAGATTTTGCAAGTGAAGTTGAAAGACAAAGTGCATCCCATTTGTTGGTATTTGCTTGGTGAAATTACTTGACCATTTCCATTGTTCATTTCTTACACTATAAATAAAACACACTCATAGTATTTCCTTGTTTCAGTTTAACGTAATTTCAACATTTCCTTGTTCAAGTTTAATATTGTTTCCTTAGTTCGTTTTATCAATCATTCATAGTGTTGGCTAGGTCAGAGTGAACACACGATGGCAGACGATGCTAATATTGTCAACCTGATTTTGGAAAAGCCATTTGATAGTTTTCCTTACAAGGAGAAACTCTGAATTAAACAGCAGGGCAGAGCAACACCTAAAATTAATTTGGTGCCAAAAGTAGGGAAAGTAACAGGTCTTTTCGACAAAGTTAGCTGGCTGGCTGGAAGTGCTGTGACAAAGAAAATGTACTGTTGGTGTCTTGATGAAACCATCTCAGGGATGTCTTGTCTGGTCAAAATTGGGTTTTGGGGATCTGTCAAACTTTGACCAGGCATATAAAAGATATTGAAAGAGCAACTTCAAGTCCTGGATTCAAATCAGGACTTACAGAGTAACAGAGGAAAGCTGTGTGATTTCTTGGTTTTTCTAAAAGACATGGAGTTGGACAGTGCAATCCCTCAGCTGAACAAACTGTTATCATTAGTGGCAACAATTGGAGCTACATCTGCAGGTGTAGAAAGGAGCTTCTCCTGTTTAAAAAGGCTTAAAGCTAGGGTAGGTAACTCTGTTCAAAAACACTTTTTGTTATATTGGGTGAAATGGTCCGTCTATCCTAACAGTCATCAATACATTATGTATTCAGAAAAAGGAACGAAAAAATTAGACGTCTGTAGCAGCTGTAGGATCGATAAAACTCAGACCAATATAAGCCTCGCGGTCTGCTCTCAAAAAAACAATCAGATGCCTTCATATCGAGTTCTTCCTGCTCGTGTCACCAGGCTCAACGTCCCCCTCTGTCCCTCCCTCCGCCACGCGTGGACACTCATCTCGTTTCACCAAACAAGTTCACTTTGGTACAATGGCAGAGTGAATACAGCCAAAACGTCCACTTCCACCAGATTGTGCCATGTCGGATTAATCATTTTCTCTGCAAATTGGCTGTTGAAAATGGCTGTAATCACTTCCTGAATCACAGAGGAGGCTCCAGCTTCAGCCGTTCGCACGCGCCAAACACGCTACAGAAAGCATTTTGAGCCGTCTAAACAGGTAATCTGTTATGTTTACATTGTCATGGTTTGGTAAGACAGTTCTGTGTTCTTTCCTTGTGTGCATCTGTTAAATATATTTATAACAGATTTAACTTCTTGTTATAATCCTTCAAACGAGCTGCGCTCTGATGCGATCCGCTGATGTCACCACTCCCTTGTTCACTTCTTTACTTCACTTGACGAGCTGAAATGTTAAAAAAAAATCTTTCACACATAAATGTCGTGCTATGTGGCACGATTTAATCGCCAACACGATGTGCAATTGTGATAGAAAACACTGGGCTTATAAAACATGACAGAATTCTACTTCTTTCAAAAAGCAGTGACAATTTTAAATTTAAATTTAAATTTAAATTTAAATTTTAAATTTAAACCTTGACAAGAGACAACTGGTGACTCTACCTTCCATCATGACTGGATGTCTTTCTGAGGACCTCCACCTTGCCCAGGTCTCCTGAGGACATGGTCTTGTGGATCTTCTTCTGGTCTTTGTGTGAAGTCTGGAGAGCAGAAAGGAAAGTCAGGGAGCAGAAGAATATATTTCTGAACCTCTTCTTTTCCTTCAGAAGACATCTTTTCAATAATTAACTTACAGGGTTCATATTTTACACCAGCTAATTCCATACTGTAGACAACAGAGGAAAATGCTGATTGTTTTGTCTGGATCAGGATTAAAATCTGGTTTTACAGGTGTGGAACTGACCAAATTAATTTTAGGATTGTTAACCCCCAAAACATGAATCAGCTGCAAATCGTGAATTATCCGCAAACGTTAACTGCAAAACGTGAATGCTGATGGTTGTCTCCTGCTGGTTATACTACATCACTTCATTTGGAAAAATGTGCAAAAACTGAATTTTTGTGAATTAGTGAATTGTATTGCTCATTTTCTGACTTATTTTAATGATACAAAATCACTAACATTCAATTTTTTGCATATTTTTCTAAACTGAGTGCTGTAGTATAACCAGCAGACCGGTCATAGGGTTTGCGATCAAGATTTCCTATAGTAATTGATCCGTAAACTGAAATCCAAATCCATATCTATATATATATATATATATATATATATATATATATATATATATATATATATATATATATATATATATATATATATATCATGAATGATATTCACATGTGCGAGACACGTTTTGGGTATTAACAGGCTCATTTTATTATCTCCACCAGATGACATGCACCATGGTGGATGTCATACGTTTTATCTTTAAACTTTTAACATGCACAACTTGAGGCTTGAATCTTTGCAAAAGAGGTGGGGGAGGTTCAAGTCAATCTGCTTCTCAAAAAACGTGTGGACAGACTTCAACAAAATATTGTGGGAAAGTTGTGCTCCTGTCAGGATAGATGGGATTAAATTTTCCATGATAAACATCTGCCACAAAAATGCTTCTTCCCTCTTTAAGTTCTTTAACAATGGGTTTACATGGACAATAATATTCTGATCTTAATCTTATCAAGATGATATTCTGATTAAGACACTACCACATTATATTAATCAGAGTATAAAATAATCTGATTAAGATGTGGCGTATTCTGATTCCATTCAGATTAACATGTAAGCACCTCAGACTATGACGTCCCACTGGTGGTTTTACTCGTATTTTGCAACACACAAAACATAGGGGACATAATGGGAATATGAATACTTTAAGCATTCACGCAACACCATAATCTAAATATGGTCTCATTTACAATAAAATCAATAATTAAATTATTGCTGTCCATGTAAACAGTCATTGTCACATGGCTCTATTCTTGTTCTATTTTTACCTTATGATGTCATAAAGATTTACTGGCACACAGTTTGGAAGACCCCCCTCTGGTGGCTGTCAGAGGTAATAATATTTGCCTATTACTAATCTGGCAGGGCTACCTGCTCTTTGGATGCCATTCTGATCTAAACATGTGTCAATCAATTACATAATTTTCCAAATATTGATATGTTTTTCTATAGAACAGAGAAGAAAATCCAAAATCACATTTCTAAGTAGCTACATACTACGTTTAGCATGCTCAGTGTTTACTAAATCTGTGACAATCACTGTGAACAACATTAATAATGTTAAGAGGAAAAGAGAAGACATGCTGGTGAGGTCCTGTTAGAAAAATCAGAGAATAACATCAGTGTGAAGTTTCTGTGTTGATTATTTCAGCATGCAGCTGGTGCGGCGTGCAGCATATCTCTCAGTGTGTGAAATGTGAGTGGAGAAGATTGGTCAGTCCAGTGGTCAGTGCTGTACTCCCAACACATCTGGTCACCGTCTGGTCACTGTGTCATTTAAAGTTTTTTTTTAATTTAAACCAGAAAACAACGTTTTTTGAGGGGGAGGGGGGGCTTGCCTAAAAATAACAGATAAATACATGAAGTTGAGCTTTCACGTGTTCTCTAAGATATGAATAACTCGACCAAATCTTAGACTTGGAAACATCCTGGACTGAAATGTAGTCTAGCTCCAGTGCTCTGTAACAGGTTTTATGTCTGTGCATCAGTATTTACTGCACACACGTGGATCCGAGTGACTCAAACCTCAATCAAGGAAAAAATAAAGTGTTTAAACTTCAAACAGTGCTTCAAGTGTGTTTCTTTCTTAAAAACAAACAAACACAGTGCTGCCATCATTGTTCTTTCTGAGCAGTTTCACAGTTTCATAGAATTACTTTCCCAGCTTTGTTGAGGTATATTACTTTGATGTACAACCCCTGGCAATAATTATGGAATTACCGGCCTCGGAGGATGTTCATTCAGTTGTTTAATTTTGTACAAAAAAAGCAGATCACAGACATGACACAAAACTAAAGTCATTTCAAATGACAACTTTCTGGCTTAAATAAACACTGTAAGAAATCAGGAAAAATAATTGTGGCAGTCAGTAATGGTTACTTTTTTAGACCAAGCAGAGGGAAAAAAATATGGACTCACTCAATTCTGAGGAATAAATTATGGAATCACCCTGTACATTTTCATCCCCAAAACTAACACCTGCATCAAATCAGATCTGCTCGTTAGTCTGCATCTAAAAAGGAGTGATCACACCTTGGAGAGCTGTTGCACCAAGTGGACTGACATGAATCATGGCTCTAGATGTCAATTGAAACAAAGGAGAGGATTATCAAACTCTTAAAAGAGGGTAAATCATCACGCAATGTTGCAAAAGATGTTGGTTGTTCACAGTCAGCTGTGTCTAAACTCTGGACCAAATACAAACAACTTGGGAAGGTTGTTAAAGGCAAACATACTGGTAGACCAAGGAAGACACCAAAGCGTCAAGACAGAAAACTTAAAGCAATATGTCTCAAAAATCGAAAATGCACAACAAAACAAATAAGGAACGAATGGGAGGAAACTGGAGTCAACGTCTGTGACCGAACTGTAAGAAACCGCCTAAAGGAAATGGGATTTACATACAGAAAAGCTAAACGAAAGCCATCATTAACAGAAAATTAAACAGAAAAAACAAGGTTACAATGGGCTAAGGAAAAGCAATCGTGGACTGTGGATGACTGGATGAAAGTCATATTCAGCGATGAATCTCGAATCTGCATTGGGCAAGGTGATGATGCTGGAACTTTTGTTTGGTGCCGTTCCAATGAGATTTATAAAGATGATTGTAAATTTCCACAGTCATTGATGATATGGGGCTGCATGTCAGGTAAAGGCACTGGGGAGATGGCTGTCATTACATCATCAATAAATGCACAAGTTTACGTTGATATTTTGGACACTTTTCTTATCCCATCAATTGAAAGGATGTTTGGGGATGATGAAATCATTTTTCAAGATGATAATGCATCTTGCCATACAGCAAAAACTGTGAAAACATTCCTTGCAAAAAGACACATAGGGTCAATGTCATGGCCTGCAAATAGTCCAGATCTTAATCCAATTGAAAATCTTTGGTGGAAGTTGAAGAAACTGGTCCATGACAAGGCTCCAACCTGCAAAGCTGATCTGGCAACAGCAATCAGAGAAAGTTGGAGCCAGATTGATGAAGAGTACTGTTTGTCACTAAGTCCATGCCTCAGAGACTGCAAGCTGTTATAAAAGCCAGAGGTGGTGCAACAAAATACTAGTGATGTGTTGGAGCGTTCTTTTGTTTTTCATGATTCCATAATTTTTTCCTCAGAATTGAGTGATTCCATATTTTTTTCCCCTCTGCTTGGTCTAAAAAAGTAACTGTTACTGACTGCCACAATTTTTTCCCTGATTGCTTATAGTGTTTCTTAAAGCCAGAAAGTTGCCATTTGAAATTACTTTAGTTTTGTGTCATGTCTGTGATCTGCTTTTTTTCTACAAAATTAAACAACTGAATGAACATCCTCCGAGGCCGGTGATTCCATAATTTTTGCCAGGGGTTGTAGAAATTGGACGAGAGGACATGTTCTCCTCACTTGTAAAACATATGGATTTTGTCCCTTCCACACTCTTTTCCTCTTCGGCATATGTTCACACCGTGCACTTTATTTTCTGGAGTACAAGTCATTTTTTTTTTTATAAGAGTTTCAGAGGTCCTGTGACTTGAACTCCAGTGTGACTTGTATTCTGAAAAATCAAGCATTCATAAATAATAATAATATTATTATTATTGACTATTACAATCATGTTAGATTATATATGGCTTTACCAGGAATTAAAGCACAAAGTTTTATAGTTGTAATCTATAATTTTGAAAGTAGGAAAAATACTTCATGTTTAATTTGTCAGCCACGTTTTTGGTACACTGTCCTTTTGTTGATGTTGCAGCTTTCCTTTAATCATGCCACTAAATTTCTCATAGCCCTCAAACAGAAGCAGTTGCTCTGCTTCTGTTTGTACTAGAGATCACTGGCACCCTGTCCCTCCCCATTCCACCAATCACAGGGCTGTTGAACATGGTTTCCAGTATCAAGACATATAATCATCTTGGTGCACATAATCCTCTTGGATGACTGACTCATGTTTTCCTGATCAAAGCTTCATGTGAAGAACTGAATTAACTGGATTAGTGCGCTAAAGAATGACAGATTCTGGATTGCCCAGTTGGATCCTTTAAATTGGATCTTGGATCCTTTAATCCTCAAGTGACCAAGCTATTTTCATGACTAACATGACAGAGTGAGGTTATATTAGAATACTTCTATATAAATGACTGTTTTAGGGTTCTTCATATTTATTTCACTCTCTAATATATTTGTGTATCATCCTTTTCATCCTCACTCTGTGCATCAAGAATCAGTCTCAGTGCTTGTGCACCTGTAAATCATGCTATTCTAGGTCTACTGGTCATGCTTCCATGCAAAACAGTAGAATATAATGATTAGAGTTGGCAAATTACAATACTATCTGAAGCTATAATGTCAAAAATCTCATAGATCTTCCCGGGTTCATACATTTGGATTATACTTGCCACATCAATCGGTTTATCCTTGTAAAAGTCTATCAACAAATGCAGGACAAATAGATTCATGGTAGGAAACTTTTTTCTGATTAAAATGAGAAAAAAACAAACAAACAAACAAACAAAAAAACAAATATATGAAAACTCAGTATGAACAACGGACCAGACCAACATTGTCCTCTTCCACATTTAAATTGTTCCTATGTTCCTAAGTACTTCACTGAAAGATAAACAGAAGTCTTCTCTACATAATATGTTAACATACAAATATGTGTTGAAGGCTAATAAGACATTAAAGTATGATGCATTCCTTGAGCAAAATTTAATGAAGTTTTTCTGCTTCAATGGTTCTGAGAAATACGAATTTTTTTGGTCAGACTCTTGGTCAGCAGTCAAACAGTCAAACGGCAGCAGCGTTAGCAGTGTTAAAAGGTTCCTCCCCCAGCCAGGACAGCCAGGCCCACCTGAGGAGAGGTGGAAATGAGACAGACACGAACGGAGGACAGAAACAGCCCACAGGAGCCCTGGAGACCTATGACAATTACCATCTCAGAGTCACTGTGGCAGTCAACCTCAGGGAGAGCACGCGGGGGAGGCAGGAAGGGGGGCAACGTGTGGGAGTGGGCAGGGATGTAGTACTCATCGTCGTCGTCCGACTGAGTCGCCCCTTCAGAATTACAACGGGTGAGGAAGTCGGAGCGCGTCCGGGACATTCGCGCTTTCTTTTTGGGGCCTGGACGGCCCACCTGCTTCCGGGCAACCATAGGAACATCAAGTCAGGCGTTGCAGAGTGTGTGCGTGTGTGTTTTCATGCCACACAATGTGATATTTTGATCATGTTTAAAGCTGATTCACACTGAAATGGATTTCCATGCAGGTTATCTGTGCCAATATTTTAAATATTATGTCAGGACAGGTGTGCTTTTGTTGGCTGCAGACTCACAGGAGTAACAGATCATGGAGATGAAGACAACAACAATGAAGCAAAATAAAAAATCTTATACACATTGCATATAAAGATGTGATGACAATTTTTTCAGTTTATTTCAAGTGATGCTACTCTACTTTCCTACTGTTTGGGCCCTATATTCCACCAGACGCAAAGCAGCACATAGCGCAGTGGTAGTGTCACTGCTAGTTTCCACTTGAAACAGATGTAATTTTTACACTCAGCACCCACTTCATCTTAATCACAATACCACTTGTATTAAGAAGGATGGACTAGTCTAAAAATGAGGAGTGGTCAGGCGTGGAGCTGGTGCATTCATATTGTCCATAAGCAATCTTAAGTCCTGCGCTGTGTATTTCTTCATTAAAAAGTGCAACACTCAGACTCGCCTTACATAAGCAGGTTTGCACATACACCATATTACAGCAACTGTAGGAAAAAAAAATGGCAGGAGGAAAGAAGAAAAAATTCACATATTTTTCAAGAGATGCCCTTTTTTCCTCTCTTTCTGTCACACACATACACAAAAAACACATGCTCATTCAGGTAACGCACAGGAAAACAACATGATAGTATTATTATGAAGGAATATTCAAAGCACTTCCCTGAAGAGTGCACGTGGCATACAGTGTCTGTGATACAGGGCTACAAAGTGAAAAAATGTTGTTCCTTGCCAAAAAAACAAATTATCTCAGGTGACAATACACACACGTACAG
Organism: Thalassophryne amazonica; assembly: GCF_902500255.1. Classification (NCBI taxonomy): domain Eukaryota; kingdom Metazoa; phylum Chordata; class Actinopteri; order Batrachoidiformes; family Batrachoididae; genus Thalassophryne; species Thalassophryne amazonica. The sequence goes on along the minus strand of NC_047110.1, from coordinate 31,300,539 downwards.
CAACCTTATATGTTGTAAAATATATGACCTTACTGTTATGACCTGACCAACCCCAACCCTAACCTTACTGTTGCTCTGCTTCACCTCAGGGAGCTATGGTGGTGCCCGTCAACTGTACAGACTGACAGGTTGGCACTAATCCATTAACTCGCCAAAAAAAAAAAAAAAAATGACTTGCATCTGCTTTCTAAACATCACAGCACTGTGTGCTTGGCACAGTCTGGTTTAAAGGGACACCACTCTGATTGGTTGAATTTATGTTTGGCACACAACACACACATAACTAATGCGCACAGTAAATGCAGCCCCACTGTAGCCAGAGTCCAAAAGCATTTCTGACACTCTGCGACACTTGGCCTGCAGAAACCGCTAAGAAAAACCCCTTTGAATAAATCTTATGGAAGCTCGTGCTCCGCTGTGAGAGCCTGCTGTGGACCTCCAACATTTCCACAGTGAAACAGATAATGACAATTTTCATTTCAGCACACATGGAAAGACCAAATATAGGAAATCTGATGAGAAAAATTCATGTGTAGGACTGTTGAAACCTGCATGGCACTCATGTGAAGCAGCCTTGAGTCAAACATTATGTTCAGTAGAGTGTAAAAGTTTTAAGCATCCCATAATTTCAGTGATGAAAGTTCATTAACAATGCAGTGTTTGAAAGCTTTGTACTTCAGAAATGGGTCAACAGAAAATCAAAACTGAAAAGTTCAAACATTACTGTTTCATTAAAACACAAATATATGAATTTTAAATTAATTAAAGAACTAATCAATTATCAACTTACAAAATTCATTTTCAAAGAAAAGAAAATATACATATTTCTAAGTATTTCAATATATTAGATGGGTAGCTGTTTCTCTAATTTTCAAAGAATTTATGCACATTTGATGTCCATAAATCTTGCACAGCAGTGTTTCGACATGTTAAGACAGTTAAACATATATACATTTATATTAGTTCACACAGCATACCTGAGCTGGTTAAAAACATTTTAAGTTGTAGCACAGATGAAAATACTCCTTTTTATGTAAAAGGACAAGCTGGTGTTTATGTTTGGCTCAATGTGAACACATAAACAGACCAGTGTGGAGGACACTGACGTACCTCTCTGTTCCTGGATTTGGAGCTGGAGCCGTCATCCCTGTACAACCTTTCTTGGTTCATCAAATCCTTATCTGACCTGAAAAAAGGACTACATTAGCAAAAGCAACTAATTCCATGTTTACACCAAACTCAGCTATTCTGAAACAACACGGGTAGTTTTTCTTTCCTTGACCACACCATCCTCTGGAGCACGTTTAAGAAGCACCTTCCAAAAAATGTTCTCAACATGTATTTAAAAAAGGTTTCATCAGCATATATCATAAAACTTAAACAGACCAAAAACAGTGTTTAAAACAACATAAAGTAAATTATCTTGTATTTTTCTTGCAATGTTAGCAAAAGTGATAAAAATAAATTTATTAAGGCAGAAGTCAATGTCTGTATGCGCCAGAATATTATTTCCAATCTTCATTCAACATAAAGTGGGATTGCAAATGAATGGTATAAGTGGAAGAGCTGTTTGGATGAATGAATAAAAAAATTGATAAATTCTTTTCTTGCTTACTTTGTACTTTGTAAAATTATTATCATTATTCTTATTATTCCTTGCCAAAATCTTGAAGCACACAAAATTCTGGACTCTAAATCTGTGTGTTTTATTTAGATCCCTTTGAATTTCAGTTAGTTTTCCTATTGCTTTGTTACAGTATGTAATTTTAAAATCATCTGATGTATTTGTATTTGGTTGTAGTGTGATGTTTGTTAATGGACCACAACATAACTTTATACCCACAAAGTTTGATTAATACTTTGTTAAGTCTGGGCTTAGTGCTCTTATCCTCCATTTCTAAAAAAGATATTTCAAAGTACTGTTTTGCTTATATACATGAGAAATACAAGAAGAATGTATTGGAAGATGTTCAGCACGATGCCTTCACATCAGTCAGTAAAATGATGTACTCACTTGGAGAATGGCAGCTTGCGTCTGGGTGGAGAGAATATCGTGTTTGAGGGCTTCTCCACCATGTTCACAGTAACAGTCTGGGTTGAGCTCTTCTTCTTGGCTTTTGGTGGTTTGGTCTCCAGAACTGGGCTGCGTGACTCCTGTGCAGGTCGTATAGATCTCCTCTCCTGCTCACGATGAATAACTGTTGTAGCCTCGTGTAAGTGCTGGATGTCCACCTCTGAAGAACAAGTTCCCTCTAGTTCTGCACTTGATCCACAGGTGGCTAAAGGGGGCTTATCCACCCCAAATTTATCTCTCTTAGTCTGTGTCATAATCCCATGAGGTTGTTCCTTCTCTGCTCCCACCTCCAAACCAGCAATAGGTATCATTTGAGAACCACACAATGCTACTCCACTTTCAGGAGCTCCTTCAAGGGTTTGGCCTGCCAGTGGCTCCTTCACTTCCACTGGGCTCTCCTTTTGCATACTGATGAGCACCACTACCGGTCTTCGAGAGGTAAACTCTCTCCTCTCTTTGTGTGATTTACTGGGGCTTTTAAATTTGGGTTCCTGAACTGGGCTTTGGTCAGAAGCTATATAAAATGTTGCCTGTGGAGCTTCAACCTTATTTTGCTTTTCCACCATTGGTTTTTCATTAAAGTTTGAATCTCTGAGTTTTTCACCCACTGCAGTCTCTGACTGGAACAGACTGGAACATTCTTGGAGCATCAGAGGACCAGCCGGCTGGGAACTAAAACCACCAGAAGAAGCATCAGTCTCCATTTCTTCTATACTGAGCACCTCAAAGCTTTCATGGCTGGCTGGGGAACATCTGTGATCATCATCCAACTGGGAGGTGCCACTGCCTGGTTCAGGGCCTTCAAGTTGAGGCCCTCCCACAATGGTGGTGCGCACCTTCAAAAGGTCCAAGCTGAACTGAGCCTGCTCCAGCTCTCTCATTCGTCTGCTCTCTCTTTTGGATCTGTTTTTGTGGCATGTCTCATCAATGCTCCTGCTTTGCTCCGAGTCCTCTTCTTTGTCCATTTCACCAAAATCTTCCAAATCTCCCTTAGAGTAACCAGAAGGTTCTCTGGACACATCCTGGACAAAGCTTTCCAAGCCTGATAAGCAGAGGTCCTTCACAGGTTCTGCTTGCAGTGTGACCATCCTCTCTGCATCCTCCATCTCTCCAGGTGGACCCAGTATCTGGCATTCAAGCTGCTTCTTCAGTTCTCTGAACCTACACATATTTTCAATGAGTATGGCAGAAGCTCTGTTATTGAAGATGACATATGATCAGAGTCTATGGCATCAAAGTCACACACACCAACATTTTTGCAGCCTTTTACATTTCGAAGTTTGTTCTAAACTCTGCTGTTATAATCAACATTTATGCCTGAAATGACCCATTTTACACCACTGTGTGATATAGTCTGTGGTTAAGAAACTGACTTTATCCACTGGACCGTGGACTGCTTAACAATCCTTCAAAGAAGGATGCTGCGAGCAAAACCTAGTTTGGTGGTTCTTGCCTTTGGACACTTTTTGCTTGGTTTGAACAGCAGCACCAGACCAGAAGTATTTTTTTATTAAAACCAAGGAATAAAAATAACAGACAGCACAAGGATTAGTTTTATGCTGTTCTCCAACACGAGGAATAAAACAGCCGCGTTAATGTTACCTGCCGCTCAGTAACACACGTAAGTGAAATAAAAATACGGTGCGGGTGGGGGGCTTTTAATAATCTGATGTAAAATTAGAGGATCTGAGGAGATGGCTTTCTTCTGTTACATATGTAACAGAGAAGGTGTTCCAACAAGCTGTGTCAGTCACAACGTCATCTTAAATCAGAAGAATATCTGTGAAAACACACTGTGGAGATGTTGAACATTAAATATCAAACACATGAAAATGCAAAAAATAAAAACTGATTTGGCAAAATGTGACCCCTTTAATCTTATCACATACAAGACCATTTCATTTTTGAATCTGCCCATTGAACATTAAAATCTGGATGAAAAACGTCATGAATCAAACATTTAGACTTCATTAAACCTGTAAGAGTGCCATGTGGCTGGTAATTAGCAAGTAAGTCGTTTTGGCATCTCCCTTATTTCACTTGATGTCGCCACAGCAGATCCCAGGTGGAGCTGCATGTTGATTTGGCTCATGTTTTATGCCGGACGCCCTTCCTGACACAACACCATATTACATGGAGAATAGAACCTTTCACACTGTAAACATGGGCACGTCGCTGCTTGGCCACTGCCCCTGGTGGACGCATGACTGTTAATTAAAGATCGTTAAAGCTGAACCAGCAAAAATCTCAGCTAGTTTATACACAAACCCCGCCCACATTTCAGATAACAATGACTGTTACTAAAGCAAGTTACTTTAGCATTGTATTTAACAGGTATTTCATCTACGTACGTGCGTTACTGAGCAGCAGGAAACATTAACGATAACAAAGCTCTTTTATCGCTCATGTTGGAAAAACAACATAAACTAATCTGTGCACTGTAGATGTGCTGATGGCGTTATTTTTCCTTAGTGCTATTTAAAAAAATATTTCTGGTCTGGTGCTGTTGGTGCAAAAAAAGTGCCCAAAGCACACACATCCAAGCTATTTAATTGGTACTCAAAAAACACTATTTACAGACCAGGTCAGTGACGTTAGTGAGTTTTGTTATCCGTCTAATCCTTAGTATCTTATTATATAAATGCTCTGTTAGTACATTTGATTGTTAGTGAATTTTATCCTCTTCAGACATTAGGCCAGAAAGGCGATACAGAATTGTCCGTACAAGTCTGCATCAACCACACTTAATTGTGCACGAGTATGATGTCATCAAAATTGATTTGATTTACTTCTGGCGGGGGGGGGGGGGGGGGGTCACTGCCAATATGCAGCTCATTGTTTTTACTTCCAAATACAGTACAATATCTCCAAATTTATCTGCAAAAGCGCTCAGTCCAACATGAACCTGGAAAGTACCATGGTACAAATTAGTGTTGGGTGACAAAGGTTCTTTTTGGAAAGTGATGAGCAATTCCACAATCACATAGCAACGTCTAAGCTACTATAATAAAAATAATCACAATGCTGCCCATGCATTCACCAGACACATAAATCACAACCATAATGAAGCACCAGAATGTTCAACTGCTACCACTCTGTCTTTAAATCATTAAAGAACAAAATCTCATTATGAGTGGAGGTCTGTCTATTGTGTCAATGTGAGGGTGTTTTATCTGACAGAGCACACCGTTCTCAATTATACCTCCATCACACTCAGCCATGTTTCCACAACTACCACAAAATAACTGGGAAAATGCAGTGAGAACCTGTAAAACATATTTGGAATGTAGTAGAAACCTATGGGTGTGGTATATTCTCCATGGACATGGAGGAGACGATTAAACTTTGGACATGTTCAAAAAATATGCAGTGAGAAGTTGGTTAAATTGGGATGCAACAAGAACTATTTAAGGACGTAGCAATGACGTTACTAATGTATTACCAGACTTAACAAACCTAGTAGGGACTTCACTGTTGCCATAAAAGAGCGGCACAGACAGGGTCTCCCAGCACTAGTTTGTGGACTGCTTGTGAAATGTGCCACCTGCTGACCAGGGTGCCAAAATGCAGCCCCACCTCTTCCTACAAATTAAGGTTCCCTTCTAAACACGGGCCTGCACAGACGTGCAACTGCACGGAGCAGATATAAGTGCGAGTTTAAAAGAGACAGGCATTACTGGCAGGAGAGGCGTTTTTCTGACTGTAATTTACTGTTAAACCTACATAGATGTGGACACAAGAAAACTTGCAAAACGAATGAACATTGTAAGTCCATGTGTTATGTGCAAGATCATGGTCATGGAAAGAAATTAGTGGAAATGTATTAGCAGCTGTGAGAGCATGGCAGGGACATAACCAGGGCAAAGTACAGACTTGAAACACACATTTTTCCCCATTCTGACTGACATTCCCAGTGCATTCATCAATATTTTCAGGATGCAGTGTGGCTGTCATGGTCTTCGACTGAGTGTGACGGGGCCCTTAGGTTTGGTGTATGCTGTCAGCTGTAAGCCACGTGGTGAAAACTTTGGTGAAACAAAAGCCTTGGTTACTCTGAGACCCACAGTCCACACACTCCAGCTTGAACACTCCAATCACCTGAGCCTGGCCAAGTAGCCCCTGCTCATAGCCTGTATTTGGGTCACAGTTCTGTAGATCTTGTGGTAGCGACTCCTCTCCCTAAACCCTCTCCAGCCTGCCTGAACTATTGTGGCTGCCATGGACCTGCAATGGCAGTGGTTCCTCCAGCTCCTCTGTATAACTGTTGCAGCTTCGCGCCACTGCAGGAACCTCCTTCGGTACACGTAGCTTTTCCAGGCTGTCTGCAGACACACAGCGGCCTCTTCCTCAATGGCGCGGTCAACATCAGACTGTCTGAGAAGGCAGCTTCGCCACCACCTCTGCACAAACAAAAAGAAAATGGTTTGAGATGCGTTGATTGAGAGAACTAAAGGTTGGATGTAGAATCAAAAGAAGAGGCATTTGGGATAAATAACATCCTGCCAAGGTGCTGAAGGAGGGTGATGACCATAATGAAACATGTTATCTGTTTCTCTATGGAGGCCCACAGCATTATGTTTGTAAGATATGACAGGAGGAGCCCAATTATGGATGCGACAGTGGAATCATTTCAAGATGACCATTAACATCTCCAGGCTGTTCAGTAACACACCAGAAACCTCCAGAACTCCCAAATGTAGCTCTACTCATTAGTATGCAAATGTAGCAAATATCTAGGAAATACATCTATAAACCGCTATTTTTTCCACACGCTTTGAACACTGCGGCTTAAACAATGATGCGGCTAATTTATGGATTTTTATAGGCTTTCTCGTAAGTCGAAATACATCAATTGATGCTGTCCGCTGATTTGCTGAAAGCTGTGGTCCTCATGCGGCGTAAATTCACACACAAAGTACAGTAAATATAAAGTCTTACCTGTTTGTTTTAGTGGATTCATCATCACGTCCTGAAGAAAAATTATCCACATAAAGCCTCCTGATTTTGGAAAACAATGTCTGAAAATACTTTAATTTCTTGTCGTGACTGAAGAAAAGTCCTTGTTGGCCACAGATCAGTCAGTGGAGCCTTCTCCCCCACCCCCACCCTTCCCCACCACATATCTGTCATTGCACAAAAAGTTCAAACAGTCACAGTGCCTCATTAACGTCTCATTTACCACAGACACCAGGACGATCCTGGCTGCACGTGACGAAATTATCTCATGATCCACAAAGAAAAAAAAAGTAAAAGTTAGTCAGTTCTCCGTGCTGTGTGCATACTGTGTGCATGCTGGATGCTGTACTGGTCAATATTTACATGTAACACCTTCAGGAAAAAAGCATTTACGGTACATATTTAATTAAAAGTTAAAAAAATCTTTCTGTGTAACATCTTTCTGTGTAAATAGCTCATGTTACAACGTGGAGACCTGCAGCTTATAGACAAGTGCAGCCTATTTATGCACAATTTTTTTTCTTTCTAAAATTGGTGGGTGCAGCTTATATTCAGGTGCGCTCTATAGTCCAGAAATTACGGTACATATGAGGTACCTGTGGTGTAAATGTGCAGCTTGCATCAATGCCTTCCATTATACCGCCTCTTTGCCAGGTCATCATTGTAAATGAGAAAAGTCCCTTCAGCTGCTCCTTTGTTTTCACTCGGGGTTGCCACAGCAAGTCCAAAGTGGATCTGCATGTTGAATTGGCACAAGTTTTATGCCGGATGCCATTCCTGATGGGCATCCGCCGTACCGGGAACTATCTGCACTGAAACCAAATGCACTAACCACTTGGCCACCACCCCTGCTAAATAAAGGTTAAATAAATAAATAAAATCAGTACAACCAACAATTAGTGGCCCATAAATATCATGTTTCATAACACAGATTTATGGTAATTCAGACGAATTCAGACTGTCACTTCTTAACATTAGAAATTCTGCCCCTCAGTTCTGACCCAGCTATGAGGGTTCGTATTTCTTCAGCCTCCAAAGCTTCGTCCACACAAAACAAAGACATTCTTCCTCTCATTGCCTTCTTTCATTTGCTCTTCTTCTAATTTGTTGTTCCACTTCTACTTTGACTCCTTTAAAATCATCCAGTCTGATATGAAAAGGAAAATAAATCACCTTTCGCTGGCCCTGCATCACAGCTCGTCTGAATTAAATAGCATTAAACAACTCTATTTAGGGTCAAATATATTTGGACATTGATCAAACTTTTGTTCTTTTAGCTGTCAATCTCAGCATACTGAGAAGTGGTTTCTGAGCTGTTTGATGGTTAGCTGTTAATTCATGGACACGTTGGCAGATACATGATCTTGAGTTGATTTTAAATGTTACATTCCTCAGAGGTTAGTTAAATCAATGATTCAACATGGTTAAATCTGTCTAAAGCAAATCATCTTCCAGAGGATGAGTGAGGGAAGCCACCAAGACACCAATGCTAACTCTGAAGACGTTTGAAGGTTCATTGGCTGCGATTAGAGAGATCGTGCATCCAACATGTTAAATACAGATTTGAGTTTGCCAAATGACAAGAGAGACTTGCCCCTAGAATGCACATTTTAACCACATCTTTCTCTGTGACCTGTTTCTGTAGATGTGACACTCGATGCAAACAACACAAACTGTTACATGAACAGTGTCTTAATCAGACACAATACTACATAAAGTAATCTGTAATTGATTTTCCATTAACAAATTCAGGTATCTGCTGCACTTTCCAGCGTTTTTAATGCTGCTTTAAACTGTGTATATGCCGAGCAAAAAACAATCACGTGCATTACACCATGACAGCTAGTAACACTGTAGAGTAGCTGGAAAGACACGCGGGAACTACTGCAACTGTTTTGCAGTAAATTATTCACGAGAACATAAAATGTTTATCCTCTATATATGAGACCTCTTCCTCTGAGACGTTTATAGGTTCTCACTGCAGTAAAAGTAGCAACTATTAATCATTTAATACATAAACTAAGCAGCCTTGTTGGGTTTAAAATGCTGAGGGAAATTCACTTTGTTCTACAGGACTGGCAAAGGGTCTTAAAAGGCACTCGCTGATGAAATTCTGTACATTATCAACATGTGAACATTATGAAGAATGCCACAGGAAGATGGTTAAAGACGTCTAAGATTTGTCCCCAACACCTCACCTGGATGGCACAAGCGGCTCCCCTCATGGCAACAAAGTGTTTCCTCTCTAGGGCGGCTCTAAAGCGACGCTGCAGCATTACAATTCTCTGCAGCACCTCCTGGTGGAGGAGGGTTTGAAGGCGCTGACGTTCCGCCTCCCGCAGGAACACCTACACAGCACAGTGTTTAGCAACTGCACACACGCACACCAGTGGAACTCAACACATTAACAAAAAAAAAAATGCTAAAAAAAAAAAACCCTAGAAATTGCATAACGCACACCCTCGTCAGCGTAACAATGGCTAACCATGTTATCTATTTTATGATGTCATAAGGCTGCTTCTTCAAATACACAGAAAATCAAATAACATCTCACAATGCTGAATAAAGACAAAAGATTTTCAATAAGATCTGGATCTGCTTCAAAAATAAAATCAAGTTTTCTCTCGCAGGAAGAAAATCTTTCCCAAAATTTTTCAGGAAATCTGTTCCAAAGTTTTAATCATGTACACAAACAAACAGAGTGGACTGTATGAAGACTGCACTCCTCTGTCTGTAGGAGGAAGCCAAAATAATTGCTAACATTGAATGACCACAATAATCAAATAGCCGAAAACTTCAGTCAAAATGTGATATAATGTTACACATATACGAGCTTGTTAACAGATTCTGTACCATTGTATGTCCCACTTGGTACCCAGCAGGCGGCAGGTGGATCCGCCGGAAGAAATCTCTGATGCTCGACTTGGTTGGGTTCGTGCCTCGGGGTAGTAGAACGCGAAAATGATGCACAAAGTCCTGGAAAATCATATGTTTAGAGACATTTTAGATCATGAGAATCAATTGCATTTGGAGAAAAAAAGTTAATTTTTGTTATTTTAGTTGCCTGCATTGAATGGCTTCAAAGAATCAGCACATTTCATATGAGGATAATTAAATCCCAAATGGGTCAACTGTATTTTTCTTCAGGGGCCAAAAGTAATTGGCCAGGTGAGTGGTCTCTACTCTACTTCACTGACGACAAAATGTTTATGCCACATGCTAGTTTTCTTTCCCATTTTCTATCAGCTGAAGTGAAAGACTGAAGATTTTTTATATGCAGACAAAAGGCAGTTTTCGCTCACATTTTCTAAACACATTAGTATAATCCGTGTTTGTGAGCACTTCACCTTTGTCAAGACAATCCATCCACCTGATTACATGCGTTGGACAAATCACAATAAAAGGACACTCTCGAAAATGTGCATTTTTTTAAAACAATGCAAAGCCACAGATGTCACAAGTTTTGGAATGGAATGTCCCTCGGAGCAGTTTCTGGTGAATTGAATGTTAATGAAAATTTGACAGGACATCCAACTGGCCTCCCAACTGCAGCCGTAGTTAATTAAAAAGTGGTTCTTTGGCTCGCAATCATAGCGAACCACTTCTGGTACTATACAGGACCACTTTTGTGGTATATAGTACCATAGGAGCATAGAGCACCTTGGTTCCCTTGATCATCGGGGAAGCACTTTAGATACTATATAGCCTTTTATTGCTATTTAGCACCATTTATTTTTTGCGTGCAGCTTCTTTTCTTTTTGACAAATCATCTGCGATCAGCTACCCAAACAGCTGATCTAACAGTTTGTTTGCACAACTGAAGAATTTCTTCAGTTCTTCAATTAGTCAGAAACAGTCTCTAGAAAACTCACCTTCCTGCTCGTCATCCTCAGCGGGGTCTTAACCTGACAGCAGTTTGCCATCGGAACATACTTTCTTGGGAAAATGCTCACCTTCAATGGTGAGTCACACTTAGGGGAAGTTTTCTCTTCATGGATGAATCTAGGTTTACACTGTGGTCTGCTGAAGTTAACATTATGAACAGAGGGGGCCCCTGGTGGTGGTAGCGGGATATGTTATGCAGTTTATAAGCTGTGATGACAACCTGAGTCTCATTTTCATGTCATTCATCCTCTGCCATCACCTCATGTTGCTGCATAATAATGCACGGCCCCATGACACAAGGATCTGTACACAATTCCTGGAAGCTACAAACATCTCAGGTGACCAGACAAGTCAACTAGTGACCTTACTGTAGTTCAGTACCTAGTGAAGGTCTTCTTTGTAGTCTCAATGCACATTTCAGAGTGGACCTTTACTGCGACCAGTCCAAGGTACATCTGTGCAATAATCATGGTGTTTAATCAGCATCTTTATGTGCACACCAGCCAGGTGGATGGACAATGCTGGCAAATTCCTCACAAACACAGACTTTAAACTTGTGAACAAAAGCCAGAAGCCTTTTGTGTGCACAGAACAAATCTTCAATCTTTTACCTTAAACTCAGGGAGACGGGAGCGAAAACCAAAATTTTGCATTTATATTTATGTTGAGTGCACTTTGAAAGGCTGCAGGTTTGAGTCAAACTGGTAACTCAAAACTAAAATTGCAACTTTACTGGTAATGTGATTCACAGTACTGTATCTGACCTCATGATGAGCTTTAATGTAGGATGTAGTGGGAGGGGCTTACCTGGAAGGTGTACTTGTTACTGTATCCTGACTGGCGGATGCAAACGGTTTCCAGCATACCTGTGTACCTCAGCTGTCTGAGCACCAGACTGTCACTGAAACGCAGCGGGAGCTGAGAGAGAGAGAGAGAGAGAGAGAGAGAGAGAGAGAGAGAGAACAAGACTGAATAAAAGTAGCAGAACATCAAACTGTCAGAGGAACAAAAGAATACAGAGCAGACTGTCCTGCGGCAGAAGTTACCTTCTCAGCATTGGAGCGAATGCATTTGACAAAATACGGCTCTGACTGGTCCAAAGTTTCCATCAGCTTATTGAGGGATGCCTGCACACAGAAAAACAAATTTATCACACCGACAAGCTCCAGCAGTTTATAAAGCCAAACAAGGAGGGGCACAGGGATGGTAACACACGCGCTTTACATGCTTCAACAAAATTCATGTCAATCTATTCTGTGTGACTCAGTGACACGATAAAATATGGTTCTGTGTGAATTTGACAGTGTTTCAGAGTACACACAGGTATATCTTTAACCAATTATAAAGCACCACATTTTTATATTACACACACACACACACACGCACACGCACACACACACACATATAAATATACAGTGAGGAAAAAATAAGTATTTGAACACCCTGCGATTTTGCAAGTTTTCCCACTTAGAAATCATGGAGGGGTCTGAAATTTTCATCTTAGGTGTATGTCCACTGTGAGAGACATAATCTAAAAAAAAAAAACAAAATCCGGAAATCACAATGTATGATTTTTTTAATAATATATTTGTATGTTACTGCTGCAAATAAGTATTTGAACACCTGTAAAAATCATTGTTAATATTTGTTACAGTAGCCTTTGTTTGCGATTACAGAGGTCAAACGTTTCCTGTAGTTTTTCACCAGGTTTGCACACACTGCAGCAGGGATTTTGGTCCACTCCTCCATACAGATCTCCAAATCTTTCAGGTTTGGAGTTTCAGCTCCCTCCAAAGATTTTCTATTGAGTTCAGGTCTGGAGACTGGCCAGGCCACTCCAGGACCTTGAAATGCTTCTTATGGAGCCCCTCCTTAGACCCATCTTCAATGCTCTTACTGAGGGAAGGAGGTTGTTTGCCAAAATCTCGCAATACATGACCCCATCCATCCTCCCTGCAATACGGTGCAGTCGTCCTGTCCCCTTTGCAGAAGAGCACCCCCAGAGTATGACGTTTCCACCCCCATGCTTCACGGTTGGGATGGTTTTCTTGGGGATGTTCTCATCCTTTAAACATGGTAAGTGGAGGTGATTCCAAAAAGCTCTATTTTGGTCTCATTTGACCACATGACCTTCTCCCATGCCTCCTCTGGATAATCCAGATGGTCACTGGTGAACTTCAAACGGGCCTGGACATGTGCTGGCTTGAGCAGGAGGACCTTGCTGCCCTGCAGGATGTTAAACCATGACAGCATCATGTGTTACTAATGTAATCTTTGTGACTGTGGTCCCAGCTGTCTTCAGGTCATTGACCATGTCCTCCTGTGTAGTTCTGAGCTTTCTCAGAATCATCCTTACCCCACAAAGTGAGATCTTGCATGGAATCCCAGACAGAGGGAGACTGACAGTCATCTTATGTTTCTTCCACTTTCTAATAAATAATCATAACAGTTGTTGTCTTCTACCAAGCTGCTTGCCTGTTGTCCTGTAGTCCATCCCAGCCTTGTGCAGGTCTACAGTTTTGTCCCTGGTGTCCTTAGACAGCTCTTTGGTCTTGGCCATGGAGGACAGGTTGGAGTGTGATTGATTGAGTGTGTGAACAGGTGTCTTTTATACAGGTAACAAGTTCAAACAGGTGCAATTTATATAGGTAAAGAGTGCAGAATAAGAAGGCTTCTTAAAGAAAAATAACAGGTCTGTGAGAGCCAGAATTCTTGCTGGTTGGTAGGTGTTCAAATACTTATTTGCAGCAGTAACATACAAATAAATTATTAAAAAATCATACATTGACGTCAGACGGAAGTTGCACGAGCTGGATGTACGTTTTACCCTGGCCTATCCAGCAGAGTTACGCTTCACCTGCAAGGGTAAACAGGTGAAGTTTACGGACCATCGCCAGGCTATGTCCTTCTTAAGTAACAACGAGGAGGAGGAGGAAACAGCAAAGGAACTGCAGTAATGCGGCTTTTGGCAATCCACAGCTTTTTTTTCCTCCTTTCCCTTCTTTGTGGGGGGGGGGGGGGGGGGGGGGGGGAGTAAATACGGGTACACTGTGGAGGCAATTGCACATATGGACATTACTTGGTAATATGAATATAAGGTGGTTCTTGGCCGTAGCATATTGATTATTTTCAAGGTCGTTTGGTTACTTTTGGTTAATAATGGTTACTTGAGAAACTATAATGTATACAGGAGGGAGAAGAAGAAGGGGATCTCTAAGGGCGACCACTCGTGTGTCACATGGACCACGTTTATGGGAGGTTTCTCTCTGAACAGAGAGTGGGGGGGAGGGATATGGGGCGGGGTGAGTTCATGGGGTTACTTCAATTGTTCGTTCTTAAGAATATGTTTTTTTTATGTGTATTTGAGTGTTTAAATGGAGGAATAATGGCACTTTTTTCTTTACATTTTATCTTTTCAGTGGCAGCAAGGTCTATTATAATATATATATTTTTTTATAATGGCTAAGTGTGTAAGAATGACAACTTGGAATGTAAATGGACTTCAGAACCCGATAAAGCTTAAGAAATGCCTAACATACCTGAAATCACAACAGACACAGGTGGCCTTTATACAGGAAACACATTTGTCAGACTCAGAGGTACTTAAATTAAGGAGGGATTGGGTTGGGCAGGTGTTTCACAGTTCATATACAAGGAAAAAGCAGGGGGTGGCTATTTTGGTGCACAAAAAACTTAATTTTTCTATTATAAAAGAACAAAAGGATTCAGAAGGAAGAGTGATATGTGTAGAAGCTAATGTTAATGGGGTTAAGGTTAATTTATGTAATGTCTACGCCCCGAATATAGAGGATGCACATTTTTTCCATAAAGTAAACAAAATAATGGGGGGCTTGTCAGGGGATCATACAATAATTGCGGGAGATTTTAATCAAGTTTTAGATGTTGCATTAGATAAGACCACCTTCACCAAAAATAAACCAAAAGACAGAATGGCTATTACATTAATGATGGAAGATCTTGGACTAGTGGATATATGGAGAGTAGTCAACCCGAGAGAGAGGGAGTATACATTTTATTCACATAAATACAAATCACATTCTAGAATTGATTACTTTTTAATAAGTAATAATCTGGTTGGGAATGTATCAGATTGTATAATGGAACCAATAGCTTTAACTGATCATGCTCCTGTGCACCTGGGAGTGATTTTGGAGCCAGATCTAGGTAGAAGGGGTAGATGGAGATTAAATGTGTCTTTGTTGCAAAGCCCTGAATTTCTTAAGTTGCTGGAAGATGAGCTGAATAGTTTTTTCAAAATTAATATAGGCTGAACAGAAAAGACTGAAACAGTTTGGGAGTCATCAAAAGCTTATATGAGAGGGCAGATTATTGCTTATGCCACCAGACAAAAAAGGGAACATTCAAAAAAGATAACATTGGAAACAGAACTCAAGGAACTGGAGAGGAAGCTATCAGCGCACTATTCAGATGATACATTGAAACATGTTTGTGACCTAAAATTACAGATAAATGAAATATATAATAAAAAAGTTGAATATGCCCTATTTAGACTAAACAGTAATTTTTATGAGAGTGGAGAGAAAACAGGTAGGCTGTTAGCCAGGCAGCTTAAAAAGAAAGAGGCTAGTTATACAATACCTGCTATTAAGGACGAGAACAGGGTACTTAAGACCAGTACTAGTGACATAAAGAAAGTGTTTTTGACATTTTATAAGAAACTTTATGAGTCAGAGGTAGTATATGATAAACAGAGGTGTGACAAATTCTTTTCTAAATTTCATTTGCCAAGATTGACAGAAGACCAGCAGAAAGGCTTAGACAGTCCTATAACAGTGGAGGAGGGGGAAAAGGCCATATCTTTAATGAAAGTAGGAAAATCACCTGGATTAGATGGGTTTCCATCTGAATATTATAAAAAGCTAACGGATAGACTGGCTCCTGTTCTAACTAAAGTTTACCAAGAATCCTTTTCATCGGGAAAGATGCCTGACACTTTTAACGAGGCTTTGATTTCGCTTATTTACAAAAAGGATAAAGATCCTACAGATCCAGGTAGCTTTAGGCCAGTGAGTTTGATTAATGTCGATTGCAAAATATTGACTAAGGTTATTGCCCTAAGAATGGAAAGAATATTGCCAAGCCTGATTCACTCGGATCATGTTGGCTTTGTGAAGGGAAGAACTTCATCTGACAATGTCAGAAGGCTCTTACATCTTATGTGGACGAGTAGAAATAATAGCACTCCAATAGTGGCTTTATCATTGGATGCTCATAAAGCCTTTGATAGAGTAGAATGGAGCTTTCTTAAATATACTCTTAGAGCATTTGGGTTTGGCGAGGGATTAATTAGATGGGTGAGTGTTATTTATTCCGATCCAAGGGCGGCAGTTTTAACAAATGGATTGGTATCACAATTCTTTAGATTAGGGAGAGGGACAAAGCAAGGGGATTCTCTCAGCCCCCTATTATTCATATTATTTTTAGAACCATTAGCGGCCGCTGTTAGAAACGACAAAAGCATCAGGGGAGTAATCCACGGTTCAGAAAAGCATAAAATGTTTCTGCATGCTGATGATATTTTGCTCTTTATAGAGACCCTTCCTCTTCAGTTCCAAAGGTTTTATGCATAATTGACAAATTTTCAGAGTTATCAGGCTATAAAATAAACTGGCAAAAGTCAGAAGCTATGCCAGTGTCAAAGGGATGTCTCCAACCTCTTCTTTCTCCATTCCAGTTTAGGTGGGTTCCAGTCGGAATGAAGTATTTGGGAATTAGGTTATGTTCAGAACTGACAAACATAATTTCAATATATTTAGAGCCGTTATTACAAAAACTGAAAATTAATTTAGATAAGTGGATATTGCTGAATTTTACTTTGTGGGGAAAAATTAATACTATTAAAATGTTGGTTGCTCCTCAATTTAATTATATATCAATGATGATACCAATAACAATAGGTAACATTTTTTTAAACAATATAATTTATTAATTAGGGATTTTCTTTGGAATGGTAAAAAAGCAAGAATTGGAATAGTAAAACTCACAGCTTTGAGAGAATGTGGAGGGCTGGCTCTTCCGGACCTGGAATTATATAATCTTGCATTTGAAATGAATAAATTATCTAATCATTGGAAAAATGAGCAACCGGAGGTAGGGTGGATTAAACTGGAAAAGGAAATTGCGGCCCCATTTAATATTATTCAATTGCTTTCCCAAAAATCTACAAATTCAATACAACATAATCCAATCATACAACACTCACAGTGGGCATGGGCAAAGACACATAAAATATTACGAATCTCTCCATACAAACAGACCTATTCTTCGGTATGGAATATCCTGTTAGTGTGTATTGGAAAATCTCCCTTTCTGTGGCGGAAATGGCTTGAACAAGGGGTGCACAAAATAGAACATCTATATAGAGAGGATAACTTTATGTCCTTTAACATGATAAGAGAAACATTTAATTTGGTTGATAAAGGGGACTTCTGGAAATATCTACAGATATGGGCTCAGTAGTAAATCAGACACAGAAAGAGAGTACATTACAGGATTGGTTGAATAGGCCAGGTACTCAACAAACGGCGTCAGTGTTTTATAAGAAACTTTTGGTAATCGAGGAGCACTTTGTAATGGCTTAAGACTGACCTGGCAAAGGGATTTACAAACTGAAATTAGTGAAGAAAGGTGGAGTAATATCATTTCAAATATAGGCTTGGCAACTAGAGATGCCAGAAGCAAGTTTATCCATTACAAAGTGATATATCGATACTATTTTACACCGTTAAAGCTGTTTAAAATGGGACTACTTCAAAATAATGTTTGCTGGAAATGTGGCATTGATATAGGAACATACCTGCACTGTCTCTGGGAATGTCCATTGGTCTTTCCATTTTGGACGGAGGTCATTAAAAATCTGGAAAAATGGACTGGGATAACTATCCCAGCAGTGCCACAATTGTGCCTGTTGGGGGATAAGTCCTTCTTGTCCCTTTCATCTACGAAAGAACTATTCGGATTTTTGATGGCTGCATTTATAGTGGCCACCAGATCAATTCTACGGATTTGGAAGAGCCCGCATCGGCCTAAACTTGAGGACTGGATTACACTGATGTCAGAGACTGCGGCTTATGATGCATTCATCTCCAAAGTAAATAAGGTCCAGGATAAAACCAGCAAAATCTGGTTATATTTCATGTCATTTCTTAAAGAACAAGACTCTGCCATTATCAAAATACCATGATTGTGCCATTGATTATTTTACACATTACATTTTTTTTTTTTTTACTTTTTTATTTGCTTTGCGTTTTTGGGTTGTTATAAGCGGTTGCTTGTGTGAAAAAGGAAAATTAATAAAAACTTGAATGACAAAAATCATACATTCTAATTTCCGGATTTTTTTTTTTTTTAAGATTATGTCTCTCACAGTGGACATGCACCTAAGATGAAAATTTCACACCCCTCCATGATTTCTAAGTGGGAGAACTTGCAAAACTGCAGGGTGTTCAAATACTTATTTTCATCACTGTATATATATATATATATACATATATATATATATATATATATATATATATATACACACACACACACACACACACACACACACACACACACACACACACACACACACACACACACACACAACACACACACACACACACACACACACGAGGTCTGTTAGAAAAGTATCCGACCTTTTTATTTTTTTCAAAAACCATATGCATTTGAATCACGTGTGATTGCATCAGCCAAGCTTGAACCATCGTGCGCATGCGTGAGTTTTTTCACGCCTGTCGGTTGCGTCATTCCCCTGTGAGCAGGCTTTGTGTGAGCAGTGGTCCACCTCTCGTCAGATTTTTATTGCGAATAAATGTCTGAACAATTTGGAGCTTTGCTGCATCAATTTTTTCCAGAAACTGTGAGAGACCTCCAGGTGGACACCATTCGGAAAACTCAGATTTCAGGGATGATTTTATGGGGATTACACAGATTAAGGAGTGCTCCAGCCGGTTTAAAGACCGCCCACAGCTGCTGAGAGCGTGCCGTGCTCCGAGCACCGACCGACTGGCTGAATCAACCAGATCATTTCCAACGTGAAGGCTTTGGTGATCTGGGACATCGTCTGACTTACACAAAAATGGCAGGAGATGTGGACATCAGTACTTTTCGGCACATTCCACTGTTACAGGAGTTTTTTTCATGGAAAGAGAAGCGGAGGGATGCGCCACGGAGCCGTTCATGGCACAGCACAAAACCACCTCCATGTTGGTCTCACAGGACGGCTTTGAGATGGCTTTCAGATGGCTTTCGGTGGTTTTTCAGTCGTGTGACTATCTGAGAAATTGTGGATGAGCCTGGACATGCCAGAACATGTCCTGTGAGGCTTCATCACAGTGTTGCTTTGCGCCATGCGGCACCGCCGCGATGCGCGGAATTTCTATGCACGTCTGTCTCAATGTGCCGAAAAAGTGCTGATGTCCACGTCTTCCGCAATTCCTGTGCTAGTCAGACGACGTCCCGGATAAAACACAGCATCCAGTTTGGAAATGAACAGCACATTCCACTGTTACAGGAGTTTTTGTCATGGAAAGAGGAGCGGAGGAATTCCGCGCGTCACAGCGGTGCCGCATGGCGCAAAGCAACGCCGTGATGAAGCCTCACAGGACATGTTCTGGCATGTCCAGGCTCATCCACAATTTCTCGGATAGTCACACGACTGAAAAGCCACCGAAAGCCGTCTGAAAGCCGTCCTGTGAGACCAACACGGAGGTGGTTTTGTGCCGCACCATGAACGGCTCCGTGGCGCATCCCTCTGCTTCTCTTTCCATGAAAAAAACTCCTGTAACAGTGGAATGTGCCGAAAAAGTACTGATGTCCACGTCTCCTGCCATTTTTGTGTAAGTCAGACGATGTCCCAGATCAACAAAGCCTTCACGTTGGAAATGATCTGGTTGATTCAGCCTGTCGATCGTCGCTCGGAGCGCGGCGAGCTCTCAGCAGCTGTGGGCGGTCTTTAAACCGGCTGGAGCACTGCTTTATCTGTGTAATCCCCATAAAATCGTCCCTGAAAGCCATCTGAATTTTCCGAATGGTGTCCACCTGGAGGTCTCTCACAGTTTCTGGAAAAAATTGATGCAGCAAAGCTCCAAATTGTTCAGACATTTATTCGCAAAAAAAAATCCGACAAGGGGGGTGGACCACTGCTCACACAAAGCCTGCTCACAGGTGAATGACGCAACCGACAGGTGTGAAAAAACTCACGCATGCGCATGAAGGTTCAAGCTTGGCTGATGCAATCACACGTGATTCAAATCCATATGGTTTTTGAAAAAAATAAAAAGGTTGGATACTTTTCTAACAGACCTCGTATATATAAATATAAAAGAGATGAGATTAGATAGAACTTTATTAATCCCTTGGGAAGACTCCCTCAGGGAAATTGAGGTTCCAGCAGCACACAGAGTAGCAAAAGTGAAAGTAAAACAGAAAAATAGCTTGTAAATATAAATACACAATATAAATACCAGACATAAGATCAATACTGGTTTACGGGCTACTACTGTTGCTCTCATTCCCGTTCTCTGTCTTCCTGTTACTCCTCCTCCCCCTTAATAAGGAGTTGTACAGTCTGATAGCCTGAGGAACAAAGGAGTTTTTCAGTCTCTTGGTCCTGCACTTGGGAAGGAGCAGTCTGGCTGAAGAGGTTCCTCTGATTGCTGATGACAGTGTGCAGAGGGTGACTGGCATCGTCCATAATGTCCAGCAGTTTGTCCAGTGTTCTCTTCTCTGCCACCGTCACCAGAGAGTCCAGCTTCATGCCAACCACAGAGGCAGCTTCCCTGATCAATTTGTCCAGCCTGGATGTGTCCTTCGCTATACTACTACTATATATATAGTATTTGCACGGACTGGTAAAAACATTTGTACTGACTCTGGCGGAGGAATAGAAATGGCTCCCAAGCTATAGTGTGGGCATTAAAATAGCTCCTCCTTCTTGGTGTGAATGAATGTAAAGTTCCTGAGCTCCCAAAATGGTTCTCTGACACAGTTTCTGCAGTGTGAGAAATACTTTGTCTGTGCCAATATTTATGAATCTCTGTCTTGTTAAAAGGAGGCTACTTTTAAACAAAATAAAACAAATAATGGCTCATACACTCAACAAAAATAAAAATGCAACACTTTTGGTTTTGCTCCCATTTTGTATGAGATGAACTCAAAGATCTAAAACTTTTTCCACATACACAGTATCACCATTTCCCTCAAATATTGTTCACAAACCAGTCTAAATCTGTGATAGTGAGCACTTCTCCTTTGCTGAGATAATCCATCCCACCTCACAGGTGTGCCATATCAAGATGCTGATTAGACACCATGATTAGTGCACAGGTGTGCCTTAGACTGCCCACAATAAAAGGCCACTCTGAAAGGTGCAGTTTTGTTTTACTGGGGGGGGATACCAGTCAGTATCTGGTTAGACCACCATTTGCCTCATGCAGTGCAACACATCTCCTTCGCATGGAGTTGATCAGGTTGTCAATTGTGGCCTGTGGAATGTTGGTCCACTCCTCTTCAATGGCTGTGCGAAGTTGCTGGATATTGGCAGGAACTGATACATGCTGTGGTATACGTCGGTCCAGAGCATCCCAAACATGCTCAATGGGTGACATGTCCGGTGAGTATGCCGGACATGCAAGAACTGGGACATTTTCAGCTTCCAAGAATTGTGTACAGATCCTTGCAACATGGGGTCGTGCATTATCCTGCTGCAACATGAGGTGATGTTCTTGGATGTATGGCACAACAATGGGCCTCAGGATCTCGTCACGGTATCTTTGTGCATTCAAAATGCCATCAATAAAATGCACCTGTGTTCTTTCGTCCATAACAGACGCCTGCCCATACCATAACCCCACCGCCACCATGGGCCACTTGATCCACAACATTGACATCAGAAAACCGCTCACCCACACGACGCCACACACGCTGTCTGCCATCTTCCCTGGACAGTGTGAACCGGGATTCATCCGTGAAGAGAACACCTCTCCAACGTGCCAAACGCCAGCGAATGTGAGCATTTGCCCACTCAAGTCGGTTACGATGACGAACTGGAGTCAGGTCGAGACCCCGATGAGGACGACGAGCATGCAGATGAGCTTCCCCGAGACGGTTTCTGACAGTTTGTGCAGAAATTCTTTGGTTATGCAAACCGATTGTTTCAGCAGCTGTCCGAGTGGATGGTCTCAGACGATCTTGGAGGTGAACATGCTGGATGTGGATGTCCTGGGCTGGTGTGGTTACACGTGGTCTGCGGTTGTGAGGCTGGTTGGATGTACTGCCAAATTCTCTGAAACGCCTTTGGAGACGGCTTATGGTAGAGAAATGAACATTCAATACACAAGCAACAGCTCTGGTTGACATTCCTGCTATCAGCATGCCAATTGCACGCTCCCTCAAATCTTGCGACATCTGTGGCATTGTGCTGTGTGATAAAACTGCACCTTTCAGAGTGGCCTTTTATTGTGGGCAGTCGAAGGCACACCTGTGCACTAATCATGGTGTCTAATCAGCATCTTGATATGGCACACCTGTGAGGTGGGATGGATTATCTCAGCAAAGGAGAAGTGCTCACTATCACAGATTTAGACTGGTTTGTTAACAATATTTGAGGGAAATGGTGATATTGTGTATATGGAAAAAGTTTTAGATCTTTGAGTTCATCTCATACAAAATGGGAGCAAAACCAAAAGTGTTGCATTTATATTTTTGTTGAGTATATTTTATATAGTCAATGCATTAATTCACACTATATAACACAAATGTGCACTCTCCCATCAACAAAGAAAGTAAACTGCATTTCTTTTTTGTTACTGCAAAGAGATTTTTTTCCACCAGAATTTTTACTTTTCTTTGAGCCAGATACTGTCATTGTCTTTTCACACAGTGACATTTTTGTTCATAATTGTTATCATCTGATGGTGCAGCTGGTGTTGTTGTAATTCACACAGTTGTCCAGCAGAGGGCCACAGCAGCACTGACCTGGAACTGAGCACTGATGCTCGGTGGTTTCTTCTTCTTATGCAGGTGAAGCAGAGACTTGGTGATCCGGTCATGGAGCGTCACGCTGCTCAGATAACGCAGAGATTTCACGTCCAACAAATGCTGCAAACACAGCACCACATCATTTATCAGTCGCTGTAAAATATTGAAACATTTTAAATATGTTTCCATACGTCTTTTCATTCTTACCTTGGGAAGAACGGGTTTGATTTTACAGTTTTTGTTTCTCCTAAAGGGGGCAAAAACTGTTGTAATTAATTCAGAAACAAATCAACAAAATTCCACAATAAAATCATGACTCTGTTTTCACACAATTATTTAAAAATATTTATTTAAAAACCATATTATGGTAAAAAGAAAAAAAAAACACTATTCAGGAACAGCTTCAGAATACTGGAACACACACACACACACACACACACACACACAAAAGTAACAAACAAAATATACCATTAAATTATTAAATTCCCAGTGTTGTCTATGCAGCCATCCAAAACATATAATTGTTTAATTTTTCATTATAAAAATGAAGGAAATAAACTTTACATTTGCGCTGGTATGAGTATTTATCCTTGATAGATGACATTTAGCAAAATAGCAATAAATAAATAAATAAATTCTGTCAATCCACCAATTGCTGATCATCTCAGCTGTACACAAATGATCTATGTAAAAGAAACAAACAAATGTCTGTTGGACACAAAGCTGAAACTAAGGGGAAAAAAAAAACTTTTGTTAACAAGAGAAAAGCAACTAATTTTGTTTTCAGTCATCTGAAGTGTAGCAAAGTCAAGAGACACATGGATTAAACCTCCATCATTATAAGATGTTAAACGTACAAGGGGCTGATTGAGAACCAACATTTCTCAACAGTGAACCCCAGTGAGTCAAAACTTCACACATTCTTGAGAAATGTTGGTTTGTCAGAATGCAAAAGATGGAGAACCACTGCCTACTTTTTTATGGGTCATGTTCAAAACCTCTCAATCGCCCCTCGCAGATAAAAAAAACAAAACAAAAAAAAAACAAAACAAAACAAACAAAAACAAACAAACAAACAAACAAACCCCCCCCAAATAAATAAGAATAAAATGACTGCATGCACGGAGTGAATCTGGAGTCTGATCAGGATTGGCGGTCTGTGTAACTTACAGCAGGATGCCCTGAGCTCTCTCCAGCAGCTTGCTATTGGTGGAGTTGAGGAAGATCCCGTCTTCTTCCAGAACCGGACTTCCTGATGAGCTCATACGAGCCGCGCGCGAGCTCCGACCGTTACAGCCAACGCTGTAGCCGTCCCTACAGGAACGACAGAGCACAAACGACACGTGACGATTCTCACTGAGAAGATTTTTATACTTTTACACTTTCACACACAGTCAGTCCATACGGTCAACATCTCTGTCTAATATTTTCCCATACAGCCCTTGCGCTCAGTTAATAATCCTCTATTACTGTATTTGTCTGATCATAAAGATTCCAAAAAAGGTATAACTTGGACTATTTGTGACTGAATGCTATGGAGTTATGGGGTGAAAACAACAAAAAGGATGACGAAAGTCAGTTTAAGTTTGTACAGGGGTCAAAAGTTAAAGTTGCTGCAATTTTAGTAAAAAGTGATGCAGATTATCAGTTGAGTTAATCGAGTTTTACAAAAGGAATAGTTATGTCATGCTTAGTTATGTTACGGGGAAATGTGTCATAGAATCCAATGGACATCAACACTGTTTGACCTTTGCTTTGGAGAGCAAGCACTCAACACAGTCAAAAGTATTCAATTTATTAATCTTATTAGCTTAAACAATAGTGTGCACCACTTTTTCCAAAACTGGAGCAACTTTAACAAGATGAATAGTGAAAATAAGTCAGAAAAAATTTATTTAATAAATAAACACAATAAAAACATGCTTTTAGCATCCTGACATTGTGACTTTTTCTAATAAATTGTAATGTGAATTTTTCATAAATTTTCACTTCACTTTTTCCACAAAATATCTTTGAAATGTTATTTTCTTTCTCAAGCCAGCCCTCATGATTCCCACATCACATCTGTATCTTGTTTCAGTGTTATATCAAAGCAATAATACTAAAACAGCAAACTGTCGACTTATTTTGGGGCACATTCGATGACTCCACAGTTAAGAGTCGGTCTGTGACTGTGACACTGACCAGCTGGCCTTCTCATTCAGGGCGTTGGTGCCTTGAAGATCTGACAGAGGTGTCCGAGGATTCTTTCTGGTGATACCTGGGTGGAAAAAACAGATGCGAGGAGAAATGTGAGATTCAAGGTTTATCCAGCTACTGTGCTCTTTGATCCACAAGTGAAGCTTCAGCCTGCTTGGTTTCCTACTGAATTGATTTTCCCAAATCTGGTGACTGTGAAAGAGTGAGAGATAAAAAAAAAGTTTTTCCTTCTTGAATGTTCTGGCAACAGAATGTTGAAGAATTTACAGTAAAATATTTTATATGAGAAAGATATCTATTCAAATGTACATCTACAGTTTAACATTGTGTTTAATTTTGATGTGTTGTCTATGTGGTGACTGTTCTTGCGGAAGTGCTTAGAGCTAAATTAAAGAAGTACCGCTTCTGTAATATTTAACCTTTAAGTCATAAAAAGTATTTTGTTTTGCACAATTTTAATTGTTTTCATCAGCCTTTAAATAAGGGATTCATAATACGACATTCCCAATATCATCAAAATTCACGCTGTTTTGAAAAATTTATAATTTTTTATCCCTGAAGGGATAATTCAATTTATTTATTTTCATTTACAGTGGGGTAAAAAAGTATTTAGTCAGCCCCTGATTGTGCAAGTTCTCCTACTTAGAAAGATGAGAGAGGTCTGTAATTTTCATCATAGGTACCCTTCAACTATGAGAAACAAAATGAGAGAAAAAAAAATATCCAGAAAATCACATTGTAGGATTTTTAAATAATTTATTTTTAAATTATGGTGGAAAATAAGTATTTGGTCACCCATGAACAAGCAAGATTTCTGGCTCTCACAGACCTGTAACTTCTTCTTTAAGAAGCTCTTCTGTCCTCCACCTGTTACCTGTATTAATGGCATCTGTTGGAAATCGTTATCTGTATAAAAGATACCTGTCCACAGTCTCAAACAGTCAGACTCCAAACGCAACCATGGCCAAGACCAAAGAGCTGTCGAAGAACACCAGGAAGAAAATTGTAGATGTGTACCAGGGTGGGAAGAGTGAATCTACAATAGTCAAGCAGGTTGGTGTGTCTAAATCAACTGTGGGAGCAACTGTAAGAAAATGGAAGACATACAAGACCACTGATAATCTCCCTCGATCTGGGGCTCCACGCAAGATCTCATCCCATGGGGTCAAAATGATCATGAGAACGGTGAACAAAAATCCCAGAACTACACGGAAGGACCTGCTGAATGACCTGCAGATAGCTGGGACCAAAGTAACAAAGGCTACACACTACGCAGAGAGAGACTCAAATCCTGCAGTGCTAGGCGTGTCCCCCTGCTTAAGCTAGTACATGTCCAGGCCCATCTGAAGTTTGCCAGAGAGCATACGGATGATCCAGAAGAGGATTGGGAGAATATCATGTGGTCAGATGAAACCAAAATAGAACATTTTGGTAAAAACTCAACTCGTCATGTTTGGAGGAAGAAGATTGCTGAGTTGCATCCCAAGAAAACCATACCTACTGTGAAGCATGGGGGTGGAAACATCATGCTTTGGGACTGTTTTTCTGCAAATGGGACAGGACGGGACTTCCGGTGGAGCGAATGGAGTAGATAGACGTGTCGGGAACCTCTCTCCCGCTTTAAGCTTGAACATCCCAAAATTGAACTTTTTTTTAATCCTTTAACTGGGAAAGATTGTTACTAGGGATTATATTCATTAGAAAACAAAGCCAAAATGCCTAAATCTCAACCAGAAAAGAACACTTCGTCTGCTAAAGCTAGCTCCCTCTCGGACCAAGCTAAAGCTAGCAACAACGCCACGCCAGACGTGGACTCTGAGATACTGAGAGCAATAAAAGAGCTGAGAGAGGAACTTCAAGGCGGCACTGCGCTTAACCTGGACAAACTAAGTTAAGAAATACATTAAAATCTGGACAGATTTGGGAACGACTTTAACGGAACGCTGGACAGTGCCGTGAGCGAAGTCAAAAGCCTGGCGCGCAGAATGGATGAAGCAGAATCACGAACATCGCAAGTGGAGAGCTGGGCAGAAGAAGTCACCAAACTGCTGTGCACATGTCTGGAGCAGCAGAGAAAACTTCAGCTTAAAGCTACTGATATTGAATCAAGGTCACGCAGGAATAATGTCCGTATTTTTAACTTGACAGAGGGCATCGAGGAAAATAAGCCCATCCCACAGTTTATTGAGAGCTTTCTCAAAGATCACCTGCAAATACCTCGTGACCTGAGAATCCAGCGCGCCCACAGCTCCCTGGCGAGCAAACCACCGCCCGACGCCCCTCCAAGAGCTGTCATTGTCAATTTCCTGGAATATTCAACGAAGGAGCTGGTCTTGAGAGAAGCGTGGAAAAAGAAAAAAGTTCAGGTGGGCTCCAACTCTATTTACTTCGATCACGACTACCCTCCAGAGATCGTGGCCAAGCGCAAGGAATACAGCGTGATCAAGAAAATACTCAAAGAAAAAGGAGTGCGCTTCCAAACCCCGTTCACCAATATGAGGATACACTGGGAGTCGGGCGCGCGCACTTACAGCAGCACGTTTACGAGGAGCTCCGGCGCCGTGGCTTTGATGTGGAGGTGCCTGTCCCGGAGGACAACGTGACCAGCGCGGTGACCCGGCTCCGGGAGCTTCTGGGGTGGCAGCAAGTGGACAGCGGTGGATTTGCAGTGACACGAAGAGCTAAGACCAAACTGCGGAGCTTCCAGAGAGAAACAGATGAGTAGGATGACACGGAGCGACCTCTTGATTAAAGGGCAGCGAATCATCAGCTTTGTTTTCTTTTTTCAGCTAAACCACAAATGTGGGAGAGAAGGCAACCCTTACTACTTATTTTTAGTTGGACACAAAGGATAGAAGTGTTTACTCAGATAGACACATCAGCTATCCTTTTTGGGCCCTGTCTATCTGAGAGGTTTTCCCCTGGACCCCCCATCAGGGTCAGAACAGAGGAGGTGACTTCTTTTTGGAAGTCAAGTTTTTGTTATGTTTTTTCTGGTTCCATATTGTGTTATTGTTCATTTGTTACTTGGGGTCACTGTTTTAAATGTGCATTACAAAGTTTTACAGTTTCTGAATGTTAAATGACATAAAAATAGCATCTTTGAATGTAAACGGTCTAAGTGGTCCAGTAAAACGGAAAAGGATTCTCACAAAAATTAAAAAAGACAGAATACAGGTTGCTTTCTTACAGGAAACGCACATGTCGATGACTGAGCATGAAAAATTTAAAGGCTTTGGGTATACCAATGCATTTTATAGTTCTTGTAAAAATACTAGACAAAGGGGGGGTGATAACTCTTATCTCTAATTCTGTAAATTTTGAAGCTGACACTAAAGTTGCAGACAAGGAGGGCAGGTATATAATAGTAAAGGAGAGGGTGGATAATGTGGTGGTCACATTTGCTAACGTCTATGTCCCACCTGAAAGTGATAGAAAATTTCTCAAATCGCTCTTTGATATAATTATCACCAACAGTGATGGAATACTGATCTGTGGTGGAGATTGGAATACAATTCAAAATTTTTCTCAAGACACAACAAGTTATAAAAGACAGAAAACATATAGATCCAAAGATCTGAGGGCCTTAATTAAACAATCCGGGCTATGTGACATCTGGAGAGACCTGAATCCTAAAGAAAAGGTTTTTACTCATTACTCCCACACACATAAAGTGCACTCAAGACTTGATTTCTTTTTGTTAAATAATGTTGATATCCACAGAGTGAAGGAGTGCTCAACTGGCACATCTGATATATCAGACCACCACATTGTCTACCTGTCATTGCAACTGTCTAACACAGTGATTCTCAACCGGGGTGCCGTGGGTATTTTTCATATTCGCCATTATTTTTCATATTCGCGATTACCGTGAATTATTTATTTTATCCACAAAGCATAAAACGACTCAGAATCTGATGTCAAACGTGCTGCAGCCTCGCTCTCGTCTTAAGGCGGGACAATAACAAGGAGGCTGACGGCCGATTAAAACAGTGTCGTCTCCTTCAAAAGCCGCGTCTAAAACGTGGAGCTGTTGGTGTGTGTCTGTGCCTGTGTGCGCGCGCGGAGTTAACAGGCTGCAGACTGCGAGGGAGGGGGTGGGTGAGAGAGGGAGGGGGTGGGTGAGTGAGATTCCTGAATGCAGGCGCGACACGTTCAGTGCGCAGCGAGCGCGGAGCAGAGAGAGGATTTTAACGCGAGTGAATGTTAACAAAACGGAAACGTGAAGCTGCCTTTACTTCTCTCTGAACTTTCTCTAAAGGTGTGATTCTGCCGTTACCGTCCTGTTCTCACCATGTGCGCGTCGTATGCTGAATTTATGAGATCATGAGATGAAATAAACGGTCAAATAGCTTTAAAAACATATTTAAAAAATGAGAATATATGAATGAACTGAGCCACAAAAAAAAAACAATGTTCAGACGCACAGATCACAAAAAGCAGGTGAGAACTCTGAACTTTAACAGCTGTTACTTTCCAAGGGTATTTATTTGTTCAATATGGGCTTAATGCAGTGTTTAAGCACAAAACGTGACTGATGCGGAGAAATAATTTCAGAAATGCAACAGAAACAACCACAAATCAGAAAAAGTTGGGACTGTATGTAAAATGAAGATAAAAATAAAAATGTTGCACCATTCCCAGTTTCTCCACTCACAGAAGCCAAACGTTCTTCCAGAGTTGTGTAATTATACTACAATAGTAGAATATAAAGAAGGGGAAAAAAAAGAAAAAAATAGACAATATATTTGTCAATCGCAATTATTTGTCTGACAATTAATCGTCTCCAGAAATTCCTAATCGTGACAGCCCTACTTGAGATCAGAGCGCAAAATGCTTGGGGATTTTCAAAATGCGGTGTTTTCTGTATCGATTTTCTATTGCAATAATTGGGTTTTGCGCAAAACCACAGGTAATAGCATTATAATATTATTTTGGTTGGTGGTGTGCCGCAGGATTTTGTAAATATAAAAAGGGTGCCGTGGCTCAAAAAAGGTTGAAAATCACTACTCTGTGGAGATTAAATATTGGGATACTCAATAAAGAAGAAGAAATAAAAAAGGAAATAGCAGAATGTATAGAGGTTAATGACAATGGTCAAGTGAGCCCAACTATGGTGTGGGATACAGTTAAAGCAGTGTTGAGGGGGAAACTCCTTTCGAGGACATCCTATGAATGAAGGTGAGAAGAGAAACATACGTCAATTTGGAAAAAAAATTAAGAAATCTCGAACTCGAATTAATACACAATAGTGACAAAAAAATTGTTAGATAAAATAAAACACACTAAACACCAAATAAATGATTTAGTCCAGGAAGAAGTAGAAAAACGGTTAAGATTCTGTAAACAAACCTACTATGAATCAGGCCCCAAAGCAACAAAAATATTAGCGAGACGTCTTCGGACACAAGAACAAAAACATGCAGTCCTCGGAATCAGGGACCCCTCCTCAGGTAAATTGACTCATGACAAAGCAAATCCATACTATCTTTGAAAAATATTATGAAAAATTGTACTCAAGCCCCCCTCCAGTGACAGACAGTGATATCACTAATTACTTATCTCAACTAGATTTGCCTTCACTAGGAATAACGCAAAACCTGTGCCAATTCAACAAGCAGATCCACCTTGGATTTGCTGTGGCGACCCCGAGTGCAAACAAGGGAGCAGCCGAAGGGATTTACTTTACTAGGAATAACGCAAAATGAAGTCCTAACTGCCCCCATTACTAGAAAAGAATTAGATATTGCAATTGGTCATCTTAAAAACTCTAAAATGCCTGGCAGTGATGGATACCCTAATGAGTGGTATAAATTATTTAAACAAGACCTTGCACCTTTATTGCTAAAATCATTTAATTGGACATTAGCTGAAATACCCCCATCCTGGAGAGAGGCAATCATATCTGTCATACCCAAAGAAGGCAAAAACAAAGAATATTGTGAATCCTACCGCCCCATCTCAATTTTGAATGTAGACTACAAACTGTTTACCCATATTATGTCCAAAAGACTAGAGAACTATTTACTGGAGGTGATACACGAAGACCAGACAGGATTCATAAAAGGCCGACAAACACATGATAGCATAAGATGAACACTGCATATTATTGAGGAAACAAAGAAACAGAAACTGAACATGGCCTTAGTAAGCCTAGACGTGGAGATGACCTTCGATCGGGTCAGCTGGCCATTTTTATACAAAGTACTGTAACGACTTGGATTTAACAGTAAATTTATCACTTGTATCCAGACGCTTTATAACAATCCAGTAGCTAGAATCAAAATTAATGGCCATCTGACATCTAGTTTTCAATTGTATAGGGGAAATCGTCAGGGTTGTGGGCTCAGCCCCTCCCTCTTTGCTTTATTTACTGAGCCTCTGGCTCAGGAAATACGACAAAATGATGAAATTCAAGGTATCACAATAGCCAACACTAAACATGTAATAGCCCTGTTTGCTGATGATATTATCACTTACCTACAGAATCCTAATGAATCAATTGCAAAACTTATGTCAATTTTAAAAGAGTTTGGACGTTTGTCAGGTTATCACTTAAATATTACTAAGACCCAAGTCTTGACCATCGATTATCAACCAAGTAATTTAATAAGACAACAATACAAACTAAAATGGGACACAAAACAGTTAAAATGTTTAGGTGTGTTCATCACACAGGATTGATAATCTCTTTTACTTAAATTTTAATAAAATAATTGACTCGATACAGAAGGACATTAGTTGATGGTCATCACTTACATTGGATTTTGGTTCAAGAATTGAGATAATGAAGTTTAATATTTTACCAAGATTTTTATATTTTTTTATGGCACTGCCCATTATAATCCCAGACTCACATTTTAATACTTGGAACAAATTAATTTCACGTTTTATATGGGCAGGTGCCAGACCAAGGGTTAAACTTAAAACACTCCAAATATGTAAAGAAAGTGGTGGCTTGGCTGTTCCTAATCTGAAAGAATATTATTTTGCAGCCCAATTAAGAAATATAGCATGTTGGTGTTCTCCTGAATTTGAAACAGGATGGAAACAAATTGAGATAGATTTAGAGCCTATACCACCAATGGCATTATTGGGAGACAGTATGAACAAGCCAAATAGCAAAAACTGTATTGTAAAGAACACTTTATTTATATGGCATAGAATAATCAGAAAATATAATTTGTCGAAGATAGTCGGCATTTTGGTCTGGCCCTCCTTCTTTTCACGGTTTCAACCAGGCAAGTTGGACTCCACATTCTCAACTTGAAAAGAAAAAGGTTTATCAGCTCTGTGTACATTTATTGAGGGAAATACTTTTAAATCTTTCGGAAAATTGAAAGTAGAATTTAATTTGGATAATTCAGACGTATTCAGATATCTGCAGGTTCGTCATTTTTATAATTTTGAAATTAAATCTGATGATCCCAGCACAAATAATGTCTTTTTGAAAGTATTCACAGACGCTTATAAACTTTTACCCAGTAAAACAGTATCCAAACTTTATAAAGGGCTGCAAAAACAAAAAGGTAATAACACATTTTATATAAAATCTAAATGGGAAGAAGAACTCAGCATTGTCCTGTTAGAGGGTGATTGGCTGAAGATGTGCAATATACAACAAACCACAACAAGCTCCAAAAGGTGGAGGGAATTTGGGTGGAAGTGCCTCATGTGATTCTTCATTAGTCCTCAAATTACAGCTAAAATACAAGGGTTTGTTCAGCCGTGTTGGAGACAATGTGGTTACTCGAATGCCAATCACTCTCACATTTTTTGGACATGTACAAAATTAAAACCTTTCTGGGACAATGTATTTGAAATAACACAAACTATTTTGTCATATGCAATTCCCAGGGATCCCCAAATCTATCTCCTCGGCCTTCTAACAGAAGAGGCTTTTCAG
The DNA here is from genome assembly GCF_902500255.1 of Thalassophryne amazonica. Classification (NCBI taxonomy): domain Eukaryota; kingdom Metazoa; phylum Chordata; class Actinopteri; order Batrachoidiformes; family Batrachoididae; genus Thalassophryne; species Thalassophryne amazonica. The sequence continues at coordinate 31,267,495 of NC_047110.1, read as the reverse complement.
AAAGAGGACATGTACCTTTTTAAAGTTTTGTCAGTTGCATCGAAAAAAGCTATCACATGGAACTGGACTAAACCCGACCCCCCAAGTCTTAATTACTGGCTGGACATCATCGAAGAAATCTACATTATGGAGAAACTGACCTTTTCCCTTAGACTTCAAGGACATGTCTTCTTAAAACGCTGGAAAAAATGGTTGGAATACACACAAAATGTAAACTAAATGTAAACAGTGACCCACATGTTTGTTTGTTTTGTTACTGCAAAAACTCCAATAAAAAATAAATATAAAAAAAAAAAGGGGACAGGACGACTTATCCGTGTTAAGGGGGAGAATGAATGTGGCCATGCATCGTGAGATTTTAAGTGAAAACCTCCTTCCATCAGTGAGAGCATTGAAGATGCAATGTGCTGGGTCTTACAGCATGACAATGATCCCAAACACACAGCTCGGGCAACGAAGGAGTGGCTCCATAAAAAGCATTTCAAGGTCCTGGAGTGGCCTAGCCAGTCTCCAGACCTCAACCTCATAGAAAATTTGTTGAGGGAGTTGAAAGTCTGTGTTGCCCAACGACAGCCCCAAACATCACTGCTCTAAAGGAGATCTGCATGGAGGAATGGGCCAAAATACCAGCTACAGTGTGTGTAAACCTGATGAAGACTTACAGGAAATGTTTGACCTCTGTTATTGTCAACAAAGATTATGTTACAAAGTATTGAGTTGAACTTTTGTTATTGACCAAATACTTATTTTCCACCATAATTTACAAATAAATTCTTTAAAAATCCTATAATGTGATTTCCTCAATTTTTTTGTTCTCATATTGTCTCTCACAGCTGAAGTGTACCTATGTTGAAAATTACAGACCTCTCTCATCTTTCTAAGTAGGAGATCTTGCACAATCAGGGACTGACTAAATACTTTTTTACCCCACTGTATATAGCGGCAAATCACAACCAAGTTACTTCAAGGCACTTCACACAAGTAAGCTCTAAGTTTACCAACTCCTAGAGGAAGCACACAGGCAACAGTGGTAAGGAAAAACTCCCTCTGATGATTTGAGGAAGAAACCTCAATCAGACCAGACTCAAAGGGGTGACCTTCTTCTTGGGTCATGCTACCAACGGATACATTTCAAATAAACAGATGGTCTCAAACTACGTAAGGTAATGATGCATACAGTCTATGGTAGTGATCATAGTGATGTCATAGATCACATAGGAATTTCCCCTGACTTTGCGTAAGGAGTCCTGGGAAGCACATGGTGACAGCCAATCAGAGGAGAGAAAGGCCTGTGATGTCAGCTGGCTGCTCACTCAAACAAAATAAACCATGATGACAGAAAACCCTCTGAAACAGTTTGTTTCTGTATAAATCCAAGATAAAGTCCTTTCGGCTGTTCCCTTTTTTTCCACTTCGGGTTGCCACAGCAGAGCCAAGGTGGACCTGCATGTTGATTTGGCCTGACCTTCCGCACTGAAACCAAGCGCACTTGGCACACTAACCACTTGGCACACAGAATATTTTTCTCATATATTTTGTAAAACAATGTTTTTGAAACCAGGTAACACCTCAGAAGTGATGCACAAGAGATCCTATAGATGTTATCATGCATGCCCTGTGTATGCGCATCAGGCAAGGTCAAAGGTAATTTCTGGTCATTTCAAAGTCTCATGCGCACATGCACGTCCTCCTGCAGACAGCGTTAAAATAACATATTCATTATGGAATTCCCCCCCCAGGTAAATATGTTCTCTTCATTAAAATGAGCTGTAGTTGTTCAACACATTTAAAAATAGACATTATAGTGCTTGGATTTCAGGAGAAGCTAAAGTTTGTCAGTTTTGTGAAATTTGAAAGGCCATACAGCTTTAAAGCTGCAATAACTTTTGTTTTTTTAATGATTTAAGTCCACGATTTAGCACCACTATAATTTTCTTCATATTCAATAAAGAATTTACACTCTTATGTTGCCATATGCTCAAAATTTGTCTTGTCTGGAAAAAAAAATGTCATGAAGCATGACACAATGGGAAACTCAATTTTCTAGCATGCCATTTGAGGGTCAAAGGGCATTGACAGCTACACATGCTACTGTTAGCTTCACAGAGTTGAACAAACATGGTAGACCTTCAACTATTAATGAAAATAGTAAAAAAATGAAGTAAAATGTAAACAGAACGACTGCGACAGAAACAACTAATACGCATCGGCCACCACAGATCAGACAGGGAAAACTACAAATAAAATGTGGCCATATCTCACATAACAGTAACAGCATCAGTTGTTAATACGAATGCAAATTACAGTGACAACATATCTGTTTTGGCATCTTTACACTGGCTCAATGTCGCTGTGAGAGCAGATTTTAAGGTTTTATTATTGACTTATAAAGTTGTTCATGGATTGGCGCCGTCTTATCTGGCCAATCTGGTGGAACCCTACGTGCCGGCCTGGGCTTTGCAGTCGCAGGATGCGGGACTTCTCTGTGTTCCCAGCGTGAAGAAGAAGTCAAAGAGCTTTTTCTTATCGTGCACCCGCTATGTGGAATGTTCTTCCTGCGACTGTGAGGCAGTCGAAGTCCGTGGATGTTTTTAAGTCTAGACTTAAAACCGATTTTTATTCTCTTTCTTATGAACAGTTTTTATTTTTTTTATTTTTTTATGTTGAAGTGTTCTGTGTGAGGTGCCTTGAGATGGCTTTTGTTGTGATTTGACGCTTTATAAGCTGATTAAATTGAAATTGCAATATTTTTGTAAAAATTATGTTTCTAATTTGTAAGTCAGAAAAATCAGACTTCCCAGTTTCCATCAAAAGCAGCAAGAACTCTGAACGTTGCACATGCGCTTCCTCTTTCATGTCATTTGCAAAATCTCACTCACTACATTTGCCATGAAATCCCCAAAAATAAATACTTTACTGGCAATAAAATAATCTGTAATTTTTTTTGATATGCCACAGAAATAAATGAGTTCAACACAAAGTAAATTTTGTCAACTTTGAAGAAACTTTAAAGGTGGTAAAACACAATAATGTTGTATTTGATGATTACGTGGAGGTAGAGAATTTTGACATCTGAGTCAGAAAAACAAAATGCACTCGGAAGTCAGAATTCCAAGTCAGAATTTCTGGTTGTTTCTGTCAAGGATGAGTACAGGATATAATGTCACATTCAACATGGACGCCTCTGCAGTGAAAGTGAAGAATTATTAGTCCTTTTTAAAAATCTCAAAATTTTTTATCATAAAATAGATGAATCAAAAGTAAGAGGTGATTTTAGTTTCTGCTAGCTACATTAGCAATATTGACATACTTATCTAACATGATTGAAAACTACTTAGACGCATGCGATGTCATTAGACCCAAAGGAAGGTGGGGCGCGTGTGTGTGTTTGTGTAAATAACGCAGTAACGACTTCCAGCAAGGCCAAGTTCCAAATGTATTTGAATGCAGCATAATTTCTGGGTTGATCAAGACACTTCTGAACTGTGAGGCTGTCAGATCACTCTGGGACAGTTAACTGAAATTTGAACTGGAAACGCTCGACAAATTTACCAGGAAATTTAATGAGGAAATCATGTCTTGTGCTGGCAGCTGTTGAATTCCCTCAGATCTGTCCTACAGCAATGAAAGCAAAATGCTGCTTCTCAACATGAGGCAACATGCATTCCCGCATTCAGCAACATATGTGCACGTAACCATGCTGGTGCATGTGGACTTGCTCACAGCATAACCACACATGTACGTGCCCGATGCTGGCAGAATAAGCAGTTAAGAATGTGCAGAAAATCCCCGAGCGTCATTAAAAGCCGGCAGTCCACATGGGACTGATTGATCTGTGTGATCACTGATGTGGGGACATGCACGATTACGAGCACTGCGCCGCGGTGACTCAGCATAACCCAGACATCTGATTGTAATGTAAGACCAAAACAAAACCACCTGAAAATCTGATGATAAAAGGACTTTTTCCGGTCCAACCTGGAATGGACTTTAGTGATTACAGTGAGTGTTTTATTTAATAAATTTTTTGGGGCTGGGGGGGAAATATACACTTTTCACCTCAGTTTTCCTACATTCACTCCGGCACATCTTTTGTCAACTGCAATATTTTGCCACAGACTGCAATTCAGATGATAATTACGTGTTCTAACACAGATTAAAAATATAACGCAATGCTAAAATAACCTCGGCCACAAGAACCTAAAACTAGGAAACCGAATGTGACCTTTTTGACCCCTTAAAATAGGTCAAGGTTAGCCATCTTTGAACTTGTCCAAGGTCTGGGTCCCAAGAGTGCTCCCTGTGAATCTGAAGACCCTGGCAGTAATAGGACTGGAGTTATGCTGAGCACGGACAGACAGATGAACAGATGGATCGACACAAAGTCTTCGCAATACCTGATGGCCATACTTTGGCCTCAGGTAAAAATGAATAATTATGGGTTCACAAAGGTGGCAGAATGTCCTGAATTTGAAGTTTGTTTGGAAATACAAACAATCCCCTGTAATTAAATAAATATCCATGGACACCTTTGAAGTATGTATATCTCAATATATATTATATATATATTTTATATTTTTATTTTATATTTTAATATATTTTCACCTTTCTGTTATTGATGGAAGCAAACAGAACAATCAAGATATGCAGTGTTTTTTGATAATTAATAACTGCTGCCAATCAATGTTGTGTTTGCAAACAGGACACAATTTATTTGTTGTTAATAAGAAAAGCAGCAGAATATATAAACATATCTATATAGATATACAGTATATCTACATATCTGTACAGATATAGTGTAGTTGGTTTCGGAGCAATGCCTGTAATTGTATTGTATTTACATTTCTGTCACTTTGCTCTAGGGCTGCACAGTATACAGTTGTACGAGGGCTGTCAATAAAGTAACAGTCCTTTTTATTTTTTTCAAAAACTATATGGATTTCATTCATATGTTTTTACGTCAGACATGCTTGAACCCTCGTGTGCATGCGTGAGTTTTTCCACGCCTGTCGGTGACGTCATTCGCCTGTGAGCACTCCTTGTGGGAGGAGTCGTCCAGCCCCTCGTCGGAATTCCTTTCTCTGAGAAGTTGCTGAGAGACTGGCGCGTTGTTTGATCAAAATTTTTTCTAAACCTGTGAGACACATCGAAGTGGACACGGTTTGAAAAATTAAGCTGGTTTTCAGTGAAAATTTTAACAGCTGATGAGAGATTTTGAGGTGATTCTGTCGCTTTAAGGACTTCCCACGGTGCGAGACGTCGCTCAGCGCTCTCAGCCGCCGTCGTCAGCCTGTTCAAGCTGAAAACCTCCACATTTCAGGCTCTATTGATCCAGGACATCGTGAGAGAACAGAGAAGTTTCAGAAGAAGTCGGTTTCAGCATTTTATCCGGATATTCCACTGTTAAAGGAGATTTTTTTAATGAAAGACGTGCGGACGGATCCGCGCGTCGGGACGCAGCCGACGCGGTGCGGCGGCACAGGAAAAACACCTCCGTGTTGATAACCATTTGTAAAATCCAGGCGGCTTTTGATGGCTTTCAGTGGAGTGAGTTTATGAGAAATTGTTTAACAGGCAGGACATGTTCCAACTTGTCCTTAAGGCTTTCAACAGAGGTGTTTTTCCTGTGGCGGAGCGTCGCGGCGGCTGCGTCCCGACGCGCGGACCCGTTCGCACGTCTTTCATTAAAAAAATCTCCTTTAACAGTGGAATATCCGGATAAAATGCTGAAACCGACTTCTTCTGAAACTTCTCTGTTCTCTCACGACGTCCTGGATCAATAGAACCTGAAATGTGGAGGTTTTCAGCTTGAACAGGCTGACGACGGCGGCTGAGAGCGCTGAGCGACGTCTCGCACCGTGGGAAGTCCTTAAAGCGACAGAATCACCTCAAAATCTCTCATCAGCCGTTAAAATTTTCACTGAAAACCAGCTTAATTTTTCGAACCGTGTCCACTTCGATGTGTCTCACAGGTTTAGAAAAAATTTTGATCAAACAAAGCGCCAGTCTCTCAGCAACTTCTCAGACAAAGGAATTCCGACTAGGGGCTGGACGACTCCTCCCACAAGGAGTGCTCACAGGCGAATGACGTCACCGACAGGCGTGGAAAAACTCACGCATACGCACGAGGGTTCAAGCATGTCTGACGTAAAAACATATGAATGAAATCCATATAGTTCTTGAAAAAAATAAAAAGGACCGTTACTTTATTGACAGCCCTCGTATGCAAAGGTTTGGGTACCCCTGATAATTTTCATGACTTTCCATTATAAATCATTGGTTGTTTGGATCAGAAATTCCAATTAAATATATCATATAGCAGACAAACACATTGATATTTGAGAAGTGAAATGAAGTTTCTAGTATTTACAGAACGTGTGCAATAATTATTTGTACAAAATTGGACAGGTGCACAAATTTGTCATTTTACTGATTTGAATACATTTAGCACTAATTATTCGAACACAAAATTGGTTTGGTAAGCTCACTGACCCTTGAACTCCTTACACAGGTGAATCCAATCATGAGAAAGGGTATTTAAGCTGGTTATTTGCAAATGTTTCTCCTCTTTGCATCTCTTCTAATGAGTGGCAGCATGGGAGGCTCTAAACAACTCTCAAATGACCTGAAAACAAAGACTGTTCAACATCATGGTTTAGGGGAAGGATTCAAAAAGCTATCTAAGAGATTTCAGCTGTCAGTTTCCACTGTGAGGAACACAGTGAGGAAATGGAAGACCACAGGCACAGTATTAGTTAAGGCCCAAAGTGGCAGGCCAAGAAAAATCTCAGATAAGCTGAAGCGAAGGATGGTGAAAACAGTCATAGGCAACGCACAGACCTGCTCCAAAGACCTACAACATGATCTTGCTGTAGATAGTGTCTCTGTGCATCGGTCAACTATACAGTGCACTTTGCAAAAGGAGATGCTGTATGATGCTATAATACAGAGGAAGCCTTTTCTACGTACATGCCACAAACAAAGTCGCTTGAGGTATGCTAAAGCACATTTGGACAAGCCAGCTTCATTTTGGAATAAGGTGCTGTGGACTGATGAAACTGAAATTTAGTTATTTGGACATAAAAAGGGGCGGTATGCATGGCCGAAAAAGAACACAGCAGTCCAAGAAAAACACTTGCTACCTACAGTAAAATTTGGAGGTGGTTCCATCATGCTGTGGGGCTGTGTGGCCAGTGCAGGTACTGGGAATCTTGTTAAAGTTGAGGGTCACATGGATTCCAGTCAATATCAGCAGACTCTTGAGAACAATGTTCATGAATCAGTGACAGAGTTGAAGTTGCACCGGGGCTGGATCTTTCAACAAGACAACGACCCTAAACACTGCTCAAAATCTACTAAGGCATTCATGCAGAGGAACAAGTACAACGTTCTGGAATGGCCATCTCAGTCCCCAGACCTGAATATTATTGAAAATCTGTCTTGTAATTTTAACAGGGCTGTCCATGCTCGGAAACCAACAAACCTGAGATATTATGTAAAGAAGAATGGTCCAAAATACCTTCACCCAGAATCCAGACTCTCATTGGAAGCTAAAGGAAGTGTTTAGAGGCTGTTATTTCTGCAAAAGGAGGAGCTACTAAATACTGACATATTTTTTCTGTTGGGGTGCCCAAATTTATGCACCTGCCTAATTTTGTTTAAATAATTACTGCACACTTTCTGTAATTCTAGAAACTTCATTTCACTTCTCAAATATCACTGTGTTTGTCTGCTGTATGATATATTTAACTGAAATTACTGATTCAAACAACCAGTGATTTGTAAAGGAAAATCATGGAAATCATCAGGGGTGCCCAAAGCTTTGCATACAACTGTATATGGTGTATATGGTACACGTTATAAATGTGGCCTATGGTAGAGATTTGGACTCCACCGATTATTCACAATAGTGCCCACAGAGTTTCTGATCTAGGAAAACCCCTCTGTGAAACATCTGTGAACCACTGCTCCTTTGTTGCAGAGTGCAGAGGGGAGGAGAAGGGGGGAGTGTTCTGAGCTGAAGCGTGTCTCTCACTGACACGAGGAGTGTTCATATGAGACGGCCAAGTGTCTTCAGCACTTAGCGGTTCTGTTGCTGAACACCGCAAAGCCAAGACAACAATGTGCAATATTTACAAAGCCGTTGTTTATTTCAGCAGGTGGAGGCTGGCGGCTCCGTCATGACCCGAATCAAACAGCTGAGAAAGCACCATATTAAATAATGCAAGGATTTTTTTTAACCGAAGCAGGAAACAAAATCAGCCAGAGAATGACGATTTACCAAGACTGACTTCAAATATGAGTAAATTAAGTACTTTTAAAATGTTTTTGGTGGTTTCATGTTGAGTTTTATAAATGAGGAAATGCTCTGATCGTCCTGAAAATGCTTGAAGTATTCATAGCAGCTGTGTCATCTAGTGTTCAATAGATGAAACTTCAGCCATTGACCCAACAATAAATAAATGTATTTAATTATTTAACCAAAACATCAAATTTAGGCTTGCATCTTAGATGTCATTTCTGGCAAATTGTAGCTGTAATTTTGAGATCTGCACAATAAATGTTCTCAAAATTACATTATATCTGTTTTTGTTTTTTGTTGTTATGATTTATTTATTTATTTTTGTTTTTTTTTATCAATTTAGCTGTGCTCAGGGACCCATTCAGAAACACATTATAATTTTTACACTTAGGTTTATATCATGATATTACTGTTACTGTGAAGGGATTCAATTCATACTGTGATATGAATTTTAGGTCATATCGCCCAGCCTTACTCTGCACTGTCCTCCTACAGTACAACAAAGCAGAAAATACACTGAAGTGCCCTCAATGTAAATAATTGATAAGACAACATCAGTTAAATGACCTGTTGATCTGCAGGGTAAACAGGAGCACCTTTGAAATTTGCCTCTTCTTTAAAATGGTATTTAAGACAGTGCATTCTGAGCAGTCTGAAACTTGGTGGTTGTTCAAACAAGTGGGTCTGCACACGCTCTGTCCCGCTATCTGGGAGCTGCTCATGTGTGGGATGTGGGTGTATCGATGGCTCTGCTCACGCCGAAATCATCACAAACCAAAAGCACTGATATGTAAGGACTAAAGATGAAAATCAGAGTGACTGACTGTATTTCTCATCCTTGCATCTTTGCAGGATCTCAAGGCTCCTCTGGTGAACAGGGTGATGCAGGAAACTGAAGCTGTCGACCGTTTTGACAACAGCACAGGGAACTGTGGAATTATTCACTAAAACAGAAAGAGAGAGGATGAAAAATAAAATTAAACTTTATTAAACAAGACAAGGTAGCTTTCAAAAACTGAAGAACTGTGCAAGAAGGAGACGAGTGAGGGAAGCCACCAAGACACTTAGGCAACTCAGGTGGCTGCTTGCACAAAGGTTTTGGTGATCAGCTGTTACTGATTTCTACCTGTTCAAACCAGTTTTCTTGTGTATTAACAAACACTGACAAGAAACGTGTCACAATTTTGGCCGGATTTGGGCTTTGATTCGGGTTTTCCCTCTTTCTTTTTTCACCTTCACGTGCCCCAGCCTTGATTTACTAGTTATTTTATTTTCATCATGTGGTTATTCTCTGTTCTGTTTTGATTTGTCACTTTGTTTCTTTGTTACTTTTCTTACTTTGGTCATGGTTTAGTTCCGTTCTTGTTTTATTCAGTCAGTCTGTGTTGTCATTGTTTATCAATTGTTTTTCATTGTTTCATGGCTTATATGATCTTTTGTGCTTTAATATCAGGTTTTGTTTATCACTTAGTTTCTGTCTTATTTTCTGGTCTGTTTAGTCATTTTTGTTTTCTTAGTCAGTTCCTGTTCAGTTTGGTCTTCGTGTTTATTTTCTTATCAGTTCTCATGTAGTTTCTTCTAATTCTTATGTTCATGTCTGATTTTAGTTCCTGTTCATAGTAATATTATATTTGGTTGTAGCTATTTTCATTGTTTCCTGTTATTCCTCACACCTAGTTAATTATGTTCACTCCACAGCACTGCACCTGCTATTGTCACTCTTCTCACTCTTGGCACCTGCTCACGCATCTCTGTATCCTACATCACTTAACTTTGTGCACTCTCTTCCTCCCCATCTTGCACAGTGTTTAATCTTTGTTCACTAGCCACACCCCTTTCTAGATTGTTCCTTATGTGCACCTTGTTAACTCCTGCCTTATTTAAACACCTCCCAGCCACCACTTCCCTTGTTCGTACACATCCTAGCTCATTTCCTGTCCTGTTTTGCCTTGCCGAGTTTTTGAAATCTGCTCTGTGTTTTTAACTACGTTTTTTGCCTCATCTCTGAATACTGTGTTTGCCAGTGCCACGAACCCCTGCTTGATTATGACTGCATATTTGCCTAGCCCTGTTTGTACTTTTGCTCCGCTGACTGACAACCTGTGTACCGAACTTGAGCATGAATTAAAGATGACTTCTGTTACACTTAAGCCTGGTCTGGGAGTCTGCATAAAAGGTCCACCCTGTTTGGGTGCCTGGCACCCGCCCGGCTTGTCAAAACGTTTTTGTGTCACATCTTATGAAATGGTTTGCATTGGCTTTCGTTTGAAGTAAACAGTGTCACAGTCTAGAGACGGACGTGTGTGATTAGATGTCACCTGACCATGCATTGTCTACATTACATCATGCGCCAGGGTTGTGCCCTGTATTTTAATATTTAATTATTTCAGCATAACTGATTCCTAGGCGTTGGAAAGGCATGTAGCCTCTGACAGGCAGCAGGTGTAGAGACAGGAGATAATTAGTCCATCCCTTCCAGTTCTTTAGAACAATAACTCAAAAACAATACAGACTATCATCTTGTAATTCAGAAGGTATAATGAGAGCAAACCTTTCCAAATCTGGTGAAATTTCACACACTCAATATACCAAAAAAGCAACTCTGTTTTGCCTATTTAATATCCCATAGACGTGTCTGCCACCTGCTGGACAGTAACTGGATGCTGGGTTCTTGATGGAGTAGAAGCAGGTGTGTTTGTCACTTTGTGCATGAATTTATCCACAAAAAAAGGACAACGGTTTAATCGTGACCTATCATTATACCTTGACTGACTGATAGAGGAGGAGAGAAATCTGACTGATCTTTATCAGAGAACAGTATTTTCCCAACTAGAAGCGCTCAGAGAGTGCAAACCTCCGCCAAGGCCATGGGGTCACTGACGCCACAACATCTACACACCGTGGAATCATTGAACCTAAAAAAGTGTAACAATGATGTTTGCTCAGTAGTAAAAAAAGTTTCATCTGCTGTGACTGGATAGCATGTATCCTTAGTGCTTGGCATCACAGTTTATTGCAACTTGCAGCTACTGTCATCTGAGCACTGATATTGTGAATTTTTTTAACATTTATGAAACACTTCTCTAAACAAGGCCAAAGGGTCACTGACCCTAAAGAGATTCTCTCCTTGGCACAGTGATCTATTTCTTTTTGTCTGTTTCTCTAAAATTGTATATAATAATCATTAGATTATTAATATATAAACAAAAATAAATTTAAGAAATATTACAATTTGAAAATAAATGCACCCGAACGTGATGACAGCTGCAACTGCTTTATGCTAACTTTTAACATTGAAAATGCCATAGACATGCTAACGGGTAAGCATTGTGATCCGGATCACCACTAAAATTTAATCACTTATTCCTCTTGTCATTTCCAAGCACTCCACAAAACTTCATCAAAATCTGTTCAAAACCTTTTGAGTTATCCTGCTGACAAACAGACAGACAAAAGATTCCCTCCTTGGCACAGTGATCTATTTCTTTTTGTCTGTTTCTCTAAAATTGTATATAATAATAATTAGATTATTAATATATAAACAAAAATCAATTTAAGAAATATTACAATTTGAAAACAAATGCACCCGAACGTGATGACAGCTGCAACTGCTTAATGCTAACTTTTAACACTGAAAATGCCATAGACATGCTAACGCGTTAGCATCAGGATCTGGATCGTGATCCGGATCACCACTAAAATTTAATCACTTGTTCCTCTTGTCATTTCCAAGCACTCCACAAAACTTCATCAAAATCTGTTCAAAACCTTTTGAGTTATCCTGCTGACAAACAGACAGACAAAAGATTCCCTCCTTGGCACAGTGATCTATTTCTTTTTGTCTGTTTCTCTAAAATTGTATATAATAATAATTAGATTATTTATAAACAAAAATCAATTTAAGAAATATTACAATTTGAAAACAAATGCACCCGAACGTGATGACAGCTGCAACTGCTTAATGCTAACTTTTAACACTGAAAATGCCATAGACATGCTAACGCGTTAGCATCAGGATCCGGATCGTGATCCGGATCACCACTAAAATTTAACCACTTGTTCCTCTTGTCATTTCCAACCACTCCACAAAATTTCATCAAAATCTGTTCAAAACTTTTTGAGTTATCCTGCTGACAGACAGACAGACAGACAGACAAACAAACAAACCCGACCGAAAACATAACCTCCTTGGCGGAGGTAAATATCAACTTAAGCGATACTCAATGCTTAAACATGGTTTAGTGAAGATAAAAGGTTTTTCTATAACCAAAAAGATAAAATTTATTCAACTCGTTTCAAAAGAAAGGACCATCTCTCTTCCATAATCTGTCATTTCCATCCTGTCTTCAGCTGGACAGACAGCAGCCGGACCATAACTTCCATCTTCCTCGTCCAGATGTAATAAGGTGCTTCAAATTCAAACCAAACCACTCACCCTGACAAATATTGGTGTGTCTTGGCGCATGAACATCCTCTACCTGTCCTAAGTTGTTAGGTCATGGCTCTGTCCTTTCACAGACCGGACATATTTTTATTTCCCTCACCGGCTTTCTTTGTGTGTCTGCGGCCGGCCTCCCTGAAAGCTACCAGAGCCCTGAAGTAGGCACGCAGTACAGCCCAGCGGAAGGTCGCCACAGGATCGATTCCCATCAGGCCACAGATGAAGGCGTTCTTACTGCTCTTCAGCAAGGCAACAATGTCCGGACGCATGTGGTCAGTGTTCTTTTCCCTGAAGTCCTGGATAAAGGACGACCAAACACACACATGCATTATGGGCCTGAGTGTCATCAGAGTGACCCGTTTTTTTTTTTTTTATCTCAATATGCAAGTTAAATAGTTAGACAACAGCAACACGTCATTTTTTTTTTTAAATTTTATATCAACATTATAAAGAAAAAACCTATTATGATTACATGGAAACTTTGTATGACATATTCTTATAGTCATTCATGCTGCATTTACACATAAGCAGGATGCATTCCGAATGCCATATTTGCATCATTCTTGGCACATTCCTGACATTCTTAATGTGACTTAATCCATCGGAATAGGTTTCTTAATAGTACATAGTGCGTGATATTCATGATTTTCGTGGAGCATGTTTTTGGCTGTCAATAAATCTTGCACGAATGTCACGCACCACCCGCATTTCGCCTCATGTCATGAAGGTTGCAACTGAGCGTGATGATCTGTCTTGATTAGTGGTGATCCTTAATAGAGCGTGACAGCGTTCTTCTCTGATGTGTGCACAATTAAACCTTGCTGCCATATGCTGAAGAAGGACAATGACACCAAGTCGGCTAAAACTCATTCCAATGGTCCTCAGTGCTCTCCTGCAGGTCTCCCACCTGCTGCTGCTGCTGTGCCTGATGCTTGGAAAAATGAGCCAGACGAGAGCCGTGTGGAGCCACATATCTGGCTCTCTCAGTCTCCTCCTCCTCTCTGCGCCACTCCATGGCACAGAGCCCAACTAAGCATGCAATCACAAAGTTCTTTTGCTGTGGATTAATCTAGATTTTGAGGAGCAAACTGGAGCGATCCCAATTGTTCAGCAGCTGATGGTAGGATGAATATGAGTGTGTGTGCGTGGAGACAATTTGCCTCATTCACAATGTCACAGAACGTAACGATGCACTATTACACGCAATAGCGCGGAACAGTGCGCAACAGTGTGGAACATTATTCTTAACCGTGCGTAATGGTTCCTGATAATTTGCCACCAACACGTGCCATTAATAGTAACGCGTGGTAAAAGTAAGCAGCAGTTCCTGAGGACACCTGAGGCCTCTGCCTCAAATCATCACATTCGTGATCAGCGGCCAAGAATGTAAACTTCGTGGCAGTCGTGACTTGTCGTCATTATGTGCAAACGCAGCATTAAACAACAGCTCAGTTACCATGAATTACAGCTTTGAGTTACATTACATTTTTTTTTTAAAGAAAGTTGTTAAAATAATTGCCATACAGATTTAAAATACATGCATCATGAGATATACTTTTCAACATATATTTACATGTACACTTCATCGTACTATATCTACATGGGGTTTGTGTGTTCAGTGTTCAAGTACAAAACAGAGCACATACTGTGTTAAGCTCCACTGATAGCCTCATTCTCACTTTCATGGTTAAGCAGACTGGAAGGTCATGGTTTGAAACATAGTACACATTTGTGAACTTTAGTAAAGTATGTGCCATGGAAGGTCTTGGTGTATAACAGCATGTGACGATCACAACAGTCCATGAATATGATATAGTGTGTGGTGTTATGGCCAAACACTGCTAGGCTTGTACCAAGTAATGTGTGCAAAAAACAACCGCAGCCAAAACAGACACTGTAGCATACCCGCAGAAAGTCTTGGGGTGATGTTACGCCTTGTACAGCATTACGGGCTGTCCATGGATTTCCAAAGGATTACCAAAATATGTCAAAGGTGGTGATGGAAATAATGACATTTTTGAACATCTTGATAATTCAGCCATGGTAATTAGAAAACCAGCACAAAGACGGAACATCCCGGATCACCAGTCACGCATCCGGAACCTCTGAAGATTTCCAAGATCAGAATAAGGTTTCAAACCATGATCTTTTGGGTTGGTATCCATCCAAGTGAGAACAAGGCTTAATCCCTTGCATTTTAGAGAAACCCCTAACGTTGACGTAGGTGCTGTGACATTGCCAGGAGATTGTGCTGAAGCTATGCTACGGGTGTGATCTGGTTGTTTTTACACACAACACATCGTACAAGTCTGACGCATTAAGTCATCAAATCACATGCTAAACCAGATTCATGGGCAACCGTGATCTTCAGGTCAGGTCTTGCAGCAGGCACCACTGCCGTGTGTTGGTGAATCCAGCGCACCATGGAAACAACCCGGGTTCTGGTAGTGGCCACCAAGGCAGACACCTGATCCATCCCTTCTTTTCTTCTATCTGCCACTACTAGATTTATTTTTATTTTTGTCTTGGCAAAGATGACTTTATGTTTGTCACTATTATAGACCGTCTCCCTCTGGGATGCACCTCCATCACATTTTTACAAATTTTGAGAATGGCATCCCTTAACCCTGTGTTTGATCTGATCCAACAATGTCAACTCAAAAATCAATACAAGAATACAAGAAAGAAAAAATATGCAACAAAGAGGTTCAACATTTTTGTCTTCTTCAATAAATGTACCAACTGATCATAAATGATGAACTGTTGAACATCTTCTCTCCCTTCAGGGTCTATGAGTCAGCTGTTATATCAGATGTCAAACACATTTCACAGCTGGGCTCCTCTTTGGCTCTCAGGAAATATGAAACATATTTGATTTGATTAGAAATTTTATCCACATTCATGATAACCAGCTGTTGTGGATTTAAATTATATACAATCAACAAAAAATACAGGCGCCTCAATCCAGCAGGCATGCTTCTTTTCAAAGCACAGCTGGGATGTAAACAGAGAATCAGACGGCGCTTTAAAAATGAATCTGAAAATAAATAAATAAAAAATTATAATAATACGCTTGATGCAAACTCAAAAGGGTCTAAGGGGAAAAACATCCTGTTTCCAGCTGTTTCTATTTAATTTACATTGTGGACAGTTAGTTAGGATTGGTTAATATGCTGTGGTACCAGCCCAAGCAGAACACTACATAGTCTGAAATATGAAGTTAATCATGTTAACAGAAATGTTTGATACAAAATAAATCAACACAGTCTGATGACTGGAGCACCAGACTCACTGTCACGCATCTTGATGGATACTCGCCACCCAGATCTTAAATACACACTGACCCACTGCTGCGCCGCAGATTTCAATAGTTATTCCAGTAAACATACATTTTGGTTCGTTTCCCGCCACTGGCTGAGATTCTCAACAAAAATAAAACATTTCATTGTAAGAAAGCAGATTTGAAGCGTCTCAACACAGCTAATTTATGTCTTCAGTAGCACTGACAGTAATGTAAAAGTAAGGTAATGTGATCCATCAGCTGGTAGAGACTGTGCACATTTTCTCAAGAATCAAAACATATTCGCAAGTCACCACGTGGCTACTCTCACCTTGACACCATACTTGACTTTGCCCGCGTAGTGTCTGATGATGAAGGCAGGCTCCATGACTGCAGGGAACTCGATATAGCTGTTTCCCTCATGCTGACGCTTGAACTTGTCCAGCAAGGTCTGGTTGGAAGCCTGGGGGAAACTAGGAGAGAAGTGATTCCTGTTAGGTTTGGGTTCAATTGCAGGGACAAACAAAAATTTCCTGTATCATTAAAAAGTATTTTTTAATATTTTGCAGAAACCACTGGCACACAATGCCAATATTTTATTATTGCAAAAACTAACCTTATTTCTTTTACAATTAATGCATTCATTCATTTTCTATACCCGCTTACTCCAATTAAGGGTCACGGGGTGGGGGAGCGGAGCGTAATCCAGCATTCATAAGGTGAAAGGCAGAGCACAGCCTGGACACCAGGCGCACGGCCACACAGACAACCTCATTGACATTCGCAGCCAATTTAAAGCCTCCAGTTCATCTAACCTGCATGTTTCTGGAAGTGGGAGGAAGCCAGAGCACCCAGAGGGAATGTGAACACAGGGAGAACTTGCAAGCTCCACACAGAAAGGCCCAGGTGGGAAGCAATCCCATGACCTTCTTGCTGTGACGCAACAGTACTACCCACTAATCCACCATGCCCACAATTAATGTAAAACATGATCAATCATTAAAATGATTAACACACTGCCTGATGTGACGCCATTTCCATTTTTCCAGTGCCAACTGTGGAAAAACAGATTGTCACTTTGATAGAGTGACACTATTTTCAAACGAACCTCTTCCCTACATGGTTCATAATTTGCAAAGAACTGTTACAGTGGAGTCACTCTACTTTGGCCATATGTCTCTGGTAGCGATTTCAAATACTGTTCATCAAATGCCTAAGACTGTAGAAAATTTTGCTACAGACATAATCACAATGAACACGCAGAACCGCTTTTCAACTGAAAACTGAAAATGGTTCCCGGACCTGAAATACTGATAAGATGATATATTTTGCCACGTAACATGACAACTAAGCACATTTTCATGATCCGACAAATAATATGTATTACCCATTTAAATTTTGACCTCTGGGTAATCCTGGCAATAACATCCACTCTGGAAAGAACATCATACTTTCATGTGTAGGGTGGATATGGTATACTGAGAAGACTGGATTATTAGTGTTGTTTTATTATTACTATTATGCCTTCATCCTGACACATCTGCTCCTAGACACAGCCAGGGTTGCTTAATTTGGGAGAAAATAATCAATTATTGTTTCACATCTTAAACCCTTATGTTGCTATTTTGCAACAAAGTTATGAACACAGGAAGAAGTATCACTTTTGATACTGGTATCGATAAAATCCTAACAATACAATACTGACAGTACCCAGTGCTAGTCGCTGTTTTATATTTGACGCCTGGCGATGTGAGAGCGTATTTAACCTTTCTGGCATTGTTCTCATAGTACCATTTGTAAATGCAGATCATTTCTCTCACTTTCATTTGTACCATTTTTATATACTTCATGTCACTGCAGACACTTCCAAGTATTTCCTGCCATTTCCAGTCACCTGCTCTGTCTGTACTTTAACACTGTTAACTTATTTTTCACCTGCCACAGTTTGTATTGTATTGACTATAATGAGATATTCAGCTATATTTTGTTTTTAACCCTTAGATTTATATCGTTATCTACCTTAGTCCATCTTGTGATGACTTGTCTGCCTGATCTATTGACCTCTGTCAGTTTCTGAGTATTGTCTGCACCTTGTTTGCACTTCATGCAAATCTGTTCGGTAAGGGCCTCGTTACACTTGGTACAAATGAGCACAAGCCAAGAGTAATCAGGAGAAATGTATATACAGTATATATATATATATATACAGTATATATACAGTATATATGTATATATATATATATATATAAAAACACAATTCGTGATACACATCTGAGACAGCCATTCGACTACTCAGACTGCGCTCCGACCTGCCCCAACTGATTCGTGCACACGCCGTGCACATTAAGCTTCTAATGCAGTACAAATGTAGGTGGAACACATTAGGATTACTCAGACAGCTGTCAGAACGCAGTGAGAATATGACAAATGCACTTACTTTGCCGTATGAGTGAGGTCCAATTGTGGATGGATGAAATATAGTCCAGCATCACTTGAGGTGCGCTTGTGGTGCATTTAGGCACAGTTAGGGCATTCGGCCAGCATCCGAAATGGCGGATCATTTCGAATTGCCCCTCGAATGCGATCAGAATGCTTTGAATGCTGTGTTCGTGCCATACAAATATTTAGATTGCAGTCAGTTTGCACTCTGACCACCATTTGATATTTTTCCATCTCGACTGTTTTGCACATGTGCAAAACATTCGTGGCAGCCACGGGAATCTTCCTGATTCTTTGGACTCCTCTCAGAATGGTGTCTAACTTCCTGGAATGCACCTCGACACTTCTGGAATATGGGCCAAACTTTCATTTGGACGCCATTCGGCCTCTAGTGTGACGGGGGTATAAACACCCTTGACCAAATTTTGCTTTGTGGTTCTGCATTGTGTTTATCTGAGCTCTTCTGAAAGTATTCTATGTCCTCATGGCAAATTTTTAGTTTTTAATCCTGGAGGTAAAAATTAGACAGCATGTAAAAGTACAATCTTTATGGAGGTTAAAAAAGTGCTCCAGATTATACCGTATTTTCCAGACTATAAGACCCACTTTTTTTTTTAAGTGTATTTGGCTCGTCCTACAGTTTATATTCTGAAATGACATATATGTCAACAAATAGCGCATTATCGTCAACGGGCACATCTACATGTGCAAAAGGATGCTCCTGTATGCTGATCAGGAGGTACGGTCTGATTGACACACCAAAGCAGAAGGTTGCAGTAATGCACCATTAACCTGATTACCATCCACCCTAAAACAGAGGAAGAAAAAGAAGCTTTGAATGAGGAGGATGTGCTGGGTCTTAAGAGATCGAGTGAAATTAAATCTTGCTCTCAAACTGAAGGACCACACTCTTGAATAAAGACAGGGAATAACCTTCATACAGTCTCGAATAAAGGTAGGGAATATCCTTTATGCAGTCTTGAATAAAGATAGGGAATAACCTTTATGCAGTCTTGAATAAAGATAGGGAATAACCTTTATGCAGTCTTGAATAAAGATAGGGAATAACCTTTATGCAGTCTTGAATAAAGATAGGGAATAACCTTTATGCAGTCTTGAATAAAGATAGGGAATAACCTTTATGCAGTCTTGAATAAAGATAGGGAATAACCTTTATGCAGTCTTGAATAAAGATAGGGAATAACCTTTATGCAGTCTTGAATAAAGATAGGGAATAACCTTTATGCAGTCTTGAATAAAGATAGGGAATAACCTTTATGCAGTCTTGAATAAAGATAGGGAATAACCTTCATGCGATTGATACTTTGCTTCTTTGTACTTTGTGGGACAGCCAGAACTGCAATGAGAAGGATGATATTCCAATATTACTATAATGTTTAGAAATGTATAACCAATTTCAAATCTTATTTAACTTTACTGAGATAGTGTCTTCTTGATATTTTTGTCTGTTCTGTGGTGAGAAGAAGCATTTCACTCTCGAGTTCTTTATGCCTCATACAATAACATAATTTAGCCTGCTAGCTTTTGCTCACTAACAGTGTTTGCATTATAAATAAATAAAATGCTGATTTAATTAATTTTGCTTCTTGTTGCATGAAGCAGTAACACCAGGAACAATTTCAATTTATCACAATTGTATAGTGCCAAATCACAACAAATCTGCCACAGGTGACAGTGGTAAGGAAAAACTCTCTTTCACAACTAATACTCTGGACTAATACAACTAATACTCCGGTGTGACATATCAGTCTTGAAAATATGGTACTTTATGTAATTATTTTATGAGAAGACTGAAGACTGGACATCCAGGTAACCTCCAGTGACTACAACCCTGTTAGAAATGTAATGGCACAGCTCGAATTCAATCAAAGTTAGAGCATGTCTCTTCATGTGCGCGCACGCACACATGCTAATGTACATTACTCCAGTTAACCGCAGCTAGCTGGCTCCACATTCCTTAATGGATGCTTCATTTCATCCCTGTGCTGCCGACACCTCTGTAGCAGACTGTGGACTGAATTCTGTCCACAGGGGTCTGAAAGCCAACTGCTGTTACTGTAGAAATAAACACCCGCCCCCCCTTCAGTAATCTAATCCTCTTCTCAAGATGCCCTGAAGCACTGTGAGGTTTGCCAGTGTGAATGATGAGATATTTAAGCATCTTCCAATCAGTGTAATCAGTTAGTGTGGGACTCCGTCCGCATGTGGCACCAGACCAAAGAGAGACCTTATCCTCCAAATTTTTAGAGTTCCACCCTTGACCCCCAATTCTCAGTGGTCTTCCTCGTGTGTGTGAGAACACACACACACACACACACACGGTCCTTTCTAGAGATTATTAAATCCAGATGAACCAGTTACACTAAGTGGAAAGGAAAATGGCAGCTAACATAGATTACTATGACTGTGTGCACCACCTGATGGGTGTATTTTTAATTATTTATTTATTGTTTTGGTGCACGCTGGGTTTGATTTATGAAAGACAAAGCTGCAATGTGTTGACCTGCAGGAGACATAAGGCAGGTAAAAGCCAAAGATGACCAAGACATGTTTTTTGGGTAGAAATGTGGACACCTTTTATGCTGAATCTAAGCCTCAGAAGTCACACTGTTGCATAGATAGTGTGCAATAACGTTAAAGGCAACACATGGTTTTGTGTCCGTAGCCATACTGGACGGTAAGCTCCATGCACACACAGCATGGCGATGCTGGATCATCGGTGAAAGGCCAAGCTAATTTGTTTGATATAGCTGAAGGACTTGATCCTGAACATCAGAAGAGGTAGTTACAGAAAATACAGAGAATCAACGTGGATCCCTACAATATTTCCCTCGAGAAGTTCACCAGTTTTATCGATTTTGAGCATGATGTAAAAGTACACAGACGTGCGATATCCAGACATTTCAACTACTTTATCAACACTCCATCGATCTACACAGGAGAAGCCCTGAAGGCATATTAAAGTTTGTATGCCTACAGCTTCTTCACGGCTGGATGGGTGCAGAATGACTACATTCACATGCCATTAATATTCGGGTTAAGGTCAATATTCCGGTTTCTGAATCATTAGGAATAACCCGTTTACATGCTTAAGCAGACAGAGTTACACCTGTATAGATGGTCATTGGTATCATTTGGAATATCCCTATCTAAACAGCGACGCACGTCTTCCACCTGTGCTTGATTTGGCCTGGTATTCGTGCAAATCCTGCTTTGTGTAAAACCCCTCACTACACATGTTATACACTTTTCTCAAACAGGCATTAACATTTTCTCACTTTTCTCTCCTGTGTAAACACTCTCTTTTTTCTTCTGGGCGAGAAGATTATAATAGACACACGCAGAACACAATGCGCATGCTCTCCCTTCGCTCACTGCCTCCGGGGGTACGGATGCAGGATCCGCAAAGAATCCAAGTCATGGCCATGGAGCTCTGTGGCTGCAGTATACCGAGACCCTGCGGCGCTGTGGATTTTTCTGCAAGAAATCTATCCTTGTGGGCTACCTCCGCATCAAAACAGCGAGCGTAGTCTCTGGACCTCTCCGCCACACAGTAGAGAGGGGGGCGGTGTGAGTGGGCCGCTGCGGCGTTTACCGAGCCCACAGACTCGGTAAGCGCATCGGAGGTAGAGCGGTGATACGGGACACTGGGCCGCCTGATAAGGACGCAGATCACAATGCGCTGTTTATCTCTGCTTCTGTGGTGTCCGGTGGGTTGTGCGCGCCGCATACAAGTAGTTGCCATACTCAAAAGACCAAGATTCCTTGCGGATAGGACATGTGCAGAACACAAAATAATGTTCCTTTCTATGGGGATATCCCGATACGCAGTTTATATGACCTGATATTCGGGTTAGAAAAGGAGTAACTCAGGGGTCTTATTTGGGTTTTTAAAAACCAGAATATGAGCATATTCGGGTTTTTGCGGCTGTTTACATGGCCGTGCACAACCGGGTTATTGCTAATATTCCGGTTATGAAAGGGTCTTGGCTGCATGTAAACATAGTCAATGTGGTCATCAGTCAGGTTACTGATGACATCTCAGAAATAAAAGCCCGAGTAATAAAACTTGCCTAAACCATCATTGTATCAATCAGATACGCAAACACACTGGCCAAAGGCAAACAACCCAATGTTATGGTTTTCCATGTTATAAACACCATATATAACGGATTTTGTATGGATGAATGTATTTTCGCTCACATCGGACAAAACGTCCTGTCTGACCATAATTCATTTCCATTAAAAGCCCCTCGCATGTACCGCCCTTACCAAAAAGTAGTACATGCAAGTATGTTTCAAGTATACTTCCAGTTTACTTTTTATATACTTATCAGTACTATTTTTTGGTAAGGGCGGACAGAGCAGTCTGGATGTGCCCAGTAACAGAGATACAAAATTAAAGTTTAGCACTGACTCTCGCCGACTGGAGGAATTCAGCACTATATGTCCTTTATTAAAAGACTGGTTGTTAATTTTTTTTCAAACTGTGCTCAGATACAGGACCTGCAGTCTGACGTGCACCTGGTACATCGGGCACCGCAAAAGGCTGTGATTTACTTTTACGGTTTCACTCCTTCCTCTCCCATTTTTGCAGTGTGCATGTTGACTGCATTTTGATGACTGATGGTGGAACAAAGCTTGTTGAGAGACAAACTAATCCAGAAAAGGCATAAACAAGAAAAATTGCGTAAAGACATGATGGAGAACTTTAAAACTGTCAGTTTTCACAGGCTCTTTATCACCTGGAAAATGATAAAAAAATGTACCCCTGTGGCGTCACCTGCACACCATCTATTAGTCAAATGAGAAACAACCTCCTCAGAGGAGACTGCTTCGTCAACTCACCAGCCAGGTGTACAAAAGGTTACTGATATAAAAGTTTCTATGCTGAAATATGACCGACCGACTTTTAGTAACCTGATGATATCAACAAATACAGTTGGACAGCAAAGCCACTGGAAACCTTCACCAGGAATAAATCCATAAGGGTGTGCACGTGTACAAACTACAAACACAACTGATGTGCAAATTTCTTCCACCTTGACCTCCAACAACAAAAATAACAACATTTACAAATTAATACACTGTTTTGTAGTTGTGGCCATCACAGATAAGAAAGAAAGAAAGAGATAAAGAAGGGAGATAAAGAAAGAAAAGAAAAAAGAAAGAAAGAAAGAAAGAGAAAGGCAAGAGAGAGGGAAAATGAAAGAGAAAGAAAAAAGAAAGAGAAAAAAGAAAGAGAAAACAAAAGAAAAAAGAAAGAAAGAAAACAACAAAACTGTCATGCTTTGGTCCTGTTTATGTTCCAGTTTTCATTTGTCCCCTTTTCATTTCCCACTGTCTGCCCCGGTCTTGATTTAATAGTTGTTTTATTTTTGTCACTTGCTAATTCTCATTCTTGTTTGGTGCTGATTATCCCTTTTTGTGCATTATTCTTTTATCCATGGTTCTGTTTTTTTATTGTATTCTCTGTTCAGTAATTTATTGCATTATCTGTTATTCATTAGTCTCGGGTTTTGTTTCTGTTCCTCATGTAGTCACTGTTTAGCCTATAGTTTGTTTGCCATTTAGTTATCTTTATTACTTTTTACACTCTAACCATTTTTCAGTTTTGTTCTAGTTTTGTCTTGCCAGTTTGTGTTTTCTTTGTGCAATCACTAGTTTTATTTCCCATTATTACCCACTGTTTATTTTTTCCATTTGCGAAGTTCCGTTCTCGTTGAATCTTAGCATTTATTTACCGGTTGTTCCCATTTCAATTTCTATAGTTGTTTCTTTGTGCTATTCTTTTCACGTTAATATTTTAGTTCATCTTTGGTTTTTGATTTATTTTTGGTTGTTACATCACATCACTATCTTGCACTTGCTCTGGTGTTTTTCTATCTTTCGCTCTGGTTCTGTCTGCTTTGTGTTTTCCTTCCCTCACACTCTTGCACCTGCTCTGTCATCCTCATTTTTCTGCCACGCCCCCTTTCCAGATCTATCTCCCACATTTGCGTCTCATTATCCAATCATCACCTTCCTTATTTAAGCTGCTTCTGTTCACTCCTTCCTTGCTCGTTTGTCAACTTTGTTCACTTACCAGTTCTTCGCCTCAGTTCTGTTTTGTGCCTAACCCTGTTTTGACCCTGCTCTGCCTTCCGGATCCCATCTTTTGCCTCAGGCCTGATAACCCTGTTTGCTCGTATTCTGAACGCTGCTTGTTTTTGACCACATCTTTTTCCTTTCCCCTGCCTGTTACCTTTGCTCTGTGGACTGCTTACCTGTGTACCGTACCCTTGCCTGCATTAAAGATCCAGCCTTTGTCCTCATATGCCTGGCCTGAGAGTCTGCATTTTGTGTCCAGACTCTGTCTGTGCCTTGCTTCCACTCAGCCTGACAAAAACAGGAATGCACACTCGAGCAATGAGCATCCCTGCCTATAATTTGGACCATGGCAATCAATGGGCTTGTTGTTGGCTTGATCACTTTGATAGATAAAATAGGACATATTTACTGAATCAGATATGTCAACCTAAAAACACTACAAAATTGGGATTTGTTTGAAAGCTCAGTTGTCAAAACTTTAAGCTGGAAACTTTAAGATTTATGTACCGTAGATCAAATATAGATCTTTTTTTGTGACTGATTGTTAGAGTAGAGATATGAAAAAAAAAGCCAGCTGATAATGAGAAACTACAGTTGCTGTTAATGATAATGAATCACAACAATCACTACTCTGTTCAGTAAACTGGGCCCCCTTCAAAGGGTCTTGATCTTATGAAACCTGATCAAGCTCAAATTCAAACCCATTTCAGATACACTCATTTAGAATGTCCATTTCAAATGTGGAGAAGATCAGAGAAATTGTGTTTAAGTTATTGGAGGCACAACAAAGTATGACTGAAATAGACCTCATTATCTGGGTTGGTGTATTTGTTTTGCTAAAACCGCACTGTTGATTTTTGAGACCCTTGATGACTTACATTTGTTTCCTAAAAAGTAGTAGAATATTTTATTTATTTATTTGAGCCTGCTGGCACAATGTGTATCACTGCAGCCACACAGCAAGAAGGTTCTGGGTTCAAACCCACCAAAGCCCAGTTCCTTTTTGTGTGACGTTCACACGTTTTCTGCTTGTCTGCATGGGTCTCCTCTCAGGATACAAACAAAACCCATGCACCTTAGATTTTGTCTTTTTGAAGTTGCAGACTGTGTACAACCTTAAAGCTGCTTGGGACTCCGGCGAGGGCTGTTGCATTTCCTCCTCTCTCCTTTATCTCTGCTCCAACCTTCAAAGTCCCTACTTCACTGGACTGTGAATTCTTCACACTATATTGGATTAACCATGGAATTGATCAGCTGGTCTCTGAACACTACTGACACCATTTTCTGACAAAAAGGAAATCAGGGCTGGGGGACCCTGTGGGCTATTTTCTCGATGCCTGGGAGAAATGGTGTAACATCTCGGAGCAAATGTGCGCCTTGCAAAGGAAAATGCTGGAGACCAGGGAATACTCATGAATTGGATTTGGTTGTTCAGGAAAACTGCAAGTGTGTTTTCTCTGCTAAGCCCTAAACATGGCAGGCTTATAAGCCTCTGAAGGTCAAAATGCCCCGTAGTTTTCCTCCAGAAGAATGTCTACGGCTTTGGTCAACCATTTTGGTGCCTTCTTATCTTTTGCCCTCCCCGAAAGTCTGCAACTCCAGACATTGACAGTAACTGCCACTCACAATGTGGATTAATTGCTGTAATTTGTAACTGGTAACTGGGTGTGAAAGGAATTGCCCTTTTAGAGATCAATAAAGTTGTCTGAATCTAAATCAGAAAAAGTGAGGGATGGTATGGAAAAGAAAGAAGAAAGAAAATTCTGATTCTGACATTTACTTTGATTTTTACTTCATTGGAGAAGCATTTAATTTGTTAATATCCATCCAATTCTCCATTTAAGGCCTGTAGCACATTCAAAGAAAACTTGTGATGTTAAACCATTTCCCACTTCGTAACATTGCCATTCATTCTCACAACAATCTTCAGGTGTGCAACAGTACAGAGCTGCTGTTTTTGAATTTTTCATTTCAAATTTCTCCACACATGCTTTATTGGGGACAGGTCAGGACTGCAGGCAAGTCAATCCAGTATTCGTACCCTCTCCTCCTGCAGCCATGCCTTTGTTATGTGTGCAGAATGTTTTGCATTGTCTTGTCGAAAAATGCACAGATGTCCTTGGAAAAGTTGTCGTTGCTACGTCATCAGCATACGTTGCTCTAAGATTTCAACGTACTTTTCTGCATCAGTGCCAGAATCACATAAGTGTAAATTTTCTTAGCCAAGCACACTGATACA
Organism: Thalassophryne amazonica; assembly: GCF_902500255.1. Taxonomy (NCBI): domain Eukaryota; kingdom Metazoa; phylum Chordata; class Actinopteri; order Batrachoidiformes; family Batrachoididae; genus Thalassophryne; species Thalassophryne amazonica. The sequence continues at coordinate 31,240,683 of NC_047110.1, read as the reverse complement.
ACCCCGTAGCACTACAAACCCTGGCTTTTGGACTTGTTGCGGATGAGTCTGCATGATCCTCGACCTCGTCGTCTTTGTCCACAGGACACGGTGTCCGTGTATTCCAAAAAAAAAAAAAAAGTTGTGAAATGCTGATTCTTCTGACCACAGTGCACGTTTCCACTGTGCGACAGTCCAACCCTGATGCCTCAGAGCCCAGAGAAGTTAACACTGTTTCTGGACAAGGTTAACAAAACGCTTTTTTTGCAGAGTAAAGTTTTAATGGCATTGTGGATATAACTTTGTATTGTAGTACTTAACATAGGGTGGTTCCCAACAGTAATCCCTTGCCCATGTGGTTATACCAGCTATTGCCGAATGACTGTTCCTGATGTAGTGCCGTCTGAGGGATCCGCGATCACGGGTGTTCTGTGCCCTTCAAGTACAGAAATTCCTCCACTTTCTTTGAATCATTTAACAATATTATGCACTTTAGAGGGAGGAATATGCAAATACCTTCCCATCTTTTTTTTATTTTAAACCTTTCAATAATTTTCTCATGACAAACAGGAGAATTTCTGTCCATCTCTGTTTGTCAAAGACTCACATGGATACAGCTTTTGTAACACATCGTTATTACCATCACCTGTTAATGTCACCTGTTTAAAATGATATTATTTCATTTTATTAACTTAATTACTAACCCTAAATTACCCACATCCCAACTTTATTTTTTTTTTTGTCACGTGCAGCAGGCGTGAAATGCAGGAATGAATGTACATTAACAAATGAAATGAAGCTGACCAGACAAAACATGAAATATTTTGGGTTCATACTGTTTACAAATCACAGTTTTTTTTTTAATTAATATTTTATATACCATCGCAACTTTTTCTGACTTGAGGTTGTAAAACATCCCAAATCAAAATATAGATGCATATCAGATTTGTTTTGACAACTTAAGCAGACAAAAGAAGAATTTGAGGAGAATACTGTAATTACAAACTGCCACGTCCCTGTAGGAACGACGCCTTAGAACCCATCAGTCTACAACCTCATGTAGTATCAAGCTGGGGTTTGTCTGTTTTTTTTTTTAATTGCAGCTGAAGTACTTTTCCACTAACCCAGTGGGAAGCAGTGTAGTATGACCCCGTTAAAAATGTTGGTCTCGTCTCCCTGAATTTCTTTGTCCTACATGCTGACATGTGGTGCAAAAATCACAACAAACTGCACAAGATGGATCACTGTTTAAAAGTGTTTTTTGTGGAAAAAAGCATCTGTTTTCTGGTCTGGCTCCAACATACCACAAACTCCCAAATTGATTAATTTTGTTCATTTCAAACCCAGTCCTATCTTGTAACTGGTCTCTTCCTGCTTGTTCTTAAACTACGTCAGCAGGGGGCGTACTTGCACTCCTCATCCAGCAGGTGGAAGAGCGCGGTGGGCTTCTTGCTGATGAGGTTGATGCAGCCGCTGTTGTCGATGTAGTCGATGTTGTGCCACGTGATGCCCTCGGCCCGGTACTCCTCCTGCAGGGGGGACACACAGAAAGCTCAGTGAACACTACAAGCAAGAAAAGGAGAAAAGGACGGCGTGTTTTATCACGTCCACATCAGTAGGCCATGTCGTCCTGTACTTTCAAACCAAACAGATCCTAAAACTTGAACTGGATTGTTTGTGTAAGTGAAACCATCTGCCACACCAAGACATGTTTTCATGTATTTATAGTAGAAGCACTGCAGAGGAACTTTTATGATGTTGGTGTTGTTCCCATTACAGTGTGGATTTATTTTTAGTTCAAATGCAGAGAACAACTTCTGATTAGGTTTATGACCCAGAATGGAGCCACTTCCATATTATAGGAAATGTCCCATCAGAGTCCGTCCAAAGAACAGAGTCAAACTACACATCTGATGTGGTTTTGTTGTGTTGAATAACTGTCATTTCTTAGAACCTGCTCAGAAATTCTCACGTGTCCTTCGTATCAAAGCTGACTGCAGAGGTATAAAACTCTGGCTTCAGAACGTAAAAGTCCAGCCATATATTTGTTCCATCTGCCTAAAAGACCAGCTGATTGATTAGTTCAGGTCTTCAAGCAGGTGGATGAGACAGAGGAGATAATAACCATTCTAATCCAATTACATTTTTCCATAAATCTGATTGGTTAATCATGTGAGATTTTAGACTGTATAATATTAACGGTAACAAAATAGTCGACTGTTTCACATTTGGATGGATCTGTGCCCTGACTAACTGCGCACTGCTACGCAGATGTCAATAATGGCGGCGTCAGCTGAGAGCGAGAGAAAGTCGCGTACCGACGATGATGCTGAAATGGGTGAATTTAAGCTACCACACAAAAGTACTGATGTAGATTCTGATACTGAATTACTGTTTCACATTTGATGGATTTGATGGATTACTCCGCGCCCTGACCGCTGTCGGCTCAAAGGTAAGCCTCGCGGACCGAATCACCTACAGAAAAATAAACCGTACTGTAAAGCCCTATAATCAGCATGAACGTCTGCAAATCATCAGACACAACAGGGTTATTCCCTAATTTTAGGACCAACACATAAAATGTGTGGATGCAATCTGAATTTCGGTGCATGTTTACTGGTGTTTCTATATTATAATAACAAAAAGCAATGATCTCACACCCAGCTAATGTCCTAACACCTCCACCGGCCTCCGTCTGTCTGACTGTGGATGGGAAAACTCCCAAACTGGTTTTTGGATTATGATGAAGCTTTGCGGCGAGACGGTTCTTTAGTAAAAAAAAAAAAAAAAAAGTTCAACACATTTTGCTTGTAATCAGCATCTGACTCAGTGACCCCCCTCCACCCCCACAATCCATTTCCTCTTGTGCAACCCTGCAAAATAGGATTTCCTTTAATCTCCAACACTGTCTCCTTATGACAACATTAAGAATTTAATGGATATAAACGTCTTTACTTTTATATCCATTGGCTGCCTCTGAAGGTAGGTGGTGTTAATGATGCTAGCAGAGGTGTAGGTGCGCCGAGGTAACCTTGTAGTTCATTTTAGCTGAAAAGATTAGTTGATTTACTGATCACTAACACCTTTGGCAAACACTTTCATCTAGTCAGACTCTCACACCCGCGCCAGCAGCTCCGTGCAAGGTGCTGATCTCAACACTGGGAGCAATTTGGTTCCAGCATCCTTCTCAAGGACACTTCAGACACACAAACAGGAACTGAAGGAGATCGGTGTCAAATCCTTCAGTTAACAAACAGCTGCCTCTATCAACCGAATTACCACCGATTCAACAGAAGAGAATCATCAGCTGCAATGATAATCAATTAAATGTCACTGATCATGGCAACGCTGGGTTCGAATCCAGCTCACAGCATGAACAATATAAAAAACTGAACAGTTGTTTAAAAAAAATGTCACTGATCAAACACAAATGACAAATTTCAAACTCTTACTATCGGTTAAGCTTTGGCTCAGCGCTCTGGCCCCACTGGTTACACAGATATACTGGAGATGTGCTGTTTGAACAATTATGATGTCATTTCATGATGTCACTCACACCATTTGATCACAAGTGGAAAACTGTGGGGTCAGAAGGTAAAAGTCCTACCATGCATTGTTTTTACTTGTGCCCCCAAAACAGGCGATTTCACTCATTCGCTCATCTACCTGCCTGAGGGGTTGAATCTGAATTAATCAGAATCAGCTGGCTTCGTGGGTAGATGGAACAAATATGTGGTTTAAGCTGTACATCGTGTCTCCAGCCCTATTAGCTGTGGATATATCCTGGAAAATGTGTTTTTTGGACTACATTTTTGACTTTGAGAGATTTTATCTGCCACCATAGTTAGTCATTTTAAGACATTGACCCAAGGAATATTCCTATGGAGTTTGGTGAAAATGTGCTTGGACATTTCTGACACACAAACTTGCAGAGTACAGCAATCCTTTGTTGAAGACCTCACGTGCACACACTTACTGCAAATTAACAATGCTGTCTGTAAAATATCTCTAAGATGTTACGTACTATAATGTTCTATAATGTTGTTCAAGGGTAAAACGTACTACAAGGATTACTGACTATCACACGACAAACAAGTGGCACCGTATAATAAAATATAGCTGATATTGGACAGATTTTGTCATATTTGTACACACTGTAAGAAGTACCCTCAGAAAAATTTAAATTACTATACAAACACCTGGTTACTTTGTGGTTAGTTGGTAAAAACAGTTTGTAAAATGTGTTGTATCCGTCCCTAGGAGATAATAGTGGCTGAAGTAAAGGAGAGACCAGTGAGTTTGAATCCCAACGAGCTGAGAGTAAAAATAAAAAAAACCAGGAGGGGAGGCAGAAGTTCTTCTTTTCACCATCACTGTTGAGGAACACGTTTCCACAGCATGTAAACAGTTCCAGCTCCACCAGCTCATTGCTTATACAGCGTGTCATACTTACTGTCACAGCAGATAAAACAAGGCCATACTGGAAAGTACTGTGCATTATGTAGAACCTCTCTTAAAGAAGCAGGAAATCACTGCAAATAAATGTGCTGTCAGAATCTGTAGATCCTCACAGTTTCAGCTCATCACCAGCAAAGCACAGGCTGAAAAATAATCTGACAAATAGTCAAAACAGAGGTCAATTTGTGTGTTTTTCCCATTTTCTTTTTTGCTATATTTTAAATGATGTAAATACTTTGTAAGTTGTATTATGTACTATAATGGATTTTATATTTTATATACTGTGTTCAGGATAGTTTAATTTGTAGTGCTTTGAATTATGGTCATTTTGATGCTAACCCTCACCCATTGTTGATGTTCAAGCCCTTTGAATTGTATCACACTGTACTAGAAATCAGGTTCACATTCGACGTGGTCCTTTCTGTGTGGAGTGTGCATGTTCTTCACTGTGATTTGGTGGGGTCCCTCTGGGCGCTCTGGCTTCCTCCCACTGCTAAACACATGCAGGTGAAATGATGACTTTAACCTGACCGCAGGTGTGAGTGAGAATGTGGTTGTGTTAGTTAGCAGGGTTCTCACCAGGATTTTTTTCACAGCATAGGGGCATTGCCACGTAATGATCGTTGCAGGCACGAGTATTGTAGGGGGCATTCCCCCCGCCAGAAATTAATTTTTTTTTTTTTTTAACCATTTTAAACACTATTTCCTGCAATTTGAGGGCCACTTTGTGTTGTTAACCGGGACGTTAACTAATGTGCAACATGTCCTTTAAGAAAGGCGAAAAAGCAACATGGAGATCAAATCACAGCACGGGATCCAAATCACAGCACAGGGGATCCAAATCACAGCACAGGGGATCCAAATCACAGCACAGGGGGTCCAAATCACAGCACAGGGGATCCAAATAACAGCATAGGGGATCCAAATCACAGCATAGGGGATCCAAATCACAACATAGGGGGTCCAAATCACAGCATAGGGGGTCCAAATCACAGCATAGGGGATCCAAATCACAACGTAGGGGATCCAAATCACAACATAGGGGATCCAAATCACAGCATAGGGGTTCCAAATCACAGCATAGGGGATCCAAATCACAGCATAGGGGTCAAATCACAACACAGGGGATCCAAATCACAGCATAGGGTGTCAAATAACAGCATAGAGGATCCAAATCACAGCATGGGGGTCAAATCACAGCATATGGGATCCAAATCACAGCATAGGGGATCCAAATCACAGCACAGGGGATCCAAATCACAGCACAGGGGATCCAAATCACAGCACAGGGGATCCAAATCACCGCACAGGGGATCCAAATCACAGCACAGGGGATCCAAATCACCGCACAGGGGATCCAAATCACAAGATAGGGGATCCAAATCACAGCATAGGGGATCCAAATCACAGCACAGGGGATCCAAATCACAGCACAGGGGATCCAAATCACAGCACAGGGGATCCAAATAACAGCATAGGGGAGTGTACCCCGCCTCTCGCCCAATGACCGCTGAGATATGCTCCAACCCCCACAATGACCCTTAAATAGAATAAGTGGATTCAGAAAACGAACAACTGAATGTACTAGAAATTGCTCTATAAACAAAGTTATTATGAAATAAAGTCATTGTTTCTTATTTCCCTTTACTACTGACAGGTGCCGACAACGTGCCTGTATTGGCGTGGTTAATGTGCAAAACGTTTGTGCTTTATCAACATTTCATTTTGAACATTTCCCAAACTTGAGGCCCCTGATCACACTGCTGTTAACTAACATCACACAGGGTTTTAGCCTATGAATCACAGTACACAAAAGTCGTTTAATCTGGAAAGTAAAGACGACATTACATCACAAAACCTGTAACTGGGTGAACTGGCCTGCATTTATATTTGCGCATTTCCATCTGAATCAGAAGCTCAAAGCGCTTTACAATGATGCCTCACATTCACCCATTCACACCGATGTCAGGGTGCTGTCATGCAAGGCGCTCACTACACACTGGGAGGAACTGGGAGATTAACGATATTGCCCAAGGGCCCTTAGTGATTGACTGGTCTTCTGGTCTCAAGCCCAACCCTTAACCACTAGACCATCACCTCCAAACAGCCACTAATGACTTTTTTCCAATATCGATTTTGCTACAGCTCCCAGACTCCTTCAGCTGACAGTGAGGTGCATTCTGCTTCAGCTGTATACTCTGTGTTTTTGCTTTACGTGCACACAAACTCATGTGTCACCTTCCATGCATGGCAGCGGATTTCTGTCCTTCCATTTCTTTGCTGGCATCATTTTGAGAGTTTATGCACACGCACACACGCACGCACGCACGTGCACACACGCACGCACGCGCACACACACACACACACACGCGCACACACACACACACACACACACACACACACACACACACACACACACACACACACACACACACACACACCACACACACACACACACACACCACTAAGAGAGTGAAAGAAAACATGCAGAATGAGGTACGTGACAGACCATTTAACAGCAACGCAACACACTTTCTCCCGTTTAAACAACGAAAAAGCAGTGAAGCATCCGAAGCAGCGCTGGAACACATTTTCACATATTCAACACGCCTGCTTATTTCCTTTTTTAGGCCACTGATTCATTGCAGAGGCACTCACAACATGTGGAACATTTTGGTTTTATCCAGAGTTGTACTGGATCAAGCAGAAGTAAGTCAGTGATGTAAAAATGTTGCATATGTGTGCGTTCCGTTTAATCTCATTATATAAGTCAATGACCAATGGCTGACTCAGTCCACAGACCCCCCCAACTTTGTGAGGAACCACGTGTGACTCAGAGAGTTAGACGAGGAAAAACGGAGGAAATCAGATGCAGAGTTACAAGAATGCACACACTCATCTGCCAGATTATTAGAGACCTCTTTAACAATGGTTACAGTACAACAGACAAACCAATCCAAAGTTAAGACACTACACGAAAAACACAAAGAGGCTTTAAAATGTTTAGTTAAAAAATATTGGAATGATTTCCAATGTGGTCTAACTGCACAACATGACTTGCAGGATCTGAACTCTCTTACCACATATTACTGGCTTGATATGGAGGCAGGTGCATAAATATTTGGACAGTGAGCCAACTTTTTTCTCCATAGGCCATAAGAAATTAGCAAGTAGTAACCTTCGATGGTCTCAAATGAAGCCCTACCAGAAGAAATATAGTGAAGATTCGTCCCATCCTGTCTATGGCTGATGCTGAGACCCTGATTTATGCGTATGTCTCTTCTAGAATGGACTACTGCAATGTTCTATTTTCTGGTTTACCGCAGCATTAGGGGTCTCCAACTGGTTCAAAATGATGCTGCCAGAGTTTTGACACAAAGTAGAAAGTTTGACCACATTACACCCATTTTGGCATCTCTTCACTGGCTTCATGTCCCTGTGAGATCAGATTTTAAGGTTCTGCTACTAGCCTATAAAATTGTTCATGGACTGGCACCTCCCTACCTAGCTGACCTAATTAAACCTTACGTACCGGCCCGGGCTTTGTGTTCACAGGGTGCAGGACAACTTTGTGTCCCTAGGGTGAATAAGAAGTCTGTGGGTCATACAGCTTTCTCTTTTCGTGCCCCTGTTCTGTGGAATGATCTCCCTGCATCAATAAAAAAGTCAGATTCTGTGGAGACTTTCAAGTCCAGACTTAAGACGCACTTATTTTCCCTTTCATATGGCTAGCATACTGGTATAGTTTTGTTTTATGCTTTTTACTCTTTTAATTAATTTTATTAGGAAACAGAGCGCCACGGCCTCAAATTTATCTAAATTCTGGGTGTTTTAGTGAAGCTTAGGGCTAGTGGCCGGTGATCACCTTCATATTTCTTTTCTTTTTCTTGTTGCTTAATGCTGACAAATTACACTATATTTTTTGTCTTTCTGATGCCTGATTCTGTTTTTTTCTCTCTGTTTGAGGTGCAGCTCCATCCGGAGATAGGTATAGTGTCTGTTTCTGAAACCCTCCTATGCTGTGCACTGGCAGAATTTCCTGTATATTCATTTTGTGAATTGTTTTGTAATTGGTGTCGGTAGCATGGCCCAAGCAGAGGGTCCCCCCTTTGAGTCTGGTCTGCTTGAGATTTCTTCCTCAGAGGGAGTTTTTCCTTACCACTGTCACCTGTGTGCTTGCTCTGGGGGTTAGAACTTACTTGTGTGAAGCGCCTTGAGGCAACTTTGTTGTGATTTGGCGCTATATAAATGACAATAAATTGAAAAATTGAAAAGAAGAAAAAGTTACAGTTCCTTGACTGGCTGCTTGAGGCTGGCTCCAAAAATGTCCATGTTCCCATTGAAGTTTATGTTAAAATGTCCAACTTTAGAGCAGAAATAAACATGTTCACAGCCTCGTACAAAAAAAAAAAAAAAAAAAAAAAAAAGGTTTTGGTGTCTTTAGTTTTCTCCTCCATGACAACTGTACAGTGGCGGGTCCTAACTTCTTAGTTTAAGACATTTTTAGCCATAAAGTTCTGTATAATGACAGACGGTAACGGTTACTTTTTTAGACCAAGCAGAGGAAAAAAATATGGAATCACTCAATTCTGAGGAAAAAATTATGGAATCACCCTGTAAATTTTCATCCCCAAAACTAACACCTGCATCATATCAGATCTGCTCGTTAGTCTGCATCTAAAAAGGAGTGAACACACCTTGGAGAGCTGTTGCACCAAGTGGACTGACATGAATCATGGCTCCAACACGAGAGATGTCAATTGAAACAAAGGAGAGGATTATCAAACTCTTAAAAGAGAGTAAATCATCACGCAATGTTGCAAAAGATGTTGGTTGTTCACAGTCAGCTGTGTCTAAACTCTGGACCAAATACAAACAACATGGGAAGGTTGTTAAAGGCAAGCATACTGGTAGACCAAGGAAGACATCAAAGCGTCAAGACAGAAAACTTAAAGCAATATGTCTCAAAAATCGAAAAATGTACAACAAAACAAATGGGGAACGAATGGGAGGAAACTGGAGTCAACGTCTGTGACTGAACTGTAAGAAACCGCCTAAAGGAAATGGGATTTACATACAGAAAAGCTAAACGAAAGGCATCATTAACACCTAAACAGAAAAAAACAAGGTTACAATGGGCTAAGGAAAAGCAATTGTGGACTGTGGATGACTGGATGAAAGTCATATTCAGTGATGAATCTCGAATCTGCATTGGGCAAGGTGATGATGCTGGAACTTTTGTTTGGTGCCGTTCCAATGAGATGTATAAAGATGACTGCCTGAAGAGAACATGTAAATTTCCACAGTCATTGATGATATGGGGCTGCATGTCAGGTAAAGGCACTGGGGAGATGGCTGTCATTACATCATCAATAAATGCACAAGTTTATGTTGATATTTTGGACAATTGAAAGGATGTTTGGGGATGATGAAATCATTTTTCAAGATGATAATGCATCTTGCCATAGAGCAAAACTGCAAAACATTCCGTGCAAAAAGACACAGAGGGTCAATGTCAATGAGCAGATCTGATTTGATGCAGGTGTTAATTTGGGGGATGAAAATTTACAGGGTGATTCCATAATTTTTTCCTCAGAATTGAGTGATTCCATATTTTTTTCCTCTGCTTGGTCTAAAAAAGTAACCGTTACTGACTGCCACAATCTTTTTTTCTTGATTTCTTATAGTGTTTCTTAAAGCCAGAAAGTTGCCATTTGAAATGACTGTAGTTTTGTGTCATGTCTGTGATCTGCTTTTTATCTACAAAATTAAACAACTGAATGAACATCCTCTGAGGCCGGTGATTCCATAATTTTTGCCAGGGGTTGTAGTTTGGTGAAGTGTCTTAACAGATCATCTCTCTCCCTGCTTTAATATTTGCGCTGAGTAAAATTCTCGCCATATTTAATATTGTAACCTAAAGTTAGCCCTTTTCACAGCTAGAAGAAGAAAGATAGAAGAACATCCAGACATCACCTTAGATCACTGCATCCGAGTCTCACAACTGTACAGTAAGACAGGAAGCTCCAGAACCCTAAGGCTTTGGACCTTCAACCTCCAACAAAGGTATCAGCACTGCCAAACACCTCACGACCCTATAAGCCCGTCCCAGACCTCTCTCAACCTTATAGAACTCATAACTGCTAAGACAAGTGAATCTCACAAGTTCAACACTTCCACTACATACAGACACACTTCTGATGGCATCCAGGAAGTCAATGAAAGCCTTGAAGCACAATAAAGGACTCCAACTCCTCTCTGATTTTCCAAAACAATGTGTAGCCATATAGCCCCTTTAAAATGAGAGCAGAAAGAAGCATAACAAAGTGAGTGTGTGTAGATAAAGAGGTAAAAATCTCATATGATACTGAAAGCAATAAAAAAGGACCTAATAATTCCTGCCGTGCTCCCAAAACCAGATTTTGTTGTGGTCGATGAGGTCGGTGAAATTTTCTGGCCACTTCTCAACGACTCTACATCTGTTCTCTGCCGCTCGGCATTCAGCCGGCCTGAACCGGGCTTGGCCCACTGCTCTGGTTGGAGGTGAGAGTGGCCATATGTGCGCCTGTGGAATTCTCCGTGTCTCTATTGGTTCTGTTTCTGTATTTCTCTGTCTCCCTCTGTGCTCGTCTGTCCTGTTATGACAGAAGAATATTTTTCTTGGAGAAGACAGCAGAACAGTGGTGTGATCACAGGAGGCTGAACAGGTTCTGGTGGATTTAGAAGTGCAGAGATACGGAGATGTAGGCTCAGATGAAGAGAGAGAGAGATGTCAAAACAGAAGAGATGCTCGCTGTGTTGTCTGTCATGCTCCATGAGTGGATGCTGTGGTCCAGCTAGAAAAGAGTGAAACAGCACCCAGACTGACTCATAGCACAGACACGAGGGAGTGAGCCGGGCTGTGTGATCAGAACAAGGGTGGAGAGGATGGAAAGTCTGCGTCCTAATGAGAGTTTTATTTGACCAAATTATGAATAACTAGAAAGGCACTCATGGTGGGTAACTGGGCTAAAACCCAGTCTGTGGTGGAACAGTATCTATTCCAGACGCAACCTTTCAGTCAAGCTTTGTGAAAATTATTTTTGTTTGTTTTTGAGTTATCATGCTAACAATCTGAAATATGAGGGATGAAAGTGATAACATCCTGACTCTCAGTTGTTTCATCCACCAGCCAGAGTTTAACTAACAGACGGAGTTACTAAACTACGAGGTCTGTTAGAAAAGTATCTGACCTTTTTATTTTTTGCAAAACCCTGATGGATTTGAATTACGTGTGCTTGCATGAGCCAACCTTGAACCTTCGTGCGCATGCGTGAACTTTTTCACGCCTGTCGACTGCATCATTTTCTGGTAAGCAGCCTTTGTGTGGGACATGTGCAGTGCGCTCGGCGGATTTTCATTTCAAGGAAAAAGATGGAACGACTGGAGCAGCGCCGCATCAAATTTTGCCAGAAACTGGGCGACAGCCAGGTGGAAACCATTCGGAAGATTCAGACGGCTTCCAGCCACTTTTGTTGTTGGTCACTTTTGTTCATGATATGGTACCTATATATATATATATATATATATATATATATATATATATATATATATATATATATATATATCTCCAATATAACTTTTCTTCAGCCAATATTTCTCTATGTTGGACGACTTGCCATCCATCAATTGTTATGTTCTCCACCCCCCTCCCAAATTAAGCAAACAACAAAGAGTTAAGTAAATTAGATCAATTTATTTTGTTGTGAACATCATTTGATTGATTCTGTTGCGATGAATGCTTCTAAAACGTCACTAGCGTGCTTGTCTACCTCCTTAGTGTTTTTGGCATCCTTGGAGTTCAATATTTCCACCTGTGAACTCAGCAAACCTCGCTGGCAGACGATTTTCTGCTGTTGTTGACATGTTTGTTGCCATTTATTCAACCAGCGTCTGTCAGCATGTTCCTGACCTCCGCTACGTCATTAGTGATGTCATCTCATGAATAATTGTATGCCGCGCTCTGATTGGCTAGCTGTTGGCAGTAAGCTCTAACGCTACTGGTCAGTGGGAACCGATCCAATATAACTTTTGGTCCTAGCCTTTTTGGATCCCTTTGGATCCAACATAACTTTCTGGCACCAAGCATGCCAAAATACAGGTAAATGATGGACAGAAAGGCTAATCTGTGATTGGCTATTGCAATCTGAGTGGAGAACACACACACACACACACACACACCACACACCACACACACACACACACACACACACACACACACACACACACACACACACCACACACACACACACACACACACACACACACACCACACACACACACACACACACATATATATATATATCAGAAATCACATTGAACAGATATAAATCCCAGTTTTCACCTGAAATTCTGAAACTGTCAAAACAATAAAAACTGTGAAAATTTAATTAATTAAAAAAAAAGGTTTCTTGTGACATCTTAGAAGCCACGTCATGTAAGATCCACCGGACGGAAAATAAAGTTAATTTCATTTTCTTTTGCCTTGTTCAATATTGTAAAGAGTTACTACAGTGGATTTTTATCTTATTCTTCTTCTCTTCTTGTTTTCCGGTATCTCCAAGCCGAGGGTTCTGCGCCCCACAGGACCAGGGCCTATCTGCCCTACATGACTATGACCATCGTAATCTTGCCTCTCCTCCCTTTGTGCTAATCTCTCCCACTATCACTGTACATGTGCTGATTCTGGCTCTCATCTTCCCCTGTCATACCAGCTGCCCATCTGAAACAGTCTCACATCTGCCATCTGTAAGTGTATTTCCTGTGTTTTTCTCAGATCAGTCTTCAAACCAGTTCATAGCATTGGCCTTGAATTTGTCTCTACTTTTTGTCTCATGCTATTTCTTAGACATTTCATCTGTATTATATCTCAGTCCACAACACTATACTGTATATGGATACCAACCCTTGGCTGATGAAGCAACCTGAGATGAACTGGTGACCTGCGCAGTGGAAATTTCTAGACTCCCATCAGCTTTACACTACAGAATCCAGGAACAAGCCTCAGGACCAACACAGGACGTGCATTTACTACACCTGTCACCTCGTGAACTTTTTAAAATTAAACTAAAGCTTTTCTGTCACAATGAATTCTCTGGAGTGATATATAATGCCATGTTTGCTTAAGTTGGTTGTTGTTGTCTCGTTTTTATTTTGACAAACCAATGAGAAGTCAAGCAGCCCTTGAATTGACATGTTGAGTGTAAAGCATGGTTTACACATAGATGGTTTTGTCGGTGGGTAGTACGTAGACTGAAGTTCACGGTAGTTCCGGCTGTTTTCGCGGTGGAAAGGGGTGGAGCATTTCGCCGGCGTTTTGACCACCGTACTAGCCGCAAATACGCGGATAAAACGCCACTAAATCCTCCGAATAAAGCAGCGTTTTGATGCCGTAGCATCCAGCACACGTCAGGCAACGGGACTTAATACCCAGTTCAATCCTTCACAACCGCAGGTTAAGACGCGCGTGAGAACGGGGATGTTCTGCTGCCGCCGATAATGCCCTGTGTACCGCTGGATTTATCCAGGCAAATCCTGCGTTACTCCAGGAACTTTTGCATATAGGCACCGCCCCCAGAGTATAATAGGCTGAAGCAGCAGGAATACATGCCTGTCACTACAGAGAGAGGGAGATCATCCTCAGCCTTTTCTTCTCTTTCCTTTTCCCCTCCTCAACGTGTTGCTCCTCTCCACCACAGGGCTACCCTCTGCTTCTGAACCAGACCTCTTGATAAGTCCTTGCCACTGCCAATTTTCTTTTAAGAGGCATACTGGAGCTTCTCTGCAAAAATATCTGGAGCTGGCCGCGAGTGAGAGGCCTGCATGCAGCGCGCTAGCGTTTTTATACCTCCGTTACCGGGAGGTGGCGTTTAGAACGGCGTACTGTCCGCTAGCGCTGCCTTTTTTTTGCCTCTGTCGCCAGTTAAAACGCCGTTGGTTAGGGATACAACGCCGGCCGCCAATTACTGCGGCACTACAGGAAGGGGCAGGATGAAACAGCGATTGAAAAGTATCAAACGCCGTTGTTCGCGTTGTCTCCGTCGTCACGCAAATTCTCCGGGAGCACTCCCGGAATTATTCGACATGTTGATTTTTTCGACGAATCCCAGTAAAGCCGGAACTAAGCCACGCCCCCCTAGTGCCGGCATTAACAACGACGTGTGATCCTTAAGACTGCCAAAAACTCTTCCGGGACGCTTCCGGGAGCTCTTACCATCTATGTGTAAATGAGGCTTAAACATTTGGCTCTGGAGTCCTGACACCCCCCCCCCCCCCCCCCAACACACACACACACGCACACACGGCTGTGGTTGGTGAGCATCTTATTAACTTTGGCTGCTCTTCCAAAGACAAACACGCACCACTGATAAGACCAACTGGTTGGCCGGGGTAGGGGAGTGGGGGGGTCAACCCTGTAGGAAGGAGAAGAAGAAAACTCCCCTGCATAGATCAAAAATCACCTTACACAGTTACAAACGGCCCGCTAACAAAAGGAAGAGGTTCCAGCCTTTTCCCACTGCTGGCAAGTTATAACTATTTTGATTTATGTTCAGAGTATCAGATGCTGCATTTGAGAAAAGCAGCGGCTCCTGAGCCCTGACCAACATACCAGCCCCCAGGCTCAATGTCTAGAGCAAAACATACCCCCCCATCCCCAAACACACAATGAGGAATATGAGAGTCACACAGCCACCAACATCAACTCTAAAACATAACCCCACCCTGAACCTAACACTGTGTCTGACGCCCAGTTTTGACAATGTGCACAGACAGTCTGCTTGTCTTTAGGGGTCACCACTTTTGGGGGAGGAAGGGGGAGCAGTGCCAAAGCCCAGAAGACAAAAAACAGCAGTTTTCAGTCTGTTAGTATGATTTGTAATGAATGTGCAAAAAAGGAGATCTGCCTTGGTTTTGTCAGGATACGACTAAACCCAAGTGCAGCATTGGTGAAGTACTTGCATTACAAAAGGCATTATGGGAAATTGAGCTTCCTGTCACCAGTGGTTGGTCAGTTTATTTAAATGTACAAAACCAACACACAAGTTACTGTGACGTGTGTGTTGGTTTTTATAATTAAATCTGTATTTGTAAATATGTCATATTTTTTATTTGTAACAAAAAGGCAATTTGAAAACTGAAAATTCTGTTTAAGTGTGATTCCGCATAGCGAATGTTATGTGTGGCAATTGGTAATCGCACTCCCATGCAGTAGATAGCAGTGTTCTATGCAGTGTAAGTCAAAATATATATTCTTTAACCTCAATTACCCCCCCCCCCCCCCCCACCTTCAAAATGCATAGAACACTGCTATCTACTGGATGGGAGTGTGAACAGTGACCAACATGTGATCATTCCCGCTATTCGTTGCGCTGAATCACACTTCACAAACAGAATTTTCAGTTTTACAAATGCCTTTTTTTTTTTTACAAATGAAAAAAAATTACATATTTACAAATAGACATTACATTGTAAAAACCAACACACACATTACAGTAACTTGTGTGTTGGTTTTTACAAATAAATAACCTACCAGTTACTGAGATGAGCCTCATTTTCAGAGGAGCAGCAACAGGCAGGGTGCATAGACAGAAGCTCTGGCTCATTGTTCGTTTGGGGCTTGTAATCGCCTTTGATTTTACTCAGAAGCCTTGGCGGTGCTTAAACTCGAACCTGACTTATCAGTAGCTGACAGTACTAAAAAAGTGTTTAGCTGTAACTTCCGCTAAAATTTTATTGCGGTTTACCGGTTTAGCGTTATAAAAGTTAACTTTTCAGTTAGCGGATTAACAATTATCGAAGCTACCTTTTTGGTTGGCTGTGTCTTCCATTGTGTGTGTGTGTGTGTGTGTGTGTGTAGAACCCCAATTCCAATGAAGTTGGGATGTTGTGTAAAATGTAAAAAAAAAAACAAAACAACAGAATAAAATGATTTGCAAATCCTTTAAAACCTATATTCAATTGAATACGCCACAAAGACAAGATATTTAATGTTCAAACTGATAAATCGTATTGGAAAACAGGCATTTTTGATCTTCAAATGGTAAGAAAATGAAAAAACAAAAAAGAGCTATTTTGTGTGAAAACCTCAGGAAGACCAAAAACAAAACTCCAAGGCACTCTGTAAAAATTAAATTAAAAAGCCTTTATTGTGGCATGGCTATATATGCACCAACGCATTTCGGCCCAGCATGGCCTTCTTCAGGATATCAAACAGGTTTTACACAGGTGTCACAGGCCTCCTTTAATAAGGAGGATGTTGTGTGGGCCGCTGAAGAGGAGGTACTGCTGGCCCACCACCACCAGAGGACGCCCTGCTTGGAGTGCGGGCTCCAGACATCGGAGGGCGCTGCCGCCTCACAGGAGTAGCCAGGGTGACAGCTGTCACCCATCACCTGAGACAGCTGATATCAATCACCAGGGAGGTATATCAGCAGGACGGCATCTCCACCTCATTGCCGAGATATCGCTCTACTAAGGAGGTAACGAACTCAGCCAGTTGTGTTATTCAGAGAAGTAATACTTTGTTGCTTGTGCTTAGGTCAGCTGAAGACCGTATTGGACGTGGTTGGATAAGTACTCACATTCCAATCCTACAGTGCTGTTTTTGAGTAGAGGTGGAGGTGGTGTTTCCACCCTGTGTGTTGCTGGGTGCGGCCGCACCCACACCTGACTGTTTCTGTTCCTTGCCAGCAGTACCGGATCCGACGAGCGGAGGCAGTGGCCACCTGGGAGTTCGGGACTTGGCGGCTCCAGTATTCCCGGGGTTCGGTGGCAGAGGAAATCGGATGGTTCCGGTTCGACTCGGACAGACGTCTCCTATCGTCGAGCCTGCCCACACGACACCATTGGAATTCGGCTTACTGCTATAATTGTAATCTGTTGTGTTTGTTGTGCGTGTTCACAACAGTAAAGCTTTGTGATTTGACTTCCTCCATTGTCCGTTCATTTGGGCCCCCTGTTGTGGGTCCGTGTACCTACACTTTCACAACAGGATATCTCGGCCATCGTCATGGATCCCGAGGGGCGTCAACCGGCTGTTGAACGGCCAATGGAAGAACAGGATGCGCAGGCGTCCGCAGGAGGGGTAATCGGTGAGTTGCAGCGGATCCTCACCGCTTTCACGACTCGGTTAGATTTGATGACTGAGCAGAACGTCCTCCTGAACCGCAGGGTGGAGGCTCTCGCCGCGCAGGTGGAAGCGCGCCCTCCGGGCGCCGCTGCGGCTCTCCCTCCAGTAGACCCTGTGCGTAACATTGACGTTCCACTGGTCGTTCAACGACCCCTCCCACCTTCCCCGGAAGCATACATAAGCCCCCCAGAGCCGTACGGAGGCTGTGTGGAGACGTGCGCAGATTTCCTTATGCAGTGTCCGCTCGTCTTCGCACAGCGTCCTGTTATGTACGCGACCGATGCTAGCAAGGTAGCTTATGTAATAAACCTGCTTCGCTTTGAGGCACGCGCTTGGGCTACAGCGCTCTGGGAGCAGAACTCACGGCTCCTTCAGACATATGATGGGTTTGTGAGGGAGTTCAGAACCGTGTTCGATCACCCTAATAGAGGAGAAACCGCTTCAACAGTGCTACTGTCAATGAGACAGGGGCGTCGGAGCGCAGCTGCTTATGCAGTCGACTTCCGCATCGCGGCTGCGAGGTCCGGCTGGAATAGCACTGCCCTCCGCGCCGCCTTTGTAAACGGACTGTCATTGGTTCTTAAGGAGCACCTGGTGGCTAAGGACGAACCGCGGGATTTAGATGGGCTTATCGATCTTGTCATACGATTAGACAATCGGTTAGAGGAACGTCGTCGGGAACGAGACGAAGGGCGTGGCCGGGCACGCGCCGTCCCTCTCCCTTCCGGTTCCGACCGCGCCCCGCCTTCCCCACGCTCCACGGCTCCGGCGCTCCGTGTGGCTACAGCTCCCCCTGCTGACGAAGCTATGGACACGAGCAGGGCAACATTTAGGGCACCAGATACACAGAGGAGGCAGGCCCGCGGAGTATGTTTTAATTGTGGCTCGACAGAGCACCAAGTGAGAGACTGCCCCGAGCGGTTAAACACCAACGCCCGCCCCTAGAGACTGGGCTAAGGGTGGGCCGAGACATTCACGTGGGACACACCCACATTGCCACACGACTCCCAGTTACGATCCTTTATGAGGAATCAACCCTGAAAGCCCCAGCACTGGTGGACACGGGCTCTGAAGGGAATCTGTTGGACAGCAGATGGGCCAGGGAGATAGGGCTCCCTCTGGTGGCGCTTACCTCGCCTGTGCAGGTGCGAGCACTAGATGGCTCCCTACTCCCTCCAATCACGCATAAGACACCACCTGTAACTCTGGTGGTGTCCGGAAATCACCGGGAGGAGATCGAGTTTTTTGTGACTCCTGCTACCTCCCGAGTGATTTTGGGGTTTCCCTGGATGTTGAAACACAATCCCCGGATCGATTGGCTGTCCGGGGTAGTGGTTCAGTGGAGCGAGACCTGCCATCGGGTGTGTTTAGGTTCCTCGGTTCCTCCCGGCTCCCAGGCTAAGGAGGAGGTCAGAGTCCCGCCCAATCTGGGGATGGTGCCGGCGGAGTACCACGACCTTGTCGACGTGTTCAGCAAGGATCTGGCGCTCACCCTTCCCCCCCACCATCCTTATGATTGTGCCATTGATTTGGTTCCGGGCAGTGAGTTCCCGTCCAGCAGGCTGTACAACCTCTCACGGCCTGAGCGCGAATCAATGGAGACCTACATCCGGGACTCGTTAGCCGCCGGGTTGATCCGGAATTCCACCTCCCCGATGGGTGCAGGTTTCTTTTTTGTGGGTAAAAAAGACGGCGGACTTCGTCCATGCATTGATTATAGGGGACTGAACGAAATCACGGTTCGCAACCGATACCCGTTGCCCCTATTGGATTCGGTGTTCACGCCCCTGCATGGAGCTAAGGTATTCACCAAGCTTGATCTTAGGAATGCGTATCACCTGGTTCGGATCCGGAAGGGAGACGAGTGGAAGACGGCATTTAACACCCCCTTGGGTCACTTTGAGTACCTGGTCATGCCGTTCGGTCTCACAAACGCTCCCGCGACTTTCCAAGCGTTGGTTAATGATGTCTTGCGGGATTTCCTGCACCGGTTCGTCTTCGTATACCTGGACGATATACTCATCTTTTCTCCGGACCCTGAGACCCATGTGAAGCATGTACGTCAGGTCCTGCAGCGGTTGTTGGAGAACCGACTGTTTGTGAAGGGCGAGAAGTGTGAGTTCCACCGCACTTCTTTGTCCTTCCTGGGGTTCATCATCTCCTCCAACTCCGTCGCTCCTGATCCGGCCAAGGTTGCGGCGGTGAGAGACTGGCCCCAACCCACAAGCCGTAGGAAGCTGCAACAGTTCCTCGGCTTTGCTAATTTCTACAGGAGGTTCATTAAGGGCTACAGTCAGGTAGTTAGCCCCCTGACAGCCCTAACCTCGCCAAAAGTTCCCTTCACCTGGTCGGATCGTTGCGATGCCGCGTTCAAGGAGTTGAAACAGCGCTTCTCGTCTGCACCCGTTCTGGTGCAGCCCGATCCTAGTCGCCAGTTAGTGGTTGAAGTGGACGCCTCGGACTCAGGGATAGGAGCTGTGCTGTCCCAGAGCGGGAAGACCGATAAGGTTCTTCACCAGTGTGCCTATTTTTCCCGCAGGTTGACCCCGGCCGAACGAAACTATGACGTCGGCAATCGAGAACTCCTTGCGGTGAAAGAGGCTCTTGAGGAGTGGAGACATCTGTTGGAGGGAACGTCCGTGCCATTTACGGTCTTCACTGACCACCGGAACCTGGAGTATATCAGGACCGCCAAGCGGCTGAATCCCAGGCAAGCCCGCTGGTCACTGTTCTTCGGCTGTTTTGACTTCCGGATCACCTATCGTCCCGGGACCAAAAATCAAAGATCGGATGCTTTGTCCCGGGTACATGAAGACGAAGTCAGAACGGAGTCGTCGGATCCCCCGGATCCCATCATCCCGGAGTCCACTATCGTGGCCACCTGGGACGTGGAGAAGACCGTCCGGGAGGCCCTGGCACGAAACCCGGACCCCGGAACCGGGCCGAAGAACAGACTCTATGTCCCACCAGAGGCAAGGGCTGCGGTCCTGGACTTCTGTCACGGTTCTAAGCTCTCCTGTCATCCTGGGGTGCGAAGAACCGTGGCAGTCATCCGGCAGCGTTTTTGGTGGGCGTCCCTGGAGACCGACGTCCGGGATTATATCCAGGCCTGTACCACCTGCGCCAGGGGCAAAGCCGACCACCGCAAGTCCTCGGGTTTGCTACAGCCGCTGCCCGTACCTCATCGCCCCTGGTCCCACATCGGCCTGGATTTTGTCACGGGCCTCCCGCCGTCCCAGGGAAACACCGTCATCCTCACGATAGTGGACTGATTCTCCAAGGCGGCCCACTTCGTGGCCCTCCCGAAGCTCCCAACGGCCCAGGAGACAGCAGACCTCCTGGTCCACCACGTCGTCCGGCTGCATGGGATACCATCAGACATCGTCTCCGATCGCGGTCCCCAGTTCTCCTCGCACGTCTGGAGGAGCTTTTGCCGGGAACTGGGGGCCACGGTCAGTCTCTCGTCCGGGTATCACCCCCAAACCAACGGGCAAGTAGAACGGGCCAATCAAGAGATAGAGCAGACGCTACGTTGTGTGACAGCCGCGCACCCGGCGGCCTGGAGTACTCATCTGGCCTGGATCGAGTACGCCCACAACAGTCAAGTGTCATCAGCCACCGGCCTCTCCCCTTTTGAGGTGTGTTTGGGGTATCAGCCCCCATTGTTACCGGTGGTTGAGGGAGAGGTCGGTGTGCCCTCGGTCCAGGCCCACCTGCGGGAGTGCCGTCGGGTGTGGCGTGCCGCCCGTTCTGCTTTGTTGAGGGCCCGGATGAGGGCGAAGACCCATGCAGACCGGCGGCGGACCCCGGCTCCTACGTATCGTCCTGGGCAGGAGGTGTGGTTGTCCACCAAGGACATTCCACTGCAAGTGGCCTCCCCGAAACTACAGGACCGGTACATAGGACCGTTTAAGATCCTCAAGGTCATCAATTCCGCCGCAGTGAGGCTTAAGCTCCCGGCCTCACTGCGGATTCATCCAGTGTTCCATGTCTCGAGAATCAAACCACATCACACCTCACCCCTCTGCGCTCCGGGTCCGGCACCACCTCCTGCCCGGATCATCGACGGCGAGCCGGCTTGGACTGTGCGCCGGCTACTGGACGTCCGACGGATGGGCCGGGGTTTTCAATATCTGGTGGACTGGGAAGGGTACGGTCCCGAAGAACGCTCCTGGGTGAAGAAGAGCTTCATCCTGGACCCGGCCCTCCTGGCCGACTTCTACCGCCGCCACCCGGACAAGCCTGGTCGAGCGCCAGGAGGTGCCCGTTAAGGGGGGGGTCCTGTTGTGTGGGCCGCTGAAGAGGAGGTACTGCTGGCCCACCACCACCAGAGGGCGCCCTGCCTGGAGTGCGGGCTCCAGACATCGGAGGGCGCTGCCGCCTCACAGGAGTAGCCAGGGTGACAGCTGTCACCCATCACCTGAGACAGCTGATATCAATCACCAGGGAGGTATATCAGCAGGACGGCATCTCCACCTCATTGCCGAGATATCGCTCTACTAAGGAGGTAACGAACTCAGCCAGTTGTGTTATTCAGAGAAGTAATACTTTGTTGCTTGTGCTTAGGTCAGCTGAAGACCGTATTGGACGTGGTTGGATAAGTACTCACATTCCAATCCTACAGTGCTGTTTTTGAGTAGAGGTGGAGGTGGTGTTTCCACCCTGTGTGTTGCTGGGTGCGGCCGCACCCACACCTGACTGTTTCTGTTCCTTGCCAGCAGTACCGGATCCGACGAGCGGAGGCAGTGGCCACCTGGGAGTTCGGGACTTGGCGGCTCCAGTATTCCCGGGGTTCGGTGGCAGAGGAAATCGGATGGTTCCGGTTCGACTCGGACAGACGTCTCCTATCGTCGAGCCTGCCCACACGACACCATTGGAATTCGGCTTACTGCTATAATTGTAATCTGTTGTGTTTGTTGTGCGTGTTCACAACAGTAAAGCTTTGTGATTTGACTTCCTCCATTGTCCGTTCATTTGCGCCCCCTGTTGTGGGTCCGTGTACCTACACTTTCACAACAGAGGAAGCTAGTACACGCCTGCACTCAGATAATTGGAGGAGATTAGAAGTGCATTTTTAGAACAACAACAATGGAAAGACAAAACACAAAAAATACTATACAGTATAGTCTATGTACAATATAATACTATATAATACAGTTGATTTAAGTATATATAATGCAATCACTCAAGTGATAAACCCCATTAAAACAGGGCGGGCACCTCCCTGAACAATCTAGATCACAAGCTACATATATCATAAGTATGGAGAGAAATCTATGTCAGCGTTGAGGCCTGGATGTTCAGCTGCTTTTAAGTGTACAATCCAATAAGTTTCACGTTGTAGGAGGAGAGAAAGTCTGTCGCCACCACGTGATTATTTTTCAATTGTCTCAATGACCATCACTTTTAGTTTATTAACATTTGTGTGTCCAGCCATGTGACAGTGGACTGCCATAGGGTACAATGAATCTTGCTTGTGTATGGCACGTTTATGCTCTGCAAGTCTGTCTTTAAGTCTCCTTTTAGTTCTTCCAAAATAAAAACACCCACATTCACACTGCAATTTATATACCACAAAAGATGTATTGCAGTTGGCATACTTTTTTTAATTGAAATATCTTTCCTGTGCAGTCTTTAAAAGATGATGATTTGTCAATATTGGGACAATGATTACAATTACCACAAGGGAATGTTCCTTTGGGGAGCTGAAGCCATGTGGATGAAGTAGCAGTTGGCAAATGGCTCCTCACCAGATGAACCTTAAGGGTGGGAGCACGTCTATAACAAAAAGCTGGTGGATCAGGGAACACGTCCTTAAACGTTGTTAAACTGTTGGACTATTTTTTTCATGCAGTTGCTCACAAAGTGGTGACCCTCACCTCATCTTTGCTTGTGAATGGCTGAGCCTTTTGGGGATGCTCCTTTTATACCCAATCATGACACTTACAATTAGTGTCCTCAGTTCCCAAACACTTATTGAGTGTTGTTAGAAGGAAAGGTGATGTAACACAATGGTAAACATACCACTGTCCCAGCTTTATTGAAACGTGTTGCAGGCATCCATTTCAAAATGAGCAAATATTTACACAAAAACAATACAGTTTATCAGTTTGAACATTAAATATATTGTCTTTGTGGTGTATTCAATTCAATATAGGTTGAAGAGGATTTGCAAATCATTGTATTCTGTTGTCATTTACATTTCACACAATGTCGCAACTTCATTGGAATTGAGGTTGTAGAGAGAGAGAGAGAGAGAGAGAGAGAGAGAGAGAGAGAGAGAGAGAGAGAGAGAGAGAGAGAGAGAGAGAGAGAGAGAGAGAGAGAGAGAGAAATACTGTTGGTTAGCAGGTGGACAATTTAGTTTACCCAAATAGTGTGCAAAATTTAGAGCAGGGGTTCTCAACCTTTTCTACTTTCAGGTCCTCCAATTTATACTTGTATTGAGTCGGGTCCGTTAAAAAAGATCTCCAATTATTTTGTGTCATCTATTCTAATCTAAAGTTTCATTTGTTGTTAATGGAATGAAACATATCACTACTTGTTACAGATGGGAGCCCTGGAATTAAATTAAACTGCGCTCCATGTTTCAGCCCAGCTGAAGAGATTAGTTTTATATTAGGAGGTGCATAATGTAATATTTATTTTGAACAAATAGCAAAGAATAAGAAAGCTAAATATAAATGAGAGACAGGTGTGACTACTCAATAAATAGGCCAAACAAAATGCTTTACCTCTTAAAAAAATTAATTTTTAAAATAGTGAAGAAAATCACCAGGCTTCTGCATGTTTTTTTTTTTTTTTTTTTTTACTTCTCAGGTCTGAAAGAATGGATTCAGCTCTACAGTCTACTAAATGTGCATTTTGCCAATGCGGCAAAATACTGAAGATTTCTGTAAATAATTACGTCACCCCACCTCCCCATATAAAGCCATAAACCCTGCCAAATCCAAATGAATTATGCAATGAGGGATTTATCAGAGATCATACTGCACACATAAGAAGCTTCTAATGGAGAAGAGAAAATATTTTGCAGCTTTGCACATTGACCATGATACATGTTCTTCAATGAGGTAAGAAACCAGATATTTTTTTGTAACCCAAATGTTGAATGAATTGAAGACTGCCAAATCAAAGCACAGTAAAAACCCGTATATAATGAATTCAGGTGGACCAGCAAATTTTGTCTGTTATAATCAAAATCCGTTATATGTATAAAATAGATAAAATCTATTATGTGTATGTTAACAGATTAGTTACAGTCAAGAGGGAATCCTGAACCGGGCCTTGCTTCATTTAATGACCCGGTCAAAGATTTCTCTGAAAAAAATTAAGGCCTGTCTTATGTGCATTAAAAAGATCACATTTGGTTGAGTCACTGTTTTATTCTAAGGCCGCTACAGAGTGTACCTTAAAATCAGTGGTGGGCACAGCTAACCAAAAACTTAGCTTTAATAACAGCTAATCAGCTAACTGAAAAGTTATCTTTTATAACACTAAACAGATAAATCACCCAAAAATTTATCGGAAGCTACAGCTAACCGATAACTTCCAGTATTGTCTCCAGTACACTTGCAACTACTAACAAGCTGATTTTGAGTTTTAGCACCATTGCTTCTGGTAGCATCAAAGGCGACCACAGACCCAAACAATGAGTCAGTACTTCTGTGTTTGTGCGCCCTGCCCACTGCTGGAAGCTCCTGTTTAGTACATATTTTGCAGCAGTGTAGCAATTGAGAGGAGCAAAGCTCAACTCTACAGACACACAAAACAATTCCTTAACAGAAATGATTCCTTAATAGAATACAGCAGTGCTGCAGTGAGGCAGACGTCTTAGAAAATAAAGGAGCTTTGACTTATGGTTTTGATTTAAAATCAAATTAATCCAGATAGAATAAATCCATTAATGTCAACTGTGTCATTTGTAAAAAGTTAAAATATAACATATATCTTTTTAATTTTAAATAATGCACTAATTCTGAAGTTTTGTAACAAACACAGACAGATGCCAAAGGGATTATGGGTAAATGAGCCTCCGCTAACACTAATTGGTTAACTCATTCATTCTATGTAAAAACCAACGTGTTAATGTGATGTGACGTGTGTGTTGGTATTTACATATAAATGTGCTTTTGTAAAATATGCTATTTTATTCATATGTAAAAAAATCCATTTGCAAATGTCAAAAGTCAAGTTGTGATTAGACAAACGTCTGATATAACCTGGGTCAAAATGCATAGAATACTGCCATCTACTGGCACCCACACGCTCAGACCCTTACCCATAATCCTTTGTATACCAATTTTTTTTTTTTTTTTTTGCACGCCAGAGAGTTGCTGTGGTTTAAACAACAGAATCCATGACGACAACTGGAAATGAACATTATACAACCAAAACGTACATTTTTATTTCTTTAGCTACAGCAAGAGGCTGCAACAACAAAGGATTATGGGATATCTCAATACTTAGGGTGAATACTGCCATGAACACTACTGGCTAGTAGATGGTAGTAGAGACCGTGAAAACTTAACAAAACAAATATTCCAAATAATCCGTGTCTGCTATGTTTAATCTGCATAGAATTTAATAAACGCAAACCGAATTTCAGACATCTTATATATATTACTCTGGAACAAAGATGACAAACACTGTTGTAAAGGACAATAAGCATGACGTTAAAGAGCAAACAAGAAGCAATTGCAACTCAGTCATTCCAATTGAAAATAATGGAGAAGCAACCTGAGCTTCTTCCAGCATTTTTTACATAAAACAAACAATAAAAATGTCTATAACCCCACAGAATATATTCACAAGAGTTTTAGGCACAATATACAAAGGGTTTAATGCTGTTGTCCGTGTGGAGCCTGATCAGAGCTTCTCAAATGCATTTCTCCTGTCGTGAACTTTTACCCATAATGCACTAGTACTGCTGAGGCATGTGCACACTAAAACCTTCAACATTAGTGAAATACTTTAAAACTAAAACATATAGCTGATATTCTCACGTTATAAAACTTCAGAAGTGACGTTAATTTAAATAACATGTCTGAAATTCATTTGGTTAAAATTTTAACCATAAGTTAAAACTGTATGCCTCTGGATGACTTGGGTGATATTGCCGGTGAATTAGTATGGTGTCAGCAGCAATGATCTCGTGACCAGTTCGCCTCTGACTGCAGAGGGTAGAGGGGTTTCGTCCTAAACCAGCTCTCCTGTTTACAGAGAACAGAGCTGTTTATCTACTACAAAACAGGTAAGCACTAAAATCTTTGATATCAGATTTAACAAAGGTCTTTATCTGTTAACCCTCTGGGGCCGATGCCGATAGCTAAGACCAAGCTTTACTAAATTATAAATAACTTTTTAATGATATGAGATAGAAACATACTTTTTTTGCTGAAAGTTAACTCTGCGGACTTTTGAGCCAGCCATCAGCCATCTTTATACTCCTCATAGAAGCTGTGTGATGACGTGTGCAATGTGAGTCTCCAATCGGAATTGGTTCACCGTCACATGGTTTTCCAAAATCCAATTGTAGGGCAGATTTATTTCACGTGAAAAGCCAAAGATTGTTTTCAGGAGTGATATGTTACTAGTTGGCCCGTTTGAATAGCCCCCTGGGTGCTCCAATGAGTACATACTATTGGACGCCCTGTGCCATTACACACAGCGATCAGTGAAAGCAGACGGAGAGTCTGTGATGACAATCTCACATGCTCAAACAAAGTGTGTGTAACTATCAGGATTGCTCCACTAGTTTGCATGTGAATGTTACTGGATAACTCTGTTGCTTTCTCGGCGTAAAGCACTGTTTACCATATCAATGGAGCGAGGGGGAGGGCCGCTCCTCAGACTGTAAGGAGCCAAAGTGGGCCAAAGTGTGAATGAAAGCTGCTTTAGGAGCAGCACAGAACACTCCAAAACACAGTTGAAGTAGAAGTTTGTGATGTAACCTTTGTGTAATAGACAGAAACTGCTTTGAGATGAAGACAAAAAAAGCATAGACCATTTTGTATATATTGTTCAAAATATGCATTTGTGTTTATTGTTTGAACCTTTTTGTTGTACAGTCTTTCACAAAAGACCTCAAATTACCTTTATAAAGTGTCAAAACAGTTTGCTGTGTGTTTTGAATAAATGTGTGTGGAAAATTATTTTCCGCTTTACTTTTCCTTTCTTATTTATGATTGTAAACCTTTATTACACTTATAAAACACAACAAAAGCATATATATTATGAAAGCACAGGTTGTCCTGAAAAAAAAAGAGACATAAAACTGTTTTTACCCCATAACTCTAGAACATTCATTCACAGATAGTCAGACAAATAATATGGAATATCTTTCAATATGATTGGAGCATTTTTAAATTTTGACTCCTGTGTAATTCTTCAATTGACCCCTTCTTGGCTGCCTATTGAAAGTTCATGTGGCCACTCGGCATTTTTAAAAGAGTAATGTCTAAGGAGTATGTGTGCCAAATTTGGTACTTGCATCAACATTCGAAGCGTTTTTTCAGTTATCTGCTGCACTAGCTTGACTATTGTAGATTCACTCTTCCCAGCCTGGTGCACATCTACAATTTTCTTCCTGGTGTCATTCGACAGCTCTTTGGTCTTGGCCATGGTTGAGTTTGGAGTCTGACTGTTTGAGGGTGTGGACAGGTGTCTTTTATACAGATAACGAGTTCAAACAGGTGCCATTAATACAGGTAACAGGTGGAGGACAGAGAAGCTTCTTAAAGAAGTTACAGGTCTGTGAGAGCCAGAAATCTTGCTTGCTTGTGGGTGACCAAATACTTATTTTCCACCATAATTTACAAATAAATTTTTTAACAATCCTACAATGTGATTTTCTGGATTTTTTTTCTCATTTTGTCTCTCATAGTTGAATTGTACCTATGTTGAAAATTACAGACCTCTCTCATCTTTCTAAGTAGGAGAACTCGCACAATCAGGGACTGACTAAATACTTTTAGGCCCCACTGTACATTAAGAATATTATTAGTATAAAGTACTTAAAAAAACTGAGCAGTCATGTCTGTGATGCGAGGTCGGTGCTCCTGTGATGTGTGTAATCCCACTTTCTAAAGTACGTTTAAAAGCCAGCTCTGTGCCAGAAAACCAACCTATTTAAATGAACTCTACCAATTATGCCAAAGAGTGGGTTAATATCCAGCCACAAGGTTGTTGATGGCTCCTAAAAGCATCTGGTTGATGTAGTTTGCTAAGGGACACTTAACCAAACATTAGAGGGGATGTATGTATATATTTGAGCCTGTATGTATAATTATGACCCTGTGTGAATTATAGAAGATCAAAAATGAATTAAAACTTGTGCACCCAATACTTGTTTGCAGTCATTAATGATGCATGCTGTACAATCATTCCACCCTGACAAAAGAACAGTCCAGAGACATCATTAAAAGCCTGTTTTGACCACTGGGTTGGTCTTGAGTGGTTCTGTGACAAAGACCTGGCACCCCTGACTATATATTACCTGTCTGATGAAGCAAGACTTAAAAAAAACCCCACAAATACATTTGGATTATCATGGCTGGTGTGCAGAGTAATCAGGCTGCATCTACGCCCAGAGCATATATCACTTTCAGAGCCAGATGCTAATGTTCCAGTCCACATTAAATGTTTTTATGCAGCCCACAGTATCTGGAAGCACTCTGAAATGGAACATGAGTTGTTTATCTTTCAGCTGCTCCTGGTCATTCAGATTACCACAGAGGATACCACAGAGATCTGCATTGGGATTTGGCAGAAGTTTTACACTGGATGGCCTTCCTAATGCAACTCCAGTACTACATGGAGACTGATGTTCCAACGTGGCCTCCTAGCCAAGCACTAATCAGCATCTACTCTGCTTCACTTCTGATGGGATCAAGTGCACAGACAGCAGGATGGGAACAGGAGAGTAGGAAGTGTAATTACCAAGTTTTGAACTGTTAAACTGCAAATCTACATTTGTCACAGCCATGTGGCGTGTGTTTGTGTGTCTGTTTGTGTCCAGGTGCTGTGAGGAGAGAGCTGCTGCTCGGTGCCGGCACCTGGGTCCATCACCATGGAGGATCAGCTGTTGCCTGATCCATCTGAGACTCTCCGCAGCTCACATTTATTTTAGTTTTTGTATTTTAGTTATAAATAAATGTTGGGTTTAACATCCCATCTGCAGAAACAAGCAATTAAGACTTCTGTAGCTTCAAGACAGAGTGTCAATCTGTCTGTAGTCACAACTAAAGCTTCATGTCGCTGTCTGTCCACTCAAAGACATCAGTTTTATTTGTGGTGCTCTTTATTCAGTCACAAACATTAGAGGTCAGCATTAGCATTGTATAACAGAAACCTGTGCTTCGCAAAGAATGGAAAAATAGGGCCGGGTATCGATTCAAATTTCAAGAACTGATTTGATTCCCATTCTTAAGATTAGGAATTGTTTATTTTGATTTGATTCAGTATCGATTTGGGTTAGTGTTATTAGAACAGTTTTTTAAGCCGTTACCTGATTGTCTAGTTATGTGACACATTAATACTACATCACAAAATTTGGCCCTCAAGATGCAGACAATAGCGTTTCAGAGAATTATAAATTAAAAAATTTTCAGGGGACATTTGCCCCGGTCTACCCTACAAAACGTGTGCTGCAGGAAAGTTCTCCTGCAGCAGGAGAACTTTCCTCCTGCAGCAGGAGAACTCGGCTATGGGAAAAGTTCTCCCACTGTCCACACCACAGAACCTTTGTGAACTGTCCCACAGAAATAGCATGTTATGAGGAACGAAAAATAAACCTACCGTGTGAATTAAACAGCGGATGATTTTCTTTTTTTTGTCACGCTGCTTCTAGATCAGAACCAGCGTGTCCACAATCAATATATATATATATATATATATATATATATATATATATATATATATATATATATATATATATATATACACACACACACACATACACACAAAGCTCTCGATTTACCGATCGATCTACGTTCCGATCCTCACCTATGGTCATGAGATTTGGCTCATGACCGAAAGAACGAGATCGCGAGTACAAGCGGCCGAGATGAGTTTCCTCCGCAGGGTGGCTGGGCGCTCCCTTAGAGATAGGGTGAGGAGCTTGGTCACTCCTCCACGTCGAAAGGAGCCAGTTGAGGTTGCTCGGGCATCTTTTCCGGATGCCCCCTGGACGCCTCGCTAGAGAGGTGTTCCGGGCACGTCCCATCGGGAGGAGGCCCCGGGGAAGACCCAGGACACGCTGGAGGAACTACATCTCTCGGCTGGCTTGGGAACGCCTTGGGGTTCCCCCGGAGGAGCTGGGGGAGGTGTGTGTGGATCGGGAGGTCTGGGCGGCTTTGCTTGAGCTGCTGCCCCCGCGACCCGACTCCGGATAAAGTGGAAGAAAATGGATGGACATATTATATATATATATATATATATATATATATATATATATATATATATATATATATATATATATACACACACACACACGTTAAATCAATATTTACAGTATATGTATGAATTGATCTGTGGGAGTCTCTCAGAACTGTGTCGATCCCCATCGACAGTAATGATAAACTCAAAACCAGACTGTGGGAGACAAAATGAAGAGTTTAGTTCCAAGCCTGTAAAGTAACCAAATGACAAGACAGGATGGATCAGGACTGAGTGCTTTTTGTCTCACAGTGTAACATCAAAGTAATGAGAAAGAACACACAACTTTATTCAAACAAACAGGCGTCAGTTAATGCCTGGTTCACACGGCAAGATTTTAAAACTGTCGGTAGGTTTTTAATGCCCGAGAAGCCCCACACACAGTGATAAAAAAAAAAAAAATCATAGATTTAACAGTTTTGATCATATAGTGTGTGATGTGCTGCCACATGGTAAAGACAACACACCACAAATGAACAGTTTTCACTCACGAACATTTCCAGGTCAGAAAAGAAATCTTGCAAAACCTCTTGAGCTCAAACATGACTTTGGAGTAAACAATTCTGGATTTCCCTCTGTGCTTCCATCACCTCTCTTTCTGATTGGCTACATGTCACTTTCAACAGGCTGTGTGCTTGTTTGTGCTCATGGGCACCCCCCCACATGCTGGGATATTGGGTCAAGACAATCCACCATGTTGAATATGAGGTCTGAGCGGTCCCGACATCATTCAGAACAGACTACAGTCCGCTTAAACACACTACACACAGCAGGAATACCTAATAACATTATCTTTAGAGCCATCACGACAGTCAGGGCTTCCTTAAGATTGTCGGAAGGGGAAGACTGGGTCAGGAATCAGTATCTTGCCATGTGAACCATGTCTTAGAAGTTAGCAGCCTGCCTCAGAGCGGCCCCGGAGCTGGACTGCTGTCCTGCCAAACTCACAGCCAAATGTTTGGAGGACTGCAATGATTAAAAGATAATAAACATCAACTCTACTGAAACAATACGAGGCCCTGGTCTGGGACGGAGAGAGCGTCCGCAGCAACATAACACAGACATCGTGTCGAAAAATAGATCACCATTTCCTACTGAAGCACTGACAACACTGAAATGACACAACGACTTCTTTTAAATCACAGCACACAATTTCAGCCTCAGTCTCTGGAGACTAAAAGAAAGTTGACACTGCGCGCGCTGCAGCTCAGTGTAAAATTTATGTACTGTGGAGTGTCTCCAAACTACACAAGAACTATCAACTGACTAAACGGGAGGTAACCAATCAACAATCAGTAGCACTAACAGCTGCAGACTGGAATCTCCAAAGGCAAACGGCATTTGCATCCCAGAAAATAACAGCCAAACTTTATGCAAAACAGTTATTGAATGTTTTGTATGAGTCGTGGCAAACACTTTGTGTCTCTGAATTATTCCAAGAAAACACAAAGGAAATTAATAATGAGAGAAGGATTTTCTTCAAAAGAAGATGTGAAATTTCAGCTACAGTTTGCCAGAAGGCACAGGGAATAGAATGTGTCAGCACAGAACTACAACTCCCTGAGGAAAAACTCACCTTGCAACCGTTGTACTTATAATGCAGCAGATAAGAGAATATTTAGAGCGGAATCCTGCAAATAGTGATAAAAGCATCAAATTTGGCAGAAATGCTCTTCAGACAATCCTCTTTTGAAAAACCGATTGGCCACTTGAATTTTCAGTTGGCGTACAGGTAGGGGTCAATTGAAGAATTACACAGGAGTCAAAATTAAAAGATGCTCCAATCATATTGAAACCTATGCCACATTACTTGCCTGATCATAAAGATTCCAAAAAGGTATGGTTTGGATGGTGTGTAACTGAATTCTATGGAGTTATGGGATAAAAACACCAAGAATGGTGACAAAGGTCAGTGTTGGTTTGTACAGGGGTCAAAAGTTAAAGTTGCTCCAATTTTGGTAAAAAGTGATGCAAATTACTAGTTAAGTTAACACGGTTTTAAAAAGGAATAGTTTGGACCATGTATCATCCTTACTTATGGATATTACTCTCTTGCCTCTACTGGTGGTTGGCTCTCACTGCGGTATTGTATCACTTCCTGTTCCGGAGCACAGCGGTGTTTTGCTGTATGTGTTAGCTGTTTAATCTGCGCAGTTAGATTGATCTAGTTATCTAGATAACGATTTGTTTCCCAGTGTAATCTTCACGTGCCTTAACTAAAGCACTCCTTCTGCTGAATCACCTCTAAATTATTTACACATTATTCACTTTGCGTGTTTTTAGGAATCCGCTAGCTTAGCGCAGCTACTAGCTCTTAGCCGATTTACCATGGCGGCTTCTCCTGTCTCTCCTGCACTTTTCTGCTCTGGGTGTGAAATGTTTAGTTATTCCTCGGCCTCCTTTAGCATTAACGGTACTTGTAATAAGTGTAGCTTATTCATAGCTTTGGAGGCCAGGCTGGGCGAATTGGAGACTCGGCTCCGCACCGTGGAAAATTCTACAGCTAGCCAGGCCCCTGTAGTCGGTGCGGACCAAGGTAGCTTAGCCGCCGTTAGTTCCCCTCTGGCAGATCCCGAGCAGCTGGGAAAGCAGGCCGACTGGGTGACTGTGAGGAGGAAGCGTAGTCCTAAACAGAAGCCCCGTGTACACCGCCAACCCGTTCACATTTCTAACCGTTTTTCCCCACTCGGCGACACACCCGCCGAGGATCAAACTCTGGTTATTGGCGACTCTGTTTTGAGAAATGTGAAGTTAGCGACACCAGCAACCATAGTCAATTGTCTTCCGGGGGCCAGAGCAGGCGACATTGAAGGAAATTTGAAACTGCTGGCTAAGGCTAAGCGTAAATTTGGTAAGATTGTAATTCACGTCGTCAGTAATGACACCCGGTTACGCCAATCGGAGGTCACTAAAATTAACATTGAATCGGTGTGTAACTTTGCAAAAACAATGTCGGACTCTGTAGTTTTCTCTGGGCCCCTCCCCAATCGGACCGGGAGTGACATGTTTAGCCGCATGTTCTCCTTGAATTGCTGGCTGTCTGAGTGGTGTCCAAAAAATGAGGTGGGCTTCATAGATAATTGGCAAAGCTTCTGGGGAAAACCTGGTCTTGTTAGGAGAGACGGCATCCATCCCACTTTGGATGGAGCAGCTCTCATTTCTAGAAATCTGGCCAATTTTCTTAAATCCTCCAAACCGTGACTATCCAGGGTTGGGACCAGGAAGCAGAGTTGTAGTCTTACACACCTCTCTGCAGCTTCTCTCCCCCTGCCATCCCCTCATTACCCCATCCCCGTAGAGACGGTGTCTGCTCCCAGACCACCAATAACCAGCAAAAATCTATTTAAGCATAAAAATTCAAAAAGAAAAAAATAATATAGCACCTTCAACTCCACCACAGACTAAAACAGTTAAATGTGGTCTATTAAACATTAGGTCTCTCTCTTCTAAGTCCCTGTTGGTAAATGATATAATAATTGATCAACATTGATTTATTCTGCCTTAAAGAAACCTGGTTACAGCAGAATGAATATGTTAGTTTAAATGAGTCAACACCCCCAAGTCACACTAACTGTCAGAATGCTCGTAGCACGGGCCGAGGGGGAGGATTAGCAGCAATCTTCCATTCCAGCTTATTAATTAATCAAAAACCCAGACAGAGCTTTAATTCATTTGAAAGCTTGACTCTTAGTCTTGTCCATCCAAATTGGAAGTCCCAAAAACCAGTTTTATTTGTTATTATCTATCGTCCACCTGGTTGTTACTGTGAGTTTCTCTGTGAATTGATGCTGAGAATGACAGCCTCAACACTGCATTTAATCTATTATTAGACTCTATTGGCTTTGCTCAAAATGTAAATGAGTCCACCCACCACTTTAATCATATCTTAGATCTTGTTCTGACTTATGGTATGGAAATAGAAGACTTAACAGTATTCCCTGAAAACTCCCTTCTGTCTGATCATTTCTTAATAACATTTACTCTGATGGACTACCCAGCAGTGGGGAATAAGTTTCATTACACTAGAAGTCTTTCAGAAAGCGCTGTAACTAGGTTTAAGGATATGATTCCTTCTTTATGTTCTCTAATGCCATATACCAACACAGTGCAGAGTAGCTACCTAAACTCTGTAAGTGAGATAGAGTATCTCGTCAATAGTTTTACATCCTCATTGAAGACAACTTTGGATGCTGTAGCTCCTCTGAAAAAGAGAGCTTTAAATCAGAAGTGCCTGACTCCGTGGTATAACTCACAAACTCGTAGCTTAAAGCAGATAACCCGTACGTTGGAGAGGAAATGGCGTCTCACTAATTTAGAAGATCTTCACTTAGCCTGGAAAAAGAGTCTGTTGCTCTATAAAAAAGCCCTCCGTAAAGCTAGGACATCTTTCTACTCATCACTAATTGAAGAAAATAAGAACAACCCCAGGTTTCTTTTCAGCACTGTAGCCAGGCTGACAAAGAGTCAGAGCTCTATTGAGCTGAGTATTCCATTAACTTTAACTAGTAATGACTTCATGACTTTCTTTGCTAACAAAATTTTAACTATTAGAGAAAAAATTACTCATAACCATCCCAAAGACGTATCGTTATCTTTGGCTGCTTTCAGTGATGCCGGTATTTGGTTAGACTCTTTCTCTCCGATTGTCCTGTCTGAGTTATTTTCATTAGTTACTTCATCCAAACCATCAACATGTTTATTAGACCCCATTCCTACCAGGTTGCTCAAGGAAGCCCTACCATTATTTAATGCTTCGATCTTAAATATGATCAATCTATCTTTGTTAGTTGGCTATGTACCACAGGCTTTTAAGGTGGCAGTAATTAAACCATTACTTAAAAAGCCATCACTTGACCCAGCTATCTTAGCTAATTATAGGCCAATCTCCAACCTTCCTTTTCTCTCAAAAATTCTTGAAAGGGTAGTTGTAAAACAGCTAACTGATCATCTGCAGAGGAATGGTCTATTTGAAGAGTTTCAGTCAGGTTTTAGAATTCATCATAGTACAGAAACAGCATTAGTGAAGGTTGCAAATGATCTTCTTATGGCCTTGGACAGTGGACTCATCTCTGTGCTTGTTCTGTTAGACCTCAGTGCTGCTTTTGATACTGTTGACCATAAAATTTTATTACAGAGATTAGAGCATGCCATAGGTATTAAAGGCACTGCGCTGCGGTGGTTTGAATCATATTTGTCTAATAGATTACAATTTGTTCATGTAAATGGGGAATCTTCTTCACAGACTAAAGTTAATTATGGAGTTCCACGAGGTTCTGTGCTAGGACCAATTTTATTCACTTTATACATGCTTCCCTTAGGCAGTATTATTAGACGGTATTGCTTAAATTTTCATTGTTACGCAGATGATACCCAGCTTTATCTATCCATGAAGCCAGAGGACACACACCAATTAGCTAAACTGCAGGATTGTCTTACAGACAAAGACATGGATGACCTCTAATTTCCTGCTTTTAAATTCAGATAAAACTGAAGTTATTGTACTTGGCCCCACAAATCTTAGAAACATGGTGTCTAACCAGATCCTTACTCTGGATGGCATTACCCTGACCTCTAGTAATACTGTGAGAAATCTTGGAGTCATTTTTGATCAGGATATGTCATTCAAAGCGCATATTAAACAAATATGTAGGACTGCTTTTTTGCATTTACGCAATATCTCTAAAATTAGAAAGGTCTTGTCTCAGAGTGATGCTGAAAAACTAATTCATGCATTTATTTCCTCTAGGCTGGACTATTGTAATTCATTATTATCAGGTTGTCCTAAAAGTTCCCTAAAAAGCCTTCAGTTAATTCAAAATGCTGCAGCTAGAGTACTGACGGGGACTAGAAGGAGAGAGCATATCTCACCCATATTGGCCTCTCTTCATTGGCTTCCTGTTAATTCTAGAATAGAATTTAAAATTCTTCTTCTTACTTATAAGGTTTTGAATAATCAGGTCCCATCTTATCTTAGGGACCTCGCAGTACCATATCACCCCAATAGAGCACTTCGCTCTCAGACTGCAGGCTTACTTGTAGTTCCTAGGGTTTGTAAGAGTAGAATGGGAGGCAGAGCCTTCAGCTTACAGGCTCCTCTCCTGTGGAACCAGCTCCCAATTCAGATCAGGGAGACAGACACCCTCTCTACTTTTAAGATTAGGCTTAAAACTTTCCTTTTTGCTAAAGCTTATAGTTAGGGCTGGATCAGGAGACCCTGAACCATCCCTTAGTTATGCTGCTATAGACGTAGACTGCTGGGGGGTTCCCATGATGCACTTTCTTTCTTTCTCTTTTTGCTCTGTATGTACCACTCTGCATTTAATCATTAGTGATCGATCTCTGCTCCCCTCCACAGCATGTCTTTTTCCTGGTTCTCTCCCTCAGCCCCAACCAGTTCCAGCAGAAGACTGCCCCTCCCTGAGCCTGGTTCTGCTGGAGGTTTCTTCCTGTTAAAAGGGAGTTTTTCCTTCCCACTGTAGCCAAGTGCTTGCTCACAGGGGGTCGTTTTGACCGTTGGGGTTTTACATAATTATTGTATGGCCTTACCTTACAATATAAAGCGCCTTGGGGCAACTGTTTGTTGTGATTTTCCATAGAATTCAGGCACAGATAGTCCAAACTATACCTTTTTGGAATCTTTATGATCAGGCAAATAATGTGGAATATTTTTTCAATATGATTTGGAGCATCTTTTAATTTTGACCTCTGTGTAATTCGTCAATTGACCCCTACCTGACCACCGATTGAAAAGTCAAGTGGCCAATCGGTTATTTCAAAACAGGAGTGTCTAAGGAGTATTTCTGCCGAATGTGATGCTTTTATCACATTTGCATGATTGTTTCAGTTATCTGCTGCACTATTAGCGTCCAAGCTACCTCCACTGTGCAGCACACCACATGCATACTGGCTGTAAATATCACTCATTGTCGCTTGGGGGAACATTCACCCCATACCATGGCTTCAGCTTCTTGGCTTGTTTCAGTGATACACTAAAAAAACCGACACATTGGTTTGGACAAACAGGATGTCTAGTTCCTGTCTGTTGTATTCCGTTATTATAATTGTTCATTGTCAGAGTTCATGACTGAGGAATTTAATGTGATACTGTACACTGAAGCAAATATGAAGATTACCTCCCAGCTACAAGCAAATTTTAAATGTAAACAGAAAATGAAATACTGTGGGTTTACTTTAACACTTTGTTTGCATGCGTTACTTCTGGCCGTGTGCATGTGCTCCCAGTACCTCAGGGTTAACTGCCAGTAACTGATAACAGAACAGAGCTCGTCAGCTGACAACTTTGATCTATATTGAGGGTGACGGGATGATATTGAACGCGTCGGCTCCCCCCTGTTCACCTCGTCTGTTATCAGTAATGAGCCCCCCTACTAAAGTGTCGTCTCCTATAATGTCAGCTGCCAGTCTCATGATGTCCTACAAACATCTGTTTCTCTCTTTTTTCTTTTACAATGCTCCCTTCTTTGAAAGAAAACCAAAATCCCATTCAGAGAACATATAAGTGGTGTTTGTACAAATGAGTATAATGAATATACAACATATATAAATAATAAAACATTTGTGCTGCTTTGAGATTTTACATATTTAAATTTTTTAATGATATCAACTTTCAACATCGCAAGAAGGAAACTAGTGAGATTAAACCACCACATTCATCACATCTCAGAGGTAGTTCAAGGCTTCTTGTGAAAAGTGTGTCTGTTGCATCACCAAAAGAGGTGTCAAGTAACGAAGTACAAATACTTCGTTACTGTACTTAAGTACACTTTTTAGGTATCTATACTTTACTCCATTACTTATTTTTCTGCCTACTTCTGACTTCTACTCATTACATTTTCACACAAGTATCTGTACTTTCTATTCCTTACATTTTTAAAACAAACAGCCTTGTTACTCTTGGCTTCAGTCTAATGTTTATATATATATATATTTCACGTCATGTGCGCCTGTAATCAACTTTTCTGCAGCGCGGCTTTGCTTTGAACCGTGAACCAATCGAAGCAGTGGTTCGCAGATTGAAGCAAGGCTTGGACCTATTGCTTTGTTTATTCTTTCTTTTTTTCGCTTAATTTTCCCCTGCTAAAACCCTAAAGAGCATACTTCTGTGAGTATTATTTACCTTTTCTATATTAAACCGACCTGTTATGGTCTTCTGAAACAGTTGATAGATGTATTTTATAACTTAAAAACGGGAGCGACGCTAACGCGTTAGCATTTCTATGGCATTTTCAATGTTAAAAGTTAGCATGAAGCAGTTCCAGCTGTCTTCACGTTCGGGTACATTTGTTTTCAAATTGTAATATTTCTTAAATTTATTTTTATTTATATATTAATAATCTAATGATTATTATATACAATTTTAGAGAAAGAGACAAAAAGAACCTGAACAGAAACACAACAGAAAATATAAAAGCAACTAACAATGAACATACATAAATAAATACATACATAAATAAATAAGTGTTTCCTGTGAACACCTAGTGATTCTTACACCTCCACTTCATCCCTGTCTTATTTAATGACAGTTTGTTTCGGTCAAACCATATTTTCAATTTGTTAATTTCTTCAGTGATTTCCTCCAGAACTTTCTGCCAAACTAGAAAACTGCTGCATCCTAGTAAGAGCAGAATACTACTGGAATGAATAGGAAAGTTGGTTTTTTTTTTGTTTTTTTTTTCCCTTCACTAAATGGATGCTGCACTCACTGCAGTTTATTGTCTGGAATAGTCCCAGATTGTATTTCAGAGCTTCTAGAATTGAAACATTTTCGTGCAGGTGGTGTTGGGTGGTAATTTTGGGTTTTGGGTCTTGGGCCACATGTAGAACGAATCAGTTTTTAAATTAAGCTTTCAATTCATATAGTGGCATCTACCTTTTTTTTTAAAAAAAAAAAAGGTTACTTTATACTTATATACTTTAAGTAGGTTTTGGAGCACATACTTTTTCACTTTTACTTGAGTAAAGAGGTCAAGTTGATACTTCAACTTTTACCAGAGTTTTTTTAAACTGCAGTATCTACACTTCTACTTAAGTAACAAATGTGTGTACTTTTGACATCACTGATCACCACTTATACAGCTTCATGTTGGATCGGAACAGAGAAGGATTTTATAAACAGGATTAAAAATTCAGCTACAGTTTGTCAGAAGGCACATGGGAGACTTGAGCTGAGATTTGATGTTTTTCATTTTATTTTAAGTTTATTGTATTTCTTTATCATTTATGAAAATGATTTCTAAGACATACTGGAAATGTTCACATTTCCATCCCATACTTGTCTGAAGAAAAGGCTGTGAAGGTGATGATTTGTTGTGTTAGACAAACAATGATACATGCTTATGCATGCCATTGTTTTAGTTTTGATATTTTTATTTATTTCATGTTGAAAGGATTTATTTTTACTATGAGTTTAAAGGAATAATTTTAGACATTTAATATTAAGTACCATGAATTCTTTGTGTGTTTTTTATTTGATGTCATAAAAATTAAAATGGGTACAAGTTCAAGGGGGCACATACTTTTGCACAGCACTGTAGTTGGTGAGGGATTAGTGGTTAAGAAATAGTGCTTAAGGGTGGAAAAAAGAAAGAAAGAAGTTGGTGATGATGAAGGAGGTGAAGTCACTGAGCAACATTTACCCCACAGAAAGTCATGAAAAACTAAATTATTCATAAATATCATAGAAAGAGAGGCAGCGTGAAGAAAAACTAACCGAACTGTCAAGGCCTTTGAGGAAAGTACAATGTGCAATGAAAGCCGTTTCTACTCGGTGTTACGCAGGAATAAAAGACAATGTTACAGTCTCATGTTTATATCACAAGTAATACATTGTTTGCAAATGAATGGAGCCGAAAAAACGAATCTTTTCAGTAAATAAAAGATCTGAATCTCCTCAGTCAAGGATTTGCTCCTGTGGTGAGAGAAAATGGAAAAAAGATCATCTCATTGCATTTCAACAAATTCTTCATGGCTGTATGTTTGCTTGTCAGAAAGCTGTCAAAGTTGCCAAAGCAACCTATTTTCTATTTTAGTCAGAAATAATTGCCATAAGCCTCAGGTCCTGTTCAATGTTTTTAACTCTCTTATTAATCCCAGTGATGTCTCCCATCTTGTGCCAACACCTGCAGTTTGTAACAATTTTTTTTACAGTTTTTTTTTTTTTAATTACAAAAGTGTCTGCCCTTAGACCAGCTCATTCAGGTGTTAGGGCCATCACAGACTCTGATTTTTCTCTGTGTTCTGCTGCCCTCGAACAGTTCAAGATTGATGTAATCAATCATCTGCGTCCTACAAATTGTTCTTTAGACATTATTCCTCCTCATCTCCACAGAGACGTTTCTGATTCAGTGGGACCTACTATTTTGTTGCTGGTTAACACCAGCCTCAGCTCTGGCTGGGTGTCCTTAGCTTTTAAACATGCTGTGGTGAAACCTTTAATTAAAAAGAAAAATGGTGATCCTTCCATCCTTTCTAATTTTAGGCCTATATCTTAGCTCCCCTTTTTATCTAAGATGTTGGAGAGAGCGATCTACATCCAGTTGCAGTCATTTTTAGTCCAACGTGACATTTACGAAAAGTTTCAGTCTGGCTTCAAACCAAGACATAGCACCAAAACTGCTCTACTGAGAGTTTTTAATGATTTGATTTTAGCCACTGACTCAGGTAGTCCTACCACCCTGATGCTCACCTGGTTCAGTTCTTACCTCACAGAGCGGAGCTTTTCTGTGCAGCCACTTTTCTTCAGATGTGGCCCCACTGATCTGTGGAGTCCCTCAAGGCTCCATTCTAGGTCCTATTCTTTTCCTTTTGTACATGTTGCCTCTCAGCGGTATCTTTCGAAAATACCAAATATCTTTCCATTGCTTTGCCAATGATGTCCAGATTTACCTGCCACTAAGGTCATTAGGCAATGACCTAATACAACTTTATTGGATTGTTTGAGTGAGATCAAAACTCAGATGAGTGCTAACCTATTAAATCTTAATGAATCCAAGACTGAGGTTATCCTATTTGGGGGGAGCACTTCCACAGCCTGCTCTGCTGATGTCCTGGGTCCCTGGTTTCCAACATTCACTGTGTGAAGAACCTTTTCCTTACCACTGCTGCTCTGGGGGTTAGTAAGGTTAGACCTTACTTGTGTGAAGCGCCTTGAGGCAACTCTGTTGTGATTTGGCGTTATATAAATGAAAATAAATTGAAACTGAAATTATGATTTTTGACAGCCATT
This sequence comes from Thalassophryne amazonica, assembly GCF_902500255.1. NCBI lineage: Eukaryota > Metazoa > Chordata > Actinopteri > Batrachoidiformes > Batrachoididae > Thalassophryne > Thalassophryne amazonica. The sequence goes on along the minus strand of NC_047110.1, from coordinate 31,198,396 downwards.
TTAAATTTGATATATAATTTATAACCCCCCTTGAAAAATGTCAGCTACCTATTTTATAAACACTGCCCAATCTAGAGTGCCCAATCCAATGTGCTAATATACATTAAATGGGGTTTTCAATGTTAAATATAGATGGCCACAAAATCTGTAATCTGGATCAGATCCGGATCAAACTTTGTCATATGATAAAGGATACCAACCTACACAACGCTCTCAATATGAAAGGAATTTGATCCTTTTACAGATGTATGAATTTTTTAAAATTCATTCAATGTTAAAGAGAGGGATTTTTCTCATTTTCCAACATTTATTCTGACTTTGATCTTTTACCTGTGTCCTTGAAATTTGAATCAGTTCTTGCCTATAAGGATATGAAACTTCAGTAAAAAGTTCATAACAAACATCTGAAAAATTGTGGGCTCCAGGCTGTTCACCAACAAACAGACAGACAGACAAACAGACAGAAGCGAAAACATAACCTCATCCAACTTTGTTGGTGGAGGTAATTAGAGCTCTTAATCACCAAGTAATTCCCTATGATGTACACAGACAGATTGATGACATGACTGTGACAGAGGCATTGCAAAGTTAGAAACGTTGACTGGCACAAATCATATCCATACTGACATTCTGGTTCCAAAACAAAAACTCAAGCCCACTTGATATCTTTTGTGTAGCAGCCAGTCACAGCCAATACAATTGCTGAAGTGACCATTTGCCAATTGTAACACAATACAAGAGAAACAAGAAGTACATGTTGTGAAAGTGTTGGAACACGGACCCACAACAGGGGGCGCAATGAACAGACAATGGAGAAGGTAAATAACAAGATTTACTTCTGTGAAACAGGCACAATTAATATAACAAACACAATTTGGGGTCGAATCCGCTGGTGTCGTGTGGGCAGGCTCGAAGGTAGGAGACGTCCGTCTCAGTCGAACCGGAACCACCCAGATCTCCTCTGCCACCGAACCCTGGAAATACTGGAACCGCCAAGTCCCGAATTCCCAGGTGGCCACTGCCTCCGCTCGTCGGATCCGGTACTGCTGGCAGGAGAGAGCGACAACACACAGGCGTGGATGACCGCACCCAGTAACGGAGAGGGGAGAAGCCGCCTCCACCTCTTGTCAAAGAACAGCAGGAAGGTGAGTACTTATCCAAAACAGTGAAGCTATCTGTAGTCACCAGTCCTGAAAAGGTTTAATAGGTTTAGCTGGTTAATATATATAAATGCAGAGAATACTACCTTAGTCTTAGGCGATATCTCGGCACTGAGGTGGAGACGCCGTCCTCCTGATATACCTCTGTGCTGAGTGGAACAGCTGTGTCTGGTGATGGGTGACAGCTGTCACCCAGGCTACTCCCATGATGCGGCAGCGCCCTCTGGTGCCTGGAGCCCGCACTCCAGGCAGGGCGCCCTCTGGTGGTGGTGGGCCAGCAGTACCTCCTCTTCAGCGGCCCACACAACAGGACCCCCCCCTCAACGGGCGCCTCCTGGCGCACGACCGGGCTTGTCCGGATGGCGACGGTAGAAGTCGGCCAGGAGGGCCGGGTCCAGGATGAAGCCCTTCTTCACCCAGGAGCGCTCCTCGGGTCCGTACCCCTCCCAGTCCACCAGATACTGAAAACCCCGGCCCATCCGACGGACATCAAGGAGCCGGCGGACAGTCCAAGCCGGCGCCCCATCAATGATCCGGGCAGGAGGCGGCGCCGGACCCGGGGTGCAGAGGGGTGAGGTGTGAAGAGGCTTGATCCGGGAAACATGAAAAACTGGATGTATCCGCAGTGAGGCCGGAAGCTGGAGCCTCACTGCGGCGGGGTTGACGACTTTGAGGATCTTATACGGTCCGATGTACCGTTCCTGGAGTTTTGGTGAGTCGACCTGTAGAAGAATGTCCTTGGTGGACAACCAGACCTCCTGCCCAGGACGATACTTGGGGGCCGGGGCTCGCCGCCGGTCTGCATGTTTCTTCGCCCTCGTCCGGGCCTGCAACAAGGCAGAGCGGGCGGCACGCCACACCCGACGGCACTTCCGTAGGTGGGCCTGGACCGAGGGCACACCAACCTCTCCTTCAACCACCGGAAACAAGGGGGGCTTATACCCCAAGCACACCTCAAACGGGGAGAGGCCGGTGGCTGATGACACTTGGCTGTTGTGGGCGTACTCGATCCAGGCCAGGTGGGTACTCCAGGCTGTCGGGTGCGCGGCTGTCACACAGCGAAGTGTCTGCTCCAGTTCTTGATTCGCCCGCTCTGCCTGCCCGTTGGTCTGGGGGTGGTACCCAGACGAGAGGTTGACCGTGGCCCCCAGTTCCCGGCAGAAACTCCTCCAGACGTGTGAGGTGAACTGGGGACCGCGATCGGAGACGATGTCTGATGGTATGCCATGCAGACGGACGACGTGGTGGACCAGGAGGTCCGCTGTCTCCTGGGCCGTTGGGAGCTTCGGGAGGGCCACGAAGTGGGCTGCCTTGGAGAAACGGTCCACTATCGTGAAGATGACGGTGTTTCCCTGGGACGGCGGGAGACCCGTGACGAAGTCCAGGCCGATGTGGGACCAGGGGCGATGAGGCACGGGCAGTGGCTGTAGCTGCCCTGAGGTCTTCCTGTGGTCGGCCTTGCCCCTGGCGCAGGTGGTACAGGCCTGGACGTAGTCCCGGACGTCGGCCTCCAGGGATGCCCACCAGAAGCGTTGCCGGACGACTGCCACGGTCCTTCGCACCCCTGGGTGACAGGAGAGCTTAGAACCGTGACAGAAGTCCAGGACTGCAGCCCTAGCCTCTGGTGGGACGTATAGTCTGTTCTTTGGTCCGTTTCCGGGGTCCGGGACACGGGTCAGGGCCTCCCGGACGGTCTTCTCCATGTCCCAGGTGAGGGCGGCCACGATAGCGGACTCCGGGATGATGGGATCCGGGGGATCCGACGGTTCCGTTTTGACCTCATCTTCGTGCACCCGGGACAATGCATCCGATCTCTGATTCTTGGTCCCGGGACGGTAGGTAATCCGGAAGTCAAAACGGCCAAAAAACAGTGACCAGCGGGCTTGCCTGGGGTTCAGCCGCTTGGCGGTCCTGATATACTCCAGGTTCCGATGGTCAGTGAAAACCGTGAATGGCACGGCTGTTCCCTCCAACAGATGTCTCCACTCTTCGAGGGCCTCTTTCACAGCAAGGAGTTCCCGATTGCCGACGTCATAGTTCCGTTCAGCGGGGGTCAACCTGCGAGAAAAATAGGCACACGGGTGAAGGACCTTATCGGTCTTCCCGCTCTGGGAGAGCACCGCTCCTATCCCTGAGTCCGAGGCATCCACTTCAACCACTAACTGGCGGCTAGGATCGGGCTGCACCAGAACTGGTGCAGATGAGAAGCGCCGTTTCAACTCCTTGAACGCGGCCTCGCACCGATCCGACCAGGTGAAGGGAACTTTTGGAGAGGTCAGGGCTGTCAGGGGGCTGACTACCTGACTATAGCCCTTGATGAACCTCCTGTAGAAATTAGCAAAACCGAGGAACTGTTGCAGCTTCCTACGGCTTGTAGGTTGGGGCCAATCTCTCACCGCCGCAACCTTGGCCGGATCCGGGGCGACGGAGTTAGAGGCGATTATAAACCCCAGGAAGGACAAAGAAGTGCGGTGGAACACACACTTCTCGCCCTTCACAAACAGGCGGTTCTCCAACAACCGCTGCAGAACCTGACGGACATGCCGGACATGAGTCTCAGGATCCGGGGAAAAGATGAGTATATCGTCCAGATACACGAAGACGAACCGGTGCAGGAAGTCCCGCAGGACATCGTTTACCAACGCTTGGAAGGTCGCGGGAGCATTAGTGAGACCGAACGGCATGACCAGGTACTCAAAATGGCCCAACGGGGTGTTAAATGCCGTCTTCCATTCGTCTCCCTTCCGGATCCGAACCAAATGATACGCATTCCTAAGATCAAGTTTGGTGAAGATATTGGCTCCATGCAAGGGGGTGAACACCGAATCCAACAGGGGCAACGGGTATCGATTGCGAACCGTGATTTCGTTCAACCCCCTATAATCAATGCATGGACGAAGCCCGCCATCCTTTTACCCACAAAAAAGAAACCAGCACCCATCGGAGAGGTGGAATTCCGGATCAACCCGGCAGCTAATGAGTCCCGGATGTAGGTCTCCATTGATTCACGCTCCGGCCGTGAGAGGTTGTACAGCCTACTGGACGGAAACTCACTGCCTGGAACCAAATCAATGGCACAATCATACGGGCGGTGGGGAGGAAGCGTGAGAGCCAGATCCTTGCTGAACACGTCAGCGAGGTCATGGTACTCCGCCGGCACCGCCTTCAGATTGGGCGGGACTCGGACCTCCTCCTTAGCTTGGGAGCCGGGAGGAACCGAGGAACCTAGACACTCCCGATGGCAGGTTTCGCTCCACTGAACCACTACCCCGGACGGCCAATCGATCCAGGGATTGTGCTTTAGCATCCATGGAAACCCCAAAACCACACGGGAGGTGGCCTGAGTCACAAAGAACTCGATCACCTCCCGGTGGTTACCTGACACCACCAGAGTTACTGGAGGTGTCTTATGTGTGATTGGTGGGAGTAGGGAGCCATCTAGCGCCCGAACCTGCACAGGCGAGGTAAGAGCCACCAGAGGGAGCCCTATCTCCCTGGCCCATCTACTGTCAAGCAGATTCCCCTCAGAGCCCGTGTCCACCAGTGCTGGGGCCTTCAGGGTTGAATCCTCAAACAGGATCGTGACTGGGAGTCGTGTAGCAATGTGGGTGTGTCCCACGCGAATGTTTTGGCCCACCCCTGGCCCAGTCTCTAGGGGCGGGCGGTTGGCGTTTGACCGCTCAGGGCAGTCTCTCACATGGTGCTCCATTGAACCACAACCAAGACACGCTCCGTGGGTCCATCTCCTCTGTGCATCTGGTGCCCTAAATGTTGCCCTACTCGTGTCCCTAGCTTCGTCAGTAGGGGGAGCTGTGACCCCACGGAGCGCAGGAACAGAGGAGCGTGGGGAGGGCGGAGCTCGATCGGACCCGGAAGGGAGAGGGACGACGCGTGCCTGGCCACGCCCTTCGCCTCGTTCCTGACGGCGTTCTTCTAACCGGTTGTCGAGTCGTATGACTAGATCGATGAGCCCATCTAAATCCCGCGGTTCGTCCTTAGCCACCAGGTGCTCTTTTAGGACCAGTGACAGTCCGTTTACAAAGGCAGCGCGGAGGGCAGTGCTATTCCAGCCGGATCTCGCCGCCGCGATGCGGAAGGCGACTGCATAGGCAGCTGCGCTCCGACGCCCCTGTCTTATTGACAGTAGTGCGGTTGAAGCGGACTCTCCTCTGTTGGGATGATCGAACACCGTTCTGAGCTCCCGTACAAACCCATCGTATGTATGAAGGAGCCGCGAGTGCTGCTCCCAGAGCGCTGTAGCCCAAGCGCGTGCCTCCCCGCGAAGCAGATTTATCACATAAGCTAGTTTGCTAGCATCAGTCGCGTACATCACGGGACGCTGTGCGAAGACGAGCGAACACTGCATCAGAAAGTCCGCGCACGTCTCCACACAGCCTCCGTACGGCTCTGGAGGGCTTATGTATGCTTCTGGGGACGGAGGAAGGGACCGTTGAACGACCAGTGGAACGTCACTTTCGCGCGCAGGGTCCTCGGGAGGGAAAGCTGCAGCGGCGCCCGAAGGGTGCGCCTCCACTTGTGCGGCGAGAGCCTCCACCCTGCGGTTTAGGAGAACGTACTGCTCGGTCATTAAATCGATCCGAGAGGTGAAAGCGGTGAGGATCCGCTGCAACTCACCGAGTACCCCTCCCGGAGCCTCCGCCGCGCCTTGGTCTTCCATTGGCCGTTCAACAGCCGGTTGACGCCCCTCGGGGTCCATGACGCTGGCCGAGATATCCTGTTGTGAAAGTGTTGGAACACGGACCCACAACAGGGGGCGCAATGAACGGACAATGGAGAAGGTAAATAACAAGATTTACTTCTGTGAAACAGGCACAATTAATATAACAAACACAATTTGGGGTCGAATCCGCTGGTGTCGTGTGGGCAGGCTCGAAGGTAGGAGACGTCCGTCTCAGTCGAACCGGAACCACCCAGATCTCCTCTGCCACCGAACCCTGGAAATACTGGAACCGCCAAGTCCCGAATTCCCAGGTGGCCACTGCCTCCGCTCGTCGGATCCGGTACTGCTGGCAGGAGAGAGCGACAACACACAGGCGTGGATGACCGCACCCAGTAACGGAGAGGGGAGAAGCCGCCTCCACCTCTTGTCAAAGAACAGCAGGAAGGTGAGTACTTATCCAAAACAGTGAAGCTATCTGTAGTCACCAGTCCTGAAAAGGTTTAATAGGTTTAGCTGGTTAATATATATAAATGCAGAGAATACTACCTTAGTCTTAGGCGATATCTCGGCACTGAGGTGGAGACGCCGTCCTCCTGATATACCTCTGTGCTGAGTGGAACAGCTGTGTCTGGTGATGGGTGACAGCTGTCACCCAGGCTACTCCCATGATGCGGCAGCGCCCTCTGGTGCCTGGAGCCCGCACTCCAGGCAGGGCGCCCTCTGGTGGTGGTGGGCCAGCAGTACCTCCTCTTCAGCGGCCCACACAACAGTACATCCCTTTTCCAGTAGTGACGCTGACCCTAAAGTTCGATTTTAATTCTCTCTTTGGCTCAGTTTTTATTTTCTTAGCCGGTCCTTCTGTCTTGCATTGTTCTAAGGTCACACAGTCACGACTGTGGTCGGCGGCTTTCGCACTTACCCGCAATGACTGAACTTACAGTAAAATTAATAATATGCTGTAACTCAGTCTTGTGCTACGGAATGCATATCCGAGTGAAACATCCTCTGCTTAAATCATTCAGGATTTGTAAATGTAAGCCAGCATGTCATGTCTGAATTGAAGCAAAACCACCTCAGCCATATGCGCGCGCGCGCGCACACACACACACACACACACACACACACACACACACACACACACACACACACACACACACACACACACACACACACACACACACACACACACACACACACACACACACACACACACACACACACGCTGATACAATGCTGATCTCGAAATAAACAAAGTCCATGGTGTAAATCAGGATTAGAATAGTAACTAAATGCTGAATAAAATTCTATCATGCCATTGTCAGGGGTTTTACATGAAAAAAATAGTAATCCACTGTCACATTAGTGATACTATGAACATGACTGTACATCATCTGAAGTCACACAATGAATAGAATAGAATAAAATAGAGCCTTTATTGTTATTGTACAAATACATATATACAATGAAATTTGTGCTCTGCATTTAACCATCCTAGATACAGTTACACATAATCCAACCACTAGGAGCAGTGGGCAGCCACAGTCCGGCACCCAGGGATCAACTCCAGATGTAGAGACGCTGCCTTGGTCAGCGGCAGAGAAAGGAGCAGACCCTAAATAAGCATGTTTTTTTTTTGGATTGTGGGAGGAAACCGGAGTAAGACAGCGTGTTATTTGCATAGAGTTCTCTTTGGTGATTAGAGGAAACTGTGCAAGCACCAACAGGTTGATAGCAGCAACAATAAACAGCTGATAACTAGCTCATAATGTACAACTATAAAACATACACACAGCCAGAACCAAGCATCTGTTCAATCTGCTGTCACAGATTTTACCGACAAATCAGCAAAAATAATCCTCTCCTCTTTGCCTGAACAGGCACTGCAGTGACATCACAGCATCTCTCTGAAAAGTTCAGGGCGAGTGCTCAATAAACAAACAAACAAAAACAATGGTCTGCTCTGAAAAGATACACTTGATGTGGCATTTTTTCCTGCAGCTGTGTGTGCTCGATTCTCATTTAGAGCAATTGAAAGAAAGCAAAAAAAGAAAAACACGATATGGACACGGGGCCTAAACCTGAACACTTTGGCAGAACAAAAAAAAAAGTAACAGCGCTGATTTAAAAAAATAAATAAATTTGATTTTCAGTACTTTTAACCCCCCCATTATTGAAACAAGTTCAATAATTGTAATTTCAACACACAAACCTTAACAGAGTGGGGAATTGAGTGTGTTGGGGTTTAATGACTTTTGGTGGACACGTTGACATATGAGAATACTCAGGAATTTGAGCCAACAATCTTGTAGTTTCAGAACAACATGCTTTACCATCTGTACCATCGTTCCAAAGAAGTGTACTTTCTTCCCATAACTGTGTATAATGTATACTATTTTCTGTTTACCGATTCCTGCATATATACCAGCTGAATCCAGCTCAGTAAACCAAAAACAGAAAACAAGATACGTGGCTCATTTGGGAAAAATAGGTTGTTTATAAACCAGAAGATCCCTGGTTCAATACCTGACCGATTCACTGTGTCACAGCTCAACAAATTTACAATTGTTCGGACATTACATTATTATGCTTATTTAAGTTGATTTAATACAAATTAAGCAAGTTCATTTTACTTAAATGAACAATGTGCCCCAACACAAGGATCCCACATGAACTTCAGAAAAAGATTCAGAGAGAAAAAGTAAGAAATCAAGGAGACCCATGCTTGGTGTTTGGAGAACTGTCTCCATAACCCCTAACCCCTCCAGAGAACTGCCAGTGGTTTAGAGAGGAGAGCGCTTTACCTGTTCTAACTTGAAGATGTGTTGGTTGAAGTAGTGCTGCAGTCGTTCATTGGCAAAGTTGATGCAAAACTGTTCAAAGCTGTTGTTCTCATAGTCCTCAAAGCCAAATATGTCCAGGACTCCTATGGACAGGATCTGGTGGAAAAATTAAGACAGGTCATGTTATTTTTTTATATGTTACTAATTTAGCGAATCATTTACCTGGAAAAGGACTGCAAACAAAGGGAGGAAAAAAAACAAAAATTAAACTTAATTTGGATCTATAAATATCAGTGACTAGAGCAGGAGAAGGAGCGAGCGCTTGGAGATAGATTCACTAATCGTGGTAGCTGCATTCATGTCTCTGAGTCTCTGACCTTTGAGATCAAGAGATGTTTGGTGAGGTGTTTGCCAATGCCAAAGCGTTTGGAGGAGAATGAAGGTCCAACTCTTCAGGGTCCTGGTGCTTCTTGTCTTACTGCATAATTGTGAGACTTGGATGCCAACCAGTGACCTAAGGCAACGACTGTCTTTGGTACCAAGTCTCTCAGAAGAATCCTCGGGAACCCCTACTAGGGACACTACCATTTTCATGGTTAGGGAACATCAGCTATGATACGATGTTGATGTGGAGTGTTTCTCTTGGTATGATCGAGCACGAAGGTGCCTCTGTTTTGAGGACGCCAAACGGCTGATGAAGGCCAAAGAGTTGCCTAGATTTGACCTGGCTGTGGCAGATAGATGGTTACTTTCAAGATTTGGGGCTGGACCAGGTCTTTGGCTGGATGGTTGTCATGCAGCACCCAGAGCAGTTCCTTAGTGTGGTGGATGCTGTGAAGCACGGCACCAGTGCACCTCCCCAGACTTTACCTGAGCTACAAAATTTAAGTAGTCTGAAGAGAATTTTTCCTCAAGACAACCAACGGATATCAGTGTGAAGCAGCTGCTCATGTTCTGATGTGCTCTCACGACCATGATTCTGAAGAAGCCTGGGAGTTATTGGGCCTGATTGAATGAAATAAATCACCTTAACAACATCATCCAAAACAGCACTTAACTCTGGGCTCAATCTCTTTCTGGCAAATAATAAAGTGTATAATAAAGTGTATCCAATTTTTGATGGAATTTGCCTTCTTCACATACCCAAGTTGTCCGTGGTCTCTTCTGGTCACTGTTGTTACGCCAGCTTTACAAACGTGGCAGCAGGACTTGCACTCCAGATTGTTGTGTTTGAAAACACTGCCTGTAAGCTGAAAAATGTCTCACCAGTTGTCTTTTTTGTACACTTATTAAGGAACATATTTTATTTTGCAATAATATCTGACATGTCTTTAGAATGAACTTCCGTCAGCAATACTAATGGTACACTGTGCTGTTTCATAACAGAACTGTTTTGAGTTTGTGCTTCCTTGTCAATCATAATTTCAGCCTAAATTATTGTTGGAAGGAAATTAAATTAATTTTTAATTTAGCTACTAGCAGTGACGCAGTGTAACACACCTCCTGTGCTTTGCTTCACTTTGCTTCTTGTCACTTTCTCAACTACTGGCTGACTTGACTTGAATTCCATCTTTTCCATCTGCATCAAAAGCTCAAAGTGCTTTACAATGATGCCTCACATTCACACAGACACACTCACACATGGATGGCAGGGTGCTGCCATGCAAGGTGCTCACTACACACCGGAAGCAACTGGGGATTAAGGACCTTACCCAATGGCCCTCAGTGATTTTCTGGTCAGGCTGGGTCTTGAACTGAGAATCCTCTGGTTTAAAACCCAAAGCTTAACCACTAGATCTTCACCTCCCCACCTATCTACTTAGTCTGAGAGCAGCAGTGATGCCTTTCACACTTGCTGGGGGGCAGTGATGCCGGTAACGCGTTACTTAGTAACGCGTTAATCTTTCCAAATCAGTAATCAGATTAAAGTTACTTCTCCATGTCACTGTGCGTTACTATTATTGTTCATTGTGGGTCGATAGCAGCATTAAACTTGGTCCGTGGGCAGGAGGTCGGGGTTCGACTGAACTGCCCACTTTAAGCGAGCTGTGAGCTTTTCATCCGCGTTTTTTTGCAGCTGCTCGACTCGTCCTCACCTCTTAAAGCGCGGTGATCAGCACACCTGCACTGAGCTTTACAAAGACATTTTTATACTTTTTTCCCTCCTTTATTTAGAATTCTGAGCTGAGCCGCTCTGTATCGTCTCGTTAAAAACAGCTGATCCTCCGCGACGCGTCAACAACTAACACTGTTTTCCACTCAAATGCACCTAAACTCTTTCTGAGGACCACATGATGTGAAAACGCAATAAAACTTTCTTACCTGTAAATCTGGTCCTGTTTTCTGCATAAATAAATGTTATCCATTCTTTGTGCTCAAACGCCAAAGCAGGGGCAAATCCAGATGGAATGGGGGCGTGGGGCAAGGATGTGCCCCCCTCCCCCACAACACCCCTAGATTAAAGGTCCAGTTTTGAAGCCGTTTTGTACTACAACTACTAATACTGCTTAAAATAATAATAATTTTGACAAGTAAAATGTTGAGAATTTAAATGTTAGAAAAATGTTAGAATTTAATAGTTACATTTATAAACAATGTAGGTTTGAAATTGCAAGTTTTACTGTTACAGTGCTGTCAACAGTTAAATATGAGGTCAAGAAAGAGGTCTTTATTTTACTTTTTATAAAACAAGTATTTGTTTTCATTGAAGTCAAGAAAGGGTGACTATAAAGTGAGTTTTGGCAAAACAGGTATCATTGTCATGTTGACGTGGGTTGTTGTCGGCAGCTGGGGAAAGTAACTAAAAAAGTAACTAGTAATCTAACTTAGTTACTTTTACAATTGAGTAATCAGTAAAGTAACTAAGTTACTTTTTCAAGGAGTAATCAGTAATCATTAATTGGATTACTTTTTCAAAGTAACTGTGGCAACACTGCTGGGGGGTAACTACATCACCTGCATATTCATTTATAGGAACTGGTTTATGAAATAGCTTGGAATATTTGCTTAACTTCTTGAAAATAAAGTGTAATCATCAATCTTGATAAATACCTACACAAGCACCCCTAGGGGTACATGTACTCCCAGTTACAGAGTATCTCAGTTCCAGCTGTACAGCTTGTGAGCATCTCATCTTCTAATGCACCATCACAATGAGCCATTTAATCAAAGAAACCATTTAATTATGAAATGGCTTGTAGAAGCTGTTTTCATTTCACTCCAAGCAGCATGTTTTATACTGACATGAAAACACAGGGATGAGTGAGAAATTAAAAGAAAAACAAACACAAAGTGTCTCAGTAAATTGTCGGGCCACCATGTGCTGCCAGAACAGCTTTGGTGCACTTTGGCATTCAGTCTAAACATGCTCTCGATCTCTACCGGAGGAATGGAACAGCATTCTTCCAAAAGACATTCCCTCATTTGGTGTTTTTGATGATGGTGGTGAAGAACGACATCTAATACGTCGGTCCAAAATCTCCCATAGATGTTCAACTGGGCCGACGTGGTGACTGTGAAGGTCGTAAGATATGATTCACATCATTTGAGTCAAATCAAACCAGTGACACCTTAAATCCCACAGATGGGGTCGTCGTTTGCGCTTCTCGACTGGTTTATTCAGGTTTTTCTTTTAATCTGTCATTTCTCTGTACATGAGCACATGCTGCTTATGAACACATGATAAGAACAATAACCTTGACAACAAGTGCACCATCATCGACCCTCAACAGCCAGAGTAAGAGGTGGAAAACACACACGGACAACATGATGTCACGACTAAACACACACACACACACACACACACACACACACACACATACACACACACACAAAGAGCAAAGGCCCACGAGGGGGAAGAGGGTGGGGCTGAGCCGAGGGGAACCTGATGCCATCTGCCCAATGGTTCCTCTCACACACACACACACACACACACACACACACACACACACACACACACACACACACACACACACACACACACACACACACACACACACACACACACACACACACACACACACACACACACACACACCCCACGGGTTTAACTTGCCAGCTGCCACTGGGACAAGAAGAACCCAAAGAACACTGACTTTCATGGACAGACAGACAGGGAGCAGCAGTTTGACACGTACAGATTAAAGTACTTTAAGGTAATTGAAAAGTAACATTTCTTTAAACCAGATATAGCAAAGGTTAGAATTACAATAACCCCTCTTTTTAATAACAAAACTGCAAATATGTCTGAAATAAATGCAAATTAGGAATAATTTCTAAAATGTCTAAAGTCACTTAACAACAACAAAGGGTTTCATTTAAAGAAATAAAAACTACAGGCATAATAATATATAAGTGACAATGTTATTAATTAAAGATTATTAAAATATTGTTTCTGACAGCCACAGATAAATCGTTTAAATCCACTGAAGGCAAATTTGAAGCAGTTTAAATCTGCTGGAATAAAACTTTTTTAAAAACAGTCAGTCATTTCAACTGAAACAAAACAGACGAGGATGACCAGAACACAACCTCGAACGTCTGCAAAGTTTCTAACAAGGTATCATGTACACAGCGTGTTTGAACAATTAAAAACTTGATGATGTGCATAAAATCAGTTTTTATGTGCATCAGTTTTATTTGCGAGGCAGCACGGTAGCTTATCGGTTAACACTGTTGCCCCACAGCAAGAAGGTCATGGGATTGATTCCCACCTGTGGCTTTTCTGTGTGGAGTTTGTATGTTCTCTCCGTGTTTGTGTGGGTTCTCTCCGTGAGCTCCAGCTTCCTCCCACATCCAAAGACACGCAGGTTAGGTGGACTGGAAACTTTAAATTGTCCGTAGGTGTGCATGTGGGTGTGAATGTGTTTGTTTTTCTGTATGTGGCCCTGTGGCAGACTGGCGTCCTGTCCAGGGTGTACTCCGCCTCACGTCCTATGACTGCTGGGATAGGCTCCAGCCTCCCGTGACTGTTAACTGGAGTAAGATGAGTGAGTTTTATTTAAGATAAACCTTGTTTGACTGATTTTTAGCTGTTCTATGGCAAGGAAAACACAATTATTTGAAAAGCTTTAAACTGGATTCTCTCAGATATTACACTATTTTTACGGATTTAAAACACAGCTAAACTAACACCAAAAGGGTTCTTTTATCTGGTTTAGTTCAAAACAATCTGGTTCCATGTGCGCGGTTTTAAGATGTTCCAGGAACTGTGAGCATACCTTAGAGTTGTCCTCCAGGTCCCTGTTGTTGAGAAGAGCATGATTGGTCCTGAAGACAATCCAGTCAAACAGGGCGCTGTACAGTGACTTAGCCATGGAGTCCCGTACAGTGCCCGCCTACATACAAAAAACAAAAACAAAAAAAACAAACAAACAAATCAAAACCATGTGAATTTCTTAATCTGAAACAGAAAGCTACACTTTCACTCAGTCTCACATCTATACATCTGCATATCAATCAATCAATCAATTTTTTTATATAGCGCCAAATCACAACAAACAGTTGCCCCAAGGCGCTTTATATTGTAAGGCAAGGCCATACAATAATTATGTAAAACCCCAACGGTCAAACTTGGCTACAGTGGGAAGGAAAAACTCCCTTTTAACAGGAAGAAATCTCCAGCAGAACCAGGCTCAGGGAGGGGCAGTCCTCTGCTGGGACTGGTTGGGGCTGAGGGAGAGAACCAGGAAAAGACATGCTGTGGAGGGGAGCAGAGATCGATCACTAATGATTAAATGCAGAGTGGTGCATACAGAGCAAAAAGAGGAAGAAACAGTGCATCATGGGAACCCCCCAGCAGTCTACGTCTATAGCAGCATAACTAAGGGATGGTTCAGGGTCACCTGATCCAGCCCTAACTATAAGCTTTAGCAAAAAGGAAAGTTTTAAGCCTAATCTTAAAAGTAGAGAGGGTGTCTGTCTCCCTGATCTGAATTGGGAGCTGGTTCCACAGGAGAGGAGCCTGAAAGCTGAAGGCTCTGCCTCCCATTCTACTCTTACAAACCCTAGGAAACTACAAGTAAGCCTGCAGTCTGAGAGCGAAGCGCTCTATTGGGGTGATATGGTACTACGAGGTCCCTAAGATAAGATGGGACCTGATTATTCAAAACCTTAAAGTAAGAGAAGAATTTTAAATTCTATTCTAGAATTAACAGGAAGCCAATGAAGAGAGGCCAATATGGGTGAGATATGCTCTCTCCTTCTAGTCCCCGTCAGTACTCTAGCTGCAGCATTTTGAATTAACTGAAGGCTTTTTAGGGAACTTTTAGGACAACCTGATAATAATGAATTACAATAGTCCAGCCTAGAGGAAATAAATGCATGAATTAGTTTTTCAGCATCACTCTGAGACAAGACCTTTCTGATTTTAGAGATATTGCGTAAATGCAAAAAAGCAGTCCTACATATTTGTTTAATATGCGCTTTGAATGACATATCCTGATCAAAAATGACTCCAAGATTTCTCACAGTATTACTAGAGGTCAGGGTAATGCCACCCAGAGTAAGGATCTGGTTAGACACCATGTTTCTAAGATTTGTGGGGCCAAGTACAATAACTTCAGTTTTATCTGAGTTTAAAAGCAGGAAATTAGAGGTCATCCATGTCTTTATGTCTGTAAGACAATCCTGCAGTTTAGCTAATTGGTGTGTGTCCTCTGGCTTCATGGATAGATAAAGCTGGGTATCATCTGCGTAACAATGAAAATTTAAGCAATACCGTCTAATAATACTACCTAAGGGAAGCATGTATAAAGTGAATAAAATTGGTCCTAGCACAGAACCTTGTGGAACTCCATAATTAACTTTAGTCTGTGAAGAAGATTCCGCATTTACATGAACAAATTGTAATCTATTAGACAAATATGATTCAAACCACCGCAGCGCAGTGCCTTTAATGCCTATGGCATGCTCTAATCTCTGTAATAAAATTTTATGGTCAACAGTATCAAAAGCAGCACTGAGGTCTAACAGAACAAGCACAGAGATGAGTCCACTGTCCGAGGCCATAAGATCATTTGTAACCTTCACTAATGCTGTTTCTGTACTATGATGAATTCTAAAACCTGACTGAAACTCTTCAAATAGACCATTCCTCTGCAGATGATCAGTTAGCTGTTTTACAACTACCCTTTCAAGAATTTTTGAGAGAAAAGGAAGGTTGGAGATTGGCCTATAATTAGCTAAGATAGCTGGGTCAAGTGGTCACTGAAGTAAAACTGGGCTCATGATGCTGCAACAAAACACATTTTGCATGTTCCTGCCTGCCTGGGGGAAAGAATCAAAGGTTCAACTCTGATAAAATTTGACCAGTCATTTCTTCTGCTGTTGCTACTCACACAAATTTAATAGAACACAAATTCTGCAGTAAGGACACTATTAGTGGCTGTTAATGGTAAATGCACTGCATTTCTTTAGCGTTTTTCTATCTGCCACAATGATGCAAGGCTTTCACTTGCTCACACACACACACATATATATATATATATATATATATATACACACACACACACACACACACACAATTTTTCCTCCTTATGTGCAGGCAGCACAAAAAAGGTGCCTTGAGTTCATCACTGTGCAGTGAGTGCAGCGCAGTATTTCAGGCCGCAGTAACACAACAGGCCGAGCACCAATGCTTCTTCTGCCTCCTCTGAAAGTGGATCAGTGTCTTATTAAATGTGTGAAGTGACCAGAGGATTGGTCTAATGAACTACTGCAGCAGCTGAGCCACCTGATGGGAGGAAAAAAAAAAAATAAACAGGAAAAAATAAAAGCAAGTTGAAGGACAGAAAACAATAATAATAAAAAACAAACAAACAAACAATGAATCGTGTTTTGAATCATGTCAAATCACATCACCAATCTGGATTTAAATCTTGAGGTTAAAATGAGCCTTTCCAGATTTAGCCATCATAAATGTTGAGGTCATCTTATATTCTCCAAGTACACGTCTGTACCATCTCAGCTCCCCCACCGACTGCAGCCGCCCTGCACGAGCCTTTGGGACCCTGATGTGTTTCATGGATGCAAGCACACAAGGGACATAACGACGGGGAAACAAACATAGGTAAGCCAGAGGGATACCACCCCAGACACGGGCAAAGCTCATAATTGGCCTTCTGGTCTTACATGCCCCCCCAAAAATTCTGGGCTTGCGGTCTGTCCCTGCTGTCAGGAGATCTTTCCCTGCTGTCACTGCAACTTTCCCCAGAGTCTGTCCAAAGACAGGGATTTGTGATCTTCAAATACACCTTAAAGTGCAGTGGGACCCACAGTAGTAACATCTCAGCTCACTGACCACCTTTAGCAGCCCGGCACCATCATACAGGACTCAACAAGGCACTGACATATCTGCCTGGTCACTTTAAAGTAACGGCCCCCTTCCATTTTTTTTAACCATTTAAATTAAGGACTTTCTGTGGCATTGCTACAATTTTGTTCCTTAATATTCAAGTAAAGGATTCACAGTCTTATATGGACAGTAAGATCAAAACTCTCCTTTTCCTGAAGAAAATCTAGGATTGTAACCTATGAGGAATAAAATACATACACACACGTAAGCACACAGTGTAATACCATAAACTGGAATAAATGTTACATGGACAAATAACTTGCATATATCATTGGCTCTGTGCCATTTATTTTTAGTTTTAAAACGGCACAAGACAACAACGCTCACAACACAGAGGCATGGCACATCATTTCATCACTTCAATCAGCTATTTCCTTCAAGAAATTCACCAGCTTTGTCATGAAACAATCCAATGAAAATAAGATATAAACGATACACTGAAATACAGCCCAAAGTGAAGAAAAGAGCAGTGACATGTTCAATGCAGAGAGGTGTGTTAGTCATTGTTAACATTATTAATAGGGGTGTGAATCTTTCAGTATCTCATGATTCGATTCCGATTCATGGGGCCATTATTTGATTCAAAGTCGATTTTCGATTAAAAATGATTTTCGATTCTAAATTAATTCAGTACACAGAGCTGCTAATTTCAGGAGTGACTCAAGAGTGCTGCAGCGCGTTAAGAAAGATGGTGTGACAAATGATACCATGAAGAACAAAGGTATTCCTTTTCCACAAAGCTGTATGAGTTCAAGTCTTTTGAAATGTAACAGGTGTTGGATCTAGATATTTTTTGCGTGTTCAAAACTGGCTGAAGATTTGATATGTGATTTTTTTAATCTATTGTGAGAGCCACAGCTTGAGCCAATTTAATTTAAAGTTAAATATGATGCAAACTTCATATTTCATTATTTTGTGATATATTTCACATCATTTTATGTTATATATTAGTCGTAAATAACATTTAAAATGTTAAACATGGATACCACATTTGTTGCCCTGTTCAAAAATAAACAGCAGCTTTAATGTATGAGCAAAGAGAAACAGGCGTTAACACCACCACACAGGGAGCAAATACAAACTTTCCTTTTCATTAAACGCTTCTGAATTAGATTACAGCTCTTGTTGTCAGTATCTGTTGAATTTAATACTGTATGTAGTCTTTTTTTTTTTTAAGTCACGTGACTTGTCCTACCAGACTGCCTTCAACATTTTGTTAATAATAAGTTTGCTTAACTTTTGTTAAGGCCCTGTCACACCTTGAAGATTTAGCCAGCATATGCCTACTGTATTAAAAATGCTGATAAATTAATGCAGCTGTCACACCTTGATGATTATCCAACATCTGTTAACAGCCTGTTTTAACCCAGGGGTTCTGGTTGGTACTGCACGGTGTTGTGCGTGCCAGAAACAGAGTAATTTAACATTATTTTATTATTTTCATTTTTTATGTTGGTGGACCATTTTCATTGTGTAAAGTATGCTGATGAGTGGACTGGCTGTGGGAAACGCTGCCGTGAATGAATGCAGGGCTGTCTCTTTAAATCTTGAAAGCGCCAAGCAGCTGCTTCCTGATCAGGTCTGATCATCCACTGATCAGGTCTTCACAGACCTGAATAATGAAACGGTGTGATGATTTAAACTTTTAAAGCACCAGTCGACCACGATCAGGTGTGATCTGAATGAAGTGCTGTGTGATCTGTCGATATAGTGATCACAGACAGCCACAGCACTTTAAATGTTTAAACAGCACATTAATCAGGCGTGATCACCCTGATCGATCGATCAGGTCATCTGATGATCACACCACAGTGACAACGCTTTATAAGTTTAAATCATACTGGCGCTTTTGTGTGTTCAGAGCGCAGCACCGGCATGAGAGATGCACCTGGTTACAGAGGGACTTGCTTTAAAAGACTATGTTTCCAGCCACGAATTAAAGAATTTTCCGAGGTCATTTTCAAAAATCATAGCTTTATGTGGATTCATGTCTGTCTGTGATGGTGAATTGGACTGAAATGAACAGGTCAGACTTTCGTTCTGCATACGGACCGCAGCTTTCAGCCAATCAGTGGCCAGCATCAATGGATGGTTTTAGACTTAAGAGTAAATGACACGAAACATTGTGCCAACAATCACATAACTTACCTACAACTTATGTCCAGCATATATGGGATTTATGAGTCACATGCTGGCACTCGTTGAAAATTTTCAGCATGCCCCAAAATATTTGAGGAGCTCAGCTTACATCAGCGCACTTCAGCTTGTTTCAACGTGCTTCAACTTGCTCTTTACTTATAAAAAACTTACCCTTAACTTATTGAACTTATGCCAGTGTTTTTTTTAATACAGTTGGCATACACTGGCTAATTTGTCAAGGTGTGACAGGGCCATTAGTCTGCAAAATTATTGTAGGCAGCATCTCTATTCGGTGAAGGTCCCATCTGTGAAATCTTAGATTAATTCATATGAAATATCAACTGTGTAATAAGTTGGTCACGTTTTCTGTCTAAACGTGCATGTAGCGTGAACTGACCTGATACAGAGATGGTTATTCAACACAAATATGGATCTGTGTGCGTTAGCATTTATGTTCCTATTTTGGAAGAAAACAGTAAGCAAACAAATTCCATTTAGTTTTCCAAACATCTGGATCTCAAAGGCCGAGGACCCAGAGACATGTACAGTAGTGTTCAGAATAATAGTAGTGCTATGTAACTAAAAAGATTAATCAAGGTTTTGAGTATATTTCTTATCGTTACATGGGAAACAAGGTACCAGTAGATTTAGTAGATTCTCACAAATCCAACAAGACCAAGCATTCATGATATGCACACTCTTAAGGCTATGAAATTGGGCTGTTAGTAAAAAAAAAAGTAGAAAAGGGGGTGTTCACAATAATAGTAGCATCTGCTGTTGATGCTACAAACTCAAAACTATTATGTTCAAACTGCTTTTTTAGCAATCCTGTGAATCACTAAACTAGTATTTAGTTGTATAACCACAGTTTTTCATGATTTCTTCACATCTGCAAGGCATTAATTTTGTTGGTTTGGAACCAAGATTTTGCTCATTTACTAGTGTGCTTGGGGTCATTGTCTTGTTGAAACACACATTTCAAGGGCATATCCTCTTCAGCATAAGGCAACATGACCTCTTCGAGTATTTTGACATATCCAAACTGATCCATGATACCTGGTATGCGATATATAGGCCCAACACCATAGTAGGAGAAACATGCCCATATCATGATGCTTGCACCACCATGCTTCACTGTCTTCACTGTGAACTGTGGTTTGAATTCAGAGTTTTGGGGTCGTCTCACAAACTGTCTGCGCCTTGGACCCAAAAAGAACAGTTTTACTCTCATCAGTCCACAAAATATTCCTCCATTTCTCTTTAGACCAGCTGATGTGTTCTTTGGCAAATTGTAACCTCTTCTGCACGTCTTTTATTTAACAGAGGGACTTTGCGGGGGATTCTTGCAAATAAATTAGCTTCACACAGGTGTCTTCTAAATGTCAGAGCACTTACAGGTAACTTCAGACTATCTTTGATCATCCTGGAGCTGATCAATGGGTGAGCCTTTGCCATTCTGGTTATTCTTCTATCCATTTTTATGGTTGTTTTCCGTTTTCTTCCACGCGTCTGTTTTTTTTTTTTGTCCATTTTAAAGCGTATAAGTTTTCCCCTCTCCAATCAACATTTTAATTAAACTATGCTGTTCTTCTGAACAATGTCTTGAACATCCCATTTTTCTCAGGCTTTCAAAGAGAAAAGCATGTTCAACAGGTGCTGGGTTCATCCTTAAACAGGGGACAACTGATTCACACCTGTTTGTTCCACAAAACTGACAAACTCACATTATTGTGAACACCCCCTTTTCTACTTTTTTTTTTACTAATAGCCCAGTTTCATAGCCTTAAGAGTGTGCATATCATGAATGCTTGGTCTTGTTGGATTTGTGAGAATCTACTGAATCTACTGGTACCTTGTTTTCCATGTAACAATAAGAAATATACTCAAAACCTGGATTAATCTTTTAAGTCACATAGCACTACTATTATTCTGAACACTACTGTATGTTACTGCTGAGATAATTGAATGTCTCTACAGGTTCAACTCTTTCATCACAAACAGATACACTTCTGATGGCTGACACAGGGAAGTCTTTAAAAGCCTGAATCTTAGTCTTGATCCAGGACAATCTCAAACCCAGACACTCTGATTCCTCACTCAGCTTCTCAAGTGTTGTAGTCAGAGCATCAATTGATTTTGCAAAGATCACACCATCATCTGCAAAGTCAAGGTCAGTAAACCTTTCCTCAAACAACCAACAAAACCACCCAAATCCCTGGTTTCCACAACCATACCAAACACCCTGTCCATGCAAGCCCTGAACACTGTAGGAGCCAGAACACACACTCCTGACAAACGCCAGATGCCTCCACTCTGCACAGCACTCACAGTATAAAATTTTTGTCAAACCACTTAAATGAAAGCTTAAAGTCTAAACTACAACTACATCTTGAATATTTCATTTGAACTCCATTTTGATAGTATACAGAGACAAAAGTCAAAAACTAGGTCACTGTCCAATTACGTATGGACTTGACTGCATATTTTCCACAGTATCCCCCCAAATAGTTTGCCAGCAATAAAATCAGATGTAATTTTGTGATACACCACATATATTATTTTATAAGAACTATATTTCAACATGAAGTAAAATTGGTCAGTTTTGCACTAAATCAAAGGCACTCTTGTTTTGAGTCTAATCAGAATTTTACAGAGAAACCACGCACACCACATGCTTACATCAGGTGGATGATACTGATAAACAGATAACTGGTTCATAAAGAGTTTTTGATTTAGAAGACTGAAGCTTGTGAGATACTCTTATATGTGCTGGACACAGTGCTATAATGCCTTCGGTGTCTACCATTGAGAAGCCAGTCAGTGCTTCCAGAACCACAAATCATTATTTGGACAATTTTTATGTCACATTTAGTGCCATAAAAAACAAAAGCACGAACAGTAGGGATTATTATACCTCAACAAGCCAAAGTGCAGCTCTGCTCCCCCCTTAAGACACCATGAGAGGCGTACTAGGCTAACACAAGGAGACTTAAATGGAGATTTGGACACCACAGCACGTTCTTTGGCAAGTAGATGTGTTATAAGTGAGTAGCTTGGGGAACAAAACAAAATCGGCTTCAAACTGCAGTCTTTGTCCAATCATGCCAAATGCTCTCTAAGTTACATTGTGTAGTTGGGAGAAAAACTCACAGAACAGAAATGGAATGACCATGTCCAGTGGAATCCAATCAGATTTAATTAAAAGACTTAAATCACAGTTTTGCATGCTGGGACAGATGCCCATACAATATGTTTACCCCTTGTAAGGGAAAAGTAGCAACATGAACTGTTCTTTATAAGTTCTAAGGACCCCATAAAACCCTGTCTTCAGGAGAGGAAAACACAGACCACACAGACACAAAGAGCATTACAATTTGGCATCAGAGTTTCTACAGGACATAAAATATTGTTGATAAAAGTGCTTGAGAGTACAGAGAACAACACATCTTTGGTTTGGCTGATGTCAAGCTCAATGTTTGAATGAGTATACAGTACAGTACCTGTATCTGTGTGTATTGTTTTAAACCAAACCACTTCTTGGTTAAAGGGTCATGTGATACACCTCTCAGCATGATGATATAGGTGAACAAGTGCTTTAAAAACAGGTCTCTAAAACACAGTCTGCATATCTGCACGTCCCTTTAAATTTATTCACTACCCTCTCTCCCACTGTCTGCATCTGCCGCCCACCTCATTAAGTGTGTTTTACAAGAAGTATAGGAGTTCATAGGCACTTCCGTGCCATACGGTGCATCTGGAAAGTATTCACGGCGCTTCCCTTTTTTCCACATCTTGTTATGTTACAGCCTTATTCCAAAATGGATGAAATTCATTGTTTTCCTCAAACTTCTACACACAATACCCCATAATGACAATGTGAAAAAGTTTATTTTGAGATTTTCGCAAATTTATTAGAAATAAAAAAAGAACTAAGAAATCACATGTATGTAAAGCCCTGGTCACACAGCACACGATGACAGCTGAACGAAGGAAAAAAGTTACAAAGTCACAAATCATCGAGAAAAGGTAGACAAATAATCCTGCACTTTTCCCGTCACAAAAAAGCCTGCGAATCAAGAGCTCAAAAAAGAACAATACAAAACCAAAACTAACGAAAGAAAAAATAAGCTAACATTGACCTTGACGGTTTAAACAAAATCAAAATGAAATATTTATCATTATGTGACTGACAGCGGGTATGAGACCGAGTGCAGCCACCCTGTCCTCATGTCCACAGCACCGGCACCGGTTTGACTGTCTTGACAACAACATGTCCGCACACGCAAGCTACCCACAAATGGCTGGAATGTGCTTAAATAGTTAAAGTAGTTGATTAAATGTTCATGCTGCTATTGTTTCTGTATGAAAATGTTGCTTTTCGTCCCACACATGGACGAGTCATCAGTGATACAAGGATCTTATGTGCAGCTTGTCTGAGCTTTAGTTATTGATCCATTCAGATATTGTCAGCGTTCGTGCAAGATGTCGGACTGGGGAGGCTGGACAAAGCTCAACGAGAGTCAGATGGAACGCTGACGGTATGAGAACTACACAAACAATGAGGAACCGTCAAGACAGAAAGCAAAACAAATCCGGATGAATAGAGGTTGTCGTTGGGATTCCTTCATATTTTTTAACAGTTTAAAAATTCTGACGTAGTGCCAACTACAGGAATGAAGGTGGACAAGGGTTAAACGATATCAATGTAAGTCCAGATTTCTTGTTTCATCTTGGCTTCGGTGTCCTTCCTTAGTACCGGGGCTTAAGTATTCACAGTCTTTGCCATGAAGCTCAAAACCAGTGGTGGGTACAGTTCTGCTAACCTGCTAACCGCTAATTATCGAAGATAATGTTTTCATTATCGGATTAGCTTTTCAGATAACTTTGAAAACCATCATCGAACCAATTATCTTCTGATAAGTTTTGCGCAGATAATTTTAGACCGCTAACATTTTTACAGACATAGCTTTTTGTAGTAGATGTGCAGTTCTATCTCTACAAACAGAGAAGAGCTGGTTCCAGAAAAAAACGCTCTATCCTCTGCAGGCAAAGGAGAACTGGTCATAGAAAAGAAAAAACTCATTTCTTCTGACCCCATACCAATACGCTGGCAATAGCACCCAAGTCATCCAGATGCATACAGTTTAACTTATGGATAAAATTTTAACCAAACTAATTTCGGACAAGTTATTTAAATTAATGTCACGTCTAAAGTTTCATAAAGTGAAAATATCAGATATATGTTTTAGTTTTAAAGTAATGCACTAATTTTGAAGGTTTTAGTGTGGACATGCAGCTGTGCCCAGTGCATTATGGGTATTCACAACAGAAAAAATGCATTTGAGATACTCTGATCAGGCTCCACACGGAAAACAGCATTAAACCCTTGTATACTGTACCTAAAACTCTCGTGAATATATTCTCTGGATTTATATACGAGGTCTATTAGATAAGTATCCGACCTTATTATTTTTTTCAAAATAATAAGGTAATATAGGTCAATAATAATAAGGGCTTTTTTTCCCATCAGAATTTTTTCAGAGACTGGCAGCTGGAAACCATTAGAAAAATTTATCTGGCTTTCGGTGAAAATGTTACGGGCTTGGTAGAGAATAAGGAGTGTTACTGTCACTTTAAGGACGGCCTCCAGTGGCTGTGGGGCGCACCGCGCTCCGAAGCCGCCATTGACAGGCTGAACGACCATTTCATTTCTAAACGGATGGCTGTCTGGATCCGTGACCATCGTGTGCCATTTCTCTGGTTATCACAAGAGCAGGACATCAACCATTTTCTGGCAGATTTCACTTTTAACACTCCTTATTCTCTACCAAGCCTGTAACATTTTCACAGAAAGCCAGATAAATTTTTCTAATGGTTTCCAGCTGCCAGTCTCTAACAGTTTCTGAAAAAATTCTGATGGAAAAAAAGTCCAAATCATTCCGCCATTTCCTGACAATGAAAATCCGACGAGGGGGCTGGACCACTGCTCACTCAAAGCCTGCTCACAGGCGAATGACGCAACCGACAGGCGTGGAAAAACTCACGCATGCGCACGAGGGTTCAAGCTTGTCTGACGCAATCACACGTGATTCAAATCCATATGGTTTTTGAAAAAAATAATAAGGTTGGATACTTTTCTAATAGACCTCGTATATTACAGTGTTGTCAACTGCAGGATTTAAAAATTATCTGTAGGTTTCCAAACCTAAGAGACCACACAGGTGGAGAGAAAAAAAAAATCATAGATCTGACAGGTTTAGTTGTACAGTGTGTGGTGTCAGCCACACAGTAAAAACAACATACAAACAGATATCACACACGAACATTCTCAGGTCAGACACCTCGCTTTCTGATTGGCTGCATGTCACATTTAGCTCCCCACGTCCATCTGAGCAGATCAGAGCGCTCTTACAAACCACACACGGCAGGAATATCTGATAGCATCATCACAATTGTCGGGACATCCTTAAGATTGTCGGAAGGGGAAGATCGGGTCGATATCGACCTAATTATCTTGCCATGTGAACCAGGCTTGATGTTATGATGCCTCACGGAGCGACTGATTGATCTGTTATAACACTGCACAGAGCCGCTAACCAATCGGATGTTATAACACCGCACAGAGCGACTGAATGATGCATTATGACACCACACTGAACATGTATTCATTATTATTTGATTTCTTTGTGCGACTGACATCGTTATTCAAGCATTCAAAAGACGATTCCTATCGCCACACAACTCCAACCACACACGAGAAAGTTTTTTGACAGTTCGATATTGAAAGAAACCTCGTCTCCCTAACCGGCTAGAGTTGTGATGTCATCACACGTGCGCTTAGGCGCTGTCTAGCGGGATCTTGAAAATTTTTTTTTTTTTATACAAATGAAAAAAAATGACATTTTACAAAAGCACATTTATTTGTAAACACCAACACGTTACATTGATTCACTTGTGTTGGTTTTTACATAGAATGAATGAATCAGCCAATCAGTATGAGCACAGGCGTAGCTACCCATAATCCCCTTTGGGCATCTGTGTGTTAATGTTCAAATCTTCAGAATTAGTGCATTATTTTAAAATTAACAGATATGTGTTATATATCACTTTGTACATTTTAAGAGTTTACATTAATGTAGTTATTCTAGCCGGAATAATTTTATTTTTAAAGCAAAACCATAATTCAAACCTGCTTTCCATTTCAAGACCTCTGCCTCATCGCGGGACCACTGTATCCTGTCAGAGTAAATGACGTTTTCCTACAGCAGGGGGCAGAGCGCAAAAAGACAAGCGCTGGCTCATTGGCTGTTTGGGTTTGTGATCGCCGTTGGTTCCATTAGAAGCTTTGGCGCTGTTTAAACTCAAAATCAGCTTCTTAGTAGCTGAGAGCATATTTGAGGCAAAATTGAAAGTTATCGGTTATCTGTAGCTTCCGAAAATATTTTAGGCAGTTTATCAGTTTAGCGTTAAAAAAAGATAACTTTTCAGGTAGCTGATTACCAGTTATCGAAGCTAACTTTTTGGTTAGCTGTGCCCACCACTGCTCAAAACTGAGCTCAGGTGCATCTTGTTTCCACTGTTTCATCCTTGAGATGTTCCTGCAGCTCAACTGGAGTCCAACCGGGGTAAATTCAGTTGAATGGACATGATTTGTAAAGGCACACATCTGTCTACGTACATATAAGGTACCACAGTTGACAGTGGATGTCAGGGCACAAACCAAGCGTGAAGTCAAAACAATTGTCTGTAGACCTCCAAGACAGGATTGTCTTAAGGCACAAATCTGAGGAAGGGTACAGAAACATTTCTGCTGCTTTGAAGGTCCCAATGAGTCTCGTGGCCTCCTCCATCCATAAATGCAGTAAGTTTGGATCCATCAGAACTCTTCCTAGAGCTGGTTGTCCATCTAAACTGAGCGATCAAGGGAGACGGGC
Source organism: Thalassophryne amazonica (assembly GCF_902500255.1). Taxonomy (NCBI): domain Eukaryota; kingdom Metazoa; phylum Chordata; class Actinopteri; order Batrachoidiformes; family Batrachoididae; genus Thalassophryne; species Thalassophryne amazonica. Next base: position 31,171,349 of record NC_047110.1, on the reverse strand, counting down.
CTTAGTCAAGGAGGTGACGGAAGCCACTCCTTAGCAAAAGGCAGATGGCAGCCCACCTGGAGTCCATGGACATAAATTGTCTGGTGTGATAAGACAAAGATTGAACTCTTTGGCATGAATGCCAGGCGTCATGTTTGGAGGAAACCAGGCACCATCCCTACAGTGAAGCATGGTGGTTGCAGCATCATGCTGTGGGGATGTTTTTCAGTGGTAGGAACTGAGAGACTAGTCAGGATTGAGGGAAAGTTGAATGCAGCAATTTACAGAGACATCCTGGATGAAAACCTGCTCCAGAGCACTCTTGACCTCAGACTGTGGTGATGGTTCAGCAGGTCAATGACCCTAAGGACACAGCCAAGATATCAAAGGAGTTGCTTCAGGACAACTCTGTGAATGTCCTTGAGTGGCTCAGCCAGAGCCCAGACCTGAATCTGAATGAAAATCTCTGGCAAGATCTGAAGATGGCTGTACACCAATGCTCCCCATCCATCCTGATGGAGCTTGAGAGGTGCTGCAAAGAGGAATGAGTAAAACTGCTCAAAGATAGGTGCACCAAGCTTGTGGCATCATATTGAAGAAGATTTGCGGCTGTAATTCCAGGTGGCTTGCATTTGGGACTGAGTGGCTGTGTAGCTGAGTTTATCAGGACCTCACCCTGATCACCTGAGGCTGATCACCTGCGGCTCGTCAGGACTCACAGCTGTGGTGCATCTACAATGGATTGGAACATGGTGGTATTTAAGACTGGAGTACACAGTGTGTATTTGCCAGAGACTCGACCTTGTGACCAGACGGGTGAGATCGTCGTCTCGGGAGCCATCTCATCATCAGTGGATGCAGAGAACGTCCAGGTTTGATGCATGGTCTGTGAAAGAGGAGGGGGTGAGGTCTCACGCTCGTCAGCACACTTCCTGAGACTCGGTTTGTCGCGGCCACCTGGGGGGTGTCGGCGGGGTCCTTGGGTCCGAATTGGTTCTGGCTGCTGGGAGCGCACCGCAAAACCACCACGCCAGACCGCGCACTTTTATATTTTTTCACAGCACTGTTATGTTCATTAAACTCTGTTATCCTTTGTACCGTGCTCTGCTTATTTTATACTGGGTCCTTCAAACGCTGGTCGGTTCTCCGGGCTGCGTCCGACACATAACAGCCATACTTAAATGTATGCAATAATATATACAATAAAACTGATTTTTGGGACTTGATGGTCAAGAACCCTGGCTCTCACCTGTGGCCTGAGACCCCCTAAGGTGTTGGCAATGATCAGAGAAAGGGGGTGGGGGTCTACAAGATTTTGGGTTTTTTCAGACTCCTTCAAATTTGATTTATTGCATATCTGATTCAAATATAATCTCACTGTTTGACTTATCATTTCATGTAGTATATAGCAAGCCCTTTGAGTACCTTCTTCAGATGGAACCATGACAGAAATTTATCATTGTGCACAATACAACCACCTTAAAATAGGCATATTTCTCTAGTACATATTGACGCAGATGCATGTTTCAGTAAACTATCCCCATCATTTGGCCAAAAGGATAATGACATCACAGACAATTCATCAATCTACTGCAGGGCTGAAACATACAAACAAACCATTCAAACCAATTATGACTGACTGAAGTACTGCTATGTCTCTTTTGACTCTGGTAGGAAATCTGCACATGTATCAGGTTGGGTTCACATCCAGAGCCATTGCATTGTGAACTTGTAATGCACAACACAAGTATCAAAAAAACAACTGGAATGGGCATTCACCGTTCACCAACTACACTTTACATATTTGACACTGATTCATGGAATTTATTTGCTTCTGCCATTATGATTCCTTGTGACCATGACATGATCAGTTCTGTCCAAAATATATAGTACATGACTAACACAAAACCATTCCGCCATGTTTGAGCCAATGACAGACCGCAGGGCCACTGTCCAAGTCCAAGGACTGGGCATAAAGCTGACGCTGCAAGTAAATGTCAAAGTTTCCACCCAGTATTGATTCCACATAATGTAAGAAACCAGTGAAAAGAGTGACAAGGGACACAACAGTAAGAAGAAAATGACAACATGGATCATGATACACATGGTAAGAGGATTAGGAGTGAAGCACTGTAATTAGTGGTCACCAGCAGCGATGAAGCAAAACTATACTTTTAAAAGCTGCCGTTTTACTGTTGCCTTGCTGACTGTCATATTTTAGCAATCAAGCTTGTGATGCCTCTGCGTCACTGAAGTTATGAAACACTGCCATGAATAGTGCAATGCTTCAAAATGAAACATGATTAAAAGGCTTTTCTGCAGACTGGCAGATGTAATGTGAACATTCAACATGCTCACTGAGCATGCACTCTGTTAGCCTTTGTAATGTGCTTTAATTATTCACAACAATGGAACTAGTTAGGAAGTAGTAGGGCACATGGATTGGAGAAAACAGGTAGAAAAAAGTTGCATTCAAGGTTGCCAAACCTGACAAAAAAACAATAAAAAAAAAAAACATTTGTAAACTCTGACTTGGCTGTTAAACCAGGTCTTACCTGGTGTTTGTGATTAAAACGGAAGTTGTTGTTCCCCCTTTTTCCATTTGGCACACTCTACTGAGAACCACAGAAGGTGTGAAATGGTCCACGAGAGCTCACCTTGCACACAGTCTATTAGCATCTATGGTACAAGAGGGTTGTATGTGCCAACCTACATGTAGTTTTAATTTGATTTCAAGCAGCTGACCATTTAAATGTGTGACCTTAGTTCTACACACAAGTGTACAAGCTAGTGTGAGACCCTGAGTACAATCTCTATGTATCAGGATGGGGTATATACTCATAAATACTTATATACTCTATATCTAGTCCTCTCTGAAAATACTAAAATGACCAGTCCGATTCATTTGTTTTCCTGTTTAACTGAACACATTTAGGTTTGAAAATAACTGATGGATGATGATAAGACCGTACAGAAAGTCCTGTTAATTACACCAAGCCAAGCGACAATAGTGACTGACGGGTGTTTCTTGTGTCTCAGCCATTTCCTGTCAGATTGATAGTTAGTTGACATTAAATTGTCTCCCCTTTATGTTATCTGTGGACATAACCTGGTAATACTGCAGGTGTCAGTAGGGTATGAGCTAACATGATCAGAGATCTGTCAATGAGAGGAAAGCAAGACATTTTGATGCCGACAAAAAACTTAAAATCACTGGGTATCCCCAAAAACAAAGAAACCACAGGTGTGCGGCGCAACAGTCACTCAATGGGTTGACCAGGAAAAAAGGACAAGTGAAGTGTTTTTTGGACCGATGAGTCCAAGATGAAGTTACGAAATCCAAAGTACAGAGGAAGAAAGGATCTGCTCGGGATCTAAAACAGATAAGCTCATCTGTGAAACATGAGATATGATGAAGGAAATACGTATTACGATTTGAGCTAGTATGGCTGCTTCTGGAACACCAATCCTTATTGATAATTTAACTCATAATTATAGCAGCAGGATGAATTCAGAGGTTTACAAGAACATTTTCAATCAATCAATCAATCACTCAATCAACATTTATTTACAGAGCGCTTTACAGCACCGACTGGTGTCCAAAATGCTTAACATTAAAAACACAAATTCACAAAAATAAAACACATATGCAATAAAATTTTAAAACAGCACATGTCACCTCCCCACTAGGTGTTAAAAGCCAGTTTAAATAAATTACTCTAACTTAGATTTAAAAAGTGCTCAGTCAGGAATACTAGTAGAGGTAACTTGTTCCACAGTCTGGGGCCAGCTACCATGAAAGAATGATCACCCCAGCATTTATATCTTGACCTCGGAACATCTAAGTAACGCTGGCCATATGCCTGTAATGTCCTACTGTAAGTACGCAAAGTTTGTCTGGAAATTTGGGTGCCACGGCCCACTGGGGATCGACATGGACACTGGGGCAGCTGGGGTTGCTGTTTCTTTTTTAATTTGGATGGCTGAGTGACTGTGATGAACACACTTCATCGGTCCGTGGTCTTTGCCACCTGTTTGACCGGTTGTCATTATGACCACTGGACTTGATCATTTTACCTGGAGGCCAAGTTCAGTCATATCTGTTTCTGCACATTTGACGATTCTTTGTTGTACTTCATTTGATTTTTTTTTTTGGTCCCTCTGAGTGTGGTCTGTTGTGATTTGGTACTATATAAATAAACTGAATTTAATTACAGAAAGGTGCATCAAATTACATTAAGTAACATTCGTGCACCAAGAAAATAATCCAAAAGACTATTAACCCCTTAAGCCCTAGAGCCTATTTTACCAAAATCACATACCCATACATTATGAATTATTTCTCAGCTTGTACAAGGTCAAAAATGCAAAGGTTTGGATCAGCTAAAAGACAGGTCCTAGGGGATGTTTGGATGCAAAAAAACTGAAAGTAAATAATACTTGGTAGGAGTAAATGAGTTTGGTTTTTTTTCCCTAAAAAATTAATTCCGATTCATGGCTTTATTTGCTTGGCGTTTCAGCTGTGGTTAGTTGATATGTGATTGAAGTGGATACTTTTCTGGAGGAGACTTCACTTGACATTTTGATGTATAATAAGTGTATGTTGGTGTCAGCATTGGTTAGTTATGAGTGTTCAAATGTTCCAAAACAGGGCAAGTCCCCAAATTTGGGGACTCTAGGGTTTAAGAGGTTAACTCCAACAAAGGACCTGTTGTTGTAAAGGAGGGATACTGCAGAATTAGCCCGCACCACCTGCCAATCACATGTCACACTATTTTTCTCACCTCAAAATGCGATGGTTGTAATGTTCTATCTTGTTTTCACAGCCAGATGCAAATACCAGGAAATAAAAGCTGACATTTGAAACTGCTGTCTCCTATTCTTAGGCTTGGTCAGTCTGGGTCTATACAGCTGCTTCTGGAGCAGCTTGTTAAAATCATGTCCATCAGTGATTTTGTTGGCTAAATTACAAAACAACATGACACCATAAGTTCACCAGAAGTTCCGTTTCACAAAAGTTGATTTCCTTCGCTTGCTCTTGTTCCGTTATTCTGGTGAGGGACACAAACAAAAACAGATGTTTTGTTCCCGTATATTGTTAATTGAGGCTGTTTCTGACTGCAAATGATCATGAATGTGCACAAGCATGTGCTTTACAAAATGTGGGCTTGTCAACAGCTGTTACTTCATGCTGAGCATTCAACTGGCATCCATCTGTTTCAAAAATACAGATTTGTTTTTTGTACTTCCACACATACAAAATTTTGTTCATACGATAGGATTTAGAACCTTCTGATAAATGAGGGCCCTAGAATGTAAACATCAGACAAAAATACTCAGAACACAGAGGGAGTGTTGCATGATTGTCTGCACAAGATGACACTAAGCCAGTAAATATTTACATAGAAAATAGTTGACTGATATATTAATGTTGAAATACGAATCTGAACACCTGTAAACAGCCAGAAAATAACAGTTTATTTCTCTGTATGAATAATCACTCTGATGGACCACATTCACTGTGTAGCTTCTTCAATCATGTTCCCTGCTTTCCTTTTCTGTTGGTACTAAATTTTATAAAGTCTTTTTCTGTTGTCTTGTATGGACATGTGAGTGTGATGTGTGTGTTTTAGAACATATGAGGGGCAACCTGGAAAAAGTAGGGTGTGGTTCTCCATCTTCTGCATTCTGAGAAAACCAACATTTCTCAACACTGCACCCAGTGAGTCAAAACTTCACACATTATCAAGAAATGCTGGTTTCTCAGAATGCAAAAGATGGAGAACCACGTCAAAACTTCTCAATCGCCCCTCGTAACTGCTGTGAAACAATCAGAAAATAATGGTTTACTCCTTTGATTTAGTACATTTCTGGCTAGAAGCTGTCTGTCTGTCTCACTGACTGACAAACAGCCGTAACTAATCCATCATCAGTTCAGCAGACAGATTCATAGCATATTACAGAGGCAAAACAAAGTAAAATTTTTTGATTGATCATCAAAGTTTCTTACTTCTCATTACTATGCTTACATCTGTGCAACTACATGCAAACATCTATACGTAGAAAGGCATGTATCACAAAGAATTATGGGCAAGCCTAGTTACACAGACATTGTTAGATGTGCTGATGTGCAAACTTTGCAAATCGCAACATGTAGTAACAAGATGACTGGTTGACCTCACCAAGTATCCTCCCCAGTTCTGCTGAATACAAACTGCATTCATTTTTACAGTTCTAAATGTCTCACTGGGCTTTACAATCTGAGCACTAGGCACAAAAAGGCAAAAACGATAAATAAATGACAGCAAAACAGACCCGAGACCCGGTGTTGCAGACTGAACGGTCCCCCCTAAAAATCAGTCCACCCTGTCTTCACTGTGCATGCGTCATTTCGGAGCATCAGTAAGGTCATTTCTAAGCATCAGCTGCGATTCACCAATTGTCATGGCACTCCAGTCATCATCTATCTCAGCGACAGATATCTGAAGCTTTTGTACAACAAACATTTCCACATAAATTCAGCATTATTTCATCATAAAAGACGGGGGATCGATCAGAGCGCAGTAGCAGCACATCTGACTGAGGCGTGCTGCTGCTGCGCCATTTCAGAGCATCAGTAGCGACTCACCGATTATCACCTCTTTTCTGCTTTATCTAAATTCTGGGTCTTAGTGAAGCTTAGGGCTTGTGGCCAGCGATCACCTTAGTATTTCTTTTGTTTTTCTTGTTGCTTAATGCTGACAAATTATACTGTATTTGCTGTCTTTCTGATGCCTGATTCTGTTTTTTTTTCCTCTCTGTTTGAGGTGCAGCTCCATCCAGAGATGGGTGTGGTGTTTTTTCTGAAACCATCCTGTCCTGTGCACTGGCAGCATTTCCTGTATATTCGTTTTGTGAATTGTTTCGTAAATTGTGTCGGTAGCATGGCCCAAGCAAACGGTCACCCCTTTGAGTCTGGTCCGCTTGAGGTTTTTTCCTCAAATCATCAGTGAGTTTTTCCTTACCACTGTCACCTGTGTGCTTGCTCTGGGGGTTGGTAAGGTTAGACCTTACTTGTGTGAAGCACTTTGAGGCAACTTTGTTGTGATTTGGTGCTCTATAATTGAAAATAAATTGAAACTGAGAAACAATGTCAAGGTTATATCATTCAGTAAATCATTTATCATCAAACAAGATGAGCGACATTATCATAACGGCATAAAAACATCATAAAGCCATGTCCTTATTACCCAATAAGGCATTTTCCAGGACACTTCCACAACCAATAGCCAATCAGCTAATGATTTGTTTGTATGTGTTATAAGTGATGTCATGATGACGTTACTAAAATTTCATCAAAGTGGTACTAAACACAATTGTTAGGTGCACACAAAGGGTACGCATCCCCCTCGAATGCTTTTTTATAGTTGTTTCTGGTCTAAGAAATGCCAACTTCTACTAGTCAAGATAAACAGGATCAAACGCTGCACCCCAATGACGCCATTGCAACCTGACTTGGATGTGACAACTGTTTTTGATGCACATGGGAAACTTTCTCATCCAACGAAGCAGGAATACTTTGAGAGAAGAAGCAGCAATAAGTGCCAGGTTATTTTTGTCCACATTTCCTTTGTATAAAAACAGGTATGTTATGGATTCTGCAGACAGGCCGGACTCACTGTGAGAACTTTTGGGCACATCAAAGCCTGGCTTCAGTCAAAGTGTCTGCAGTGTAGCTCGCCTCACTGCTTAGCTGGCTTAATTTTTCCCTGGGAACTGCATACATCGCTGCACATTAACAGGTAATAATACTACTACATACCTCAATTTTCCTCTGAGGGCACACAACTGGGAATTTCCAAACGCCGTAAGTTGGAATTCCTTTTCTTTACTTGCCTTCTTATCTGATGTCACTTAGTTACTCTTTCTTTCTTTCTTTCTTTCATGCTCTACATGAGTTTACTCCTTTTATTTCAAGAGGTGAAACTTTTTGTAACGGATGGGGGAAAAAGCACAACATAACACTGGAAACTACAGGATAGAAGATTAGAGTTCTCATCTGCTTGATTGTTATACCAGCTAATGTCCAGAGTTTATGTGTGTGTGTGTGTGTTTGTGTGAAAATGAGAATGAGCTTGCGTAACAGAGAAACCGCACTGTGTATTTACTGTATAATCCGATGGAATTTGCACACTCCTAAGTCAAGATCACATAACTCCAGAAGAAAACAGCCATTAATGAGGGGTGGAGGAATGTGTAAATATGTCTAACACTTCCTTCCTTGGACAAAAGGCCCTGCACGCACAAGCAGATTGCTGGACCAATTTTAGGTGGTGAATATATGGAGCAAAAGGAAAACCACAGATTACTAGTACTCATTAGTGCAATGGCACACATCACAGGGCTGTAACTCATTCAAATGAAAGATCCTGAAGTTAAATTCTGCAGATTCCATAAGTACATAAGCTCAGGTCAGGTCTGGAAGGAGGTGTTATAGTATACGAAAGCATCCACCACACAAGGGAACTTTCCTGGATCCTGACTGACAAACAAACAGGCAGTTAAAAGGTCCTAGTAGTCCATCTGTCTGTGGAGGCCCCTCAATGAGGAACAGGCGCAGTAGATCATGCCCAGAGAAGTGCACCACATGGTCATCATGGTGTAGCTGATGTTTCCTTATGAAGCAAGTAGTGCGATTCATCTGAGGCTCCCGAGTTAATTTACTTGACACAAAGTCATTTCAACAACACCCAAGGACACTCTGGAGAGACATCCAGTAGTGATACATAGGTCGGGGTTTCTTAACACCTGCACCCACCTGACCCGTCTTGAGAGTCAACTCAAAACCTGCAAAAATATGCAGTGATTAATGACCCAAACCTGACCAGACACACACATAAAAAAGAAACCAGTGGGTCTATGTTGCGACAGAATCCATACATTAATGCTACAATATGTTTTCTTATTTTACCCACATTTTATAAAGAGTAGACACTGCTACAAAAAAACAAGGCCATGACAAGGCCAGCTTATGCTGCGTAATGCAGACAATATCAATACAATAATATAAGTAATCATGTCGTAGCATGTTGTATGCCATTTAGAGAGCCTGAATATAGCCGTAAATTATTAATTACTTCATGGGAACTCTGTCACTTTCTGATCTGCCCCACCCGCACTTGTAACCTGCAGGCATCAGCACATCAAATTCTCTAATTGCCTTATATTAGTGGTTAATATGCAGGTCTCACAACCATACAGTAAGACAGAGAACAAAACCATTCTAAACACCTGGATCTTCACATCTCCTGCAAAGACCTCTGTGCACATTGACCTCATGAGATTTTCACAGATGTCTCCTGATCTCAAAAGCAGAGGTTCAGATGATAATTTGACAGTTTAAGGACAGTGGAGCTATCGCAGGTGCAGCTCAGCTTATTTTAAGAAGTGATTTTCTAATGTGGAAAAAATCCACTCCACTGTATCACAAGTCTGTTGAATGTTACGTAATGTGTGTGTGTGTGTGTGTGTGTGTGTGTGTGTGTGTGTGTGTGTGTGTGTGTGTGTGTGTGTGTGTGTGCACGTGAGTACTGATACTCTTTGTGGAAAAAGGTGGAATAGGAACATCCCTAAATACAAATGGATAACTGTCAGATAAAGTTCCACTCCAAACAGACTGCAGGCAGGAATGGTCTGTTTATCCCATTTTATTGACATCAGCCATAGAACCTTTGAGAACAAACCCAAATTTACGAGGAATACAGAGATACAACACTGTTTACAAAGTAAGCTCTGGTCACCTTGCACAAACTCAAACACCTTCTTTGGGTCACTAGGCGTAATACATATACCAAGTTTAACAACTGGGCAAGTACAACTGAAGTAATCTCACTCATAAGTGAAATGTCACACTGACTGACTGAGTGCTCATAGTGGCATCTTGACCACTGGCTTTGCATTGAAAAAACATATGCTTTCTATGCACAGAATTATCAAACTTAAGTACAGTGCATCCAGAAAGTATTCACAGCACTTCACTTTTTCCACTTTATGTTACAGCCTTATTCCAAAATAGATGAAATTCATTTTACAATGTGAAAATTTTTTTGTGAGATTTTTTTTTATTTAAAAAACAAAAAACAAAACAAGAAGTCACATCCACCAGGACTCTTGCTAGAGCTGACTGCCCGTCTAAACTGAACGATCGGGGGAGAAGGGCCTTAGTCAGGGAGATGACCAAGAACCCAATGATTACTCTGTCAGAGCTCCAGCATTCCTCTGTGGAGAGAGGAGAACCTTCCAGAAGGACAACCGTTTCTGCAACAATCCATCAATCACGCCTGTATGGTAGCGCAGCCACATGGAATCCACTTCTTAGTAAAAGGCACATGGCAGCCAGCTAGGAGTTCGCCAAAAGGCACCTGAAGGACTCTCAGACCAGGAAAAACAAAATTCTCTGGTCTGATGAGACAAAGATTGAACTCTTCGGCATGAATGCCAGGTGTCATGTTTGGAGGACAACAGGCAAAGCTCATCACCTAGCCAATACCATCCCTAGAGTGAAGCATGGTGGTGGCAGCATCATGCTGTGGAGATGTTTTTCAGTGGCAAGAACTGGGAGACTAGTCAGGACTGAGCGAAAGATGAACGCAGCAATGTGCAGAGACATCCTGGATGAAAACCTGCTCCAGAGCGCTCCTGACCTCAGACAGGGACGAAGGTTCATCTTTCAGAAGGACAATGACCCTTAATACAAAGCCAAGATATCAAATGAGTGGCTTCAGGACAACTCTGTGAATGTCCTTGAGTGGCCCAGCCAGAGCTCAGACCTGAATCTGACTGAAAACATCTGGAGAGATCTGAAAATGACTGTGCACCGACACTCCCCATCCAACCTGATGGAGCTTGAGAGGTGCTGCAAAAAGGAATGGACAAAACTGCCCAAAGACAGGTGTACCAATCTTGTGCCATTGCTGCCAAAGGCACATCAACAAAGTATTGAGCAAAGGATGAGACTACTTTCTTCTTTGTTTCTCATTTTTAATAAATTTGCAAAAATTACAAACAAAAACTTTTTTCATGTTGTCATTATGGGGTGTTGTAGGTAAATTAATTTACTACATTTTGGAATAAGGCTGTAACATAAAATGTAGAGAAAGTGAATCGCTGTGAATACTTTGTGGATGTACTGCATAAAGTGAGTTTTAGTACACAATGGTGTGCTGTTTCAGTGTCTACAGCAGTGTTAGTCTGTGTGCACACAATATTCTTTTGTTCCCCCAAAAGACCACCCGTTACTCTTAGAAGTCCTGAGCATATTGATATCATGAGTATACTCACCAGATGTAAGATTAATTTAAATAAAAGCAAAAATCTTTGGTTTATAGCTTTCTGCCATGTTTCATGTGCTGCTGGTGATATAGTCCATTTACTACACAGGGTTATAAACCTTCATATCAAACAACAATAATAATAAGCGAACATATCCATCTTCTGACAGAAAACATATTCCGTAGTTACAAAGCAGCAGCGTGTTACCGTCTGTCATTCACCCTCAGCTGGAATGACTGACTTCACGTCTCTCTGCAGTTTTACAAAGAATCTGTGAAGGTGGGGACAACAAGAGGCTGCAATACCACAACAAAACCCCAAGAATACCTCCAAAACACACAGAGAGGCACAGACACTGGCACATGTCCACCAAGTCACACTCTCCCTTCATTTCTCAACACTGAGGACGGCTGTAATGTAGCCAAACCGCAGCACAAACAAAAACTTTGATTGTCATCTCAAACTTTCCATGTTATCAGTTTTCTTAAATGCTTGATATAGTCTCAGTTTGTTAAATGTTTAGTGGGGATAATGAACTGAATCTGAGTTTGTGTTCCGTCACCTCGGCCAGTCTGTAGGGTACAATCAACCGCTCTCCAACAGTCACAGTCTTCCTTGTGGTCAATGCTTCCAGTAGCATCTCCTCTTTCACCTGGAATATCAAATGAGAACATAAGGTCAAGGACAAGGTCAAACCAGGACCGCAGGACAAAGATGGTGACTTCAGGGCTCACAGGATCTGTCTGGTCTTCATCACAAGCACAGACTCAAAGCTGCTCTGTTCACTTCTGCTGAGCTTCAACATGGTTTTCTATCTGCCTCTGTCGCTGTAACCATCAGGGACGTTAGATACTGTGCTTGGATTGATTTTGAATATATGTAATTTACTTTACACTGTAAGTGGAGACACGCAGGTCACCACCATGGGGCCTGACCCACGCTCAGCTCAGACTACAGACGTTTGTGTCCAGTGCTTGGCAGACAAATTTTTTTCAGGCTGGTGATAATTCCAGACTCTGTCTGTATAAATTATTTACCAGGAAGTACAATCAGTGTACAGGACTGAGCAAAAGTTCTCAGCAGCCTGATTATTGCTGTATAAATGTGCCAGATTTATTTTTTAAAATAAATTATTCTGTGAGTAAAAGACCAAATATAACTGTCATAATAACAATGGATAAATTCAAATTATGGAGAATTTTTTTTTTTTAAAAGAACAGCATATCACATAAAGTACAAATTACCAATTAAGAAAGGCATGATGTCGCATGCAGTTACAAAAAAATAATACTGACAACAATGAATCACAAATAATGAAGTAATGATATAACATAAAGGTACAAGTACATATACATGTCTGCAACAGTATATTTGACTATGCATGACTTCACCATATGATAGTGTATGATTTACTCATATTACATCATGATGAAGTCATTCATACCATATATAGAGCTAGATCGATCGATCGATGGATATAAAATATCAAATCATACCGCAGAACTTTGCTTAGGTCATGAAGGTGACATCTGACTGTGACTGAGCCTTGATTTGGCTGATGCTCAGTGTCGCCTTGCTGATTCTTGCTCACATTCTACCCTTTCAAATGTACCGGCTCTGAGCACACACAGAGTTGTACAGTACGTGGCCATACATAAACGTACAGTCAGACTCTAAACTTGGCAGAAGACACACCAGTGATGACAAAGCCACACAGGTGGTGGTCATGCTGTGTATGTGTCTGTGTCTGTGTGTATATATATATATATATATATATATATATACATATATATATATATATATATACACACACGAGGTCTATTAGAAAAGTATCTGACCTTATTATTTTTTTCAAAAACCATATGGATTTGAATCACGTGTGATTGCGTCAGACAAGCTTGAACCCTTGTGCGCATGCGTGAGTTTTTCCACACCTGTCGGGTGCGTCATTCGCCTGTGAGCAGGCTTTGAGTGAGGAGTGGTCCAGTCTCCTCGTCGGATGCCAGAACATGTCCTGTGAGGCTTCATCATGGCGTTGCTGTGCGCCATGCGGCACCGCCGCGACGCGCGGAATTCCTCTGCACGTCTGTCTCAATGTGCCGAAAAAGTGCTGATGCCCACGTCTTTTCACAATTCCCGTGCTAGTCAGACGACGTCCCGGATAAAACACAACATCCAGTTTGGAAATGAACGGCACATTCCACTGTTACAGGAGTTTTTGTCATGGAAAGAGGAGCGGAGGCTTCGCGCGTCGTGGCGGTGCCGCATGGCGCACAGCAATGCCGTGATGAAGCCTCATGGGACATGTTCTGGCATGTCCAGGCACATCCACAATTTCTCGGATAATCACTCGATGGAAAAACCACCGACAGCTGTCTGAACGCCATCTCAAAGCCGTCCTGTGAGACCAAAACGTAGGTGGTTTTGTCTCGCTCCAGTAGCAAATCCATCGTGACGCGCGAAGCCTCCGCTCGGCTTTCCATGACAAAATCTCTTGTTAAAAGTGAAATCTGCCGGAAAATGGTTGATGTCCAGCTCTTGTGATAACCAGAGAAATGGCACACGATGGTCACGGATCCAGACAGCCATCCGTTTAGAAATGAAATGGTCGTTCAGCCTGTCGATGGCGGCTTCGGAGCGTGGCGCGCCCCACAGCCGCTGGGGGCCGTTCTTAAAGCGACAGTAACACTCCTTATTCTCTACCAAGCCCGTAACATTTTCACCGAAAGCCAGATAAATTTTTCTAATGGTTTCCTGCTGCCAGTCTCTAACAGTTTCTGAAAAAATTCTGATGGAAAAAAAGCCCAAATCATTCCGCTATTTCCTGACAATGAAAATCCGACAAGGGGGCTGGACCACTCCTCACTCAAAGCCTGCTCACAGGCAAATGACGCAACCGACAGACGTGGAAAAACTCACGCATGCGCACGAGGGTTCAAGCTTGTCTGATGCAATCACACGTGATTCAATATGGTTTTTGAAAAAATAATAAGGTCGGATACTTTTCTAATAGACCTCGTATGTGTGTGGGGTGGAATAAACAGGCTTCATTTCACACCGCCTGGTAATCCCTCATTTGACAGCAGAGCCTATTGTGCAGTTGAATAATTGCTGCTCAGCCTGAACACATCTTATTGTTAGGAAACAAATTGTGAGGCACATTTGTCGTGAGGTAATAAGATTTGATCAAATAATAACAGGAGACAATACCCCTTTCTGAACTCGCTAGCAGTCGGTCGATTGTGGAAATGTATCCACTTGACAAAGTCATCCCTAATTCTATCTTATAAATGATACAGCTTATTGAACATAAAATAAATATGAATTTTATACTGTTTGTAATTTTATTTCTTTCAAACCACTTGTTCAAATGAGTCCGAGGACGATTTTTAATGTCAATAATGCAAACAGTGATTATTTTCACATTCTACTCTGAAACAATAAGCAGCACACAGAGAGTTCAACACGGAATACTTTGTGACTCAGTAATACTTATTTTTTTAAGATGCAAATTAACGATTACTTTTGCAGGTGAAATGTAACTTCTGTGTCCAAAGAATTAGTACCTACAGTATAAGTCGTGTGACCAAAAGAAAAATGATATTGCACTTCACATAGATGTTTAATAGTAACCATAGGTGGTGCACCCTTAATCACTTCCTCATTCTAGCCATTCTAAATATCCTCTATATATTAATATTTTACTTTGACCTATGACCTTGAATTTTAACTGATTTTTCTTAAAATCAAATCACTTTGTCCTTGGCTGATCCTCAGTCTTTCCACCACATTTTCTTTTAAGTCAGAAGTGACTTTTTAAGTCCAAAGTTTTGTTGATCAAGTGTAATTAACTTCACAAAATCATGGGTCAGCGAAAGTCAAACTAAAAAAGTCGCTATTATATAAAAACTATTTTTAAGAAATTCCAACTACAACAAGGTATTCTTTAAATACAAACACTGTACTATATGAGGTAAATATTAAATGCATCTCTTATCATCTAAAAGTCGTCTTCTATGGCTGTTTCAGGAGAAGTGTTGGCACATACAGTATTTATTTCCAAGTGGGAAAAAAACAACTAAGTACAGCCTCCCCGGGCTTCCCATGTGCCCCAGGTGTCTGGAAAATCTGCAGCAGACCTGATCTGTGGTCCGTCATACATTCTTGGCAGGCCTGGTTTGAATGTTCTATAACCATATCTTTGTGTAGGGATTATGTCTAATATTTGAGTGGAACGTATGTGTGTGTGGGGGGGCTAAAACACTCACCATTAATTCCAGTCTTATGTGTGGAACAATAATTGTGAGATTTATTTCATTGTTGGTTTTTGCTATTTTTGTGTAACGGTACAAGTAACAGCAGTCGTATGGCTCAAACATGTGAAATGTGCAGAGGTAACCAAAATTTTAAATTAATTGAACTGTAGCGTACCAGGCTGGTGTCCCAGTAGTCATGATAGTACCGAGGTAAGAGTGCTAACCTCGGTACTATCATGACTACTGGGCACATCTCTTGTAACAACTTTATCAGTGTTCTTTTCTGTACCAGCTAGAACTGAGAATGTCTTTTGAATGATAGTTAAAACATATTCAACTGACATGCTACTAAAGTGTTTGATTCAACTACTTCAAGAAGCCTGATTACTGAAAAGAATTTAAATATCAGTAAAAGCAAAAAATGTGGCAGAGAATCATTGTGCGATGACCATAAATAAATAATATTCTTATTTGATTGCCATTAATCAGATTTTAAATGCTGTGAACGAACTCATATTGTACATTTCAACTTATTGAAAACTATACCTTTGGACTAACGTCTATTTTACACAAGAATTTCTCTGGATAGGGGGAAAAAATACAGAGGATCTAGCCTGTCAGCTGTATATCCAAGCTAAAATCTCTACTTCCTCCTCTGCTTTCAGCACCACAGTAAACAGGAAGTACCAAGTGGTCTCATCCCCATTCACACATCAATCCACACTTACGGCAAGCAGTTTTTCCTTGTAGAGTGCCTCTCATTAGTTGACCACAGCAACGGTGAGATCAGTGTTTATCAGCCCTACCCTTTAAAAAAATAAAATACTCCTCATACAGTACCAAAGTGAAGCCTGGACTGTTAAGATGAGTGGTTCAAAATAACCCAGTCAAACTGAGTATCAGGTCAAACTTGTATTTAAGAAACTAAAACTGTGTCAGCCATTTAGCAGATACTACATAATAGTGAAATAAATGTTGACTGGGCAACACTGCATATAGTATGTACAATACTTGGCAAAAGGATGAAACACTTCAGAATTTTGATACCATCTGTGTCGTCAATAGTGGGTCAACAGAAAATCAAATCTGAAATGTCTAAACATTTCTAATCCAAGAAAAATCAAATATGATTAATGTATGGCTTGTGGGATGGTTGGTTGGTGGGTCTTGTGGGGGCTGGGCTTCCTTGGAGTGGTACGATCCCCCTGGGCTTCCTCTCAGCAGTCTTGCATTTTAATTCCATGTTTGACAAATAAGTCTTGTGGTGTAGGTGGGGCCTGGGTATTGTGGTGGCCAGGGGACCTAAGCGTTGCCTCACCGTCCACAAACAATCGACTGGAGAGTAAAATATAGCCTATATCACTCAGTATTGTTATAACATCAGAAAAATAGATATTGTTATGTGATGGGAGGATGCCTGTGTCTCCACCTGCATCACATTTTAATTGCAACATCATATCCATAAATTCCACATGCATATGGACATTTTCATTCACACAACACCTTCCCTTTCTACACACGTACGCCAACGCCAAACAAGATTTTGCATTCCATCGGTGAACAAATCAGGTGTCTTCTCTTGGCACCAGCAACCATAGCTACTTGTACCTCTGAATCATTAATATAACGGTGTCCCTTCAGGTGTTTTTTTTAGATTGGACAAAAGTAAAAAGTTGAAGGACATCAGATTTGAACTTTACGACGGGTGTGGTAAGATCTTATAAAATTTGAGCTTCTGCAATGTGTCCTTTTTTTCAATGTGTGTGTGGACCTAGTATTAGAGACGGCCAGGTTTGAGTGTCACAACTGAGACAATAACAAACTCAGACCCTGCACTGCAATGAGAACCTCAGTTAATCCACAAAGAGCACAGCACTGTCTGAAAAGTCAAAAGTAGTGGAATGTTACTCCCCACAAAAAGCACCCAATGTGCTGTAGCAAAAGAGTAGATTCAGATATCTGTTTAAATTATTGCGTGACTGATCATCAGGGATGCGTATCCGTAATATTTCTTATCTGTGATTCAAAATTACAAATTAAAAACAACCACGTTCCTATTAATTAACCTATTTAGACCCTGAGACCCACTGGCATCAATGCTTATCCCCGTATTTCATAGTGAGAAGTGGATGACAGCCTATTTCATTTGGGTGGACTGAGACACTGCAGATGACATGTTTTGCCCAGGGACAAAAAGAGGTAGCACAAGAGGAAATCAAACCCAGGTCAACATATTGTTAGCCCAACTCCTTATCCCACTGAGGCACTAATGCTCTACATTATTGCTTCTATTTAGCTTTGCCATAAGATGCGATGCCATGTGTTTTCTAAACAACAACAAAAATATTCATTTTCTATACATGCTTACTCCAATTAAGGGTCACTGGGGCACTGCAGTCTATCACAGCAGTCATAGTGTGTGAGGCAGGGGACACCTTGGACAGGAGTCCAGTTTATAACAGGAGCACATATAGACAAACTAACACATTTACAGCCGCACTCACACTTTCGGCAATGATTGAGAGAAAGTCGAAGCTCCTGGAGGGAACCCACATAAACACCTGGAGAACACGCAAACTCCACAGAGAAAGGCCACAAGTGAGAAGTGATCCCGCAACCTTCTTGCTGTGAGGCATCAGTGTAAACCACTAATCCACCGTGTTGCCATCCTTGGCTTTAATGAGTTGTGTTTTGGATTTCTTTCTTTGTTTGCATTATGAAGTTCTTTAAATGTCATTTCATTCGTTTTCTCTACCCACTTATTCAAGTTAATGGTCACGGGGAGCCTATCCCAGTGGTCACTGGGTGAAAGGTGGGGTGCACCCTAGAGAAGACGCCAGTCCATTGCATATAGACAAACACATTCACACTCTCAACTCACAACTACAATCAAGTTAAAGCTTCCAATTCATGTAACCCAAGCTAACAGGATGAAAACATGCAAACTCCAAACAAAAAAGACCAGACGGGAAGTGATCCCAGAACCTTCTTGTCGTGAGGCAACAGTGCTAACCACTAACCCACTGTGCTGGCCACGCTTACATGTCCTGGAAAATAAATAGCTGTTGCCACTATACCAACTAAGACACATCTTAATAAACTCAAAACACTAAACCAGTATGTGGCCCAACTCCCACTACCGCAACGCTGGACCTCTGTAGAGTCAAACAGGTTCAGATGTTAACCATAAAACCTTTGTACCGTCCCAACATTCCTGCTGTGCCACTGACAGAAGTCTCTAACACACTTCAGACACCGTTTTGTCAGTGACTCAACAAGCAGATCTGCATTAATCAACCCAGTTTGTAAAAGGGACTGGAAGTGACACGACCCTCACTCCTGAGTTAAATCCCAACAGTATGTGCATGTTTGAGCAGCGGAAACTGACAAATGTGTGTATTTGTGTGTGTGGTCCCTCTCATTGAATGACAAACCATTTTTGGTTCAAGCAGTGAACCTAAATGCAGCAAAATATTCTCAACTTGTAAACTCTGGGTGGTACAATAACTAATGCCAGAAAATGTTTTTGCATGAGTGGACAGTAAGCACAGCTGTCTCACTTTTCAAAAACAATTGATAGCTGCATGTTGATACTTCTTAAGTGGACACATATAGAAATAAGACATCAAACCTTTTGAAAAACTGTTTTTGAATATGTTTCTGCACTGTAACTGAAGTGATAAAATTTTAAAAAATGAGCATTAAAGAAGAAAAAAAAAAAAAAACAGGTAAAACAAAGATGCAGACGTGAGCCCAAATTCTGGAGGAGCAGAGACATACAGTCGGTACAACGTGGGAATGTTTACATCTGCGTTGTTTAGTCTGACTGAATTAAAGTGTGGTACTGCTTCCTCCTGATACTACGCTTTTAAGCAGATGTGAACACAGGATTTGCACTCACACATGCCAAATATCTGCAACATGGCCACTGTAGTCATATTCCAGTCACACTTGAATTCTGGTGCTGCTTGTTTGTGGAGCAAATGCAAAGTAAACCAACCAAAAGTGATGATAGATACTCGTGAACTGGGTTTTTCAAAGGCTGATGCGGCCATCAAATGACACATAAAGCTAATATCTTTTTTTTTTTTTTTCAGGCAGGTTGGATGTACAGTAGTGTTCAGAATAATAGTAGTGCTATGTGACTACAAAGAGTAATCCAGGTTTTGAGTATATTTCTTATTTTTACATGGGAAACAAGGTACCAGTAGATTCAGTAGATTCTCATAAATCCAACAAGACCAATCATTCATGATATGCACACTCTTAAGGCTATGAAATTGGGCTATTAGTAAAAAAAAAGTAGAAAAGGGGGTGTTCACAATAATAGTAGTGTGGCATTCAGTCAGTGAGTTCGTCAATTTTGTGGAACAAACAGGTGTGAATCAGGTGTCCCCTATGTAAGGATGAAGCCAGCACCTGTTGAACATGCTTTTCTCTTTGAAAGCCTGAGGAAAATGGGATGTTCAAGACATTGTTCAGAAGAACAGCGTAGTTTGATTAAAAAGTTGATTGGAGAGGGGAAAACTTATACGCAAGTGCAAAAAATTATAGGCTGTTCATCTGCAATGAACCTCCAATGCTTTAAAATGGACAAAAAAACAAAAAAAAACAAAAACAAAAAATAAAAACAGAGACTCATGGAAGAAAACGTTAAACAACCATCAAAATGGATAGAAGAATAACCAGAATGGCAAAGGCTCACTCATTGATCAGCTCCAGGATGATCAACGACAGTCTGGAGTTACCTGTAAGTACTGTGACAGTTAGAAGACACCTGTGTGAAGCTAATTTATATGCAAGAATCCCCCGCAAAGTCCCTCTGTTAAATAAAAGCCATGTGCAGAAGAGGTTACAATTTGCCAAAGAACACATCAACTGGCCTAAAGAGAAATGGAGGAATATTTTGTGGACTGATGAGAGTAAAATTTTTCTTTTTGGGTCCAAGGGCCGCAGACAGTTTGTGAGATGACGCCCAAACTCTGAATTCAAGCCACAATTCACAGTGAAGAGAGTGAAGCATGGTGGTGCAAGCATCATGATATGGGCATGTTTCTCCTACTATGGTGTTGGGCCTATATATTTCATACCAGGTATCATGGATCAGTTTGGATATGTCGAAATACTTGAAGACGTCATGTTGCCTTATGCTGAAGAGGACATGCCCTTGAAATGGGTGTTTCAACAAGACAATGACCCCAAGCACACTAGTAAACAAGCAAAATCTTGGTTCCAAACCAACAAATTAATGCCTCGCAGATGAAAAAAGAAATCATGAAAAACTGTGGTTATACAACTAAATACTAGTTTAGTGATTCACAGGATTGCTAAAAAAAAGCAGTTTGAACATAATAGTTTTGAGTTTGTAGCATCAACAGCAGATACTACTATTATTGTGAACACCCCCTTTTCTACTTTTCTTTACTAATAGCCCAATTTCATAGCCTTAAGAGTGCGCATATCATGAATATTTGGTCTTGTTGGATTTGTGAGAATCTACTGGTACCTTGTTTCCCATGTAACAATAAGAAATATACTCAAAACCTGGATTAATCTTTTTAGTCACATAGCACTACTATTATTCTGAACACTACTGTACAGATGGTTACTGAAACCCAGTATTAAATGGGGCCTGGTGCTACACTGTTAAAGGCTGGAGTATTGATAATGATACTGCTTTCGGTACTGGAGAAATTAAGGAAAAAATTCAGAGCTCTCTGCCTGTGGTATGTGCAGAGCCGAAGGCATTCTTGTCACATGGCACGTCTTGTCTCTCTGTCGATCGCTAGGAGTGTGTGCATGCGTGCATGCATGACGGTCCATGTCTCTGCTGCGGAGATGGGGTGCCGCTGTTCCAGCTGGCTCGTCTCTCTGTCTTTCACTTGAGGCTTTTGCGCACAGAAACAGTCTACTGTATAAAGCAGGGGTGGTCAAGTTCGGTCCTCGAGAGCTACCTTCCTGATACTCTTAGTTGTCTCCCTGCTCCAACACACCTGAATCCAATGAAAGACTTGTTAGCAGGCTTTTAATGAGCCTTTCATTGGATTCAGGTGTGTTGGAGCAGGGAGACAACTAAGAGTATCAGGAAGGTAGCTCTCGAGGACCGAACTTGAGCACCCCTGGTATAAAGGATGTGATGCACCATGCATTTAATTCCATTTACCGTGCATTTTCGTCATGTTTCACCCAGTTAAACGACTCCGCTACCTTTTCATAAACATGCATCCATGATTCACCATAGCTAAATCTAGTACACCATAAGGCGATTAGAGGCACACACAATGTCTGTGTGGACATCAAGATCCTGTCGCAATTTTTCGCTGGATTGAAGAAAGCAGATGTATGCTTCCACATACTCCCACTTTGGTTCTCGGCGGCTTAGCACTGAGTCAGTAGCCTACCTGCGGGGCGGAGTCAACTGCTGTACAGACACAGAGTTGCCTCTGCCCCACTGCTTTTGGCTTCCTGTTCTGAGAAGAAACACTTGTCTAATTTTAAGAAATATCAAATGACAAGGATCTATTTCAGTGTCATAATTAAAGTATTTTCACCTTTTCAAAATGTAATCTTTTGACTCAACCTTTGACCACTGCACTCACACATTCATTATTTCTACACTATTTTAGTAATCTGCAGCAGCAGTGTCAGTTTATGACATTTATTTTGAACAGTGATACTTGGCTGAACGTGCTCTATTGTTTTGTGGACCTGAAAGCCTGATTTCAGGTACAGAAAGGATGAAGAAGAAAAAAAAAAAAAATAACCATACTTTGCCAAGTATGCCCAGCAGAGTAAGAAGTCATTTTTCACCTTTTCTTTAATTATTTTTTTTTTTTTTTCTATGCAGGGTCATAACCTTACAAAAATCAGCCTGATCATTCTGGAATGATTTATTGATTAAAAATATCTCTTCACATCATTTTGTGCAATTTTGTGTAGTTTTTCACCTTGCAATATACCTCAGAAAATCTAAATATTATAATGTCAGCTTTTTCCAATATGTGCAGCCACAAATGTTTGTAAATTAGCAGCACTTAGGCAGCTACAACTTCAACACTCAGTATATTTTTCCTAAAAACAGGCAGCAGGGCGGTCACAGAGGAAACGGAGTCCAGTTGCTTTCAGTGGATTATCGCAGCTGAAACCAGAGGTCAGCTAAACATCAAGTGAACCACTTCAGCAGTGCTCAAAGTGCACTATTTAAAATCAAACTGCTTGACAACCTACAATGAGAGAAGCTACGCCTATAAAGTTCATGCAAACGCAAGATTGGACCAATCACAGAGCATTCCTAAGGCACCAGTTGCGGCTGAGAAGCCACAGAAGCCACTGCAGCGTGGAATGTGCCGTGATACGTTTGCATGTTTATTTTAATGTGTTAACCAGACGGGTGGCTGTGAAACAGCATTCATGATGTTCCCGGTGCAGAAGAAGGCCCACGCTGTGGCACGCTGTCTGAAAATAGCATCAACACAAACAGTACTTTGTTGAAGTACTGGATGACGTCCTCTGGACACACCTCTTAAATTCTGCTGTCCCCACAAACTTTGCTCGTAAAGCTGATAAAAACAAAATTTGGCAGTGGGAATCATATATGTCCATTATGAACTTTTTGGCTATCTGCAGTGGGCATGTGATGGAATACCTTTGGATAAGTAAATGACAAAAGAGGCTGTTTGGGGAAAACAAACCAACCTCGCAGTAAAAATGTAGCTGCATCTCTTAATTTTTTATTATTCTTTAAGCTATTTAGAGTACTACATTTCAGCGTAAACATCAACTGAAAATTGGTTTATATTGTAGAAAATGCTTTCTGTAAAATGTGGATTCAATTTCAATTTTATCTTTGTAAAGGACATATTGTCAGGCATGACAATGAAACATCCTGAAAAATCCTGAAAGTAGGTCTGGTGTCCGCCCGCTGTAGGAGCTCCTGGGTTTTAGGCAAAATTAGACCCATTTTAAGCATTATTTTGGCAGCCAAGTAGATGCTTGAAAAAAGTCAGGAATACTTGACCCAGATCGTCCTAAGAAATCCTAAATTCAGGAAAAAAATCACGCAAATTCTCATGGCGCTAATATTTTAACTGGCAGGACAATTCAAAAAGTAATTATCACATTTTAATTAAATTTGATGACCAGATAATGTTCCTGAAAATAAGTAATTCAATTTTGGAGGTGATCCTGAATATACGAGGTCTATTAGAAAAGAAACCAACAGTTTTAGTTTTTTTTTTAAACTATACAGATTTGAATCACGTGTGATTACATCAGCCAAGCTTGAACCCTCGTGCGCATGTGTGAGTTTTTTCACGCCTGTCGGTGACGTCATTCGCCTGTGAGCACGCCTTGTGGAAGGAGTGGTCCAGCCCCCTCGTCGGATTTTCATTGTCTGAGAAGTTGCTGAGAGACTGGCGCTGTGCTTGATCAAAATTTTTTCAGAAACTGAGGCACATCCGAGTGGACACCATTTGAGAAATTCAGCTGGTTTTCTGTGAAAATTTTAACGGCTGATGAGAGATTTTGGATTGTTTTTATCGCTGTAAGGACTTCCCACGGAGCGGGATGTCGCGCGGCGCTCCGAGGCGACGTCGTCATCCTGTTTCAAGCTGAAAACCTCCAAATTTAAGCCTCTGTTGACCCAGGACGTTGTGAGAGAACAGAGAACTTTCAGAAGAGGTCGGAATCAGCAGTTTATCCAGACATTCCACTGTTAAAGGAGATTTTTTTAATGAAAGATGTGCGGACGGATTGGCGCGTCGGCTCGCAGCCGGCGCGGTGCGCCCGCCACAGGAAAAACACCTCCGTGTTGATAACCATTTGTAAAATCCAGGCAGCTTTTGGTGGCTTTCAGTTGAGTGAGTATCTGAGAAATTGTTTAACAGCAGGGCATGTTCCAACTTGTCCTTAAGGCTTCCAACGGAGGTGTTTTTCCTGTGGTGGGTGCGCTGCGCCGGCTGCGAGCCGACGCGGCAATCCGTCCGCACGTCTTTCATTAAAAAAAAATCTCCTTTAAAAGTGGAATGTCCGGATAAACTGCTGATTCCGACCATTTCTGAAAGTTCTCTGTTCTCTCACGACGTCCTGGGTCAACAGAGGCTTAAATTTGGAGGTTTTCAGCTTGAAACAGGATGACGACGTCGCCTCAGAGTGCTGCGCGATGTCCCACTCTGTGGGAAGTCCTTACAGCGATAGAAACAATCCAAAATCTCTCATCAGCCGTTAAAATTTTCACAGAAAACCAGCTGAATTTCTTGAATGGTGTCCACTCGGATGTGCCTCATAGTTTTTGAAAACATTTTGATCAAGCACAGCGCCAGTCTCTCAGCAACTTCTCAGACAAAGGAATTCCGACGAGGGGGGTGGACCACTCCTTCCACAAGGCGTGCTCACAGGCGAATGACGTCACCGACAGGCGTGAAAAAACTCTTGCACGCCCACGAGGGTTCAAGCTTGGCTGATGTAATCACACGTGATTCAAATCCATATGGTTTTTTAAAAAAATAATAAGGTCGGATACTTTTCTAACAGACCTCGTATTCTGGAACTGAGAACACTTTACTCAAGAAGTTGTGATAGGATGTTGATGAAATCTGGTGAGCAGATGAATAATTCCCTAGAAAACGAGGAATTTTATATTGAATTTGATCCAGAACATATTTTGAATCCAGGCTCCGGAAGACATTTTAAGTAATATGTGGCCTTGGTAGAGGTACAAACTCCCTGAATGCCTCCTAGTTATCATAAATCAAATGTTGCTGGGAAAAAAAAAGGTACATTACTGTGCAGGAGACCAAAGCTCACCTCCAGCAGCTCGGAGACAATAGGAAGGACCTCTGGGTTGCAGATATCGATGGAATCATCCCTGTAGGTCTTCTTCTTGTAGCGAATGTTTCCCAGGTGGAGGATCGCTGACAGCAGCGAGAAAATCCTGATAAAGAAGAAAGGTGCTTATTGTTATTGAGGTTTGGTGTCTGACTGAGCATGATGTACAGTGCATGTGGTGAGAGTCCACGCTCTTAAAAGATACACAGCAGAGTCAAATCCTGCACCGTTTCTCCTGTTGGATGGTGTCTCCAACAATTACAGAAAAATGTCATCTGATGAGATTTCCACAAATACTTTTTGCAACAGAGTTATGACAAGTGTTTCATCACTTTCACTATAAGAAAACAAATCAAATGTAGGCCCTAATGCCCCGTGTGACATCGAATACACAGGAGTTAAAATTTCACATCTTTTGAAACAAAACCTTCCTGTGACACTCCACTATGAAGCCCTATAAATGATGATCCATCCATTTTCTATACCTGCCTAGGCCAATTAAGGGTCATGGGAAGGGTCGGGGGGCTTGCTGGAGCCTATCCCAGCAGTCATAGGGTGTGATATAGCTGGTGATGCAACAGACAAATGTTTCACAGTTTCACAAGAACAGTTTCCTGATCACATCCACAGATATCTCTTTCAGAGCCATCAGGTGTTTTGGAGGCTTCCCTCATTCATCTTCTTCCAGGGCCATTCAGTTTTTGAGGACTGCCTGCTCCAGACAGATTTAACAGACAGAACCATATTGTCTGTGTTTCCTATAGATGGGTGTGAGACATATTCAATGAGTTGGAAATGTTCATATGTACATTTCCTGATTCATCTGACGAACACTGGCTATAAAATTGATGATTTACTGTAAATTCTGGCCAGGGCCCAGTTTCATAAAGCAGTCTAATCTTTTAGTCTACTAAGCTTACTTAGTCGACTAAGGTTAGTTGCCCAACATTATCCATCTAATCTCTGTTTCACATCGACGGCTAAACTTGTAGATTAGCCGTTTTGCGAAAGTCGACAATTTTCATGGGCACAGCGGACTCGCGAGTGCTGTTGGCAAGAAACAGCTCCAATGTGCGACAGTTTTGTTTACTTCCGGGTTGCTCCATCTGGTACAAACATGACTGAGTCCGCTGCAGCAGAGTTGGTGCTTCTCCTGGCCTTAGTGTGGATAAATCTCCAATGGACTATTCTGGTCCCGGAACACCCACTCCCGCCACAAGTCTCTCCTTCCTTCCTCCTCCAACAAATGGTTTTACATGATAGCCGCCTTTATTGAGGTAAGACACTGAAGTTTTGTTGACTAAAATAAGGGCCCCTTCACACATAGTACGAATAAGTACAAATTAGGGTGAATCATGGCAGAACAGCTCGTTTGAGCGAACCACAACAACATAGAGCCGACGGGCAGACGTGAACAAGGCTGCTACAACGGTTTCATGCCCATGGGAACACAGTGCGAGCAGCTGCAGCATGTGTAACCACATCGCGTAGCTGCTGTGAAAGAAAAAAAAAAATACATGCCATCCACTGGATTCGAACCTGCAATTTCCAAAAGCTCTGATTGCCAGCCAGAAACATTACCACTGAGCTACCATCGCTGTCCTGTAAAAGGTGCGGGAAAATGCCTGATGTCAAGAAAGACATTGAGGTATTACAAAAAAATAAATAAAACCACACACCATATAAAAACTCCACATTTCAGTGAATCCCTCTTATTAAGCGGACAATACAAGTATGATCCATCTGTTCCTCTGTAGATGACCCATGGTCACAGACGTACAGTCATGAAATGACATGAATGAGAAGCAGAGCGCTCTTATCACGTCCACCTATCCTGACGGTGTGTCCAGCTGGCCCTGCGTGCATGTCCGGCCCGATACGCGTGTCTTGTGGATGAGGCATCGCAGGACAGACGCTTCGTCATGAGGAACAGAGCTCACGTGAGTGATGTGACATTCAGATCGCCCGCTGCGTGCTATGATCTGGTGGTCCATTTCAACTGGGGTAGCCTGTCAATGTGCGCGGCATGTACTCGCTCGCTGCAGCCCACTGCAACAGCGATATATGTTTTTATGTATGTCCACGTGAGGACAGCAAGCAGACACATGTGCGTCACAGTGGGCAGTTGTTAGTTCATGTCCGTTCAAACACGGTATGTGTTCTCCAGCTGAGACGTCCAGAACCAGAGATCTCCACAACCGCTCATGTGGGCACCTCCACACCCCCATCAGTTCAGCGCACACACCAACATGTCACTGTGTCTGTTTGCAAAGTCACACTCGTGCCCCCACACTCGTAAAACATCTTTATGAAACCAGTCCAGGACCACAATCGTGGCAGACAGGCTGACTGAGGGGTCCATTATCAATTATGACGGATGCATAAGATCACAGGTGTAATCTTACTGTTTGCGCGTAGCAGGTAGGAAGCCGACCATCTCCATCGCTAACTGCAGCCGCTCAAAGTCATGCTTCAGGTCCTCTCCTTCCACTGTGAAGCAGTCCTGTGGAGGACAGACAAAGAGAAATGTCAGAAACAAATTCATCACACTGCTTTGAGACAGAAACTGCTTCTGAACAAAGCACCAGCTGTCCTTGAGTTAATAAGGAATTAGTCAACATGAACAGATTTCACTCACGAACATTTCCATGTCAGATGGGAAATCTCTCAAAACCTCTCGAGATCAAACGTGACTTCGGAGTAAAAAATTTGGGATTCTCCTCTGTGTTTCCGTCACTTCTCTTTTTGATTGGCTATACATCACTTTCAACAGGCTCTGTGCTCGTTTGTGCTCGGTGGCAACCCCCACATGCTGGGATATCGGACCAAGACAACCCAACATGTTGAATATTCACAATTAGAGGTCTGAGCGGTCCCACTGTCCTTCCTAGCAGACTAATGTGCTCTTAAACATACCACACACAGCAGGAATATCTGATAAGATTATCTTTAGAGCCATCATGATAGTCGGGCTTCCTTAAGACTGTCGGAAGGGGAAGATCGGGTCAGGAATCGGCATAATTATCTTGCCGTGTGAACCAGGCATTAGTGGCTTCCCTCACTAGTCACCCAGTTTTTGAGACCTTCCTACTTAAGGCACATATGCTGTATAGCACCACAGTGTTTGTATTTTTTAAAGCTACTGTGTGTAGGATTTAGTGACATGTCACGATGAAGTTGCAAACTGCATTATGCTGTAGTTGGTTACAATTTTGTTTCCCTTCACACTTTCACTTCTTTGGTGACAGGAATTCATACTCCCTGCCATTTCTTCTGATCAGCACTATGTATGATCCCCCATCTTTCAATAATGAGGGTTCACAAACTTACTAGCCTGCACTAGCAACCAGCAGACAGTGTATCCGCAACCACTGACTCCTCTTTTTTATTCAGTCTTCTGGCTCTGCTGCAAAATGTGAAAGGCTCTGTAGGTATGTTTTGGTAAGTTTGGGCAGCTAAATCAACATGGTGGTGCAACATAGCAGCTTCCATCAGGGGGTGCCCTCCCATGTAGATATGAAGGGGTCATTCTCAACTCATGAGAACACATTGATCCCTTGTTACAGCTAATTTATACACTAATCGACACATAGTAATGAACGCTGTATTCCATTTCTGCTAATGAACGCCCCTAAACCCTACACAATGCAGCTTTAATGGCTGACGTAAATGAAGTCCAAGACATATTCAGTGAATTGGAGATGTGTCTGTACCCTGTACTTGGCTGTAAAACTGATCATTTTTGATCAGCAATAATACTTCTATATAAAGCGGCCTTTCAAATTTCATAAAAGTAACACAATTTAGTTTCTACTGAAATCCAAGCACTGTAAAGTCGGTTTATTTTTGATCCATGCTGCGAATCTATAGTTCATTTTAATGAAGAGAACATATCTATCTAAGGGGCAATGCCATAGGAATATTTTATTTTCCTTTAAATGCTGCCTGCAGGAGCACATGCATGTGCTCATGCATGTGGTTTTGAAATGACCAGAAGTTACTTTTAACCCCATGTGATGCGCGTTCACGGGGCGTGCATGCCAGCATCCGTAAAATGTCTTGTAAATCACTTCAGAGACGTTATCTGGTTTCAAAACAGCATTTATAGATTCAGAAGTGTTTATTTCAATATTTGCATTTTTTTTTTTTTTTACTGAAATTAGAGCAACTTTAATATTTGACCCCTGTACAAACTGAAATTGACCTTTGTCACCATTATTTGCTGTTTTAACCCCATAACATTCTGTCATAGATAGTCCAAACTATATCTTTTTGGAATCATTATCATAAGACAAGCAATGTGATATAGTTTTCAAAATGATTGGAGCATTTTAAAGATTGACCTCTGTGTAATTCTTCATTGATCCCTACCTGGCTACAGCCATCACCCTGGGATGGCTATCATACATTTTTGTGTAGGCCATGATACACTGAGGCTGGATTCTAAGTGTCGTTTTTTCCCCTTAAGTGGTATCGAAAACCTGCTTGGCCCATGGACTATTAATGTTGTCATGGCCTGGCAAAACAGTTCCATTTCATATCTCCTACAGAATTAGAAGGTGATCAAGTAATAATATGTATATTACAGAGGTGAGATCCGTTCAGCTCTGAGCCAGGCGCGTGCAGTGACGCGTTACTGCTCATGAGATCACAGAGAGGCGCAGCTGCCAGTGGTATATACAGATATGATAGGCACAATATTTCACATTATTTATATCACCCATGGGAAGGAATGGACATACATCTGTACTGTAAGGTCTATCATGGATATAACAGCCTGTTCAGATTTGCGGCGGTGTGTGCTGCATAATGGCACACGGTGCTTTCAGTTTGATAGCGCACTGTTCACATTCACTGTACATGATGAATATGTGCCACCTCCATGTTATTACATATCAACATTTCCTTTGCTCTCCCTGGCCAGGGTCCAGTGGAGGTGGACATATGTGGTACAACATGCCGCCAGGCAATGCTGTGACAGATCTAACTCGGAGCTCAATCAACCGAGATCGGATCATTTCAAATGCTGTTATGATGCTGTCAGAATATGTCGATTGAGATTAGATGGCGCAAAAACTGCACATAGACCGCCGTGAGATGTGTTTTGAACATTTACAACATACTTGGGACAGCTGAGTGAATGGCACGAAATATGTAGACTGCTCAGAGATTGCTGTCCATTGGTCTTCACATATTCAGCCTCAATCGGTGTATATATATGACAGGGGTATAACCTTTTCAAAATATATGAGAAAGATTTATACAGAAATATGCTGTTTCAAAGTGTTTTCTGCCATGAAGGATTATTTTATTTGTGAGAACAGTAAGCACATGTCACCGTGCTTCTCTGCTCTGATTTGCTGTCATGACATGCTTCCCAACACCACTTGTGCAAGTCCGGGGAAGCCCTTTTGTGATCTATGATGTCGCTATTATAGACTGCAAGGGTCGCTACTGTAAGTAGCTTAAGGCCATCTGTTCTATTGCAATTTTGAATCTTCAGAGCAACTAGATTTTCTTCTGGACAATGTGAATTTTCAACATAGTGGCAATGTCATATTATAAATCCCGGATTTAAAGTGTAGGCGACACGTAATGCCATGTTTTCAAGAATATTTAAAATTAAGATTAAACAACAGTTTGATATTCATCCTTTCCTGGTGCGCAGTTCTTGAAGAGATAAATATTCGGACTTTGAACTGCACGCCACTAAAAAAAACAGGAACTTCCCGCCGTGCCGACACTGGACAAGAAGGAGGAGGAAGTGACGTCAGCTTCGGAAGCATTATCTTAATTGTCCCATTAATTTATGGATTTTTACAGACTACTGATATACCTGTTTCAATCGAGCGGATCGGGTCGGAGCTGCACCCTGTTTTCGGTGTCAAAACGGTAATTCTTGCTGGCAAAATCTTTTTCGATTGGCAGGTGGAAACACTTATACTGACGAGCGCGCATGCAGACTGTAGTACGGATTCTCCACTCCACACGGAGGCAGAACTGACCATTTTCACTTAAATTGATTTGATTTTATTGTTTTCGGATCCTGAGAATTTCGTCATGTGCAGAATGAAATGTTAGGAGCAGATGAGGAGCTACGAGTCTTTTAACTTGAAGCGCAAAGCTGCCCGCTGTGGAACAAGAGGATTCATTCACAGGAATGTAACCCAATTGTCCTGGCATATACAAGAAGTTGCCAGAAGGTGCCAGAAGTTGGTGGACTCCATGCAACACAGATGTGAAGCAGTTCTCAGAAACAGTGGTTATACAACTAAATATTACTTCAGTGATTCACAGAAAAGATAAATCTTCAAGCATTTTTTAGTTTATACTGCTATTTTTGAACAGCCTAATCATTCCTTTTTCTTCACTTTAAAGCAATAAATTGGATAAACGTTTTATTCATGTTTTGATTTGGACCAGAATGAGCAGTGTTCCCAGTGCTTTTGTGCTTATGGAAATAAAAGCTACTATAAGGATTTTGAGCTTTACTCACTTTTTTAAACAAAATGCTATTATTTTGAAGACAAGTGTATATACACAGACTGAACAATTAATCAATGCATGCAGCGTGTAATCATCTCAACAAGTCACATTAGTTGTCTCGTCCTTTTTAAACTGTTGTGAGAGTTTGAAGTTGGTGAAAATATTTCAACAACTAGTGAACCCTGTCTGGAAAATATTGTTTGGAGGGTGCAGAGTAACATAAGAAATTAATGACAACCACAAATCTACAACAAAAGGCAGATGGAAGCTTTTAAAGCTTTATGGAAATACTTATGTTTTCTGACAATGGTGCCAGTTTTATTTTGTGACAAAGTGCCATAAACTTGTTGCACATTTGAGACATCATAAGATTGAGCAAAAATAATAAACAATAGTAGCAATAATTTGCAAAGCCATCAATATTACAACCCCAATTCCAATGAAGTTGGGACGTTGTGTAAAATGTAAATAAAAACAGAATACAATGATCTGCAAATCCTCTTCAACCTATATTCAATTGAATACACCACGAAGACAAGATATTTAATGTTGAAACTGATAAACTTTATTGTTTTTGTGGAAATATTTGCTCATTTTGAAATGATGCCTGCAACACGTTTCAAAAAAGCTGGGACAGTGGCATGTTTACCACTGTGTTACATCACCTTTCCTTCTAACAACCCTCAATAAGCATTTGGGAACTGAGGACATTAACTGTTGAAGCTTTGTAGGTGGAATTCTTTCCCATTCTTGCTTGATGTACGACTTCAGTTGTTCAACAGTCCGGGGTCTCCGTTGTCGTATTTTGCACTTCATAATGCGCCACACATTTTCAATGGGCGACAGGTCTGGACTGCAGGCAGACCAGTCTAGTACCCGCACTCTTTTACTATGAAGCCACACTGTTGTAACACATGCAGAATGTGGTTTGGCATGGTCTTGCTGAAATGAGCAGGGACGTCCCTGAAAAAGACGTTGCTTGGATGGCAGCATGTGTTGCTCCAAAACCTGGATGTACCTTTCAGCATTGATGGTGCCATCACAGATGAGTTAGTGCCCATGCCATGGGCACTAACACACCCCATACTATCACAGATGCTGGCTTTTGAACTTTGCGCTGGTAACAATCTGGATGGTCTTTTTCCTCTTTTGTTTGGCGGACACAACGTCCAAGATCCTTTACACAATGATGTCGGTTTTTAATGCAGTGCCGCCTGAGGGAACAAAGGTCACGGGCATTCAATGTTGTTTTTTTTAGCCTTGCCGCTTACATGTAGAAAGTTCTCCAGATTCTCTGAATATTCTGATTATATTATGGACTGTAGATGATGGAATCCCTAAATTCCTTGCAATTTGAATGTTGAGAAACATTGTTCTTAAACTGTTGGACTATTTCTTCCACGCAGTTGTTCACAAAGTGGTGATCCTCACCCTATCTTTGCTTGTGAACGGCTGACTCTTTTGGGGATGCTCCTTTCATGACACTCACCTGTTTCCAATTAGGTGTTCTATTGTCTACTTATTCATTCTTCATCTTTCCCAGTTTTTTGTTGCCCCGTCCCAACTTTTTTGAAATGTGTTGCAGGTATCCATTTCAAAATGAGAAAATATTTGCACAAAAACAAACAACTATCAGTTTGAACATTAAATATCTTGTCTTCGTGTTATATTCAGCTGAATATAGGTTGAAGAGGATTTGCAAATCATTGTATTCTGTTTTTATTTACTTTTCACATAACATCCCAACTTCAATGGAATTGGGGTTGTAATTATTCAATTTATGCACTTTTACTGTAATAGTTTATCTGTATTATAACACTTCACTTTTAAACCCAGATTCTAAGAATGAAAAACTAATTTTGACATAAAAATTACAAGGGAAGCAAAGACACATTTTTAATTTGAAAGTGTCAGAATATTAAATACAACTACCCTGTGCACCAAAGTGTGTTTTTACGAGGTCTATTAGAAAAGTATCCGACCTTATTATTTTTTTCAAAAACCATATGGATTTGAATCACGTGTGATTGCGTCAGACAAGCTTGAACCCTCGTGGGCATGCGTGAGTTTTTCCACGCCTGTCAGTTGCGTCATTCGCCTGTGAGCAGGCTTTGAGTGAGGAGTGGTCCAGCCCCCTCGTCGTTGTTTCATTGCCAGGAAATGGCGGAATGATTTGGGCTTTTTTTCCATCAGAATTTTTTCAGAAACTGTTAGAGACTGGCAGCTGGAAACCATTAGAAAAATTTATCTGGCTTTCGGTGAAAATGTTACGGGCTTGGTAGAGGATAAGGAGTGTTACTGTCACTTTAAGGACGGCCCCCAGCGGCTGTGGGGTGCGCCGCGCTCCGAAGCCACCATCGACAGGCTGAACGACCATTTCATTTCTAAACGGATGGCTGTCTGGATCCATGACCATCGTGTGCCATTTCTCTGGTTATCACAAGAGCTGGACAACAACCATTTTCCAGCAGATTTCACTTTTAACAAGAGATTTTGTCATGGAAAGCCGAGTGGAGGCTTCGCGCGTCACGATGGATTCGCTACTGGAGCGGGACAAAACCACCTCCGTTTTGGTCTCACAGGACGGCTTTGAGATGGCGTTCAGACAGCTGTCGGTGGTTTTTCCATCGAGTGATTATCCGAGAAATTGTGGATGTGCCTGGACATGCCAGAACATGTCCCGTGAGGCTTCATCACGGCGCTGCTTTGCGCCATTGCAGCACCGCTGCGACGTGCGAACCCTCCGCTCCTCTTTCCATGACAAAAACTCCTGTAACAGTGGAATGTGCAGTTCATTTCCAAACTGGATGCTGTGTTTTATCCGGGACATCGTCTGACTAGCACAGGAATTGTGAAAAGACGTGGACATCAGCACTTTTTCGGCACACTGAGACAGACGTGCGGAGGAATTCCACGCGTCGCGGCGGTGCCGCATGGCGCAAAGCAACGCCGTGATGAAGCCTCACAGGACATGTTCTGGCATGTCTAGGCACATCCACAATTTCTCGGATAATCACTCGATGGAAAAACCACCGACAGCTGTCTGAACGCCATCTCAAAGTCGTCCTGTGAGATCAAAACGGAGGTGGTTTTGTCTCGCTCCAGTAGCGAATCCATCGTGACGCGCGAAGCCTCCACTCGGCTTTCCATGACAAAATCTCTTGTTAAAAGTGAAATCTGCCAGAAAATGGTTGATGTCCAGCTCTTGTGATAACCAGAGAAATGGCACACGATGGTCACGGATCCAGACAGCCATCCATTTAGAAATGATATGGTCGTTCAGCCTGTCGATGGCGGCTTCGGAGCGCGGCGCGCCCCACAGCCGCTGGGGGCCGTCCTTAAAGCGACAGTAACACTCCTTATTCTCTACCAAGCCTGTAACATTTTCACCGAAAGCCAGATACATTTTTCTAATGGTTTCCAGCTGCCAGTCTCTAACAGTTTCTGAAAAAATTCTGATGGAAAAAAGCCCAAATCATTCCGCTATTTCCTGGCAATGAAACAACGACGAGGGGGCTGGACCACTCCTCACTCAAAGCCTGCTCACAGGCGAATGACGCAACCGACAGGCGTGGAAAAACTCACGCATGCGCACGAGGGCTCAAGCTTGTCTGACACAATCACACGTGATTCAAATCCACATGGTTTTTGAAGAAAATAATAAGGTCGGATACTTTTCTAATAGACCTCGTATATTAACAGTGGAATGTTGTCACCTGTGTGCAATACGCCTACTTCCTGTCCAATTCAAAATTAAAATAAAATTAAAAAACAAACCAACCAACCACATTTCTTTATACTTACATTCATAAAGTATCACGATGATTCAGGTGACGGATGTATCAGAATAATTCATTTATTTACTACTGATACAGTATATATTTGTTATTCAACAATTTTAACTACTTGTACGTTAACACAAATTTAATGTTAAATCCTTCTCATGTGAACTACTTTCAATTAACATTTTGTCTCAAGTGTTAAGTGGTAAATAATAATCATAATATTAATAATAATAATAATAAAAATAAATTATTATTATTCCTACTCTTTGCAGTTCTTGGCAGATTCATCTTAAACACTCATTTTTGGATGGCCACTAGTTGAGAGTGTTTCAAGAAAGCTGTTTATTTATACTTTTACCATCAAGCTGTAATTGCTTGAC
This sequence comes from Thalassophryne amazonica, assembly GCF_902500255.1. Classification (NCBI taxonomy): domain Eukaryota; kingdom Metazoa; phylum Chordata; class Actinopteri; order Batrachoidiformes; family Batrachoididae; genus Thalassophryne; species Thalassophryne amazonica. Next base: position 31,135,328 of record NC_047110.1, on the reverse strand, counting down.
ATTTCTTCAAACAATTTTAAGTAAAGTGACACCAGAACAGGAACAAATTTTCTGAGAGCTCTATTTTGAATCTAATACTTAAAAGCAAACTAACTCAAAGCAGGCAGCACAACGTGAGTTCTTGATGTTTTGGTGTCAAACTGCTGCTCATCATCAGGCATTCTGCACTGGCACCAAACCACCAAACGTACAAAGTGGATGTCAGCAGTGGTGGGCACAGCTAACCAAAAAATTTGCTTTGATAACTGCTAATCCGCTAACCTAAAAGTTAACTTTTATGACGCTAAACCGATAAACTGCAAAAAAATTTAGCGGACGTCACAGCTTACCACTAAATTTTAGTGATGTCGGCTACTGATAAGCAAGCCGAGGCTTCTGAGTAAAATCAAAGGTGATCACAAACCCAAAAACTGTGAGCTCAGTCCTCTTTCAGCAGAAACGAAAGGAGCGGATCAGCTGCTGTTGTCCAAAAGGGGGAAAAAATTCATTTACTTTCAACATGCAAAAAGACAGACAGCATGGAGGGGACATGAAGCGCAACAGACTTCTCACTTATGGTTTAACTCAAACAACTCATTCCAGACACACTTGCCGAAAAGCACTATGGGAAAAATGAGTCTCCTTCACCGGCTGGTTTATTTATTTGTGAAAACCAACATACAAGTGACTGTAAAGTGTGTGTTGGCTTTTACAAATAAATGTGTATTTGTAAATATGTCAACTGTTAAAAAAGGCATTTGCAAAACTGAAAATTCTGTTTGACGTGTAACTCATGACCAACATGGGCCACTATTCACACTTCCATCCAGTAGATGGCAGTGTTCGATGCATTTTGATGGGGGGGGGGGGGGGGGGGGAATCAAAAGAGACATTTGAATTTCCCATAATGCCTTTTGGCAAGTGTGTCTGTTAAAGCTCAAACCTTCAGAATTTAGCACATTCCTTTAAAAGATAGGTAAAATGTGTAATATTTTTTCTCTGTAAAAATGACAGTTACCATTAATATCGACAAACTCTCTGGAATGAGTTGTTTATGAGTAAAACTACAAGTGAAAAGTCGCACTTCATGTCTCCGCCACACTGTCTGTCTTTTTGCGTGTTGAAAGTAAATTACTTCTTTTTTTTTTTTCCCTTCCTTTGGGGCAACAGCAGCCGGCTTGCTCCGCTCTCTTCTGCTGAGGGAGGACTGAGCTCACAGCTGGCTATTGCAAAACATGCAACAGATAAATACTAAAATGTATGATTTTTGACTGTTAAGTTTTATCACTACGCCAGCAAAAAAAAAAGTTAGCAGACTGAAAGTTAGCAGAGCTAAATTTAGCGGAAGCTAAGTGGTCTGCTGATGGTTTTCAAAATTAGCTGAAAAGCTAATCCACTAACAAAAAGTAAACTTAGCTAATTAGTGGATTAGCGAAACTGTGCCCACCAGTGGATGTCAGTGGCAGGAAACTGCCAACTTGTATGCAGGTCAGTGTGCAGCCGCAAAAAATAGGACTGCCAGGGTGCATGTGATGCTTTTGGCCCTCGTGTCAGCCAGCAAGCCTTTCCTCCGGTAGTGAGCCACACTCAGACTGTAATTAGTACATACCACAGCGACTGTCCAGCATGAGAAGACACCAAAACCCATAATCCTCACTGTGGATCAGCATTTTCTGCACTTTAGCAGTCGACGCTCCATTCCATTGTTTGCTTTTGGCTCCTAACTTGTCACAAACTCGTGAGCCAACACTCGATACATTGGTCCATTAAGATTCTCCAATTGCAACAAAGGGGTTTTGAGGCTTTTTAAACAATGGTAATACTCAGGCAAAAGCAGTTTTCATATTGCCAGATAGGTTCAACGTATGTGCCAAGGAGCAATGCGATATGTTCAAGGAAGTTGAGAAAATAAAGAGATCAGTTTTGGCCAGTTGCAAGGGAATAGTTTGGTCAAAAACCAAACCCATAACTGTTGGTATTTAGAAAAGAATAACAAGGGATTCCTGAGTGCAATAGAATGATTGTGAGGGAACAGTCTGTTCTTTTCATCTACTTTACACAAAGACTTTTCTTGCTTCATAAATTACTGCTCAAAAATTAAAATGTACTTCTCTGAAATTAAGACACTTCTGTTAGAGGCAAAGATACTTTGCAGGCTGACGCCACACGTGGTGTGAATTAATAGATTGGTTATGGATTTGATAAAGAAGTCAAAACATTTACTGATACTTACCATTGGGAAATCATGATTTGCCCTGTGCTTAAATTAACATGCCACCCTGACCAACACATTCCACGTAATTAAACACGCAAACAAGCACAAAATGCAAATCAACAAAAGCACAAAATGTAAGTCCACAAAAACCCACAACCAAGCACCAAAATGCACATGTCAAATGCAAACAAATCAAATAAAGCTTTTGGTCACTGGGATCTTTAGGCAAATTTTTTTTTTTTTTTAATTCACTTTATTTCATGTTTTAAAATAGTGTTTTACACATACTAATTCTAAAGTGATCAGTCAATAACCAGTCAATCAACAGAAAGGTAACGTAGTTGTCAACTTCTTTAAAGTAATTTATGAAAAAAAAGGTAGATTTGTGCTAATGTGAGGATTTCCTGCTTAATTTTAGATAAACTGGTTTTGTCTGATTTTGAATTGTTGTTGACCAAATATGCTTTTAAAACTGCTTTTAAAAGTGTCAAATATGATGCCATGATCTTATTTATTTATTTTTACCTAATTCTAACATCTCTAATCCAATGGTAAAAATGGGTTCAAATTTGATTTATTTTGACTACTTCTTTCAGCTGTTCCCGTTAGGGGTCGCCACCACAGATAAATTGTTTTCATCTCACCCTGTCCTCTGTATCTTCCTCTGTCACACCAACCACCTGCATGTCCTCCCTCAGCACATCCATAAACCTCCTCTTTGGCCTCCCTCTTCTCCTCCTGCCTGGTGGCTCCATCTTCAGCATCCTTCTCCCTATATACCCTGGGTCCCTCCTCTGCACATGTCTAGACCATCTCAATTTCATCTCTCTGACTTTGTCTCCAAACCGTCCTACCTGAGCTCTCCCTCTAATATGTTCATTGCCAATCCTGTTCATCCTCATCACTCCCAAAGAGAATTGCAACATCTTCAGCTCTGCCTTCTGTTTATGTTAGCACCCGTACTGTCTTGTAGACTTTCCCCTTCACTCTTGCAGATATTATTCAGTCACATATCACTCCTGCCACCTTTCTCCACCTGCTCCACCCTGCCTGCACTCTCTTCTTCACCTCTCTACCACACTCTCCATTACTTTGGACAGTTGACCCCAAGTATTTAAACTCATCTACTTTCACCACTTCTACTTCTTGTAACCACACTATTCCACTGGGCTCCCTTTCATTCACACACATGTACTCAATCTTGCTCCTACTGACTTTCATTCCCCTGCCCTCCAGAACATATCTCCACCTCTCCAGGCTAGTCTCAACCTGCTCTCTACTCTCACTACAGATCATAATGTCATCTGCAAACATCATAGTCCATGGAGACTCCTGTCTTATCTTATCTGTCAACCTGTCCATCACACTGCAAAGAAGAAAGGACTCAGAGCTGATCCTTGGTGTAATCCCAAGACCCACCTTGAATGAGTCTGTCATCCCTACAGTGCTTCTTGCTGCTGTCACACTATCCTTATACATGTCCTGCACTACCCTCACATACTTCTCTGCCACTCCAGACTTCCTGATACAATACCACAACTCTTCTCTTGGTACCCTGTCATATGATTTCTTCGAAATCCACAAACAACAATGTAACTCCATCTGGCCTTCTCTATACTTCTCCATCAGTACTGTCACAGCAAACATTGCATCATAGTGCTCTTTCTCGGCATGAAACAATATTGCTGCTCACAGATCTTCACCAGTTTTCTAAGCCTAGTTTCCACTACTCTTTTCCATAACTTCATGCTGTGGCTGATCAGCTTAATGCCTCTGTAGTTACTGCAGTTCTGCACATCACCCTTGTTCTTGAAAATAAGAATCAGCACACGTCATCTCCACTCCTCAGGCATCCTCTCACTTTCCAAGATTTTATTAAACATTATTAATCTGTTCAGCAACTCCATTGCCATCTCTCCTTGACATTTCCATGACTCCACTGGAATGTCATCTGAACCAACTGTCTTTCCACTGTTCATCCTCTTCATAGCTGCCCTCACTTCATCATTACTAATCTCTGGCACGTCCTGATTTACTCTCTCCACATCATCCAGCCTGTTCTCTCTCCCATTTTCTTCATTCATCTGCTCCTTAAAATATTCCCTCCATCTTCTCAACACACCATCCTTGCCTGTCAGCACATTACCATCTGCATCTTTTGACTCCCTAAGTTGCTGAACATCCTTTACAGCTCCGTCCCACTGTCCCTTTGTCTGGCCAGTCGATACAAGTCCTTTTCTCTTTTACTGTTCACCTTCTTATACAGCTTGCTGTATGCCTTTTCTTTAGCTTTTGGCACTTCTCTTTTTGCCTTACGCCACATCTCCTTGTACTCCTGTCTACTTTCTTTATCTCTCTGACTAGCCCAATTCTTTTTTGCCAACTTCTTTCTCCTTATGCTTTCCTGGACATCTTCATTCCACTACCAAGTCTTCTTTCGACAAACTATATATAATCAGGTTTTAAACAATATTTAATATAATTTAACATTTCTACTTAATGGAAACATCAGTGTTATTTTCCAGATAGCCTTCAAACTGGATTTAAAACAGTTAACTGCAGATATAATCCAGTTTTTAAGTGTTTAAACAGTATTTAACCAATATGAGAAAACAGTTTCATGCTAAATTGAGAAATTTGTTTTAAGTGGTTCTTACAGTGAATGCAATAGTTTTGTATTTGGGATAAGAAATGTGAAGGTTTGTGTTTAAGGATCTGGGAAACTGTAATGGCCAATTAAAAACACTTTCTGGCATTTTGTTTGCATAATTAATGTAAAAATAGTCAAATTAATTAATGATGAAAGCAACTGTGAGTCAGAGCCCGACAACAGACATCAAAGATGTAGCGCACACACACTTGTGTTGAGTACCTTCATTTACTTAAAGAGGTCGGTCAGGTGCTCAGACAGCTGCCACGAGCTCCAGGGCAGTTTGGATCTACAGTGATATGGGGACTTATTTATATATTTTTGTTAGTACAAGTTTGAGTTTTATACTAAACAAGTAAAGATTTTTTTGCAAAATGAGTCCATTTTGGCCCATCATGGTTTCTTCAAAGGACTGTTTGAAGGCTGAGGTCCCTTTGAGGACCCTCAACAAAACACATTCCCTAACCTCTAGCTCACACATTTTATAATGTGTCTTTGTGATGCTGTTGATATCATCTCCTTGGATGGTGGGGTCACATGGACCAACCCCTTAGAAAGACAACATGTTATTAAAGGGGGTTAAAGGGGAGATAAGACAAAGAGAGAACTAGCTCATGGGCCAAGTAGGTTTTCCATACCACCTATGGTGACAAAACAGCATTTACTATCCAGCCACAGTAAATAAAGACCCAAATAAATAAATAAATGTGTGATAACCTTCCCAGAGTGACTGCTATGTTGTAAGATGTAAGTCCTGTATAGGCCCTGAGGCTCAATGGTGCTTATCTTTGGATTCCATAGCATCAGGTGGATGAGAGTCTATGACTCCCCCTGGATGGGATGCCAGTCCGATCCAGGTTACTTCCACAGCCAAGGCTAGTACACATTTGCAGCTGGGTGCACTGAGATAATGTACATTAAGTGGCTTGTACAAGGACACAGACAGGTAGAATAAGCAGGATTCAAACCCAAGTCTACATACTGGCAGGCCAGCTAGCTGGTCTACACTGTAGCCAGGTAGGAGTCAAAAAAAGCATTACAAAGGCAACAAAATTAAAAAAAAGATTCAATCAAGTTAAAAAGTATCCCACATCATTTACCTGATTATAAAGATTCCAAAAAAAAAAAAAAAAAAAAATACATCCAGCCTTCAAATACTTACTATGTACTAACATCGGTTAGGAACCTACTACCCAACTGTTACTGTATTACATATTAACAGTAAGCAAGCAAATAGTAGGGACATAATTTGGACATACTACACTGCTGCCATCTTATCTGTTCTTTGACCCAGATGTTTACAGATGCATGCGGGCATAGCCACATATACCCACGTTTGCAGTGTTTTCATATTTTGACTTATGTATAATCCTTCACTGACCCTCTACCTGGCCATATCTGCCACTCTCGGAAGGTGCTCCTACCTGATTGTATAAGCTATGATATACTAAACCTGAATTTTAAGCACCATTTTGCCACATTAGGTGGTACAGGTTTGGTCAAAAATTGGCTGTTGGCTCATGACCCAAATGATAAAATGTGGAAACAATGGTTTAACTAAATGACGTGTGTATTTAAAGGAATACATCACTTATAATTTCTCTTCAGAATCAAACACAAGCAAAACAATTATTTTGAAAGGTGAAGATGACAAATTCAGATCTTGCCCCTTTGTTGAGGGATGTACAACAGCTGGAATTCAAAGAATTTACATTGACTGGAGTGATTCAAACTCATAACATCATGTAAATGATGCTACGACATTCATGAAATCCACCAAATTATTCCTGAAGCATAATACACTTCTGTGCTGTTGATCCAAATGATGACTATGTTCTAAGCCTATTATGTTTGATGAGGAAATCAAATTCCAGAGCTTTGAAGCTGTGAGGTGACAGTGGGTCTGTGACATAAAAGTTGTCCTTTTAGCTACTTAGCGGAAAAATCCATGTCTGACAATGGAGAAGTGGATTATACCACAGAAATAGTTTTTCTATGGACATGATTACTCTGTCTTTTACTGTGACTCGATGTGGCAAATATAATCCACTTCAACTGCTGCTAATCTGAAGTAACCACAGCTGCTGTCTTCTGTAGGAGCAGGTTTCTCTTCCACACCAGAGTGTCTTGAGAGATTTTGTGAAAATCACCTCATTATTAATATGCCTAAACTGACAATGAAATCATTTTTATCTTTATTGATTTATCTTTATTTATTAATCCAAAAACAGCCCAAAAATATATAGAAAAAAAGATTAAAGTGTGTTGAATTATCTGCAGTGTTCAAAAATTCTAGAAAAATATCCTGCTGCACTTGTTTATTTGGATCTCCTCAAAAGTTAAAGAATGTATTCCAAGACTGGTGAAATAATTTCACTAACCTTTCTGAAATCCGATTATACTAATTCACTCTACTTAATTTTTTTTTATTTGTGTATTTATTTTAATTAGCAAATTTCTGGCTACGTGACTTTGTTTTGTCTTACTGCACCAAAATAGTTTGCAATAAAAAATGTTCAAAATAAACCAGACAAGGGCAACATCATTACAGCATAAGAATAACAAATGTGTATTATTTATACCAGCCAATTGTTACAGTCTGTCGAGTGTTTGTTTAACAGCAAAATTCAAGTCATAGACTCTTGTAGTGGGAGGAAAATCCCTTAATCACTCTCAACAAATCCCACTGACCAAACATAACTCACTTCAGGTAAACGCTGGCAAGACAGAGGCAGGCTGAAGGCCAACAAAAAGCAAACACACACACCAAACAAGCCACACACTTGGAGGGAAGTTTCAAGACATAAACACTGTCTAACTGAAGCCGTACTGTAAGTCAGAGTTTGTGCCTTTAGAAAATGGTTGCTCACCCCATCAGTTATTCAATGCTAAAAAGTGACGGCACTGTCTCTGAAAACACCAGCGTGCATCCTTTAAGTCGTGTTGATGCTCACGTGAAAGCTTATTTAACTGCATAGTTTGCTAGAAGTTTGTGACACAGTGAACTTTTACACATTTTAATTTATTTATGACATCAAATAAAAAAAGAAGTTAGACTTCATTATATTAAAATTGTTTAAATTACACCCTTTAAACTCACTGAAAACCTACAACATCACATAAATTAAACAGAAATATCAAAGCCAAAACAATGGTGTGCAAAAGTATGTGCTGACATTACTTTAACACAAGTAAATCATCACTTTTACAGCCAGTTTTCATTAGACAAGTCAGGGGATGAATACATGAACATTACCAAGTCACTGAATGTGTCTCAGATTTCATTCACATCAATTATTAAGTAATACAAACAGTATGGTACTGTGTAGTAAATCTGTCTGAAGACAGCAGTTCAATCACAGCGTTACACAGCATCACAATGGAGTGGAGGAGATAAGGTTTTTATAAAAAAAAAAATTAAAAAAAAGACTGTCAGAAGGCACATTGGAGAATCAAGCTGAGATTTGATCTCTGTTTTCTTGTGTAAACAACATTATCTGCTCCACTTAGCCATGAAGCTGTAACTGCTGAGGCCTATGAATTGAATATTTTTGACTTTCATATTTTTATTTACTTTGTCTTGTTGTAGAGATTTATTTTCACTGTGAGTTTAAAGTGCATAATTTTAGAAATGTTAATATAATAAGCATGAGGGGGATTGTTGTTAGTTTGTTTTTTAATTTGATGTCAAATTAAAGTGTGTAAAAGCTCAGGATGGTGCAAACTCTTTCACAACATCTGTGCGATGCCAATTACTTCAGCAATCATTGTGTTTTATTTGGAAAAAGCTAATCACAAGAATCAGAACAGAAATGATGGTTCTCACGTCTTCCACCCTCGATTTTAAATGCACAGAAGCCAGTTCAGAGTTTGAAGGACACACGCAGAAACCCGAAGTCAGGTCATGAAAAATTGGATGAATGTAGACATTCTGTGATTAGTGTAGCAGATAACTGAAACAATCCTGCAAATGGTGATAGAAGCACCAAATTCGGCACAGATACTCCTTGGACATTACTCTTTTGAAAAACCAATTGGCCAATTCAATTTTCAATATGCTGCCAATTGAAGAATTACACAGGGGTCAAAATTAAAACATGCCCCAATCATATTGAAAACTATACCACATTGTTGGTCTGATCATAAATATTCCTAAAAGGTATAGTTTGGACTATCTATGACTGACTTTTATGGAGTTATGGGTTAAAAACAGCTAGAATGGTGACAAAGGTCAATTTCAGTTTGTACAGGGGTCAAAAGATAAAGTTGCTCTAATTTTGATTTAAAAAAAAGTGGTGCAAATTATTGGCTGAGCTAATAAGATTAATAAATGGAATAGTTTTGACTGTGATGAATGCTTGGTCATCCAAATAAAGGTCAAACACTCTTGATGTCCATTAGATTCTATGACATGTGACTTTTTTTTCAAAAGAGTAATTTCTAAGGAGTATTTGTGCCAAATTTGGTGCTTCTATCACCATTTGCAGGATTCCTCTGAAAATAATCTGTTATCTGCTGCACTAGATCAAGGTATATCAAGGTTTTAAGTGCTAAGTGCCAGGCACACACTGGGCCGTTTTCCACCCGGCACACAGAAGTGCACAATGCAGAGCAAGTGTTGCCAGTTTCCACGGACAACACCCACATTCTTTAAACAGCAAGTCAACTTGAGTTCATCTCTGCACCTATGGGCGTGTTGGTCATAAAATGACGTGATGTTAGGGTAGTGCTGGTGGACTGCTCTTGTGTCAAGCACAAAAGCAAGTGCCTGAGAAAAAATAAATCTGGTCAAAAGCCAAACGCAGAGTTTTTCCTGTTATTTATTGTGCAATATTCAGATACACCTTATATAGGTGGTACAATCTGCTGGTGCACAGGGCTGCACATTAGTGCTCATTGTCCTCCTTACACTTTAAAACTAGACGGCACTCAGAGTGCATACCGTTGCCAATGTCACATAAGTAATTCCCTTCAGCTGTTCCCTTGTTTCAAGGGTCGCCAAAGCAGATCTAAAGTGCATTTGCATGTTGATTTGGAACAAGGTTTACACAGGGTGCCCTTTCTGATGCAACTCGATATTACATGGATAATGGGTAAGGGAGGGTTTTAATCAGGAGCTTTCTGCACTGGAAAGCAGCGCACTAACAGCTTGGCCACCACTCCTGCCCTTGTGCAAATGCCACATATTACTTAAAACATCTTCTGGACCCTGGATCCAAAATATGTTCTGGATCAAATGAAAAATAAACCTTCTAATTTTGTAGGACATTATCCATTTGCGCACCAAATTTCACCAACATCCTCTAAACATTTAGAGTTAAATGTGCCATACATTCTTTTGGATCTCAGTTCCAGAGTATATTCTGAATCACCTCGAAAATTGAATCACTTATTTCCTGTAACATTGTCTATCTGCTTATTATGTCTTGAGTTATCTTGCAAAAGAAAACCTCTCACATCTGAGCTCACTATTTCTCTAGCAATGCACCAGCTGCTGGTGCACGTCTTTTAAAGACAGTAACAGGTCTGATAGGGTTATTTCATGCTATGCCCAAAACACAGCCATTACACAAAATGTATCACAAAACATATACCATGTCTTCTGAATCTTATGAAGAAAGTCTTCAGAAACTGGAGCTGCCACATCTGGTATACAGGAGGTTAAGAGGTGACATAATCAATGTTTTAAACTAAGTTAATGGAATTTATTAAACAAGAACTTATTACTCGATGAAAACAACCGGACCAGAGGTCAAAACACGACGCTTCAGAAGGTGTTTGCACGTATTGTCATGAAACACTTCTTCATGCAACGTGTCTCTAACTGATGGAGGAGCCTTCTAGAAGAGGTGGTGATAGAGGATTGTGCCAACAGTTTTAAGAATTATCTAGATAAACACTTTAAGAAACATCCCATAATGTATAACTACAGAGCCATGGACACCTCTGCTGCACCACTCGTTTTTTTTTTTTAAACGAAGAAGAGTATCTTGAAAGGAACCGGGATTCCTATTTCCAGCCAGAGGATGATGATGACGAAGACTAATTAAGAAAATAAACACAATCCTGTTGCATCACATGCTTTACTTTGCACTCAGACTACATGCTGTGTAAATAGCAAATTGAAGTGGGACACGGCCCAAGTTCTTGCCTATAAGCTTTGACCTAAACCAGTACACACGTGCACTTGAAACTCTGAACTGGTTTATTGTTGGATGTTTATAACCTACAGTAAATTGTTGCTCTGTTTTGACCCTGGCAAGATGAAGAATGTGTCCACAGTCATCTTCACATGGTAGTGGAGAAGTCCAAATCCTGAACCTTCCCTTTAAAGAGCTCCAGGTTTAAACACCAGACACCAATCACCTCACAGCACACATCCAAAAACATCTGTGTAAAGGGATTCCTTCACATTTAGCTTTAACTGTGACCTCTTTATGTACAGTCAATCTCCTTAGCTTTAAAACATGATGACCTCAAACTATATTTTTAGTGCATTTAAAAGAAACTCAGTTAATCTTTTTAAAGTGCAACTGACATGGTTTGTTATGTTTTATATAACAACTACATAATGCTGTTGTACACATTCATAACGTTGTAAACGGACAATTGGCAATTTTATAAGATTTAAAATTTAATGCACAAATTTAGTGTTCCCACTACCAGTTCAAGCCACAAAGTGCATGTGATGTCACTCCATGAAGTCTTCACTTGGTCGAACACCTGAGATTGAAAAAAACAGATGCCGTAATGCAGCACAGACGTATGCCTTGAAGGCGCGTTGTGGCTGAGCGCTCAAATGAGAGGGACAACAGGCAGGATATGAGTATTACACCAAACATGGGAGAGCGATAAATGGATTATATTTGGAGCATGCATTTTTTTCTGAGAATCACTTCATGGAAGGACCTATGCTTTCTTATGAAACAGGATTAAATAGAAATGTGGAAAGTGATTATATTTATAGCCCACCTTTTTTATTTGTAAAAACAATGATTGAGGTCAGATCACACATGCATGAAAACACCTCTTACAGAGGTGCTTGGCTGTAACAGTTCAAAAAGGACAGAAGAACATGGAAATAATTCTTTCTGACCTACACACGCCTTTTGTCAATGGCAGACTTTCTGCCCTCTGGGGCACCGGCACTGAACACACGTAATGTAAGTGTGGAGCCGGAGACAGCCAGAGTGTGCTATTGGGCTGGCAGAGCCTCGCTCTGATGCACCGGCTTGGAACACGACGGCGCGGTCCTACTCCGTTACACCTATTGCTTTCAATGTGAAACTAGATTTTTTTTTTAAAGACTGTTTGCGCAGATGGGATTCATTTTAAAAACTAGGGTTAGGGTTAGAAACCCAGTGCGCCTGTGGGCCAATGTTGTTACATTCATGTTAGCAAAATCCTTGGATTTTATACACATTTAATTCAATAAATATAAATGATCATTTAATATTATGAGGCTGTGGGGAATTGCGTTCATGTCAGCTGCCTCACCGTCAGTGTCTGCATTAGTTATCGTTGGCATCAGATTCATTATTTGGCTCAAGCCTGTCCTCTGATCACAAAATCTAAATGCCACATCATCGCCTGTCTCCCTGACACAATAATGTTTTTCCTCTGAGCTGCTTGTGGGGACTGACTCTGTTTTCAGCTCAGGTGCTGCTGCACCTGTTTGACGTCACGCTACAATTTCAGCTGCTTTTGGCCTCGCAAAACCAAACAGTGCTGCCGGAGGGGGTCATATTTTGCCAAAATGTGTGTGTTAGGATCACAATTCAATCAATTCAATATTTTTCAACACAAAATGCATACTGTCACAAAATAATGTGAATGAGTGACAACAAAACAAACATGTCAGTTGCAATTAAATTACCTTTTAATGGCGACTGTAATTACCAATGCTGTCAATGTCAAATTTCTTAAATGCCCTTTTTTAACAAATACTAAATGGCTTATTTTTAAAACACTACTACACAAATAATTTAAGAGGAAAAAACCTGCAAGTCCACTAAAACCCAGACTATGAAGGTATCCCTTTAAACAAATTAGAAGCTGTTCTCTTCACAGCACAACCAGGCCAGGTCAGTGCAGGGCGTCTCCGCTGCAGCGCACAGTCCATTTCAGGGACAGCAGACGGACACAATGACACCATGATCACTTTGGACGTGGAGCGAGACACACCCGTATGCACAGATGACATCATACTGACCAGTTCACTCTCATAGCAATTGTCCCAGGCGAATTTGTGCGATTTCTTTGTCATCTGGAAGAACAGCGGGTAAAGAAGGCATAAATAACACAAGAAATCACACACTTTCAAGTGAGCGGACATGAAGACACGTGCTGTTAATATGTGAGGGTGAAAAACACACACACACACACACACACACACACACGATCATGTGACCGCCGGCACACTCTGCACGAGAGCAACTCAGCGCCACATTATCGCTAGACTGCCGCTGTTGCCATGGAAACACAGCTGCAATAGTAAGAGGCAGGATACTTTTGGGGGGGGGGGGGTTGTTGTTGTTGTTGTGGGGATCAAAGGAGGAGGGAAAAAACTGCTACTTTTTAGGGGTTGCCAAATTACATGAACAAAGATCATTTTTATTTTTCAGTTTCTTTTATTTATATATTTATTTATTGTGCCACTTCCCCAGCATGCTGCAGTGGGAGGAGGGAACCCGAGTGCTCACATATCTGCTGCCAACACGCACAAACACACTCAACAAGACGCACGCATACGGTAGCTTTGGGTGCATATGCAAACACATACACACATACAAGGGAGGCTGCAGTAAACAGATGCAGGGCTGAAATTTTGGGCTGATGCAATCAGCACTTCAGAGTGCAGAGAAGAGCTCCAGTTATGATAAATGAGAAAATAAGATCCAACCCTGAGGGAAGGGAAATAGTGAAAATAGTCTATCACCAGCTTTCAGACTCTGCATCACTCCGCCTGCAGGGCACGCTGGAGTTATTTTCTCAATAACATCTAAATGCGTGCATGCATTAGGCATAAATATTAAATATGCAGCTCCTCCTGCTTCAGATGTTCAGTTCTTCTCCAGTGCAGAAAAATCTAAACTTCAAGCTTTAAATCAGCTCAAAGCTGCAGCACGTGGTTAATTCTCGAGCCACAGCAGCACGTCACAGCTTCCAGTGGGTTACATGTCAAACACGAATGTGTTCTTCATATTATACAGTTTACAAATCAGCACGTCCCCATATAGATACAACGCAGGGAATTATGGGTCAGTGCAGCTACGCAAAAGCTGCTGGATGTGACAAAATCTAGCTTCCAAAATCCTAACAATGTACTGTAAACATAAAATGTTGAAACAATGAGTGTTGTGTCTATTTCTGATGAGAAAAGCAAACAGCATTAATTTTTAGTGCCTGAAATGCCTGTAGGTCACACCATGACATCAGCTGATGCCCAATAACAATTATCTAATTGATAGTTAAGTGAAATGGTGTAAGTGAAGCACTTATACTGTAATAGACACCCAGCTTTTTTGACCTATAAAGACAGTGAGCGTAACTTTTGTAAATTTGGTAGAAAATATTACAAGAAACGTTCAATTACTTTTCACATGCAATATCTGGGTACATTAATGAGTAATATAGATTTTTAATTTATGGCTTACATGCTAAAAACATCCACTAAGACTCCAACAGAATTAACCAATCATTCCATTGATTACAAGCAACATTACCGTAACAGTGGTTTGATGGTGTGTGGTGACAACATGGCTGCCTACAGTAAAGAGGATGCGTTGTCTTTGGATGAAGAAAAAGTGTATTTTATGTGCATCTGCCCGTCCAAATGTGTAAAGTAGTACCATCTTCAGAGAAGACGTGCATGTTTTTTAATATATGTTTCAAAATAGAAGACTTTGGAAATAAAATAGTACAGTTACCCCCCATGACAGGGGTTAAAACTATCAAGAAAATTGTGTGTGTGTGTGTGTGTGTGTGTGTGGGTAATATTGTACTACACTAAAACTCATCTAAACCACCATTGTATAAACCGGATTTTCGCACTAACCGGATAAAAGCAAAAGTCCCAATGATTTTGTATGGTTTTCCATGTAATCAACACCGTACAGTAGTGTTCAGAATAATAGTAGTGCTATGTGACTAAAAAGATTAATCCAGGTTTTGAGTATATTTCTTATTGTTACATGGGAAACAAGGTACCGGTAGATTCAGTAGATTCTCACAAATCCAACAAGACCAAGCATTCATGATATGCACATTCTTAAGGCTATGAAATTGGGCTATTAGTAAAAAAAAAAGGAGAAAAGGGGGTGTTCACAATAATAGTAGCATCTGCTGTTGATGCTACAAACTCAAAACTATTATGTTCAAACTGCTTTTTTAGCAATCCTGTGAATCACTAAACTAGTATTTAGTTGTATAACCACAGTTTTCCATGATTTCTTCACATCTGCGAGGCATTAATTTTGTTGGTTTGGAACCAAGATTTTGCTCATTTACTAGTGTGCTTGGGGTCATTGTCTTGTTGAAACACCCATTTCAAGGGCATGTCCTCTTCATCTTAAGGCAACATGACCTCTTCGAGTATTTTGGCATATCCAAACTGATCCATGATACCTGGTATGCAATCTATAGGCCCAACACTATAGTAGGAGAAACATGCCCATATCATGATGCTTGCACCACCATGCTTCACTGTCTTCACTGTGAACTGTGGCTTGAATTCAGAGTTTGGGGGTCGTCTCACAAGCTTTCTGCGGCCCTTGGACCCAAAAAGAACAATTTTACTCTCATCAGTCCACAAAATATTCCACCATTTCTCTTTAGGCCCGTTGATGTGTTCTTGCACGTCTTTTATTTAACAGAGGGACTTTGCGGGTGATTCTTGCAAATAAATTAGCTTCACATAGGCGTCTTCTAACTGTCACAGCACTTACAGGTAACTCCAGACTGTCTTTGATCATCCTGGAACTGATCAATGAGTGAGCCTTTGCCATTCTGGTTGTTCTTCTATCCATTTTGATGGTTGTTTTCCGTTTTCTTCTACGCGTCTCTGTTTTTTTTGTCCATTTTAAAGCATTGGAGATCATTTCAGATGAACAGCCTATAATTTTTTGCACCTGCGTATACGTTTTCTACTCTCCAATCAACTTTTTAATCAAACTACGCTGTTCTTCTGAACAATGTCTTGAACGTCCCATTTTCCTCAGGCTTTCAAAGGGAAAAGCATGTTCAACACATCCTGGCTTCATCCTTAAATAGGGGACACCTGATTCACACCTGTTTGTTCCACAAAACCGACGAACTCACTGACTGAATGCCACACTACTATTATTGTGAACACCCCCTTTTCTATTTTTTTTTTTTACTGATAGCCCAATTTCATAGCCTTAAGAGTGTGCATGCTTGGTCTTGTTTGATTTGTGAGAATCTACTGAAACCTTGTTTCCCATGTAACAATAAGAAATATACTCAAAACCTGGATTAATCTTTTTAGTCACATAGCACTACTATTATTCTGAACACTACTGTATATAACAGATTTTCACTCACATCGGACAAAACGTCCTGCCCCATTGCAAAGTATTCCATTAAAAACCCCTCACATGTACTGGACAGAGCAGTGTGGACATGCCCAGTAACAGAGGTACAAAATGAAGTTCAGCACTGACACTCACTGATTCGAGAAAAGTGGGAACCACATTTCCTTGATTAAAAGACCGGCTGTTTATTTTTTTCAAACCATGCTCAGGCGCGGGACCTAAATGAAGCAGGGTGTAATTCAAGGCCGGTGATTATTAACAAAATGCTGCTCTCTCCTGTCTTCTTCCATCTTCCTCCCCCATCACATTTTAATATTTTTTGCAGTGCACACGCCGATTGCATTTCGATCATGGATCAAATACTTTCAGCAGAAAAATATGACTAACTTCACAAAACGAAGTCAGAAAAAGACGCAATTCATAGAGTAAATCTGTGAATACCATATTGTTGGCTTTGAGGTTGATGATTGTATAAAGAAGTGAAGCTCGTTGAGGAACAAATTAATCCAGAAAAAGCCGTTCCTGCGGTAAACTGCATAAAGACGTGACGGAGAACTTTAAAAGGGTAATGCGCACATCAACATCATTGCATGGCCACAGAGTTACAGAAGCATAAATCAGGCTTTAGGGTACCACTCCACAGCTGACTTAGAAAAGTGAGCGACTCGACGAAATGTAATCTTTTTAATGCATGTAATGTCCGGCGCTTATTTAAGGCAGCCGTTTATTTTTTTCCAGATGAAGTTTTGACCCGGTCATTAAATGAGGCAGGTCCCGATGCACAATTGCACAACTGTCATTGCATTTTAAACTACAGTCGCTTTATTTATAATTATTCCTTACTTCATTCTTGTCTCATTTATGTCTAGTTGTCTAGTTTGTGATGACACGGTGAGCAAGTGCAACTGGAGTCAAATTCCTTGTACTTGTTGACATATTTGGCCAATAAAGCTGATTTTGATTCTGCAAAAAGTAAATCAACAATAGCATAAAAAGACCTAAAAACACCTCTACTTAAGTCTTTTTTGGAGGGGGGGGCTAATATTCAGTACAAATCATGCATTTAGCACTTTTGTTTTTAAATTAAGGAGTACCCCATTCCTCCTTTCTTAAATTTGGTGAACTGAGAAGAATTAACCAAAATATGTTTTGGTGAATTTCTTTCAATACACTGCTTTATATCTGGTCAAATATCTGCATATAAAGGCCAGGCTGATCTTTCTATTTCCAATAAACAATTTTCAGTACAAATGCCACATTATACAGTGATCATAAAGTGGTCACATTAGCACACAAGCTAAGGCTAAGCAGGGTTAAGTTCAGGCTAAAGGCATCAAACTTCGCCAGCAAACAGCCAAGAGTGGCTTCAATATTTAGCTAAATGAAAACCTGATTTAAACCACCAACCGCAAGTGTTTCAAACACAGTGCTGCCCCAGCTGTGCACAGAATTGAGAAAATTGGGCAAGCAGCAAAGAAAAGACAAATAAAGTCACCATCAGCCAGCTATGGCCCAGAACCTCGCATCGTACCTGTTCTTCCTCAACAAGTGCATGCAAGCGTTTTGCTCGTTGGCTCAATGGTTTAATCGGTATGTCATAAAGTGAACAGCCAATAGCAGTATTACTAGGTATGATTGTAAATGGGTGGTACTTTTACAGTGGTTTTCTGTCTGAGGCAGACATCTCAAATCGCTTTAACAGTAACACGTTACTTCCACGTCAGTCACACATGTGCTCACAAACACCAAGTGCTGGTGGTGTTTCCATGCAAGACAATCAACTGCACACCAGGTGCAAGAGCATCTTGACCAATTTTAATATATAGGAGATCAGAAATGACAAAAAAAAAAAATCCAGATGAATGATACAGAGTCTCACTTATTCAAATGGTGACTATCTTTCATGCTGCTCCAGTCACAGTACCACAAATCCTGCTCTGCCTTTGACTTGCACAGAACTGAATTTTAATCTTTGACAGGTAACATTAGATAAGAGCAGACGTAGTTTAGACAATGTTATATGTAGGTGGATGAAGCATGATGCACAGACCTGGTTGATATAGTGATATTCCTCAGGTTTGAGCAGATGGAAGGACGTCCTCATCCTCCTCACTGGCTCCGGCCACAGGTAGTAAAACACATGGTATTCCTACACATACAAACACATGTATGGTATTAAGGTGGTTAAGCACACATAATAGTACAGCAGAAAAACACGTTTTCTACCATAGATTAAAATCTCACTCTCACTCAGACAGGTAGGCATCCCAGAAGGTCACAGGTTGAAAGCTTGTTCATACCTTAGAGGGACCTGGAGGCTGTCCATGATGAACTGGAATATTCACTCATTGTGCTGTGGTCTTTTTTTTTAACCTTGGGTCGGATTTTCAAGATAGCCAAAAATTCCTTTTATTCCTTTGACATTTTTTGGTAATCCCTTGCATTTTTGTGGAACCTGTAGCATTGTCGTACTATACCATCACTTTACCAGATTTTTCCATGAAAATTTCTATCCTGATGCACAATTCCATGGACCCTTGTATGCTGCCATTTACCATTTTCATGCATCTTCACAACCTTCTTTGAATTTTTCTGGGAAGCCCTTCTTCAGTTACCAGGCTCCAGCTGCATCATGGGACAGCGTAGTGTAGTCCGTTTGCACACTAGGGAGAACAATAGATCATCACAAGTACCATTTGACTACTACTACAGTGCGTCCAGAAATATTCACAGTGCTTCATTTTTCCACATTTTAGTTACAACCTTATTCCAAAGTGGATGAATTAAATTTTTTTCCTTGTCAAAATCCTACACACAATACACCATAATGACAGGTGTTTTTTTTTTAAAGATTTTGCTAATTAATTGTAAAAGAAAAAAGAAATCACATGTCATTAGGGTGCCCCAAAAAAGCCAACTTTAAAAAATTTTGAGTCTCACCCACCAAAAAGTTTCCTTTTGGTGAGTCATTCTCAAATGTAAAATTGTTTGCCAATCAGAAATTATTTAGAGGTGGCTCGAGGTCACCAAACATTGAAAATGTAACCGCGACAATCGACATCGGTGCAATAACTGGCAAAACCAGCCACTTTTGGAATTGTATATTCACTGCAGTAAACATCAGGCACCAAATCTGATGCTAATTTGTAAATTACCAAAGGAAATTGTACACAAATGAAAAGTAGTGATCTAATAGTTCTAACAGTGACAGAGATATGACATTTAAATATTGCACCAATGCCGATTGTCGCAGGTAGATTTTCAATGTTTGGTGACCTTGAGCCACCTCTAAATAATTTCTGATTGGCAAACAATTTCACATATGAGAATGACTCACCAAAAGGAAACTTTTTGGTGGGTGAGACTCGAAATTTTTTAAAGTTGGAATTTTTGGGACACCCTAATGTACATAAGTATTCACACGCCTTTGCCATGAAGCTGAAAATTGAGCTCAGGTGCATCCTGTTTACAGTTGCTGACAGTGCATGTCAGAGCACAAACCAAGCATGAAGTCAAAGGAATTGTCTGTAGACCTCCGAGACAGGATTGTCTTGAGGCACAGATCTAGGGAAGGGTACAGAAACATTTCTGCTGCTTTGAAGGTCCAAATGAACACAGTGGCCTCCATCATCCGTAAATGGAAGAAGTTCAGATCCACCAGGACTCTTCCTAGAGCTGGGGAAAATCTAAACTGAGCAACTGGGGGAGAAGGGCCTTACTCAGAGAGGTGACCAAGAACCTGATGGTCACTCTGTCAGAGTTCTAGCATTCTTCTGTGGAGAGAGGAGAACTTTCCAGAAGGACAACTGCAGCAATCCAACAATCAGGCCTGTATGGTAGAGTGGCCAGACAGAAGCCACTCCTCAGTAAAAGAGACATGGCAGCCCATCTGGAGTTTTCCGAAAGGCACCTAAAGGACTCTCAGACCATAAGAAACAAAATTCTCTGGTCTGATGAGATACAGATTGAACTCTTTGGTGTGAATGCCAGGCATCATGTTTGGAGGAAACCAGGCACCATCCCTACAGTGAAGCATGGTGGTGGCAGCATCATGCTGTGGGGGTGTTTTTCAGAGGCAGGAACTGGGAGACTAGTCAGGATTGAGGGAAAGATGAATGCAGCAATGTACAGAGACATCCTAGAAGAAAACCTGCACCAGAGCGTGCTTGACTTCAGACTGGGGCGACAGTTCGTCTTTCAGCAGGACAATGACCCTAAACACGCAGCCAAGATATCAAAGGAGTGGCTTCTGTGAATGTCCTTGAGTGGCTCAGCCACAGTCCAGACCTGAATCTGACTGAACATCTCTGGAGAGATCTGAAAATGGCTGTGCACCGACGCTCACCATCCAACCAGATGGAGCTTGAGTGGTGCTGCAAAGAGGAATGGACAAAACTGCCCAAAGATAGGTGCGCCAAGCTTGTGACATCATATTCAAGAAAACTTGAGGCTGTAATTGCTGCCAAAGGTGCATCAACAAAGTACCGAGCAAATGGTGTGAATACTTATGTACATGTGATTTCTTAGTTATTTTCATTTTAAATAGATTTGCAAAAAACTTTTCAAGTTGTCATTATGGGGTGTTGTGAGTAGAATTTTGAGGGGAAAATGTAATTTACTCCATTTTGGGAAAAGGCTATAACAGGTGCACTAGAAATGCATACAGAATACCCAATGGATTGTGATGTACTGTTTTTTACCTCCGCCAAGGAGGTTATGTTTTCGGTCGAGTTTGTTTGTTTGTTTGTCTGTCTGTCAGCAGGATAACTCAAAACGTTTTGAACGGATTTTGATGAAATTTTGTGGAGTGGTTGGAAATGACAAGAGGAACAAGTGATTGAATTTTAGCGGTGATCCGGATCACGATCCGGATCCAGGAATTTTTTTAAAGGATTCTTCACCATTGTGGGATAGGGGGAATTTTGACATTCTAGTTTCTAACTCCACAAAAACAAGGCAGAAAGGCTTGAAAAAAATTAGGGTGTAACATAGTCAAATGTTCTATCAAACAACAATGTTTGGTGATGATCGGCTCCGGATTCCGGATCTGGTGATCCAGAATATGCAAAAATATAGGGAAAATAGAAAATGTGTCAGTGTGAGGTGACAAATGAAGCTAGAGATGCACAACTAACACCAAATTGTAGCTGAATCTGTACTGATTCAGTAAGGTGTCATCAGATTTGATGTAGCTTAAAATGTTATGGAGCTAGATCCAGAAGAAAACCGCCATTACCGAAAAATCGTTTTTATACAATGACCTCTGAACTAATAAAGACATAAAATAGTCTAGTAATCTAGTGGTATGTTTTCATGGCCAAGGATGTCAAATATAAAGGAAAGAAAAGTGTATGTATCATAGTTTTGGTTGCAACACTGAATTGTTGAATAGATCACTTTGCCAAGGAGGGAATCTCTTTAGGGTCAGTGACCCTATGGCCTTGTGTAGCACATGCAACACTTAAAAAATAGTTCTATTTCAGAATTTACTGTTATTTATTTAGAGAAGTGTTTCATAAATGTTAAAAAATTCATATATTTGCAGTTTAGTTGAATATTTGAATTTTGTCTCTTATTTGTTTTTGTCTATAAGCACATGCAATATCAATATCAGTGCTCAGATGACAGTAGCTTCTGGGAAAGGTGCAAGTTGCAATAAACTGTGATGCCAAGCGCTAAGGATACATGCTACCCAGTCACAGCAGATTAAGGTTTTTTTAACTACTGAGCAAACATCATTGTTAGACTTTTTTAGGTTCAGTGATTCCACGGCATGTAGATGTTATGGCATCAGTGACCCCATGGCCTTGGTGGAGGTTTGCACTCTCCGAGTGCTTCTAGTTTTAGCTATGATATAGTAAGCTAGTGTGCATATTCAAATGTAGTCTCCATCAAATTCATGGGCAACTGTGAACTTCAGACGCCGGTTTGCCATAGTTATAGATCATGACCTTCTGGAATGCATGCCCATGAGAGAGTGAATGGGCCTTTATTTAATTCAATACTGTAAAAATCTGTTGAAATTCTTGAAGAGGTAAAATGAGGATGGATACAGTAAGAAACAAAAAACAAAACAAACAAAAAACCTAAATCATCTATCTGTAGCCTCTTTTCACAACACAAATGTGCAACAGGTAAGAATTAATTCACACCTTTGATCCATTGGACTCGCCTTTCATTGCAAACAAGAGAGCAGTGTGCTGTGTGGGCCGGGAGCATGGAGGTGTGATGAGCTGTGACAAAGGCTGGGGCTTCAGCCAACGCAGTGAGATGTAATTCTATTAGTACTGGAAACATGTTGAGCTTACACAGACACCCTTGGTGCTTGATGGAGTGGTGGAAATAATAAATCCCACAGAGGATATTAAAGATGACTGATCTGTAAATGACGGCTGACAAAAGACTATGCCACAGATTTGAGAACTTGTGTAGCATTTGAATGTGGAGAGTGAATAGCCCAATGCAGGAAATGTACAAAAGCTTTAAAAAAATAAGTAATGAACAGAAATAACACCTTGGGGTTCCCCCGGAGGAGCTGGAGGAGGTGTGTGTGGATCGGGAGGTCTGGGCAGCTTTGCCTGAGCTGCTGCCCCCGCGATCCGACTCCGGATAAAGCGGAAGAAAATGGATGGATGGATGGAACAGAAATAATGTGCCTACATTAGCGGGTGGTAATGTGGTTTGATAATGTGAAAACCTTTCTTAGTATCAGCGTTAAAGTAGGTAATCCAAGCATTATAATGTACACAGACTGGCTACACAATTCACACAGAATTATTCTGTGGTGACTGGTGGAGCTGATCAGTGTCAACTTTAGCAGATGTTCGTGCACGCTCGAGCACAGACTGATGCATGGCTCATGACTGACTCTTTTAGCTGGTATTTTATGTAGCTTTGTGCTCGAAATGCAAATTCTGTTTTGACTCCATGCAGATGACTTACTGAATAAAACTACAGGGGTACGTTACTGTTCTCTGTGGAAGGCACAGAACATGCACGGTTGATTCTTAACAGGAGTTGCTGCTCAGCGACCAGAGTACTCTAACTGCAAGCTCAAGAAATCAACCATCAATGGCATCCTACCTCTGACAGCACAAAGACCAGCCGTGCTTCTTTGCAGCTTATGTTGATTTCCTATGCTGACCGGGTTGCTTTCTGTGACAACCTGAGAATTTGCGGCATCTCTACTAAACTGCTGGGCATCATGATTATGGATGGGTATCGAGAACCGGTTCCTTTCGGGTATCGTTAAGAAATGATTCGATCCACCAACATCAATAAGCTTTGTGCTTAACGATTCTGTTATCGGTCCTTCAGAGTGGCCGTTGTTTTGGGGGGTGTTTGTCAGGAAAATGATCATTTCTCTACATTGATTACAGACCCTGCAGCAAGTCCGTAATCAACTTTTCTGCAGCGTGACTTTGCTTTGAACCTTGAACCAATCGAAGCAGTGGTTCGCAGATTGAAGCAATACTTCGATCTATTGCTTCGTTTATTCTTTCTTTTGCTTAATTTTCCCCCGCTAAAACCCTAAAGAGCATACGTCTGTGAGTATTATTTACCTATGTTAAACCGATCTGTTATGGTCTTCTGAAACAGTTGATAGATGTATTTTATAACTTAAAAACTGGAGTGATGCTAACGCGTTAGCATGTCTATGGCATTTTCAATGTTAAAAGTTAGCATTAAGCAGTTGCAGCTGCCATCACGTTCGGGTGCATTTGTTTTCAAATTGTAATATTTCTTAAATTTATTTTTATTTATATATTAATAATCTAATGATTATTAATACATTTTAGAGAAAGAGACAAAAAGAACCTGAATAGAAACAACAGAAAATATAAAGCAACTAACAATGAACATAAATAAATAAATAAATACATACATACATACAGAAATAAATAAGTGTTTCCTGTGAACACCTAGTGACTCTCACACCTCCATTTCATCCCTGTCTTATTTAAGTTTATTGACAGGTTGTTTCGGTCAAACCATATTTTCAATGTGTTAATTTCTTCAGTGATTTCCTCCAGAACTATCTGTCAAACTAGAAAACTGCTGCATCCTTGTAAGAGCAGAATACTACTGGAATGAATTTGAATAAGGAAAGTTTTTTTTTTTCTCACCTAAATCGTCTGGAATAGTCCCAGATTGCATTTCAGAGGTTCTAGAATTGAAACATTTTCGTGCAGGTGGTGTTGGGGGGTAATTTTGGGTTTCAGCTTTTTTTGTTTTTCACCACTTTCATCCCTGAATATGTCAATCGTGAGTCACTTTTTGTGCGGATTAAAGTTTACTAACTGGGACTCCTGTCTTGTTGCGAGAAAGAAACGAGAATCGTCCTCCGTTCTGTTCACACAGCTCCAAACGCTGCGCGGCTCTCTGCCGAGTCAAGTTAGAACAACAGAATCCAGTCTGAATTAATAACTTCAAAGCAAAACACAGTTTTGTTTATTTTTATTTATGTCCAGAGATCAAGGATACAGTGACCAATTTCATATTTACTTACTTTAAGACTCAATGAAATACATAGAAAACCTGTACATAGAAACATACATACATAGAAAACCTACTTTTAGTCCAAAATTCACGAGGTATTGATTGTTGTATGGCTGGGGGGCCTGGCTGCCTTTTTGTTTCTGTCTTTTGTTTTTCCTTCCAGGTGGCTTGCATTTGGAACTGAGTGGCTGTGTTGCTGAGTTTATCAGGACCTCATCCTGATCACCTGAGGCTGATCACCTGCGGCTCATCAGGACTCACAGCTGTGGTGCATCTGCATGGATTGGAACATGGTGGCATTTAAGACTGGAGTGCACAGTGTGTATTTGCCAGAGACTCGACCTTGTGACCAGACGGGTGAGATCGTCGTCTCGGGAGCCATCTCATCATCAGTGGATGCAGAGAACGTCCAGGTTTGATGCACGGTCTGTGAAAGAGGAGGGGGGTGAGGTCTCACGCTCGTCAGCACACTTCCTGAGGTACGTTAGATTTTGTGACTAACCTTTATACAGTCAGTAAATGTGGTGTCCCTCACACCTTTTTATATTGAGCTGTAGGTTAGTCATGTATCGACTTCCCCTGCAGTGGAGTTTTGTGAACTGGATGTTCCATGCCTGCAGGTTGGGAAGTTGATTAGTAATCAAGCCAGGAAGTGTTTGCTGTTTGTACACCTTTAAGTGTTCTCTCTGTGTGTAGAGTGTGGACTCACATAATGGTTCCTTCTTTCACAGACTCGGTTTGTTGCGGCCACCTGGGGGGTGTCGGCGGGGTCCTTGAGTCCTAACAGCTTCTGGCTCCGGACCGTTAGCGCTGCTGGGAGCGCACCACGCCAGACCGCACTTTGTTTTTTTATGTATCACTGTTATGTATTAAATTCAGTTAGCCTTTGTACCGTGCTCTGCTTATTTCATACTGGGTCCTTCAAACGCTGGTCGGTTCTCCGAGCTGCGTCCGACACATAACATTGATAAGGGAATCGATAAAGAATCGGATCGATAAGCAGAATCGATAATGGCATCGATATTGATAAAATCTTATCAATACCCATCCCTAAATGATACTGTGAATGTGACCGGGAATCAAACCCAGTTCCTCATATTGGTAGCCCATCTCCCACCTCACTGAGCTACAGACTCAATAATGGAGCAGTATAAAAAGACAGGAAGAAAGGGAAATATGGAGAGTCACATGCAACTCAGGTTGTTCAACTTAGACTTTAATCTCTGTGGAATATAGCTGATGCTGCCTTTAGATCAAAAAAACGCCTTCGTACTCATTTTAAATTTTTTCCAAGGAAAACCTGAACAAGGCCGAAGGCATCTTGGCAAGACTCAGTGTTGGAAATGGCAAGTTTTCAGCTCAATGACCATTATTACATTACAACCACAATTACAAATGGTTATTCACATTAATAATATATCAATAATACAGCTACTAGAATATCAGGAATAACCTACAATTGCTGATTTGGTGCCAAATATGACATAATCTCTTGTTTTCTGTTGACGTTGACTATTGTGAGTCTCAGAGTTTAGCAGCATTCCTGGAACGCTCATGTTTCCTCTCCTGGTGTTGGTTCTGTTTTTATTTACTTTACTACAGAGAGGTCAGACAGTGTCAATCTGTCACGGAACCTGCCTTTAATACTTGAGCATATTTGTAGTTTATCATCTGACTGGACATTTCCTCCCTCTGTTTCAGATCTGAGCCATATGGGAGGACTTGTCGTTAGTGTCTACACTATTAATATCCTGCCGGGGGACGTCACCAGGATGAAACAAAAACCCCGGTCCAGAAGGAGGAGGATTTGATGACTGGAGCTTCACATTGTTTTCTCGCTACCCTCAAAACCATTATTGTTTTTATTCTTGTTGGGTCTGTGGATTTTTTTTCTTCTTCTTCTTTTTTTCTTCCCTTGGAGAGATGAGTGATACAAGGACAAGGATACCAGCAGGAAAACAAACATTATATATCAGTGTGCTGACTGAGAAACACAGAATTCCTTTGGGGATGGTGAATGTGTGTAGGAATGCTGCCGTAATTATGAATACGTGTTTATTTAATCAAAGAAAGAAAGAAAGAAAAAGAACAAATAAGAAGGAGCATTCAGAGGGTTCATGTGTTTGACTCAGATTCATTCAAATGAACTCTTTGTGGTTCAGTCATGATACTATAATATGGTTCTGAGTGGTCGTGACAACAACACACAGCCTTTCCACCTTCTTTAACCCTCTGGGGCCAGCGACGTCGTATATGACGGCTAAGACCAAGCTTTACTAAATTATAAATAAATTTTTAATGATATGAGATAGAAACTTACTTTTTTTTTGCTGAAAAGTTAACTACGCGGACTTTCGAGCTGCCATCGGCCATCTTTGTACTCCTCATAGAAGCTGTGTGATGACGTGTGCAATGTGAGTGTCCAATTGGAATTGGTTCACCGTCACATGGTTTTCCAAAATCCAATCGTAGGGCAGATTTACCTCACGTGAAAAGCCAAAGATCGTTTTCAGGAGTGATATGTTACTAGTCTTGTTGACTCTTAATTTGGTCCAGTCTGTAACTGGCCCTACACATGAGCACGGACATACACTGGATTTGGTTCTACAAATTTGTAAGTCTGTGACTTTGGTTTTTCGGGTCATTTCCCCATTTTATTTTCTGTTGGTTTGATACAAACTGCAGTTAAACCTTGCACCCCTGTTTGGCGCTGTTGGGTTATTAACCCCTCCACTGCTGTGCAGTTTTCTACGGATTTTCAGCAGGTCTGTATCCCTTCTGAACTTTTTACTTCTGATACAGATCTTACTTCTTGGTTTTATTCTTCGTGTCAAACCATTCTGGATTTGGTGGCTCCATTTAAGACTCGGTGACATAAGGCTATATCTAAGGCTTGGTTCAATGACAGAACTTGTGCTGTCAGGAGGGAATGTCGCCAAGCTGAATGCAGGTGGAAAAAGGACAGCTTGCCGGGGTGTTTTCCAGTTTTAAAAGACTGTTGGCACCATTATCAGAACTCTGTAAAGGAGGCAAGAAGGGAATATTTCGCAATTATTATTTCCTCCCATAGTGACAACCCACGTGTGTTATACACAACAACTGACTGTATTGAATGTTGCACCGAATGTCTGTTTGGATGCTTCTCCAGAAATGTGCAATAATTTTGTGCTCTTTTTTACTAAAAAGGTTGCTAATATCAGGGCTTCTATTACAACTCTCAATTCTGACCCCTGACCCCTCGGTCTTGGTCCCTTGCTCTGTTTTCATCCAGTTTGAATCTGTTACTCATTCATTTTTAGAAGAGGTGATCGGCCATATTAAATCTTCAGGTTCCTCCCATGTCCCTGCTCCTCCACAATTTTTTTAAAGAAATTTTACCTATTATAGGGCAGTTAGTTCTTGCTATGATGGATTGTAGTTTGTCTTTCTAGACAGCATTTTGAGACGGTGATCCATGCTTTTATTTCATCTCGCTTGGACTATTGTAACTTGCTTTATGTGGGACTCAGTCAGTCGCTGCTTTCACGTTTGCAGCTGGTTCAGAATGCTGCTGCGTGACTTTTGACAGGAACTCAAAGGAGAGCACACATTACCCCTGTCTTGGCCTCTCTTCATTGGTTACCTGTATATTTCTGCTTGGAATCTGCCCGACGCCTGCCAAGAGAGGGGTCGAATGGGCACTTGCAGGGCACTCGATGTCTTTTGGCCATTTCTGTGCACGAATGGTTGTGTCGAAAGGTGTTTGAGGCATTTGAAGCAGCTTTGATTTTTCATGAATGCCATGCAATTCCTCCTTCGTGTGCCAGTCGGCTTCAATTGTGTTATATGTGAAGGGGCCCTTAGCGACTTCTAGCGGCTTTTAGGTCAGCCGATATCTACAGTTGGCAGCACTGTTCTCAACAATATGGATGCAGGCAAGAATATATTTGAATTTTGTTTTTCTGCACTACTGATACAAAATATACTACAAAGTCACACACACCCACACACATATTATGTAGCTATCATTTTTTCAAGGGTGGTAATAAATTATGCAAAGTTTCTACAATGAGTTGGAAGGGCGTGTGATTCCAGAATTTTTTAGAACCTTAGACCTTAACAGTTTTTGAAGAAAAATTCGTCTCTTATTTCCTTTAAATTACATCATTTTTTTTAACATTAATTTACGGTCTTCAATTTCAATTTATTAATTTATATAGTGCCATCTCACAACAGAGTCACCCCAAGGCGCTTCACACAATTCATAACACAAAGTAATTTAAAATCAAAATTAAAATCAAGAAGAGCACAATAAAAAGATAAAACACAGTAGAATAAAAATAAATTACAAGGCAAACATAAAAACAAATTAGATTAATGATAAGACAGTCTAAAAAAGTGGGTCTTCAGTCTTGATTTAAAAGTCTCCACAGTGTCAGACTACCTAATAACTGCAGGTAGATCGTTCCAAAGAGTCGGACCACGGTAGGAGAAGGCTCTATACCCCACAGACTTCTTGTTCACCCTCGGAACACATAGAAGCCCTGCGCCCTGCAAACCCAAGGGCCACGCAGGTACGTAGGGCTTAACCAAGTCTGCCAGGTAGGAAGGTGCCAGTCCATGAACAATTTTTTAAACCAACAACAAGACTTTAAAATCCGATCTGGCAGAAACCGGAAGCCAATGAAGGGACGCCAGAATGGGTGTAATCTGGTCAATCCTTCTACTTTGTTTCAAAAGTCTGGCAGCAGCATTCTGCACTAATTGAGGACCCTGAATGCTAGACTGCGGCAGACCAGAAAATAAAGCATTACAATAATCCAGTCTGGAAGAAATAAATGCATGTATCAAAGTCTCAGCATCAGCCATAGACAGGATGGGATGAATCCTCGCTATGTTTCGCAGATGGAAGAAGGCAGTCCTCGTAATGTCTCTAATGTGGGGGCCAAAGGACAACGTAGGATCAAAAAGTACCCCAAGATTCCTCACTTTGTCCGTATGATGCACAACACACGAACCCAAATTAAGTGCCTTAAGGTCTTAATGTATCTATAAATTGTTTAGGTTCTTGTTATCATATACACACAATTATTATTATCACTACCATTATTATTATTTTTATTTCTATTTTGTAATTAGATTTTTAAATAGACCACAATGGAAATAAGTGTTTTCAGTTGCTTGTGTCATCCATGTATTTTACCATATTTACAATTATACATATTTACACTGAACTTAATAAAATCATACACTCACACTTTTAATATATAGATGATTTACCACTCCCCTGCTGGATTGACGTGTGAGTCCAGAATGTAAATATTAGTGTCAAGTGTAAAGTGTTGTTAGCTAAGGGCCCGGTCCCACTGGCGTTTAGGAAGATTTGCGTATGAATTGTGCACAAAATTGGTTCATATTCACTAAACATCCGCAATATCCGTGAAACATGCTTGTGTGAGTCGGCCGACATCCGCACACATCCGCAAGTATCTGCAGAGGCACATTTTTCTGTTGCCAGGATTTTTGAGCTGCACAAAATTTTGTTTGCGGATGACATCTGCATTACATATGCAATACATACTCAATCTATGCGGTGTATATCCGCCGTTATCCGCTGATATCCGCAACTGACGGGGTATTGCGGCTTAGCAGCGGACTGGGACAATGTGTAAAATGGATATATAGCATGCCTATCATGCCCACATCACAAACTAAAATAAGTTGTGGCGAATGCAGACAGATTGGGCACGAATAAAGCGTTTGTATTACGTCTGCTTTGCATCTGATTTGCGGACAATTTGAGAATACATAAACAGAAATCAACATACTTGCCAGTCATTGCCAGTCCAGCTGTGGAGACGCAGAGCTGTAGTTATGGATCCCCAAAGACGTAGTGTGATAGTTGCTGCCATCCAACAACATACCAATCAACTTGTCCAAGTCCAGCTATTGTTCCATAGTGTGAATAGTTATGCCGAAACGCCCGAGTGCACTTCTACTATGACCGCAATGTAGATGCCGCACATGTGCAATACAACCGCTACTGCCGCCACACGTGCGCGATGCATTCACAATACATGCGTTATACATCTGTGATTGTTCGTCATATATTCGCTATACATTATTAATATATCCGTAATTCATACTGAGACATTTGTCATTTTTGGCCAATTTTGTTGTGGATGACAATGAACGCCCGTAATGTGTATACTCAATTCATGTGCAATTAATCCTCTCCCCAGTGGCACTGGGCCCTAATATATGCAGCTTCTGTAAAAATACTAGTCCTATCAACGTTCGATTTTGGCACCATACGATACCCCACACATGCACAACTGCCGTGGACAGGTGTAACACTGAGCACAGTTTGGTTCTGTTACAGTTGACTTGAATCTGTATGAAGATGGTCAAAATATGTGTATTTTCTTAATACTGATTGTACAAATTAACAGACAACAATGTGAGAATTCATGATGACCCTCAGAGGAAAACCTGACACCTCCACTGTCCACTAAGTGATGGATAAAGTCCTATAAAGGACGGACTCACTGTAGATGGACACCTGATATAGCCTCAGTTTACAGAGGAGAGACACAAAGGCCTTTTGATATTGTGTTTCTCAGGTGTGTGTGTGCGCGTGTGTGTGTGTGTTGGGGGGGGGGGGGGGGGGGGGGGGGGGGGGGCAAACGGGAGTTTGGTTCTTCTCCAGCTTTGTTTACTTAAAGCTCATCACCTTTAATGCTAATTGAGTCCTTGGACCTTGTTCACGGAATATAAGCGATATAGTTACATGACAGTAAACATAAACGAGTGAACATTAAAGAGTGAACATTAAAGAGCAAACAAAGTAACAATCTGAAACTGTAATATTAATCAGATGAACCTGACAGATCGTTCAGTTCCTGATTAAGGCAACACTTCAACAACCTGATGAAAAACCCACATACTTATAATCCCCCAATTGGCTCATGTGTGATAATGTGCTGATGTATGTTGGCTATTCCCAAACTATGGTTCATGTCCCCATAGTGGTACGCACAATACAAGTGAGGGAGAAACGGGAGGGGGGGTTGATTTCTATTTTAAAACTGTGGATTTCAAGTTGTAGAAATGTATGTTGTTTGCTAAACTGGTAGTACGACTGATGAACAAATGTCAGGACTAGAAAGTGAGTGACTGACATCCACTCACATGTTTCTACTCAGATGCCTCTACTTGAGACATGTTAACTAACTGAAAATGTGGTTAAAATGAGCTCTGGATGCAAAGCAATGGATTATCTATCAGCACTACTGATGATGTCTAACAGACAAAAAACAAGTTGCTTTTGTTAAATGCAAACATCAGGAAGCCACTTAGAGTTAAGGCACCTTGACATTTGCACACATTTGATCTGTGCACTGGCACGCAATCTGGCATGCCAATGGGTAAACCCGTTGTAAACTGTTGTAAACTATGCGTGAACTGTGTGCGGCTGTGTGCCAGTGCGCAAAGAAAATTTTGAAATGTTCAGAATTTCTGGCACGCATTAATTTTATGCCACTTGCGTGAACTATTCGTGAACACTGCGCAACCTATTCGAAAACACTGCGTGCCAGTGTGTGTCATTGTGCACAGGGTATCTGAACGATAATGATGAGATGCTACATCTATAATAAACATAACTTTACAGATACATTATCTAACTCATAAGAAGGAATGGAAATGCAACTGTTTGAGCAATCCATTACAATATATCTATATCCTAAGCATGGAGGTCCCATTTTTTTGTTCTCAATGTTCTCTGGATCTGCTCACCTCACACATCATCTCTATACTCTCGATCTTCCCATAGCCTCTGTAGTTATGGACACACATCTTGTAATCCCCTTAATTGCCCACATTTTACGGTTAATTAGAACAGCTGATCTGTGATATACCGCCAATGTCCGCCAGATGGGGTTTTTTGCCTAGCGAGTATGATTCCGTCCAGCTTCCATGGATGACATTTAATGCATTGTCACTGAGCACTGCTTTTTTTCATCTGTATTTCATCAAGGTAGGTCATTGAAAATTATCTGAAGATGTTTTCTAGGGCAAAAAATTCACAGATTCCAAATCTGCCATCACATTTGTGCCTGTTGTGATAGACAGATACATTTTATTGACAACTTCATAACATAATCAGAAAAAAATAAAAGTTACATCCATTTTCATTACATTACAGAGTCAGTCATTTCATAATTATTAGGACAAAAAAAAAAAAGATGAAGCTTAACCTTCTTAAATAAGGGCTCAGTGTGTCTGTCATAGTTGCTACTTCAAAATATTTTGAAAACTTTCTTTTGGAAGCCAATACATTGTTTCAGTATACTGCTGCACACATTCCTCGGTGAGTGGCTCACGATTACTACACTCTTTCTTTACCGTCTGAAAGACGGGTACTTTGCTAGTATATTATAAATAATTACCTTTGAGACAATGCATTGTCCACCACACAACGAGCACGAGAAACTGTAGCTGCAGATAATTTTCTGTGATTCTGGTAGTGCAGCAGATAACTGAAGCAATCATGCAAATAGTGATAAAAGCATCAAATTCAGCAGAAATACTCCTTAGACACTCCTCTTTTGAAAAAAAAAAAAAACGACTGGCCACTTGACTTTGCAATCAGTGGTCAGGTAGGGGTCAATTGACGAATTACACAGAGGTCAAAATTAAAAGATGCTCCAATCATATTGAAAAATATTCCACATTATTTGCCTGATCATAAAGATTCCAAAAAGGTATAGTTTGGACTATCTGTGACTGAATTCTATGGAGTTATGGGATAAAAATAGCAAGAATGGTGACAAAGGTCAGTTTCATTTTGTACAGGGGTCAAAAGTTAAAGTTGCTCTAATTTTGGTAAAAAGTGATGCAAATTATTGGTTGAGCTAATAGGAATAATAAACTGAATAGTTTTGACTGTGATGAATGCTTGGTCTCCAAAGTAAAGGTCAAACAAGGTCTATGTCTATTGGATTCTATGACATGTGACATATGTTACCCCGTAACGTGATAAGTAAGGATGATACATGGTCCAAACTATTCCTTTTTAAAACCGTGTTAACTCAACTAGTAATTTGCATCACTTTTTACCAAAATTGGAGCAACTTTAACTTTTGACCCCTGTAGAAACTGAAACTGACCTTTGCCACCATTCTTGCTGTTTTTATCCCATAACTCCAAGGAATTGAGTTACAGACCATCCAAACCATACCTTTTTGGAATCTTTATGATCAGGCAAGTAATGTCACATAGGTTTCAATATGACTGGAGCATCTTTTAATTTTGACTCCTGTGTAATTCTTCAATTGACCTCTACCTGAACACTGACTGAAAATTTAAGTGTCCAATCGGTTTTTTCAAAAGAGGATTGTCTGAGGAGTATTTCTGCTGAATTTGATGCTTTTATTACCATTTGCAGGATTCCGCTCTAAATATTCTCTTATCTGCTGCATTATGGGAGCGATGAGAAAATGGTTTCATCAGCCAAGTTCTGAGAGCAAATGTGTCATCGGCTATGAAATGATTATCGTATGTAGTGTGGCATCAAGAGTGACAAATCGGGACGCATTGGCACAACAAACTGCATAGCAGTGCAGGGATTAAATTTGTGCAAGTGTCAAGGTGCCTTTAGTCTAAGTAGTATGTAATACAGAATGTATGCAAGTTAACATATATTTTGGACAACTATCACACTGGGATGGCAGACATATGCACCGA
Source organism: Thalassophryne amazonica (assembly GCF_902500255.1). NCBI lineage: Eukaryota > Metazoa > Chordata > Actinopteri > Batrachoidiformes > Batrachoididae > Thalassophryne > Thalassophryne amazonica. The sequence goes on along the minus strand of NC_047110.1, from coordinate 31,100,707 downwards.
GTGTGCTGCGAGAAGCAGGTTTGAGAACCACTGGTGCCTCCTGATGTTACCACTCACCTCTCATTGTGCTCCTGATACACCAGACGTGACTTCTCCAGGAGATACTTCTCCACGTAGGCCCTAAAAACACAACAAAGAAAATGAAGACCAGCAAAGTCAAAAGAGACACCAGACTCCAGGCTTATCAGCCATTTTTGTTGACATCCTGATTAACTTTAAAGGCAGCGGTTTTGATTTAATACATTAATTTTGTGTGTGATAATTAAAAACATATTTAGTGTCACTGTGTGTGTTTGTGTCTCACCCCCTGACTGTTCCGCTCTCCTGGTAGTTGACCTGGATGAACTTGCCAAAGCGGCTGGAGTTGTTGTTGTGGGCTGTCTTGGCATTTCCAAAGGCCTGAGGAGAAAACATTTAAAGAAAAAGGATAAAAAGATTTACCTTAAGGTCAACAAATGAGCACAGAGAGACTGGTTCAAACAGCACTGGAACAAAACGTAACCTTTAAAGGAAAACTTCACTATTTTACAAGCCAGACATATTAAATTATGGGGATATTAGAGTGTTGTTCCTTCCCCTTAAATACCAAATACCAAATCAGCGCAGGTTTTGAAGCATCATAGTATCTTCTTGATGCATCTTTGTCAGTCTTGAACAAACGTGGTATATGGGGTAGTTACGGTCATCATCAGCACCAGATCTGAAATCTGATCCAATTTTTTGAACTGTTCAAAAATTTCATCCCGTTTCTTGAAATCTCTGATAGTACCTGGTGGTGATAGCAAAGAATGGCAGTGAAATTGCTGTGCACTTTTCAGATGCGCTCTGGCTTATTTTACTTTTATCAGCTATATCAGGGTCCGACACACAAGTTAAAGAGTTGGAAGAAAAGCTTTATAATCTGGTATGTCATTTTTTTAAAAGATAGTGTTGACTGGACTGAGACATGCCCTTTAACAACTGTACTGCACAGTTTTAACATTTGGAAAATACAGTTTTGAAGTCTACTGCTGGTGCCCTGTTGACACTCACTCATTTATTTATTTATAAATGGGATTTCTCTTGTATGGCACTGTCAAAGGTCAGCAGAGCACTGTGAAGTCTCACTGCAAACAACATTTAAACATGACCACCGATTCTTAAAAAATTAACTTGTCCCGGCAGATGAAAGTTTCTCAGAGTTTTGCAAGTACAAAAATGAAGACAGACTTTATGACAAATTGCAAACATTACGAGCAGAAGTAGCAGCTACCAATCACAGCACTTCAACAGAGGTCAAGAGGGTCAGCACTGGGAAGCCTGCAGAGGACGCGCACGCATACACCGATTTGTTAGCTGCTCCCAAATCCGACAGTCTCCCACAGACACGACTCTGAACTGAACACAGACATGCTTACTGCTGTTCAGAATGTGTGGGTGCTGCACACTGCACAAACACAGGAGCCCCTCATTACAGGGCCCCGGGGGACTCATTCAGGCCCTCGTTAGGACTCTGATGGACAACTGTGGAGCTGCATAATGGGAGGTACAAAAGAAATACTGAAACACACACACACAAAGATAGGAAAGATGAGAAATCAAAACACTGAAGCCAAGAACAAGTGGGAGGAGAGGAAACATAATCTCAGGGGGGAGAAACCAGGTACAGGAGAAGAGGCAATGGAGGAACAGAAGAATGGCTGATAACGAAGATCCAAAAATATATGACAAAACAATGAGATAAACAAAAATAATGAAAAGTATGATTTAGAGCATGACAGCTAAAAGAGAGAGACAGAAACAGGTCATCATGGTGAGACATGAATAGGAAGGAGAAGACGAGCCGTTCTGCAGCTTTGATAAATGAGTGAATACAAAGGAGAGCGAGCGAGCAAGAGAGCGAGCGAGAGAGAGAGAGATAATTGAAGTTGGTTGCTGGGTGAATGTACATTTCTGTAATAGCATGGTTAATAAAAGCAAAGTGCTGTCCCTGAATGGGGTTTTGATCTCAGAGATGATTCCCGTTTAAAAGCCACCACCATCAACGTGACCCAGGTTTAACAGTCAAATCAGGACAAATTAGATGGAAGACAGGAAAAAAAAACAACAACAAAAAAAACATGAAATCAGTCTCAATTCCCCATGTTGGGCATATGGCACTGTAAACAACCTGGCTCTTTAGGGGAACAGTCCCGAACACATAACCCAGGAGACCGTACTTTACAAAAAAAAAAAAAAGTTTATTGGAAAAACAAAATAAAACACAATGAATCAATATTTTCATAATAATTTATTTAGAATAGTCAGCTCATTTGACAATCTCGCCATTTTTTTCATTCATTCAAATACCATCTAACTCTTTCCCATTTTTTCCTTCCCATCTGACTGTTGAATCTCCATCACTTCGTTGCACCAAACACTCCACAGCCACTGCCATTCACAAAGGAGAGACAGCACATGCATGTGTGTGCGCGGATCCAGGACCTATTCTTTCAATCCAGAATGTAAATTGAGGCGGCAATTCAGATGATAATGAAGGAACTTTTATTCTCAATTGTTTGAAGGCAGATGAGTGCTTCTGTGGTGAAGTTTTAGAGTAAAATCTGCTTCCTGAAAGATCTAATTGAAAGTGAAACATGTCCATCTGTGGCGGACAATGTTGAAGACAAACCCATACAAGCAGACAGTACACGTACAGAAAGCTATCCTGTGGATACACATATGCGCATATACAGCGGGTAAAATAAGTATTTAACACGTCACCATTTTTCTCAGTAAATATATTTCTAAAGGTACTATTGACATGAAGGATTCATAACTTTGTCCGTATGATGTATAACACACAAACACAGACTAAACGCCAGCTGGTCAAATGATGCCGATGTCTGGCTGGACCAAGAACCATCATTTCAATCTTATCAGAGTTTAAGAGTCGGAAGTTAGTAGACAGGCAGCTTCTCACTGATACAAGGCAATCTTCTAAGGATTTTATGTGGATAAGATTACCAGCAGTTATCGGCATGTACAATTGAGTATCATCAGCACAGCGATGAAAGGCAATCCCAAAATTCCGCAGAATATGCCCAAGGGGTGCTATGTAAAGGGAGAAAAGCAAGGGGCCTAGCACATACCCCTGTGGAACCCCAAATTTCATGTCACCAAGACCAGAGGTAGTGTTATTATACACAACATAATAAGAACGACTAAACAGGTATGACGTCAACCAAGCAAGGGCACTTCCAGTAATCCCAAAATAATTCTCCAGCCTATCAAGTTATCAATGATCCATGGTATCAAACGCAGCACTAAGATCTAAAAGCACCAAAACCATAGTGGTGTCGGAATCCATTGCACGCAGAAAATCATTCACTACTTTGGTAAGCGCTGTCTCTGTGAAGTGATGTTTTCTAAAAGCAGACTGCAGTGGCTCAAAAAGATCATTCTCAGTAAGATGGTCCACAAAATGCTGTGAAACCACTTTTTCCAGAATTTTAGAACAGAATGACAGATTGGATATCGGCCTATAATTATTCAATAAACCAGGGTCAAGACTAGATTTCTTAAGCAATGGTTTAATCACTACAGATTTAAAACTCCTAGGAACAGGTCCAGAGGTTAGTGATAGATTAACAATTTCCAGCACAGTGATGGGAGGAGCATGCCAACAAGTATACAATGTGCCCAGTTTTCAGCAGGTGGTAGCCAGTCATAACCATTAAATCATTTTGTTGAACCTGTTTATTCCAGTTAAGGGTAACTGGGGAGTTGATAGGTTTGTATGCTGGAGCCTATCCCAGTGGTCATTGGATCAGAGGCAGGATACGCCCTGGAGAAGCCGCCACCTGATCACAGGGCCAACATGTACAGACAGACAAACTCATTCATGGACAATTTAAAGTCAACAATTCACCTAATCTGCCAGTCTTCAGAAGTGGGAGAAAGTTGAAGCAGGCAGAAGAAACCAAATCCACAGAACCATGGGGAGAATATGCAAACTCTACACAGAAAGGGTTTGAACTCATGCTCCTCTCACTGTACTAAGCTATAGCTCTATTTGCCATATGTTTAAGGTTAATTGAACCTGAGGCCCATTGTGCTGGTGCTTATCCCCGGATTGTGTAGTGTGATACAGAAGGGAGACTGTGACTTGGCCTGGATGCCAGTGCAACACAAGTTACTTCCCCAAACAAGACTGGTACTCATTCACAGCTGGGTGGACTGGGACAATGCAGATGAAGTGTTGTCCCCAGGAAACAAACCCAGGTCTACATATTGGGAGTCTAAAACCTCCCTCACTCACTCATCTTCATCTGCTTACTCCAATTAAGGGTGATGGGGGTGCTGGAGCCTATCCCAGCAGCCATAGGGTGTGAGGCGGGGTACACCCTGGACAGTACACCAGTCTGTTGCAGGGCTACATATAGACAAACAAACACATTTACAAGGGCACACACACACCTACAGACAATTTAAAGTTTCCAATCCACCTAACCTGCATGTCTTTGGATGTGGGAGGAAGCTGATGCACCCGGAGGGCACCCACGCAAAAAACAGGGGAAACACGCAAACTCCACACAGAAAGGCCACAGGTGGGAATCGATCCCATGACTTTCCTGCTATGAGGCAACAGTGTTAACCACTAAGCCACCGTGCTGCCCAAAACCTGTCCAGTTGAAATACCTACTCTGCACGCCACACATGGCCAAATTTGGGACAAAATATACAACAAGAAGTGTACCTGCACCAGCAGCAATGAACGGTTTAGCCTCAGAAAATGAGCTGTATATGTACTGTGAGAGTGCACAATAAGCTAATTTCTGTTGGGATGAGGCATGTGTGTCGCATGTGCATGCACAACGTGGCTGCATTGAGCTTTGTCTGTGTGAGAGAGATTAATGAGCAGGTCCAGTGTGTGTGGATGATTTAACGCTTCACAGTCAATGCCTGCTCAGACCACAGCACTGCAAAACAGAGAATACCGTATGTTGCATGTGTGCACTAATGAATGTGACTGTGGACAGACTGGGCCAAAGCATTGATTTAAGGGTGCAATCCATGAAAATCTAAGAAAAATAGAGGTAATGACTGTTGGAACCTCAGGCTGAACCACGCAAATTGCACACATGGAAAATCAAATTCCAAAGGCTGCCCACTAAGAACTTTTGATCCTGTCTGCTGGCCAAATTATACAATTGTCCAAAATGTTACCCATTGGTACCTGAAAATATTTTGGTTCAATGTAATGCCCACTTTCAACATGCAGGGCACAATATAGTGTATTCTGTACCTAAAGCAGGCAAATCACACTCTTTCTTAGTGTGCATGATAGCTGGTACTCACAATATATATTTAAAAAATAATGCACAGAAAGACAATTTAAAATGTGGGAGATTCTAGACTTTTTTTTTTTTTTTTTTTTTTTGCATAATTTTCAATTTGAAAGTTTGAATTCCCAAGTCACGGTGTCACCAGGCCAGGGGCATTCACTGTGAAAATCTCACCTTGTAATTGTGATTCAGATTTTGACACCCCTCTATACTGTCAAAAATAAAATAAAAATAGAAAAACAAAAGGTCCAGCTTTCCTCGCCGAGTATGTAGGTGGATTTCTGCAAAACGTCTTATTACTCTGCATTTTTCCTCTGCATTTGTCAGCATTTCTCAGGGTGTGATGTACATTTTAGGAAAAGCAGAAACATCCCGATGGCTGACAGACAGTGAAACGAACACTGCTTTGTCCGATAACGAAGTATGTGAGCTTTCATTTGAAAGTGAAGGTTCGGATTTGCAGAGGCTGTACAGAAACAGGAGGCGACACATTTCACCCCAAACTCTTAATTATTTCAGAGACTGTCAGATTTTGGATTGCAACGTGTGGTGACAGTACTGTTTGTGTCGCTGGACACTATTTTAGTCCCGCCATGAGCGTGCACGTGGGATGTCTGCATGACGCTGTTTTTTTTTTTTTGTGGAGCAGACTTTGGAAATCACAAGTGGATGACTGTTTATGGTTTTTTTTCCCTTCTTCTCAGTGAAGCTGGTAGGGTTTATTTTTATTTTACTTTGAGAGTCTGTCTTGACGTGAGACTTTTCTGTAACGGAGCAGCACGCACCACACTTGCGCAATGTGCACGCGCACTAGGTTTTGGCACAATGGAAAGTGGCTACTGTTTTTTTCTATGACTGCATCAAAATTAACAGTTATCACTTAAAAAAACGAGTCATCATAATACAATATCACAAGTGCGCATTGAGACATTTTCCTCTAAGAAACGCTGTCGGAAACTCTCTGAAATGTTCTGATTTCAGTGCGACAAGTCCTTTAAAACATAGAAGAATGGAAATAATGCACGCCGCTATCCAGCCCCAAAATCTCAAAGTGTGTCTCGGTACCTGAATAATTTCGAATTCCGTTCTGCCGTTTTCTTCATAAAAGCCTCTCTGTTCACTGTCACAGAGGCAGCATCATTCTTAGCCTCTGACTGACTGATCCCACAGCAGACAGCATTGATCGAGTCGGCTGTGCACCTGCCTCTGTACGCTCGGAGCCGGCGTGCACCCTCCCCAGACGTCCCGGCGATCGCTGCGCCTTGCACGGGCTGTGGTCCACCAAGATGAAACTAAAATGCAGAGATCATCCTCTGATTATCTGGCCTCGTGTAACAGTTGCATTTTGTCATGGTTTGTGTCATCTGGGTGTATACAGGATAAAATAAAGAGCTGAAGTTGTTCATGTGAAATTTCCTGCAAAAGCGAGTTTGCGCGCCATTAGATTCCCATCAAGTCTCCCGCTAAAACATCATGAGAGGAAACTACACTATATCAGCGCTAGATGGCAGTATAATGGTGTGGCACCATTGTTCCATTGTCTGGGGAGAACCCTGAATTTTGAAATTCTGGGACTTGGTTGATTATATCATGATACAAATCATGTATAAAGTTAAAAATAAACTTTTGCCTCAACATGTCCAGGATCTGTTTAAAATGAGGTGTTGGCCCCCAGACCTAATCCTGCTGTGTGTTTGTATCACCATCGCCAAATGCAAAAGGCTCTACAATACTATTATGCTAATGTATGTGTACACGTACTGTTAGCCCTACAGGCTCCTCCACGTTGTCACATTACGTTTGCCTCTTGTTTCCTACTCAGCTGCAGAAGTGCAGTTTATGAGCTTCAAAGGGGGAAAAAAGGAGCGGAGTAGTGATTTGAGAAGAGGGCTTAGTATGTTAAGCCTGGAGGGATAAAACTGGAGCTAGCCTGTTAATTAGTATGTCAAAACCTTCTTAACGCAAAAGCTAAAATCGTTTCTAATGCTAATTTTGATATCTCAATGCACTCTGCAATTCAGCTGCAAAGATTCCCCATAATCATTAAATGACCAGGATTTATGAAAAACCAAAACAGTTGCTGGGGCACCTTCTGTTTGCACAATGTCTGAGCGTAATGCACTGCCAGGTAACTGAAATTATTGATGTTGTGTGCAATGACCTGATATCCAGGTCTGTCTGGCTGTTTCAGCAGGATCCTTTGTGTTTTTGCCCGTGTGAGTGTTGAGAGCCATAAGCAGAAAAACTGGATGAGACTCAAATCCCACCACTTGAGATGTACAATATTTGGTTTTACTGGTCTTTTGGGATGATCAAATGTTTCTTTATGTATATTAAAGCAAGCAGGGTTGGTAACAGTATCCCAAACTAGAGTAGGTCATTGTCCCACTGGCAATTTAACAGGCACCTACCTGGGTTAGATTAATCCAAAAACTACGATAAAAAGCTAGAGTAAGCTTGCAGTTTAGCACCAAGACAAAGGCTAAGGCTTTAATAACAATTTTGCAATAATGGCTTCTTCCTCGGTGGCAGGCTTTTATGCAGGTCATTGTGACAGTGCTCTGTTAAAGGTGGACTATTTCACATTTCTATACATAACCTGTGTTGTGCCCCAACTTGCAGTCACTGGCATGGGAGACAGATGTCCCAATCACGTCCCAACCCCTGGCAATCCAAAACAAAGCACACCTGGACGTAGATCATCTTGCAGTTTATTGGATGGTTGCTTAAGTTTGGCTGAAAAAGCAAGTTAATTCTCAAAGAGGTCCATGTTAAAATGCCCAACTTTAGAGGAGAAATAAATAAGTTTACAGCTTAGTGTCAAAAAATTATTCTGGTTAGTATAGCTTGTTTCCCCCTGAATAACAACTGTATAACTGCAATTTTTTAAAATTAACTTATCTGTTTAAGATATTTTAAGCAATAAAGTTATGAATAATTAGGGGTGTGGTCCCTTTGAGTGGCAGGTACTGTGTGCCGTGAACAGAGTTCCAGAACTCTGGTAGCAGACACCGCTACCAGTGGCTGCTAGCTGGTGTGGACTGACCATGGCTGTGCTTCCTGAGCATTTTGTTAAAATACCTGGAATAATATAGCTTATTGTGCAGCGAAATTGTCAGCATGGACACTCTACGACATTTTGTGTTCCGGTATATCCTTCAAAAAATTTCATGTTATTTAATTTAGTGTACTGTTAACAGGTATTAGTAGCTTTGTGACCTTAGATCCACTGTTATTCTATGATTACTGAGGCAATAAGCTGGTCATAATTTTTAATACCTGCGCACAAGCCACCAATCATGAAAACCTCCACCCAGTCCACAGAAACATGCTTTAATAAAACACTTGAACCAAGGTTCGCCTGTTAGTACTGGTTTGTTTGGTAACTCTTGAGATGGGGGCAAGTTCAGGCTTCATTCAACCCACCCAGGTCACGCTGCCTCTTGGTTTGCGGGGAGTTAGGCAGTGTAAGCACTGCCAACATGGCAACACCTAGTGCTGCAATTTCAATTTCAATTTAATTCAATTTATTTAATTTATATAGTGCCAAATCACAACCAAGTTGCCTCAAGGTGCTTCACACAAGTATGGTCTAACCTTAGCAACCCCTAGAGCAAGCACACAGGCGAGAGTGGTAAGAAAAAACTTCCTCTGATGATTTGCTGCATGATTTGAGCTTCAAAACCAATATTCAGAAAACCTATGGGTGATGTCACAGAGAGTTTGTCCGGTAAATATACAGTCTGTGGTTATAACTACGAAAGTAAAATCGAAGGGCTCTAGTGTATGTCGCGAGAAACCTCTTCTGATATTGGGTAGTGAGGTTTAGTCACTGTACAACACCACTGTTACACCTCCAACTATTTTTTTTTTACTACATTAGTTCTTGGGATTTTGTTGGACATTGGAGACAAAGGTTTAATACCTGGGGGTTCATTTGGGCCTCACTCCTCAACGATAAAAGGACCCAAGCTTCTTAAAAGCAAGAAGGTGCAGATTCTTCAGGTGGTCCCAGAAATACAGCAAACCCTCCCCAGATAATCCAGAATTATGACAACTAATCCTTTAGAAGCTTTGATAAGTAATTCCATCACTTTCTGAAGTCTTGCATGCCGTTTAAAGACACATTGGTCTATGTAAACTGTTGACACACTAAAAAAAATTTATATGAATTCAACTTGAAAATATTTTAAAAATAATTTAATATGGAAATAAAGCAGACTTTCTAAGTGACTTAACACATAAGGATTGACAAAACGGAATGTGAACAGCTGGAGTTAGAAGAGTTTAAAAGTTTTGACGAGATGAAATCAATGAATTTTTTTATTTATGATTTATCATGATGCTCAATCTACTGTATACATTATGTTGACACAATACTCAGTGATGCAGTGCACACAAAGAACTTCAGTCATGCAGATGAAACCCGGCATAACCACTAATTTAGAACTGTTTTTTTTTGTTTTTGTTTTTTAAAATTTATGTATCATATAAATGTTGCTTTAAATCCAGCAGGCAGATAAGCACTCAGTGTTCTGCCACCAGTTCATCCTGACATTAAAGCCATGAACTGCTCTGCATTCAGCCTGCAGGAAACAGACTGCTGCAGCAGGTTGTCAATTAAGCTTTTGCACAGACTTTTAATGCAGACTGCCTATAAACATCTGGACTTTGAAATATTTAGTAGACACTGTATACATGATCACTTGCACACGCACAGAAACACGGCAACTGTGGACCTCAGTTCTGCTGTGAGACACAAACCCTGTGTGCTGCTTCATTCAACATCTTTAACCTAACAGGACGGCGAAGTTACACTGCCGCACCGCATCAGCATGCACACACACCACATCACCGATGCATCAGCAAATCAAACAAAAAAATCTCTCCCCCCCTCAACAGTCTCAGCTTCAAATTGAAAGCTTCTGTTGTCCGGTTTAATCTTTGGACTGTTTAATGCAGGGTTTACATGGGAGCAGTTAATTTCAGTGCACTGGATCATTATTAATGGTGACATCTGAGGTTTAGACTGTTTTCCCTTCAAACATAAATGAAGGTTACAGAGCTCAGTGGAGGGTAACACTGGCTAAATTCTGTTATTTTACTGCATGTGCCAAAAAACCTGGGCTGGTTTCACAGCATATTACAGTTTGAAAACAGCTTGCCACGGCTCCAAAACTGCTAAGATTTCCCATCTAACAGAATAAGTCGCCCCACCCCCCAATGTGCAAGCCTTGCTTTTGAAGAGACAATGCAAGAAGAAGCCATATTGGTGCACAGGTGCACACAAAGCTCTTGGTAACATTATTTTGAAATTAAATTTAGGAACAAGTAGCTGTGTACAATTTTCTTTTTTCCTGCTGCAATAGTAAATGTGACATCAAATTTCCATGATACATGCTTTGAAGAAAATTATTTCATTGACCCCTGAAGTGGACTGTTGCAAAAATGTTTAGGCGGAAAAATGCAAAAATGCAAAAAGACAGTGCTGGCTGAATTAGCTCTTCCTCCGCCATGCTAAGCTGCAGCTCACAAATGTTTGAAGCACGCCGGACCCTCCCCTCACCGGGACACTGTAGTACGGAGGCCGTTGCCTGACAAACAGTACACGCAGCGAGTAAGCAAGATAATGTTTAAAAAAATGCTTTTTAAAAATCGATTCTTGGACATTTTGGATCAATTCAGAATCTTAATAAATAAGAATCGCGATTTGGATGTGAATCAATTTTTTCCGGCACCCCTAATATCTTATATCAGACTTTTCATTAGTAATAAATTTATCACATGTTTTTTTTTTTATTATTTAGTCATGCGTCAAATGTCCTTTTTTGTTTTAGTCATATTTAGTGACTCACCTACCACTGCATACTTACCCAGAGGAATAATTGGGCTACAACGGCCACGGTGGATGCTAGTGAGACAAATGGGTAAGTTGTGTTTGTAGAGTTAGCTGCTATCTAATTTACTCATTTTCTGGCATTTGATACAACCAAGCACTGCATGAAATAACACCATACGTATATTAATGTTACGTAATCTTGGCATTACGGTGGTGCTACTTCTCGGGTAGTATTTTACCTTGATTCAAGGAGATATTGATAGGCTTCGGTGCTTTTATAGTTCCTCATAGCCAAACCGTCCCCATAAAGCAGTTAAAAATATCGGCATACATAATCGAGGGCCATTTTTTCATGTCATCATCCCACTCTGTTATGACCCGTGTGTGAGCCAGAGTCGTTCCCTTTGAGCTTTTCAAAAAGGTTTTTGTTTCTACCCATGTAATATCTTCTGTATTGAAAACACCACTCACCGGACAAAACGGAAATGCCTCTGTTCTAAAAGTGGACGGGGCTGAATAAGGTGAATACAAATAAATTGTTTCACGTCCATCTTCCACCAATGAAGCAGCAAAAAATATCAGACAGCTGACCAACCACTTCCGTATTCACGAGGCATTTGGAGCTCCCAGTACCATGACATCACATCACCATGAGAGCAGGTGCAGCCAGGGTTCACACGGCACAGCAGTGTGTGCGTGTGTGTGTGGGGCGGTGCACACGTTTTGGAGTAGCTTCAATGCCAGCCTTTCCTGCACGTGGACACACACACACACAGAAGAGCAGGTGCCCGTGATTTACAGCAACAAGCTGTAACATTTAGAAGCTGTGACAAATCACAGCTTTGTGTGAATGTCCGTGTTTGTATTCGACTGCACGCAGTAATCCCTCTGAGACGTGTTCAACACCAACTTCATAAACTATTATCATGTTTGCCTGCCTCCTCACAGACCTTCATTAACACCACTAACTGCCGTTTGTCCCGACACGCTCCAAAGTTGACTAATGACACACAAGGCCTTCCTTGCTGAGGAGTCAGGAGACAGTTTCATTTATTTTTGATGTTGCTAATGAGTATTTCTGAGAATTTGACAGTTGAAGCGTTGGATTTTTTTTTTAAATTTGAATTATATTTGAAACAAAGAAGTGCTTCAGGCTCTCATTTGTTAGAAACTATAAACAATGTGGCAATAAATCTACCAAAAAACAGACATATTAAACTTTAGAGTCGGCAAAAGACACACGATTCTATAATACATATTTGATTATATAATAATTATACATTATTTCTATTAAACATTTCGTCACAGTAATTTTAAGATTACTGTAATTACTTTTACAACACCAGGTCCAGTTTACTGTATTTCTACTGTCTATTTTTGTGTTTTTGTTTTTAAATGAAAGAATCTCACAAGTACTTTATGATAGTTGGTGCTTTATGACATCAGTCACTTGGCATTTTCTCTCACTGGAAAGCAGACACAAACATTCCAGCTCCAGCAACATTAAGAATATTACAGAGAATTCTGAAGAATTTTGCAAAATGTTAAAGATTACAGACTTTGAACAAGGGGACACCCTCACTCCTACAGAGCCCGTGATCCTCAGTACCATTTGGAGGAGGACCATAAAATCCACGGATAGTTTCCAGTTAGGTTACAGATATACATCAGGAAGCAAATGGCATCTCAAGCTGCAAAGAAAGGGTGGAGCTGAAGCTGGCAGTGACCTTGCCACTGGTGACACCTCTTGACAGGATGGGAAATTTCACTGCCTGCTTACCTCGCTGAGCTTTAGGATACAGATCGGGTACAGATCTGCATCAGTGTTTGATACAAATCTAATGCTGTCAGCTTGCACGAGGGTTCCCGGGATGTTGCAGTTGGCCCTGTTAAGTTGCTGCGAGGTTGGTGATGACCCAGTTGGGTTCCCAATGACTTCTATCGGCATTGAAATTTTGAACAGTCCAAAATTTTGTTCCCGATTGTCTCGCTAATCCCGATAGTCCACATAGTGTCCTGCACGCTCCAGCATGACCATATATGCTTGCAGATGGGTTGCAGCGGGGTCCGTGATTATCCCATAAGTTTTCCATTTTGCAATTTTTTTTTCTATCGGGAACCCAACTGCAACCTAACTGGATGTATGTGAACAGGGAGTTTCAGAGGGCGCAAGATTAAAAAAGAACACAAAACAAATTTCTGTGTCTGTAGATAACTTCTGGTGCCCTTTCAGAACCAAAATAACAGAGAATATGTAATTATATTTCACTTGAAAATTACAATATAGGGCCTGTATAAAAAAATACAAATCAATGTGCAGACCAGTCAATAATATTTCAGCTTCAAAAACTGATATTGGGATCAGGTATCCTTTGGCGTTTTGGTGAAACTGGTGCTAAGCTGACACTTTGGTGCCCAACCTTGCAAAACTTCAACCGAAAAAGTTACTGCTGCATTTTGTAAAGTAGCCTGATCATGGTGACGGCTGATGGTAGTTATTGAGACCCCTGAAATGGCTGCTGTCACTACAGTGCTGGACCACATCTGGATCCCATTGGCCTCAGGAAGGCCTGAACACACAGGCCCAATAAAAGAGTGGGACTGTCAACAGGCCCTACACCAGAGTCAGAGTGGGTGAGAGAGAGCGAGAGGTATGAGAAGGAAATAGAGAGAGACACTTACAGGAAAGAGGATAGCAAAAGTACAGAATGAGAAACAGAGAAGAGGGGGTGGAAAAGAGACAGTGAGGCAGAAGAGAAAGAACTGAAAGAGTAAGAGGTCCACAAGGGAAGGGAGGAGAGTGAGGAACAGGATAACAGCAAGTAAGTCTAAGATGTGATACTTTTTTTTTTTTTTACCGAAATCCTTAAAAAATAACACTCTGTAAAAGAAATACACAATTTTTAAAACACATTTAGATTCTGACTTGACCCCAGACTACCTTTACTTGGCTCCAGTGCACCAGCACGGCAGAGCCGTATGCCATTTGGCAAATGTCCTTGCTGGGCGTCTGCATGAGTTGGCGGCGAGCCTGTAATGCTGCGCGGTGTGAGTGACAGAAAACGTAACTCAGCGTGCGAGATGTGTGGGAAAATCCCAGGACTGAGTGTGCTGAAGTGTTAATCCCTGGAGAGCTGGACTCCTACATACTGCAGTGTGCGCGCTGCAATGTGCGCGCTGCAATGAGAGATGATTAATTTGGGGACCCAGTTGTGTGTCTATCTGTGTGTGTGTGTGTGTGTGTGTGTGTGTGTGTGTGTGTGTGTGTGTGTGTGTGTGTGTGTGTGTGTGTGTGTGTGTGTGTGTGTGTGTGTGTGTGTGTGGTGTTGTGTGCATACAGTGGTGTTTGAGCTCACAGCAGTGGGCTACAACCACCCAATCTTTTGAGGGAAATAACAGATTACAGACCATACAGATTATTTTTGAAGACCTAAATGTGTATTATTTACTCAACAAAAAATATATACAAGCTTCTTCTTTCGGTTGCTCCCATTAGAAGTTGCCACAGCAGATCATCTGTCTCCAGCTCACCTTCTCCTCAGCATCTTCCTCTGTCACACCAGCCACCTGTATGTCCTCCCTCACCCACATCCACAAACCTCCTCTTTGGTCTCCCTCTTCTCCTCCTGTCTGGTGTCTCCATCCTCAGCATCCTTCTCTCTATACCCCATGTTCCTCCTCCGCACATGTCCAAAGCATCTCAGTGTCTTCTCTCTGACTTTGTCTCCAAACTGTCCAACCTGTGCTGTCCCTCTAATATGTTCATTCCTAATCCTGTCCAACATGGCCACTCCCAAAAATAATCGCAGCATCTTCATCTTGGCCAACTTCATCTACTGTCTTTCTGTTCACACCACCACAGAACTGGTCTCACTCCCATCTTGTTCCTTTTCACTCTTGCAGATGTCCTTCTGTCACAACTCACTCCTGCCATTACTTTAGACAGTTGACCCCAAGTATTTAAAGTCATCTACATTCCCCACCTCAAGTCTTGTAACTGTAGTATTGTACTGAGCAAAAATTTTAAAATGAGACAATGACCCACTGTCTTGCAGTGTTGCCAAAGTAACTTTGAAAATTTACTTTATTGGTTACTTTATGAAAATTTACTTTATTGGTTACTTTATGAAGTTAGATTTTACAGTTACTTTATACAGTTACTTCATTAGCAGCTGCGGACAGCTTGTCGGCAGCTGCTGAATGTGACTAATAAAGGAGCTAGTAATCTAAGTTGGTTATTTTTAAGACTGAATACTCAGAAAAGTAAGTATTAGTTACTTTGCTGATTAGTTACTTTTCTGATTATTCAATCTTAAGAGTAACCAAGTTAGATTACTAATTACCCTATTACTTACATTACTTATTAGTTGCAAGTTGTCAGCTCCTCCTAATAAAATAACTGCATAAAGTTGCTAATGAAGTACCGGTCTAAAGTAATTAAAAAGCAACTAATAAAGTAACTTTTCAAAGTAACTGTGGCAACACTGCTTGTCAGACTATAGATGTAAAGACATTTGCGATCTCACTAACATTTGAATCTTCTCTGATTTGACTCAGAAAATGTAGGTCAAGGTAAACACCCTCTGAACTGATGGATAGGGGTTGTGGGATAAATATACTGTACATCTCATATATCTTGGGTCTGTGATGATGTGGAATTGTGCAACTGCACATGAAGGCCACGGATGAATGTATGCATGGAGGGGCAGGCTACCATATGAAATGAACCCATTTCTACAGCTCCCAAACAACAGCAGTGGGAGCCAAAAACCTGAATATATTGAATGAAAAGTCATGCCACTGCATACAAATACAGCATCAGTTTAGCTCGGGCCTGGAACCAAGCATTTTGGGTCACACATTGCAGTATCCAACATACTACCAAAAGTCACTCACTCATCTTCAACTGCTTACTCCAGTTAAGGATCACGGCGGACTGCAGCCTATCCCAGCAGTCATAGGGCGTGAGGCGGGGTACACACTGGACACGACGCCGGTCTGTCACAAGGCCAAATACAGACAAACATATTCACACCTGCACGCACACCTATGGACAATTTAAAGTTTCCAATCCTAACCTAATCCTAATCCAATTCTAACCTGTATGTCTTTTGGCTGTGGGAGGAAGCCGGAACACCCGGAGGGAACCCACACGAACATGGGGAGAACATGCAAACTCCACACAAAGGCCACAGGTGGGAATCAATAGCATGACATTCTTGTTGTGAGGCAACAGTGCTAACCACTAAGCCACCGTGGTTGCATTATGGAAACTCCATAACATTGTATTTGGAAACAAAAACAACCAGCTGTGCTGCTGGCCTAATCGCACTACCCCATTTTGGGATCTGGATAAACAGAATATTGGCAGTTCTGCTTTTAAAATTTAAAGCTGGAAGGTTTATAATTTCTGTAGACAACATACTGATGTGTTTTGTGGCTGACTGGTTTGGGTTAAGATAGGGCTGGGTACCGAACTTTGGTTCTTTTGTGGCACCGACCAAAATGCTTCGGTATTACAGTGGTCCCTCGCTATAACGCGGTTCACCTTTCATGACCTCGCACTTTTGCGGATTTTTTTAGTGCAATTTGCATGCTTTTTTTTTTTTTACAGCACATTGTGTTCTGCATTCTCATCAGGCGGGCCGGTCGCGGCACTGGTCGGCATCACTGCGATTGGCTAAGGGAGAGCACATGCACTGTGTTCTGCGACCTGATTGGCTAAGGGACTGTACACCATTGTCAATCAGTCTCCTCCGTGCCGTGTCTCCTGTACAGTACAGAATGCGGTTAGCTTGCCAAATTTGTTTATGAGAATCTTCTCGCCCAGAAGAAAAACAGAGCGCCAACAACTACCCATAACCATGTTCTTCACTTGGAAGAAGACACCTGCACCGAGGCCTTCAGTGGAAAAGACGCTACAGCGGAGCGGCGCCCAGGACGCAGAGGGCGCGATCAGAGGAATTGTGAAATACTGGTCAGTCACTATTATAATTTCTTATGTGTCCAACCTTGTAGGTTGATCGTTAAAATTAAATTCATAGTTCTAAAAGCCATCAATAATTATTTATAGGAAAACGTTCTATTTTTATTTCTCAAACAAATGTATGGGCCTACAAACCCCATCCCCGTAGAGACGGTGCCTGCTTCCAGACCACCAATAACCAGCAAAAATCTATTTAAGCAAAAAAATTCAAAAAGAAAAAATATAGCACCTTCAACTGCACCACAGACTAAAACAGTAAATGTGGTCTATAAACATTAGGTCTCTCTCTTTCTAAGTCCCCTGTTGGTAAATGATATAATAATTGATCAACGTATTGATTTATTCTGCCTAACAGATAATATGTTAGGTTTAAATGAGTCAACACCCCGAGTCACACTAACTGTCAGAATGCTCGTAGTACGGGCCGGGGCGGAGGATTAGCAGCAATCTTCCATTCCAGCTTATAATAATCAAAAACCTAGACAGAGCTTTAATTCATTTGAAAGCTTGTCTCTTAGTCTTTTCCATCCAATTGGCAAGTTCCCCAAAAACCAGTTTTATTGTTATTATCTATCGTCCACCTGGTCGTTACTGTGAGTTTCTCTGTGAATTTTCAGACCTTCTGTCTGACTTAGTGCTTTAGCTCAGATAAGATACTTATAGTGGGCGATTTTTAACATCCACACAGATGCTGAGATGACAGCCTCAACACTGCATTTAATCTATTATTAGACTCTATTGGCTTTGCTCAAAAAGTAAATGAGTCCACCCACCACTTTAATCATATCTTAGATCTTGTTTTGACTTATGGTATGGAAATAGAAGACTTAACAGTATTCCCTGAAAACTCCCTTCTGTCTGATCATTTTTTAATAACATTTACATTTACCCTGATGGACTACCCTGCAGTGGGGAATAAGTTTCATTACACTAGAAGTCTTTCAGAAAGTGCTGTAACTAGGTTTAAGGATATGATTCCTTCTTTATGTTCTCTATTGTCATATACCAACACAGAGCAGAGTAGCTACCTAAACTCTGTAAGGGAGTTAGAGTATCTCGTCAATAGTTTTACATCCTCATTGAAGACAACTTTGGATGCTGTAGCTCCTCTGAAAAAGAGAGCTTTAATTCAGAAGTGTCTGACTCCGTGGTATAACTCACAAACTCGTAGCTTAAAGCAGATAACCCGTAAGTTGGAGAGGAAATGGCGTCTCACTAATTTAGAAGATCTTCACTTAGCCTGGAAAAAGAGTTTGTTGCTCTATAAAAAAGCCCTCCGTAAAGCTAGGACATCTTTCTACTCATCACTAATTGAAGAAAATAAGAACAACCCCAGGTTTCTTTTCAGCACTGTAGCCAGGCTGACAAAGAGTCAGAGCTCTATTGAGCTGAGTATTCCATTAACTTTAACTAGTAATGACTTCATGACTTTCTTTGCTAACAAAATTTTGACTATTAGAGAAAAAATTACTCATAACCATCCCAAAGATGTATCGTTATCTTTGGCTGCTTTCAGTGATGCTGGTATTTGGCTAGACTCTTTCTCTCAGATTGTTCTGTCTGAGTTATTTTCATTAGTTACTTCCTCCAAACCATCAACATGTTTATTAGACCCCATTCCTGCCAGGCTGCTCAAGGAAGTCCTACCATTATTTAATGCTTCAATCTTAAATATGATCAACTTATCTTTGTTAGTTGGCTATGTACCACAGGCTTTTAAGGTGGCAGTAATTAAACCATTACTTAAAAAGCCATCACTTGACCCAGCTATTTTAGCTAATTATAGGCCAATCTCCAACCTTCCTTTTCTCTCAAAGATTCTTGAGAGGGTAGTTGTAAAACAGCTAACTGATCACCTGCAGAGGAATGGTCTATTTGAAGAGGTTCAGTCAGGTTTTAGAATTCATCATAGTACAGAAACAGCATTAGTGAAGGTTGCAAATGATCTTCTTATGGCTTCGGACAGTGGACTTATCTCTGTGCTTGTTCTGTTGGACCTCAGTGCTGCTTTTGATACTGTTGACCATAAAATTTTATTACAGAGATTAGAGCATGTCATAGGTATTAAAGACACTGCGCTGCGGTGGTTTGAATCATATTTGTCTAATAGATTACAGTTTGTTCATGTAAATGGGGAATCTTCTTCACAGACTAAAGTTAATTATGGAGTTCCACAAGGTTCTGTGCTAGGACCAATTTTATTCACTTTATACATGCTTCCCTTAGGCAGTATTATTAGACGGTATTGCTTAAATTTTCATTGTTACGCAGATGATACCCAGCTTTATCTATCCATGAAGCCAGAGGACACACACCAATTAGCTAAACTGCAGGATTGTCTTACAGACATAAAGACATGGATGACCTCTAATTTCCTGCTTTTAAACTCAGATAAAACTGAAGTTATTGTACTTGGCCCCACAAATCTTAGAAGCATGGTGTCTAACCAGATCTTTACTCTGGATGGCATTTCCCTGACCTCTAGTAATACTGTGAGAAATCTTGGAGTCATTTTTGATCAGGATATGTCATTCAAAGCGCATATTAAACAAATATGTAGGACTGCCTTTTTGCATTTACGCAATATCTCTAAAATCAGAAAGGTCTTGTCTCAGAGTGATGCTGAAAAACTAATTCATGCATTTATTTCCTCTAGGCTGGACTATTGTAATTCTTTATTATCAGGTTGTCCTAAAAGTTCCCTAAAAAGCCTTCAGTTAATTCAAAATGCTGCAGCTAGAGTACTGACGGGGACTAGCAGGAGAGAGCATATCTCACCCGTGTTGGCCTCTCTTCATTGGCTTCCTGTTAATTCTAGAATAGAATTTAAAATTCTTCTTCTTACTTATAAGGTTTTGAATAATCAGGTCCCATCTTATCTTAGGGACCTCGTAGTACCATATCACCCTAATAGAGCGCTTCGCTCTCAGACTGCAGGCTTACTTGTAGTTCCTAGGGTTTGTAAGAGTAGAATGGGAGGCAGAGCCTTCAGCTTTCAGGCTCCTCTCCTGTGGAACCAGCTCCCAATTCAGATCAGGGAGACAGATACCCTCTCTACTTTTAAGATTAGGCTTAAAACTTTCCTTTTCGCTAAGGCTTATAGTTAGGGCTGGATCGGGTGACCCTGAACCATCCCTTAGTTATGCTGCTTTAGACGTAGACTGTGGGGGGGTTCCCATGATGCACTGTTTCTTTCTCTTTTTGCTCTGTATGCAGTACTCTGCATTTAATCATTGGTGATCGATCTCTGCTCCCCTCCACAGCATGTCTTTTTCCTGGTTCTCTCCCTCGGCCCCAACCAGTCCCAGCAGAAGACTGCCCCTCCCTGAGCCTGGTTCTGCTGGAGGTTTCTTCCTGTTAAGAGGGAGTTTTTACTTTCCACTTTTGCCAAGTGCTTGCTCACAGGGGGTCGTTTTGACCGTTGGGGTTTTTCATAATTATTGTATGGCCTTGCCTTACAATATAAAGCACCTTGGGGCAACTGTTTGTTGTGATTTGGCGCTATATAAAAAAAAAGTTGATTGATTGATTGATTGATTGACAAACAGGTTTTGATCTTAGGTCTGATTCTATAATACTGGACTTATTTTTCTACTAAGGTTTGAAAAGTGAGAAAATGTTCATGCCTCTTTGAGAAAAGTGTATAAAGTGTGTAGTGAGGGGTTTTACAACCTTAAAACATCTATAATAATTGTAAAAAAATAACGCTGACTACTTCGTGGATTTCGCCTATTACATTTTTTTTAGAACGTAACTCCCGTGATAAACGAGGGACCACTGTACTGAGTATCGAAACATGCCTTGTTATTCAGTGCCAAGTTTCAGTACCCAGAGGTTAATCACGTGCAAGAAGAGCAGTGCTCAGCAGTCCTCCTCTCAACATTCATTCCGCCTGTGGCCATTACAGAGAATGAGCAGCCTGATTCAAAATCTCCACCACTGGACTCTGCTTCAGCATTGCTCTGACCCGCTGTTTCGGTTCTTTGCTTCGCTGCCTTTCAGAAGCAGCAAATCTGCTTCTTAATCCCTCTCAGAGTCATTAAAATATGTCAATCATGAGTCACTTTCGTGCAGATTAAAGTCACTAACTGGGACTCCTATCTTATTGTGAGAAAGAAATAAGAATCGTCGTCCATTCTGTTCAAACAGCTCCAAACGCTGCGCAGCTCTCTGCCGAGTCACATTAGAAAGATAGAGTCCGATCGGAATTAATACTTCAAAACAAATCGCTGTTTAAATTAAATGACACCCGTTTCCAAACGGTCTAATACAAACCATAAACTGCAATCGATCAAAACGTTTTTTTTCCTCCCAAAATGAGATGTCCTGCTGTGACGTGCAGCAGCTGGCTGAGTCCAGCTCAGATGTATGGAGAGACATTCATGCCAAAATGTCTGAAAGGCAATGCTTTTGACAAAAACTACAGTGTTTTCAAGTGTTCTTTTGCACTGGAATTTATTTATTGTTTATTTTTTCCGTAAGAAAACTGCTTGGAGTGGAAAAGCTGAAAAATAGCTGAAAAATAAACTCAAGATTTTTACTATGTGCAATGTAATTTTCTTTTTGTTAGACTTAATCTTATAAAATTGGCACTGAAAAAAGTATTGTTCAGGAACCAGTATCAAAGTGAAGGTATCAGTATTGGTACCGGAATCAAAAATTTTTGATTGATACCCAGCCCTAGGTCAGGATATAAAAATAGCTGATATTGACCAATATAAAAGGCTATCCAGGAATTTTAATTTTTTTTTTTTTTTAAATACTCTTTTTAGTCCAAGTAGATGGTTCTTACAGGGTCTGGTGACACCAATAATGTTCCAGTCAGAATCAGGCAGAAACATAATAATCTGGATATCCAGTTCAAAGATGCAAAAATTAGATACATTTTGTTCTGTTTAATCATAGACACAGGAATGAGAAATATCCCTGCAAAAAAAGACCCATTCGTGTTGTTAGGTTTGCCATCAAATTAATTATTCCTCTCAAGTATACGACAAAACACCAATCGGCAACAAATCAGCAAGCAAACAAACAAAAAATAATAAGCCTGATGTTTCAAAAATGTGTCAGTCCTGTGTGGTGATCTTCTGCTTAAAGTGGCCTGGTGGGCTGCTGGTGTGCCAAATTAAAAGTTGGTCACGTGCAGTGGGCTCAAATGGTGGGGAGGGCTGAGGGGAACGCAAGGCATGGGGGGTGCGGTTGTGGGATTGGGGTGGGTGGTTTTGCGTCCGACAGTGGTTGTGCGAGATGAAACAAGCAGGTCTGTGGTTTGACTGATTGTGAAGCCTGGCACAGAAAAATGTCTGCAATAACAAAACATAAGCTGCCCTTGAGGTGGCACGTTTACCTTCGGTGCATGTACATGTTCACTGTTTCTCCATTCTTTCTCCCCATTACTTCCGCATAAGGTTTGTTATTGTTCGGCATTTCCACCACATTCCTCCATGCTACCTGATGGACAGGCAAGAAGGTTTTATCACATGCACCATCCTGAGCGTTTGTGTATTTGAAAAAAGAAAGCATAAATATGTTTCTAAAACTTTCTGCGGCTGTGCTGCTCTGTTTTATTGCATCGCCATCGCACTATGAGACACAGCAAGAGGATGTAAGCTGATTTAAGAACTTGTAGCTGCTAAACAAACAACAGAATACGCTCACCACAACAACCCTGTGCTGATACACTGAAATATAGGGACGGATTAACAGTACATGTACCAAACATTTTATACCACGCTTCAATAAGACTGTAACCCAGTACTAGACCCCTACAGCCGCCCCCTGAATTTTACAGACAGAAATTAAAACACAATAAGAATAAATTAAAATAACCACACTGCGTACAGCCAGATATTTAATAAATTGTCCAAAGTTATTGAGCAACAACAACAAACCAAAATGTTTCATGGAGTAAAAATAAAAGTCCCAGATACAAAATGTGAGTCAAAGTTAATGACACAATTGGATGATTTTAACTGTAAATGACTTACAGCCAGTTTGCCCCCCCCCCACACACACACACACACTTTCCAACCATACCATCGCAAGAGGCCGTCGAATTTCACGCAAATGTCTGCTCCAAAGAAGAATCCCTTCTCCCACAAATTTTGGTTCACATATTCACTACCCAAGTCAAGATAAGTGACCCCCACACCCACAGGATGGATACATCAACATTTCCAAGTTATTGAATACGTCTTAATCAGTCATTAAATACAAACAGTATGGAAGGAATCAGATGATTCTGTGAATGTGATGTGCATCGTGCAACTTCTCAATTTTTCTTGACTTCTTAGAAACAAACTGATCAACAGGTGAATTTCAAGATGTCTCTCTCACTGTGTGTGTATGTGTGTGTGTGTTGCTGATCACTCACTACTGACTGCTGAGAAACAATAAGAAAGTAATGGTTTACTCTTAGTACATTTCTGTGCTGAAACAGTCTGTCTCTCTTCACTGATAACCACACCTGCTCTAAATCGATCACCAATACATCATCCACTAACCATCCAGCAGGTGGCAGACATGTCTATGGATTATTACATAACACAAACAAGGTTGCTGTTTTGATTGATCTGTTACATCAAAGTTCATCAGATTTGAATGAGTTTGTCCACGTTATATGTCCTTTTAATATGGTGACTTCCAGTTGATAGCATTTATCGTGTTTGAAGTATTGTATTAAAGTGAGGGGATGGGCTAATTTATCCATCTCTCTATTTATTTAGTCACACACTGCATTATACAGGTTACACGCTTGGGTTTTCCCCAAAGCCTAGGAATGACATGCACGCACATTTAGGGAATAACCCCGTTGTATCTGATGATTTGCGGACATTCATGCTAGTTATACAGTCACAAATTGAGCTTTACAGGTGACGTGTAAGAGAAGCCGGGAAGAAAGGAGTTTATGGCGACGCGTCAGCGGAGCAGTAAACAGCTATTTGTGACCGTATAACAGCATGAACGTCCCGCAAATTATCAGGGGTTATTATTATTATTATTATTATAAGGGGGTTATTCTTATCTATCCAATTCCATTGTTTACATGGTTTATTTTCTGCAGGTAATTCGGTCGGTGAGGCGTACCGTGAGGCAGCGCCGCTCCAACAGCGGTCAGGGCGCGGAGTAATCCATGAATGTGAAAATCCATCAAATGTGAAATGGTAATTCTGTATCAGAATCCACATCAATACTTTCGCATGGTACTTAAATTCTCCTATTTCGCCGGCGGCAGCAGTACATGGCTTTCAATCTCAGCTAACAGCACTAACAGCTAGCAGTGCACGCAGCCGGTTGCCGTCGCATAAATTGCCAGTCCATGTCTTGACAATACTGCGCGTGTGCGCATGCATAGTTGCGTGGAGGACAGGAATGACATTCGACAGGAATGACATCTCGTCAGAACACTGGTCAGGGCGTGGAGTAATATATCCAACTGTGAAATGGTGGAATATTTTGCCACCCTTACCCCGATATTGTACGGTCTGAAATCTCACAATTAGCCAATCAGATTCAAGGAAAAAATGTAATTGGATTAGAATTATGCACATCCTACTTTATGACTGAGGTCCAGCAACTTTGAAGTACACTGCCCCCCCACCCCCACCCCCACCGACATACCCTTTGACCTTGACTCGAAGCATGCTATGGCAGCCATGGCCATGAGGATGGGGGGTGTTTGGTTTGTAGTGTTTACTAGGAGGAAGTGTTTAACTGGCTATTTCTGGCTTATTAAACACCTTAAAAGGACTTTTATGAAAGGGCATTCAGACACATTTTTTCATGCTGTTTGTTTACAAGGCGAACACACTGCTGCTGTGCTGACAGGCAAGCTGATAGGACTGTAGAATTTGCTGCTGGTTTCTGCAACACACCATGGTATCTTATGAATACAGAGGAGTAAAATCTGCCAGCATCTGCAGGCTCATCTCACTTTCACTTAACCCTTGAAACTGGGGCACTTGGGTGTCTGCTCGCCTGAAAATGACTCTCTCTCGCTCTCCAGTATTTCAGCAAGGCCTTAAGCCTTCCTCACTCATCTCCCTCCTTCATCTCGGTTCTTTCAATCTGCAGTTCTTGCCCTGAGCCACCCTCTTTCATTTCATGTCCTTCATTTCCCCATGTGCCCTCGGTGATGCAGAGGGAAGAACGGGATCGAGATGAAGGCAACGAGGAGGGTGAGCGCTTTTATCATCTCTCTGCAGGGCTGCTGTGTGATGGAGAAGATGCAGCGAGGAGTTGCAGTGATACAGCAGAACCAATGCTTTAGCGTTGGATCCTAAAGAACTTTGTACAGCTCTGATTGTCACTTTAAACAGGGGATTCTGTGGAAATCTCAAATACTCATCAGATGCCTCGTGCTGCTGCTTCTAAAGGCTCTGGTAACCAGTTGTCCCTGATCACATGAGGCCCAGGAACATCTAACCCTGGAATAGTCTTGACTTGTAATCAGCCAGGCAGACTTGCAGCCTGGCGTTATCTCCCTCAAAGTAACCATCCATCCACGACGCTCAGGTGTTACGTGACCATTCCCTTCGGTTGGTCCAGTTGCTGGGGTCCTCGGTAATGAGGCGTCTTTGTGCTGGTTCCTGCTCAAGAAAGCACACTTCATGGCTGTAGGGTGACAGCTGACGTTCTGTTATGAAACATTAACTAGGGTTCTATCCAGATCTCCCCGAGCAACGGCAAACTTACACAAAGTTAATCCAGCAGCACCCAAGATTCTCTGGAGAGAGCGAAACCTACTGCAATACCAAAGACAACCAACAATCAGAATATACTCACAGCAACTGTCACATATGGCACAATCTCAGAGGCTTTCACATATGCTGTTATCTTAAAATGCTAGCGAAATCACTAAGACCAGCTCGCTATTCCGCAATGCCAGAAGGTGGATCTTGGAATTTACAGTTGGAGACTGTGAAAAAGGCTGACGCAGGTAAAAGATTCTTCTTACAAAGAGAAATCCAAATTACGATGGCCACTGCATAGAGGTCTAACTAATGGCTTCTGATGCTATATGCCAACTTTGGGGGATTTTCTTCACCTTGGAAAGATTTCTTCTCTCGTCGAGCACACTTGTTATTTGTGGTCCTGCAGACCTTTTGTTGGCTGTGAGCTCAAAAGTGAATTCTTTAAAAAAAAAAACCACACACACCAAATACACGATTTTGCCAATATTTCTGTTGTCCATTTGAGCAGTTTGGATTGGTTTCTTGGATGGCTTGCTTCACTTTTAGTGACATTTATGTGAATTCATAAACAACTGTGAATGCAGTTCCAAACTTCCAGATGCACAAGCAATAACTGAAACCCACTCTCGACAGTTTATCTGCTCGTTTGGAAATGAAACTGAGCAAACGACAGACCTCTGGCTACAGCAGCCACATGTGCTATAATTCTGACATTTATCATGTTAAGATGCAAATATCCTCAAATTAAAGATGGAACCTCAACTCATATTATTATATGCTGCTTAGAATTATATTATAAGCAGCAAATGTGAGTTCTCCGCAGTTTGTCCGTGGTCGAAGCCATACACACCCACACACGCGCAGATGCACACACCCACACAGAGGCCACTTGGCTATTATTTTATATTATATATATATATATATATATATATATATATATATATATATATATATATATATATATATATACACACACGAGGTCTATTAGAAAAGAAACCAACCTTTTTATTTTTTTCAAAAACTATATGGATTTGAATCACGTGCGATTACATCAGACAAGCTTGAATCCTCGTGTGCATGCATGAGTTTTTTCACGCCTGTCGGTTGCGTCATTCGCCTGTGGGCAGGCTTTGAGTGAGCACTGGTCCAAATTCCTTTGTCTGAGAACTTCCTGAGAGACTGGCGCTTTGCTTGATCAAAATTTTTTCAGAAACTGTAAGGCACATCCAAGTGGACACCATTCCAGAAATTCAGACGGTTTTCGGTGAATATTTTAACGGCTGATGAGAGATTAAGGAGTGTTACTATCGCTTTAAGGACAGCCCACGGCGCCGGATGGCGCGCCAAGCCGCCGTCGTCAGCCTGTTTCGAGCTGAAAACTTCCAAATTTAAGCCTCTGTTGACCCAGGATGTCGTGAGAGAGCAGAGAAGTTTCAGAAGAGGTCGGGATCAGCAGTTTATCCGGACATTCCACTGTTAAAGGAGATTTTGTAATGAAAGACGTGCGGACGGATTCGCGCGTCGGCACGCAGCCACTCATCGCATGGCGCCACAGAAAAACACCTCCGTGTTGATAACCATTCATAAGATTCAGGC
The DNA here is from genome assembly GCF_902500255.1 of Thalassophryne amazonica. Lineage (NCBI taxonomy): Eukaryota > Metazoa > Chordata > Actinopteri > Batrachoidiformes > Batrachoididae > Thalassophryne > Thalassophryne amazonica. The sequence continues at coordinate 31,073,287 of NC_047110.1, read as the reverse complement.
GGTTTTCGATGGCTTTCAGTCAAGTGAGTATCCGAGAAATTGTTTAACAGCTGGGCATGTTCAAACTTGTCCTGTGAGACTTCCAATGGAGCTGTTTTGCTGTGGCGCAGCGCCATGAGCGGCTGGGTGCCGACGCGCGAATCCGTCCGCGCGTCTTTATTCATCCCATGGCAGTCCAAGTAAAATAATCAATAGTGAGTGTCATTATGGATATATGACATCACACTACAGAACTCTATATCAGAGCAACCACTATTCCCAAACCTCGACTGGTTTAGAGAATTCTGATGAGATTTTTTTGTTTGTTTTTGTTCCTGATGTGATGCGACAGACCAGTGAAAGTCCTTTTCTGGAATGCGTTCGCTAAACATGTGTGTTTAATATCTCTTTGGTTTTCCCAAGCTGTGCAGAGTTTTGGTTGGCTGAAAAAATGTCAGAGAGGCACATCTACACTTCACATCATCCAAACATAGCCTAACCTATTCTACAGTGTTTTCACAGCAAAACAAATCATACAATGTGAAATGCAAATTTAGTCCACTGGTTCAGCTTATGTTCTCACTAAAATTAAACCAAACCATCGTCCATTTGGAACCTTTCTAAGCAAGCCATGGTCAAGTTTTTAACCTTATTATATATATATATATATATATATATATATATATATGCCTTGTTCAATGGTACATTCCAGCTTTCACCTCATGAAACATTAGTACCATAAAACTCAAACATTTATTATTTGTATAATATGTGGCATCGCAATAGACTAGTGTCTTGTCCAAGACATACTCCTCACTCATGCCCTATGACTGGGATAGGTTCCATAACCCTTGACTGGAGTAAACAGTATAGAAAATGAATCACTTAAGGAATGTCTGTGTGTTTATGTCATCAGAACAGAGCCATTACAAACAATAAAAATGCTTTTTTAAAATAAAATAATAAAAACATTGTCAAAAATATAGAGAAATAGAAACCCTCGACAGAGTAATTTTGTTCATCAAGTACTGACTGCAGAAATGCAGACGTTTCTCAGTGTGTGTGTCTCTTATGTGAACAACTTTCCGGTGTTGCCAGTACAGAAGGACTAAAGATGGACTTTTTTATTTCAATGTCACCTATGTGCTCAGTCGGGGGGGTAATGTTAAACCTTACAGAGCTATTCCACAGGGCGTTGTACTACTACCAATGCCCACAATCCAATAAAAGTGCAAAAACAGGATGAAACAGCTTAATCCCATACTAATGGCAGCTGCAGGCTTGCCTCCTCTAGCCTTGCACCCTTGGCCAGACATGATCAAGCTGGTCAACTTTGAACAAAAACCACAACAAACATTCATCAGGGCTACCTTGGCTTCAAATTTATAACCTATCAAATCTGATACCAATTTTAATTCTGGTGCCGATGACGGCCGTAACTACCACATATACCAAGTTTGTTCAACGTCGACATAGATGGATTGGTCCTGCAGACCTCACTCCTACAAGAAGTTACTATGACTCTGCAAGGACTGCCCTGATTCACTATTCGGGATTAAATGGGAAGGAACGGTGTGGTATAACCACATTACCCAGTGAAGCACCTTGTGGCAGCTTTGTTGTGATTTGACGCTAGATAAATAAATTCCTACCACCTCATTCACCAAGAAAACTGGAGCACACTCTTCTTAGACAATCCATCAGGCCAACAACTGCACAATAAGTCATATTATTACAGACATTTGTAGTAACATTGCTGCAAACAACTCATGCTAACATTAGCTGCTAGTATCGTGCTATGTGATGCTAACAACTTCTAAAAGATGACGTGAACAATTAAATCCATCATCAATCACTGCTTTGAGGTGCTCACCTTAGTCACATCATCAACCACAGTCTGAAAATAAACTTAACACATAAATAATAAATAACATACTTCTTCCTCCTTGTCTTATCGGCAGATTGCAAACCACCTTTAGAAGTACCACACCGCTGTGTGTGAAATAATGGCAATACAATATAGAACATGAAACAATAAAACAAACCCACCAGATCTAACTGGTATTGCTCACCTCCCACACAAGCTCCAGTTCCACAGCGAGGTGATGTTCCACACCCCCCAGAGCTAGCCCCTGCTGCCCGGGTCTGGTCTGCTGAGGCCCTCGACTTTCACTGCCACCCAAAGGACAGCACACCCGACACCAGCAGTTCCCCCTGCGGGTGGTGAACCCACAGGGTGTGAATACACATATTGTTTGATAAAATTAAATATCTGTAGTAGGGGAAAACATATCAGTAAAAGTATGCACTAATTTGCAGAGGGGTGCCCGAATATTACTTTACAACTATAATCTCTGAACACAAAGATAATAATCCGAATGTAACAGCTGTATAATGTATCCAGCTGCTATGTGCAGGATCGTTTTTATGTCTTTTGAGAAGCAAGAACACAGAGACTCACAAAGATGCCATCTGATGAGCAGCTTCCCACCGTGCATGACAGCAGCAGCATCAGTGCACTACACTGTAACAGACTAAATAAAACGTGAATGATCCTCCAGGGGAAACTGGGTCAGTGCATACGCAGGAGAGCAAGCTCCAATCCATTTTATCACAAGTTGCATTTCAAAAGTTAATTGCGGGTATGCTTTACATTAAAACACATACAGCAAATACAGATGCAGAAAAAAAACAACTAAATAAATGACAGATACCAGCATGACCCAGATACAACAGCAAACCTCACCTCTTATCAAAAAGAAAATGATTAATAATATAACACAGCAATGATGACAAATAGACTGAAAAACAGTTTCTGCCCAACCGCTGTTAGTGCTTTGAATGCCACTGGAAACAATTTGCCATGCCACATGCAGCACTTGAGTGCAATATTTGTTTTTGTGCAACATCCACAGTTTTGTATATAGTTTTCTCGTTTTTTATATGCAATCTCTTTTTTGCTTCTACATTCTTATAATTTTTTTTCTTTTTTAATGTGCGCTCTCAACATACCTCTTTCATTCTGTTAAATTTTATGTTTATATTTCTTTTCTTCTCCGGACCTTAAAGTCTGCACATGGTCTGCAAAGAGTTACATCATCAATTAAGATTAATAAGGATGTTCAGCCATATGAGCCCAAGACGACACTACGTACCTCCATTATGTTTCACAGATGAATGTCTGTTTTGGATCATGAGCAGAGCCATATTTCCTCCACAGTTTGGACTTTCCATCACTATGACCGAGCTTCATTCTGGTCTCACCAATCCATAAAAGTTTGTGCAAAACAGCTGTGCCTATTTGTTGTACTTTTTTGTTTGTTTGCAGATTCCAACCTTTCTGATTCTTACTGCTAATGAGTGGTTTGCATCTTGTGAGACATCATCTATATTTCTGCACTCATAGTCTTCTTTTAAAGATGCCTGAAGCAATTTTCAATGGCCCTGACAGCTCTCTGGTCTTCACCAGTCCAAACAAAAACCAAAAGCAGACAATCCATTTAATGTGTAAACATCGAAAAGACAGACCTGGTCATAAAGAACACTTGCTGGCCATATATTCTGCTATTATTACTTTTGTTATTTAACACATCAACATGTAAATACCAGAAGGTTAAAGCTGATATTCTAAACTGACTTCTCAAATTCATCTTTTCATTGTCTTGTGTACAGTTACAGGTTTGAAGGAGACTGCAAAATGGATTAAACTCCTTCTAAACCACTGTCGACATTTTAATTTGGTTTAAACCAGATTTTATATTTAAAGTAATTTTCAAACGCCTCCAAATAATGTTGCCTGAGGAGTATCCTCCACATCAGGTGGAAATATTACTGTACCAACATCAGCGTCCTGGCTGAAGCTAAGCTCCAGAACACAGAGTGTATCATCGTCAAGAACAAGCTTCGGTGGGTGGGTGATGTCGTTAGGATGAATGACAAGGAGAGCTTTTACTCCCAGCTGATGGAAGGAAAACGGTCCAGAGAAGGGCAGAAGAAATGCTACAAGGACCTCCTGAAGCACAACCTCAAGAGCCGCTCCATCAACTGAAAGGCCTTGGGAGGAACATGTGGTGGACTGAGCCAGTTCGTGAGCAATGATTCGCACGAGAGTGGAAATCTTAAAAAAAAAAAAAAAAAAAAAAAAAAAATGTGGGTGAACAACACAGAGGAAAAGAAGAGAAAGACGAATGAGAGAGAGCAAGATCCTGACTGACAGAAGATTCCTGCAGCAACCACATGCAGCATCTGTCAGAAACAGTGCATGTCAAGTCTGGACCTGTTCAGTCATGTCCGTGTCCACCATCCCATCCAGGAATCAATCAAGAGATAATCTTCCGGGCCACCAAGAGATTAACATGATCAATCAATCAATCAATCAATTTTTTATATGATGACAACAACTTTCTTTTTTTTTCTTTTTTTTTTTTGGTTTTACTGATTTCAACTACTCTACAACTAGGACAGGCTGTATTAGAATTCTGTTGAGCTTCTCTGAGTGGATTTGCTGTTTAGGAACCATTTTCCAACAGCTACAACCCAGTTCTAAACAGGTTCAAACTGAATCCAAACTGACCACATTTTAAACTAATTGGAGACTCATCAATAACCGTCTGGAACAGCTTAGGATATTAAACTGTATTCTTGTAAAAAGTGAAAAGTTTAAAGTTTACTTTAAAAAAGAACATAAAGACCATGCAGATGTTAGAGCAAGAAATACTTCTAACAAACAAACTGGTAAAAGAAGGATCTGAATGCCTCATGGATAGTTTTTCAAAAGGTCTAGAAAAATGGATGGATGGGATTATTGCAATTAGATACGATTTACTTTGTACTCATAAGTTACTGTTTACAACCCAATTCCAATGAAGTTGGGGTGTTGTGTAAAATGTAAATAAAAGCAGAATACAATGATTTGCAAATCCTCTTCAACCTATACTCAACTGAATAAACCACAAAGACAAGTTATTTAATGTTCAAACTGATAAACTTTATTGTTTTTGTGCAAATATTTCCTCATTTTGAAATGGATGCCTGCAACACATTTCAAAAAAGCTGGGACAGTGGTATGTTTACCACTGTGTTACATCACCTTTCCTTCTAACAACACGCAATAAGTGTTTTGGAACTGAGGACACTCATGATTGGGTATAAAAGGAGCATCCCAAAAAGTCTCAGCCATTCACAAACAAAGATGGTGCGGAAATCACCACTTTGTGAACAACTGCATGAAAAAATAGTCCAACAGTTTAAGAACAATGTTTCTCCACATTCAACTGCAAGGAATTTAGGGATTCCATCATCTACAGTCCACAATATAATCAGAAAATTCAGAGAATCTGGAGAATTTTCTACATGTAAGCAGCAAGGCCGAAAACCAACATTGAATGCCTGTGACCTTCGATCCCTCAGGCAGCACTGCATTAAAAACCAACATCATTGTTTAAAGGATCTTACCACGTGGGCTCAGGAACACTTCAGAACACCATTGTCAGTTAACACAGTTCATCGCTACATCTACAAGTGCAAATTAAAACTCTACCATGCAAAGCGAAAGCCATACATCAACAATATCCTGCAATGCCGCCACCTTCTCTGAGCCCGAGCTCATTTGAAATGGACAGATGCAAAGTGGAAAAGTGTGCCGTGGTCTGATAAGTCCACATTTCAAATTGTTTTTGGAAATCATGGACGTTGTGTCCTCTGGACAAAAGAGGAAAAAGACCATCCAGATTGTTACCAGCGCAAAGTTCAAAAGCCAGCATCTGTGATGGTATGGGGGTGTGTTAGTGCCCATGGCATTGGCAACTTACACATCTCTGATGGCACCATCAATGCTGAAAGGTACATCCAGGTTTTGGAGCAACACATGCTGTAATCCAAGCAACGTCTTTCAGGAATGTCCCTGCTTATTTCAGCAAGATAATGCCAAGCCACATTCTGCACGTGTTACAACAGCGTGGCTTTGTTGTAAAAAAGTGCGGGTACTAGACTGGCCTGCCCGCAGTCCAGACCTGTCGCCCACTGAAAATGTGGCACATTATTAAGTGCAAAATACAACAACGGAGACCCCGGACTGTTGAACAACTGAAGTCATACATCAAGCAAGAATGGGAAAGAATTCCACCTACAAAGCTTCAACAGAATTAGTGTCCTTAGTTATTATAACTTATTTGTATTACTGAACTTATTTGTTGATTAAATCTAATTTCCAGTCAAAAGCTTGTGCAGACACATCCCTGTTACTTTAAGACGGAGGCCATGACAAAAACGTCATGCACAGAGGAAGTATGCCTTATTTGATCACTGAATGGATAACAGGCTGAAAGGATGAATGTGAGAAAACCATACTATAGAGGGTTGAGTGAATGAATGCATTAAAAAGAAAGAGTGAGGAGCTGTAAAAGTAATCACTTTCCAGGAAATCGGCACACACGCACATGCTGTTCATTACTGTAGCTGAGTGACTCAGCTTTGAAACGGGGACTAAGTGCAGCTTTGTATGTTTACACCACTAAATACAGCAACAGTACAGCCAAACATCAATGCACGTGCACACAATGACACGCCCGATATGTGATATGACAAAGACGGCATCACCTGAATGCATCACCTGTCAGGCTCAGGAGAAAAAAGTTCCTCCAGACACTCCCCACCTTTTCATTATCTGCCCACTCACTGTCAGCAGCCTGTTCTCAATGGCACATCTGCACCATTCAACCATTCATTCATTCATTCATAAACAGGCTGCTTTCAAGGGCAACTGTCAATGTGACTGCATTTCACGTCATCACCCGCTGAAACCTGATGGATGAGACTGTGTTCAAGTTCTTCACGGGTAAAGTTATGTTTTGTGAAAACGTACAAAGGCCATGCTGTGGGGGGGGGGGCTTGCACACCATGCACACACCATGCACCTACCGTAAAACTGCAGAAAAAGTATTATCAAAGCACTCATATTGAACATGTACCAAATCAAAAATGAATACATTTTCAGTTAAAATGTGCATACCTGCAAGCTCCCGACTGGATTTCATTTTGCGCTTATGGTCATCAATGCAAGCAAAGTCCTCATTTACCTACTGCTGTTCTAGGTCAACCCAATGTACAACATTGTAGAATGCTCATGCCATTTAGTACTCATTATATGGGATCTTAGTGAGTTGTTTTATCAAGCATTCTGCAATGATTTATGCAAATCACCACCCTGATTAGCATATCTGTTCAGTAAATGTCATCCTATTTGTGCCACAATAATATAAACATATTCTGAATCTCAGTGCTCCATTATAAATCATTTTGAGTAAAGGCTGTCCGAAGAAAATCACTTATCTTCATTAATGTGCAAATACCGTATATGCATCCAACAAATCTAAAATCTAATCAACTCATCTACTCCCCGAGGGCAACTATAGCATAAGTACTACATGTCTGCCATGTATTGTTACTGAGCTCCTAAGAACACATCCCCACAGACACATCCCCCCCCCCCCCCCAAACACACACACACACACACACACACACACACACACACACACACACACACACACCCACACACACACACACACACACACACACACACACACACACACACACACACAACAAGGACAACATAATGGCCCTTACATGGTCTGCATACTGGTGGGACATAAAAATGGTGCAGTTGGTTATGGTATTATACTGCTATACTAATACTACCTATTCATTTTCAAATTTATCTTGTTAAAGAATAGCATTTTGACTGATTGGCATCTTCATAGGCGTCTCACAATGGAAAAGTAACTGTCAGTGATTTTCCATGTCCAGGAGATGAGCCCTGGAGATTAGATTTGGAACGCATTAGCTGTCTTTAATTTACATGGAAAAAAATACAGAACGTAGCTATCTGAAAAGCTTATGGAGTGCAACAAAGAGGCAGACAGTGCTTTAGTTATACATTGAACAGTTTGCACAAACAGTGTTAAAGGTGCATTATGGAGTTTCAGTAACGGGCGGTTTCACACAGCAACCAACCCTTACCACGTGCCCAGGAGTGTGCTCACAACAACCATTTATGTGGTTTCAATAAAACAGAAACAAGACATACAGAAGACAACAGGGCTGACCAAACACATATAAAACATCACAATTGAGACAGAAAAGTTCAGGAGCAGATCGGATGAACTCTAAATGTTACTGGTGAACACTGTGCTTTTATTGCCTTGTGCATTGTAAGCTTGTTGTGTAAAGCGACAAACACATGCTGCATGTCAAGATAACCACAAGTTGTCACAAGCCTCTGGTGCTTGTCTGTGCCCTTCAATGTCAAATTGAAGGGCACAGACATACTGCTGTCTAGGTCAAGGAGAAGGAGGTTCCTATAAACATGTCCCTGTGTGCCAACCACCACACAAAACCCACCTCAAAAGTATGATATTGTAAAGAATTTTATTTCAACATCTTTGAGCAAGATGCGCTAAGGCAGTGGTGTCCAAAGAATTCCAGAAAGGGTCAAGAGGGTGCAGACTTTCGTTGCAGCCACTGACTCTAGCAGGTGATTTTACTGATTAACATTATTTTGAGGAGATTGGATGAGTTCATCAGTACATTCTTCTGCTGCATTGATTTCCCCGGTAATTTTTTTTTCCAAGTCATCACGAGTTTCAGACCTTTCCCGGAGCATAAGCACGGGTAGTCGGTGAAATCTAATCACTGGACAGACTGTGTGTGAACGTTAACACAGCCTGTGAAAAACAGCGATGGAGTGCAGCTTTTCTCCTAAAGCTGCATGGATAAATTGGGCAGCGCAGTCTCGTTTGAAGGCGGGCGCTAAAGGGGTAAAATATGATGCATATGATGTAATTTCACTACTTCTGGGGAAAAAACAACATTTTCTCTGAATTTTTGGGCATATTACACACAAACAAAGTGAAAATGCAAAATAAAAGTGATGATGCGGTGAGAAAGTGGACATGTGTTGCGGTTTGTTTATGACCTGGAGCTCAAACGTGTCGAGGCGGTTTTGCAGGTGAGAGAACAAAGCTACTCTGGTTAGCTGTGTAGGCTAACACTTACCGACACGACGTCTCCCATCTGCCTCGTCTTCCCTTGTCCACTGGGAACCCAAAAAAAAAAAAAACAACTTTTTGCAACTGCTTCGGTGATAGCAGCTGAAAACAAAACAGGACACCATTTGTCCTTGTGAAGTTATGCTGTGTATATTTTGCACAATGGGAGCGGACGTCCCCATAAGTACTCAAATCCCGCGATATCACACTGGGTTTGAACGAGACTGCACTGCCCTATTCACTGTTCATCCTGTTGATCAAAACTCTGATCAAATCCAAATAAAGGCATTTTTTAATAGTTAAACTTGAGTCACTTAAGTGCGTGTCCTTTCTAGTCTACGAGTTACAGATCAGTCAGTGGATTAACACACAGATGTGTTTTTAAAAATACACAACACACTGCTTCCCATTAAATATGCACTAAGGCCAATTCAGATGATCACTGTGGACCCTCTTTCTTTTAAAAGGCTTTATTTTACTCAGTGTGCTGCTTTGCAAATGTTGTAGCTTCTGCTCCTACAATGACTAGCTCCTTACAACTGTCTTCTCCATTTTTGCGGAACTTCCACAAAACACTGCCACACTGGAAGCATTACAGTGCGACATAAAGGCCAGGCATATATAGGGTGTCCCCAAAAAATATACAACATTTAAAACACTCAGTTTGACCCTTAAATGCTACAAACTTAATCACTTATGTTTATTTTTTACTTGCAAAGACCCTGAAGTTTATGTTGATGCTACGCATCGATGCATTGCCAAGAAATCTGAAACATTCCTCAGGACACTTTCTCCAAAGCGTTTGCAGGCCGTAATTGGCCAATGCGGGGCCTACATTGAATACTGTCTAAGAGACTGACAAAATGCAGGGCCAATATCGACATTGTTATGAAAAACTTCAACCTTTCAGCTTTCTATCCTGCCATAAATTTATTTCCTAGACACATGCTTTGACCATTTTCTTTGCTGATAAAATGTTGCATATTTTTTTGGGACACCCGATATACTACCACAGTGTTTTCAGCGTATCCTGAAAAATCCAGAAAAATATTCATATATATCACCATGGGCAAAAATCAATCAATAAAAAAAAAAGAAAAAAATCGCAAAATCAATTTTCTAACATTGTTCAACCCTACTTGACAGTTACTCTTTTTGGGGGGTATAATGTTGAAGTCATTGCTTCATCTGTTCAACAGTCCATTCTGGTTATTTTCAGTCTTGCACTGATATGGGAGCATCACAGAGAATGTCTATGTGCTACCCTTACCTAGTTTAGCCCACAAGCCAACACAATTTACTGGGGTGCTGTCATTGCCATACACAAGTAACTACTTGGACCCATAGTTAAAAGTTAAGTAAGTTGTGAGGACTAGTGTTCATCTAATGGACATAGCTGACATTAAAAGCAAGAATACTACCTTACAGCCCAAACACTACTGCATATTGTGCAGCATACATGTCCTATATAGCATGCATGTACATTTATTAAAAACAAATGCAATTTAAAAAGCATGAAAATAATGCCCGAAGTCCCTTTCACCCCCCCAACAGTCCACAGTACAATATTTAACAGGTACAACACTGAAATAAACCAAGATATGATGAAAATGCATATTCCTGGGCACCATCTTGAAAAAATAGCTGCCCTCCTGAAAACTGAAGTGGCTAATGGTTTATTTTGCAAAACATAGACCAAGACATACCATTGTGCCAAAGTTGGTGCTAGTGTCACAAAATGAGAAATTCTTATGAAATATGCATTTAACTGCTGCACGAATAGACATCAGCAGGAAGATGTTCCTTTGACAGTGCGAGTTTTTAATACAAGTCAGAAACACAATCACATAGATGGAAAACTTTTCATCATGGCTTAGCCAAAACAACACTTCATAGTAGAGAAATCCAGCAAAACATTGTTTAAAGGCAGTAAATGGTAAGAAACTGGAGGAAAATCTTTTCCTCAGCTGCTGATGTAAAACCGAAAGGAGGAGAAAGTTTAAAAAAAAATCTGAGAACTTGGCTGCTGAAACCACACTGAAATCTATCCAGTTCAATTGCATGAGCGAAGAGTGCATTAAGTACACTAAGTAGAGTTGTCTGCAGGAATAAGTACACACTGTGCTGAGTTTCCTGAGAGAGGAAAATGGTAATGCTCCAGAGAAAGACAAAATAAGATGAGGAAAATCCAGGGAACAGATGTTTGGGATTGTATCGAAGAGTGAGCATGGCCCAGAGGTCACAGATTCCAGCCAAGGAAGTGCTAACAGGAACATACAGGATCCACGGTGTGATATACGAGGTCTATTAGAAAAGTATCCGACCTTATTATTTTTTTCAAAAACCATATGGATTTGAATCATGTGTGATTACATCAGACATGCTTGAACCCTCGTGGGCATGCAAGAGTTTTTTTCACGCCTGTCGGTTACGTCATTCGCCTGTGGGCAGTCTTTGAGTGAGGAGTGGCCCACCCTCATCGTCGATTTTTCATTGTTTAGGAATGGCTCAGAGACTGCTGCTTTGTTTGATCAAAATTTTTTCAAAACTGTAAGGCACAACTGAGTGGACACCATTCGATAAGTTCAGCTGGTTTTCGGTAAAAATTTTAACGGCTGATGAGAGATTTTGGTCTGGTAGTGTCGCCGTAAGGATGGCCCACGGTGCCTGACGGCGATCTGCGCTTCGAGGCGGCAGCGTCTCGCCGTTTCAAGTTGAAAACTTCCACATTTCAGGCTCTGTTGACCCAGGAAGTCGTCAGAGAACAGAGAACTTTCAGAAGAAGTCGGCATGAGGAGTTTATTCGGACATTCCATTGTTAATGGACATTTTGTAATGAAAGAATGTGCGGGCAGAGTCGCATGTTGGGCCGGACCCGACCGCGGGGGGTCGCGACAGGACACCTCCGTTGGAAACCTTAACGGGCAAGTTGGAACATGCCCAAGCTGTTAAACAATTTCTCGGTTACTCACTTGTTGAAAGCCATCAAAAGCCGCCTGAATTTTACAAATGGTTTTCAATACGGAGGTGTTTTTCCTGTCGCGGCGCACACAGATTCGCCGAGTCGTCATGGAAACGACTCGGCGAATTTGCGCGCACGTCTTTCATTAAAAAATGTCCTTAACAGTGGAATGTCCGCATAAAGTCCTCATGCCGGCCTCTTCTGAATCTTCTCTGTTCTCTCACGACATCCTGGGTGAATTAAGCCTTAAATTAGGATGTTTTCAGCTCGAAACAGGCCGACGACGGCGCCTGGAAGCGCTGCGCGACGTCCCGCTCCGTGGGAAGTCCTTACACCGACAGAAACATCCCATAATCTCTCATCAGCCATTAAACTTTTCACCAAAAACCAGCTTAATTTCTCGAATAGTGTCCACTCGGATAATCCTCACAGGTCCAGAAAAAATTTTGATAAAGCAACGCGCGCCGTCTCAAACAACGCCGTGTGAAACAAAGGAATTCAGCTGAGAGGGCTGGACCACATCTCACTCAAGGCCTGCCCACAGGGAAATGACGTCACCGACACGCGTGAAAAAACTCACGCATGCGCACGAGGGTTCAAGCATGATTGGTGTAATCGCACCTCATTCAAATCCATATAGTTAAAAAAAATAATAAAAGGGTCGGTTTCTTATCTAATAGACCTCGTATGCCTCACCAGCACACAAATCACCAACTACTCAAATCAAGACACTTCAGAGAGACACACATGCTGCTTTTGTTCAACCATAAGTGAGACACTAGTAAAATTTTTACTGTACGAAGGATTCTGATAAGTAATGAGTCATTCTGAGTGGAGAATCCACATGTATAATTTAAATTTCAGTAATAAACAACAGTCATCAGATGTCACATCCCCCCCGGCCCCCACAAATCAATAATACAAAGTGTCGGGGATCACCCAAGGACACCCTTCTAGTTTAAACCCTCATCACACATAACAAGAATGTGGAGGAACCATGCCCGACACGGCAAATATTGCCATAAACCGACGCAGTCGGGAGGAAAAGAGACATGGTCAGCCATGTCCGAACGCATCCGGACTGCGTCGTGCACACCTGCAGGATGCAGCCCAAACATATTTCAGACAACAGTCAGACACAGACTGCTGTCAGACGGCACTGACATTGGAGCCGTCACTCACTCACTCACTCACTCACTCAAATCTCCGCTTGTCCTCACATTCTCAGCGCTAAACTGACCTCTCACAGGATTGAGTGCACACGTGTATGTGCGCAGAACAGGTGATCTGAGTGATGAGTGTGTGTCCACTCAGCTGCGTGCGAATGAGCCGCGTGTGCCTGCCTGTGTAGAACATGTGATCAAAGCAGTGTGCGGGTGTGTGGCCAAAATGTTTGCTCAGCTGCGTGTATATGTGTTCATAAACGCTGTACCAGCCACTCCGTGTGCACATGTGGGACGCACGCAAGCACAAGAGCTGTCCATCCAAAGAGCGCACAAACAGGCTGACAGCTTGTCAGTGATCGCCTGCTGTTGTACAGTCTGGTGAAAAATCCCTTTAGGAGTTTGATCAGTATATATTTGCACTGCTCGAAGTTATTAGTCCGACTGGACTCCGTAACTGCTGTTGAACTGTGCTGGCAGTGCGCCAACTTCCCACGTGTGCAAAATTCAGATGCAGCCAGTGGACTTTCTTTTTTCACTTTTTTAAAACTTTTTTTGGTCGTCATTTAACTTGATACGCATATTAACACAACTGTAGTTGGATTATCATTGTGGGACAGCGCTTCACATGGGATTTATTTATATCAGAGGTGGATTATGTATTTGTCATCTGATCGACATTGACAGCACACAGCACAGCCGGGGTGAAAGGGACTTGACCAGCTGTCTGCGCTGTGGAACGCAATGTACTGGAGGTGAGTTACATGTTTATTTATGTCGTCATGTGCTGGGCAAACATTTCCACATCATACCTACTACAGACTTAGGAGCATATAATAATACGTTCAGATGTGTTGCGGCGCTGCATTGAGCCTCTGATGCGCGCACAGTGCCACATACATGTTATTACATAACATTTCCTTTTCCCTCCTTGGCCGAGGTCCAGTGGAGGTGGACAAATGTGGCACAACATGTCGGCAGGCTTTGCTGTGACTGATCGATCTCAGAGCTCAATCAACTGTGATCAGATGGTTTCAAATGCTGTTTTGATGATGTCAGAATATGTAAACTGCGGTCAGATGGTCCTCAGACTGCACATGGAATCGCCATCGGATAGGTGTCCCACCTCGACGGCGCCCAGAGGGTTTTGAACATGTGCATCACACACGGGCTGCCGGCCGATTTTGACCAAAGTTCTGTGTGGACTTCCGCAGATGGCTGTCAGAATGTTTTGGAACTGAAATCCAACACTTTTCGGATGTGCGCCAATTCATAATTCTGACACCATTCCGCATGATTCCGACGATGTGTGACGGCGACGACGTGTGACGGGGGTATAAATATGAATGAAATTGGTCAACTGGTTCTTGAGATATTGTACTAACAGGGGTGGCAAGGACAATATCTTGGATATCTCGCTGTGACTTTGAAGTTATAATAACAATAGTAACCTTAATTTAACCAGATAAGAGCCCATTGAGACTGAAACCTCTTTTATGTGACCTGGCCAAGAAAGGCAGCAGCACATGTCATAACAGACAGGTTGACATCATCAAAAGAATGTTAATAAATTAAATACAATCATCTTGGTCAATGTAAATTGTCACGATGTGTGGGATAAAAAAAATTAGAATTTAAAAACACAGTCACTGTGCAAAAGAATTCCATTCCCGATCTCTTAAAATAGAGCGGAAGGCATTCAAGGAAGTCAACCCAGACAGTTTCAATTCAGATTGGAGGACATTCCAATCAGAGGGCGCATCCATCCATCCATCCATCCATCCATTTTCTTCCGCTTTATCCGGAGTCGGGTCGCGGGGGCAGCAGCTCAAGCAAAGCCGCCCAGACCTCGCGATCCACACACACCTCCCCCAGCTCCTCTGGGGGAACCCCAAGGCGTCCCCAGGCCAGCCAAGAGATGTAGTCCCTCCAGCGTGTCCTGGGTCTTCCCCGGGAGCAGAAAAACTAAACGTTTTTTTTTCCCCCATTTTAGTGCGGACACGAGGTACAAAAAAGTATAACATGTCATTCGACAGCTGACCCCAAGATCACCGTGACTGATGTCAGGGATCACCAAGTACACCCTTATGCTAAATATGAATGAAACTGGTCAACTGGTTCTTTAGATATCGTGCTAACAAATAAACACAGACGGATGGTCACACAAGCTGAATGTTGTATCCCCCTGTATTTCATACCGGGGGGAGACATAAAATGATCAGACAGATATGTACATGTGTTTATATGTACGAGGTCTGTCAATAAAGTATAGGTCCTTTTTATTTTTTTCAAAACTATATGGATTTCATTCATATGTTTTTACGTCAGACATGCTTGAACCCTCGTGCGCATGCGTGAGTTTTTCCACGCCTGTCGGTGACGTCATTCGCCTGTAAGCACTCCTTGTGGAGGAGTCATCCAGCCCCTCGTCGGAATTCCTTTGTCTGAGAAGTGCTGAGAGACTGGCGCTTTGTTTGATCAAAATTTTTCTAAACCTGTGAGAACACATCGAAGTGGACACGGTTCGAAAAATTAAGCTGGTTTTCAGTGAAAATTTTAACGGCTGATGAGAGATTTTGAGGTGATACTGTCGCTTTAAGGACTTCCCACGGTGCGAGACGTTGTGCAGCGCTCTCAGGCGCCGTGGTCGGTCTGTTTCAAGCTGAAAACCTCCACATTTCAGGCTCTATTGATCCAGGACGTCGTGAGAGAACAGAGAAGTTTCAGAAGAAGTCGGTTTCAGCATTTTATCCGGATATTCCACTGATAAAGGAGATTTTTTAATGAAAGACGTGCGGACGGACTGCAGCATTGGCTCGCAGCCGCCGCGACGCTCCGCCACAGGAAAAACACCTCTGCTGGAAGCCTTAAGGACAAGTTGGAACATGTCCAGCTGTTAAACAATTTCTCATATACTCACTCCACTGAAAGCCATCAAAAGCCGCCTGGATTTTACAAATGGTTATCAACACGGAGGTGTTTTTCCTGTGCCGCCGCACCGCGTCGGCTGCGTCCCGACCCGTCCGCACGTCTTTCATTAAAAAAAATCTCCTGTAACAGTGGAATATCCGGATAAAATGCTGAAACCGACTTCTTCTGAAACTTCTCTGTTCTCTCATGACGTCCTGGATCAATAGAGCCTGAAATGTGGAGGTTTTCAGCTTGAAACAGGCTGACGATGGCGCCTGAGAGCGCTGCGCGACGTCTCACACCGTGGGAAGTCCTTAAAGCGACAGTATCACCTCAAAATCTCTCATCAGCCGTTAAAAGTTTCACTGAAAACCAGCTTAATTTTTCGAACCGTGTCCACTTCGATGTGTCTCACAGGTTTAGAAAAAATTCTGATCAAACAAAGCGCCAGTCTCTCAGCAACTTTTCAGACAAAGGAATTCCGACGAGGGGCTGGACGACTCCTCCCACAAGGAGTGCTCACAGGCGAATGACGTCACCGACAGGCGTGGAAAAACTCACGCATGCGCACGAGGGTTCAAGCATGTCTGACGTAAAAACATATGAATGAAATCCATATAGTTTTTGAAAAAAATAAAAGGACCTATACTTTATTGACAGCCCTCGTACTGCTGAAAACTACTGGATTGACTATTCTGACATGCACAAAGCAACGTCTTCTGGCTCCCCCTGCCCCTATTTATTTAAAAAATGGACACACGATTCATTCATTTTCTCAAAGTGCAGCAAGAGATTTTACGTCCACGTCGTTCTCCTCTGACCAGACTCCATAACAATGGCTGGTGGTTCGTGCACATTATGCAACATTTCTGTTTGTTTCTGGTCATCAAAACAGTTGATTCTCTGAGGTCTTCATGGGCATTTACTAGAGCTGCGTGGTATATCCGGTTTAACCGTTACACAGTATAATTCTGGGCGATGGTAGAGATTTGAACTCCACGACTAATTGCGATAACGCCCGCTGAGTTTTCGATCCAGGAAAACTCCTCTGTGAAGTGTCTGTGTGAACACAGATCTGCTCTGTGTGTGAACCACTGCTGCGGGGTGTTGTGAGCTGAGGCGTGTCTCTTACTGAGACGAGAGTGTTCATGTGAGTTTGTGAGGTGCCTGTCTTCCACACTTAGCAGTTCTGTCGCTGATATTTGCAAAGCCATTGATTATTTCAGTGGATGCTCTGGGCGGAATCGGGCGCTCCGGGGTGGATGCAGAGGCTCCATAGCGACCTGAATTAAACTTTTGAGAAAGTGCCACATTAAATAATGTAAGGATTTTTGAACCAGATTAGAAAGACAAAATCAGCCAGGCAACAATGACTTATACAGACTGACTCCAAATATGAGTAAATTAAGTATTTTTATTAATTTTTTTGGTGGTTTCATGCCGAGTTTTGTAAATGAGAAAAAGGGCTAGTGAACGTCCTGAAAACGCTTCATGTATTCAGAGCGGGTTTGCCATCTAGTGTTCAAGAGACGAAACGTCAGCCACTGACCCAAAGTTTATTTAATTCTTTCACCAAAACATCAAATCTAGGCTTCCATCTCAGATGTACCTTCTGGCAAAATGTAGCTGTAGTTTGACACCTGCACAATAAATGTTCTCAAAATTACATTATATCTGTTTTGTTTTTTGTTGTCTTTTTTATTTATTTATTTATTTTTTTCCTCAGTTTACGTTTGCTAAGGGACCCATTCAGAAACACTTACATTATCATTTTTTACACTTAAGTTTATATCGCGATATATACTGTTACCATGAAGGGATTCAATTTATACTGCGATATGAATTTTAGGTCATATCGCCCAGCCCTACCTTCCATCAGTATGTAAGTGAAGAGCATGCTCAGAACACTGCACTTTTGGAGTACAATCTGCTTGGGCATTCACTTGGCTAATACATTCTGATTTAATGGAATTTAAAATGATTGAACCACCCTTGTTGATCTGACTGGATTTTTGATCAGGTCCAGTCCTTGACATTAAAGGATGTCTGATTGTCTGGGACAAATAAAAAATGTGGCTGGACAAAACAGATCCCCTCTGAAATTGCCCGAATGGGACAACTCAACACAAATTCAAGGCAAGTCAAGTGAAATTTTTTTTCTAATTATGTACTTTTTCGCATTGTTACAGGTTTTGGAGCTGTCACGGACTGTAAGTGTCGGTGGTTGGTGAAATTGCCTACAATAAGGTTCTAAAAGGAGCATACTAGTGACGGCTCACATCTGACCCAGACGCAGGTGATCCATGGACTATTTGCAAAGTTTCCATGTGTGATTTTTTTTTTGTAATGGTGACTTGTTTTCAAAGTAATAACTGCATTTATTTTTGGTGCATTCGCAGTAACATTACAGTCAGTGGAAGAGCACAGCACATGTTGTGAATGCAGGCTTGAAGTGTGGAGCCTCGTGTGGAGCTGTGAAGTACAGATTGATCAATCTGATGAGCATCAGCCAGATAAAGGCGCTTTTTGATTAGTCAGTTAAAACTGATTCGCTCACATCTTCTCACTTCATCTGGGAGGCGGAGCAAGCAGCCAGGGGATCCACACACAATGTCATGTGTTTTTTAATAATCTACAAACACACTGCTTCACTTTAAATACGCAATAAGTCTCTCTTGGGTCATTAACAGTGCGCATCTCTCTCACTGTAAGATAACTCGAAATCGAAAAGAACAGCCAATAAACCCTCTTTCTCTTCTTGGCTATTCTGCAGCTGCACACAGACAGCGCAGGGACGGACCCACGGGTGAGGGGTGGAACCCCCCCCCCCCCCCCCAAAAGGTCTACTTTTGTAGCCATTTAAAATACTTTTTTGCACATAATAATAATAACAACAACAATAATAATAACCAGATTCTAATACTTTGAAAAAAAAGATATTATTTAGCAATATATATTATCTTCATTGGCTTATTATTTGTAATATTTAAGAATAAAGTAATTTTGCCTAAAACCCAGGAGCTTCATATACTGCATAATGCAAGTCTTCTTTTATTTTAAAAATGACTGTATTAATTAAAGATACACAGGAGAAATGCTACTTAAATCGGTCTTTTCACACCTTTGGCTTTCGTTCAACTCAGCTATGCCTCATCACCAAACATATCGACACAGGACAAGTCACGATAGCAACAGCATCACATCTATGCGTGAGATCCACCAAATATTTTCAGATTGCAGAGTTTATGTGAGGCGTGTCCATTCAGATTGTCAGTTATTCCGATTACACTGGTCAACATTCTTTTTTCTTGTATGGACTTTGAGAACTGCTTAAAGATCATTTTGGGGTGCTGAATCCGAACCTGAGCTCAAATTTCCTTTATTGCATCACATTTTTTTGCAGCATGCATGTTCCGCATTGAGGGATTACACAAAAGTTGTTCATTCTCTCACAAGTTGGACTCCACTAATCATGCACAAAAGCAGCTTCAAAAACAGTTTTTAAACCAGGTTTGCAAAATGTGAACAAGAGCTGTAATATCATTTATGGCGCTGAAGAGGTGTGCAAGACTGCAGCTTTTACTTCAATGCTTTATATAAGAAATATGTTTTCATATCTCAAAAACATGATGTGATAGGCAAAAACTAACATAAGATTCAGATTGAGTGCCCCCAAATGACCCAAAATCCATTGGAAAAACTCCAGGCAATAAAAACCGCGTGGCCAGTGTTATTAATAAACTATGAGGGTCAAAGTCAACACTTCAAGTTTCTTCTGTTACACACCTTGTAGTTTTAACGAGCTTTGAAATGAAAAAGTCAGCTACAGCAGAATACAAACCATTTCTCCCAGAAACAGAGTTTTGCTGTGCATGCTCTATGCAATTTGTTATTAGCAGTTTAAAAGGGACCCGTGTCCAGGATGTGCAAAAGATTAATGAAAGTCCATTAACCAAAGCAGGCAGTATTTAGTGGGAGCACACAACTACAGTTTAAAGTGATAAAGCCATATTGTCCCCAGCCGAGACCTTTTTCATTCAGAACATGGTCAGCCCTGTACACCAACATGCTCTGACAGGTACCTCTCCACTTAGTAGTGGTTAGTACCACAATATATAAGCACTGGAGACAGGCTGGAGGAGCCTCGCACTTATACATGTGGAAATCTGAAATAAAAACACCTACTTTTCTTTTTTTTATGCACAAATGCCTGGTTACTCATCCAAAACTGGCAAAGTCTTCACCACCACTCAGGTTTTTACTGCCGAGTCAGGGTCAGTGAGTGCACCGGGTTCATCTCCAACAGTCATGTTACTGTACAGTAAGTGTGTCCATATGTCCAGACTGCACAGGATTTAAAGCTTTAAAGTGAGTAACTGTATCCAATCCCACAAGCTGTGGATAAGAGCACTGGGAAGCCCTCACATATTTAACAATTCACAAACCTCTGAACACACAAAACAAGACACTTAAAAAACAGAGGGACAAGGCACTACCTGATCCATCTATCAGCCACAGGAGACCAATCCTGTCCCTCAGGATCTGCTTGAAAGTGAAGAGGAGGACATCTGGAGGGGAACCAGCTGGTGATAGAGCAGAAGGGGTGGAAGGTGGGGGGGCCGACATGGCTACTCGTAGGGATGGGTACTGATAAGATTTTATCGATATCGATGCCATTATCGATTCCGCTTATCGATCCGATTCCTTATCGATTCCCTTATTGATACCTCTTGTGAATTTTCTGTGTACTAAAAGTAGGCTTTACAGGTTTTCTATGTCAACAATATTTTAAATTGGTCACTGTATCCTTGATCTCTGGACATAAATAAAAATAAATAAAATCTGTAGTTTTTGTCAAAAGCATTTCCTTTCAGACATTTTGGCATGAATGTCTCTCCATACCTCTGAGCTGAGCTCAGCTGGCTGCTGCACATCAGCGCAGGACGTCTTGTTTTGGGAGGAAAAAACGTTTTCATCGACTGCAGTTTGTTTGTATTACAATGTTTGGAAAGAGGTGTCATTTGATTTAAACAGCGTTTCGCTTTGAATTTATTAATTTTGACTGGACTCTATTGTTCTAACTTGACTCGGCAGAGAGCTGCACAGCGTTTGGAGCTGTGTGAACAGAACGGAGGACTACTCTCGTTTCTTTCTTGCAACAGGACAGCAGTCTCAGTTAGTGACTTTAATCTGCACAAAAGTGACTCACGATTGACATATTCAGGGATGAAAGTGGTGAAAAGCAAAAAAAAAAAAGCTGAAACCCAAAATTACCCCCCATGAAAATGTTTGAATTCCAGAAGCTCTGAAATGCAATCTGGGACTATTCCAGACAATAAACTGCAGTGAGTGCAGCATCCATTTGGTGAGAAAAAACCCCAGCTTTTCAAATTAATTCCAGTAGTATTCTGCTCTTACTAGTTTTCTAGCTTGGCAGATAGTTCTGGAGGAAATCACTGCAGGGTCTGTAATCAATGTAGAGAAATGATCATTTTCCTGACAAACACCCCCAAAAACAATGGCCACTCTGAAGGACCGATAAGGGAATCATTAAGCAAAAAGGTTATTTATGTCGGTGGATCGAATCACTTCTTAATGATATCCGAAAGGAACCGGTTTTCGATGCCCAACCCTAGCTACTAGCTCCCACAAGGAAATCTGCTGGACACACGATCAAAACAAGGGCAAGCGGCAATGTGGGCCCTAGGGCCCTACAGGAGCCCACAGTCCCTCTGCGTGCAGACATGCCACTGGGGTCAGTCTGAAAACTTCACCAACCTTTCAAAGGGTGTGAGGCAGAATGGAACATGCAATAGCAAAAAACAAAAGAAAAACTGCATTTGAACAGTCTTATATGAGTCATTATTTGCAATGGTGGGGCAAATGAACATACAATTAGGTGCAGAATAGGAGCCCAGAAAAACAGGCTGTGCTAGTGACTGAGGGAGTCAATGTCCACGAATCATCCAACTACCCAACCCGAAATGGCAGGTGGAGCTGCCATCATGACGCCACGCAACCCAGCCTGCCACACACCACACACACCAATTTGATTGTCCCTGCTATGTAAATATTTTTACACTTACACACACACACACACACACACACACACACACACACACACACACACACACACACACACACACACACACACACACTGGGGATTTCCCCACAGATCAAATTTAGCATTGATAAATATATAGTTCATGGAGCATCAGCTAGACTGTACATAAATGAAGGATGACGGCAAGTATTTATTTGTATGTTAAACATCTGAAAGTAGAGCTGAAACAACTAAACGAATTAATCGATTAAAATCGATTATTAAAATAGTTGTCAACTAATATTAGTCATCGATTAGTTGCTAAATAACTTTGTTTTACCGCAAATGTTTCACTTCTTCCATATAATCAACTGAGCTTTGCTTTGAATCTTGAACCAATGAAGGAGTGCTTCGAGCTGCTGCTTCATTGGTTTCATTTGGTTTATTTCACTTTATCTTAATTTTTCCCCACTAAAACCCTAAAGAACATATGTCTGTGAGGAATATTTACCTTTTGATGTTAAACTGACCTGTTATGGTCTTATGAAACAGTTGATAGATGTATTTTATGCTAATGCGTTAGCATGACTATGGCGTTTTCAATGTTAAAGTTAGCATTAAGCTGCTGGCATTTTAGCATGTTTGTGCATTTGTTTTCTGTATAATAATTAATAGCTCAGCATTTGTTGTTGTAAAAGAGTCAAATGTATTACAAATTAAAATATTTAATTTATTTTTATTTATATATTAATAATAATAGCAACAATAATAATAGCAGTAATAACTAATAATGCTACAATACAATTTTGGAGAAAGAGACATGAGTCACATGTGTCTGTGAAATGACCACATAGTTTACAAGTTAAACAGAGAATGTTGCACATATAATGAGTCAGGCTACAGTTTTTGGTTTAGGTTTTATGCTAATTGCTCATTTGCAGCAACAAAAATACCTCTTTTTTCAAAATATATTTTATAAAATTTATATATTTCAATGTTGTTTTATGGCAACTCAACACTTTGATACAGCAATGTCATTTGAAATAATTATTTTTGTTCTTTATTATAAACTGTTTTATTCTTTATTATTTTATATTTCAACAGCCACAGACATTTTACGATGTTGATTTTTAAGTATTTAAGTTTTCAAATAATGTTCTGTTGTTAAATAAGTGTTGGAAGGAGAGAAAAATTGTTTCCCCTGCCGCATTTTTAAAAAATTCCCTGCTAATCCGATTAATCGATTAATCGTGTTGAAACCCCATCAGATTCATCGATGATCCAAATAATCGTTTGTTGCAGCCCTATCTGAAAGGCACCATGCACAGGCTGAAACAAGTTTCAAAACAAACATTTTGAGTGTATTCCATCATTGTGTTCCACTGCTTGGCTCAGAGTGGCTCTGTAGCCACAGCAGCCCCCAATTCAGGATCTAATTTTAAATGTTTCAAACGGAAACAAATATCCAAGATATCAAGAAGAGTTCATCTGCATGAAGGTACAGCTCATGCAAGCACAAGAACCTCAGATGTCTCCTGACATATCACCCCATGACAACATGAACAGCCAACAGAGTTCAAAATCTAAGATATTATTTTGTCCAATTATGGGATTAGTAGAAAACCTCAGTATGTATGAATATCACATTATCTCATCTCAATTTCTATGAGGAGTGTATAATCACAATGTGACACCCTGAACTGAGCAATAAAGAAGCCTGAAGGTGCCTTCAAAGATCAAACACTCGGGTGAAGGACATATGGAAGGTGAGGCACAACAGTTAGGACAGAAAAGACTGCCGTTGAGAAGTTGTAAATCTTCTACCACTCTGTTGAGTCGCTGCCTGTGACAGTTAAAATGTCAAATGTGCCATTACGAGATAACAGCAATAAAAATAATGGTGAGGGGTTAATGAGAAAACTAAGCAAAAAGCAGATAATTTAGGAAAATGTTGCACTTATAGCTAAGAGTAGCAATAAATTTATTTGACTATAATACCTGTACGACAAGGAAACAGGACACTGCTGAGGCTTTAAGACAACATAAAACAGCTACATCACTTGCGGCTTAATTAAATACAGGCTCACTCTAAGTTTGATCAGTCAACAAATACTCAGATTTCTCCTTTGTTGTGGTCTGGCAGTTTGGGAAAAGCAAGATCTGACATCACCTGACTGCCAAGCAGAAGCCAGGTCCTTCCCATCAGCCTGCCAGCTGTCTTCCCATCAGCACAGTCCTGAAAAATCATATGTCTACTCTCGCCCGTCTCTGAACGCAGGTCAGATTACACAGATCTACATGTACTGGCCATATGTGGCACTTTATTAAAGCTTTTTTTTCCTCATAGCAATGATTCCAAGAGGCATTGGGGGCAAATAGAGAAGAACTGTTAGATGACACCACTGGTGTGATGTAATGCCAACGGTCATTGTTCTCCAGTATGTGGTTGTGCCTCTGTGTTTCTGGGAAACAGCTACAAAGACTGTACTATTACCAAAAGATCATGAGACTAATCACTGCAACGGCCGATGTGGTCAGCAAGCACTAAGGGTGGTCAGCGAAGACACCAAGGCCCTATGTACTCATGCATAGTGAGTCAGCCAACTGCCTGCATCACTCAGTGGAACGGCATAAAATCACACACACACACGCACACGCACACACACACACACACACACACACACACACACACACACACACACACACACACACACACACACACACACACACACACACGAGTAAAGTCGGTCACAGCAAGGTTACCTTGAGTGGATGTTAACAGAATCAGGTCATTGTTTTAAGCTTGCAAACATCTGCATCACCAACGACACCAGCTTCCTCCCACATCCAAAGACATGCAGGTTAGGTGAACTGTGAACTTTAAATTGTCCGTAGGTGTGTGTGAGGTGTTGTGTGAATGTGTTTGTCTGTCGGTATGTGGCCCTGTGACAGACTGCATCCTGTCCAGGGTGTACCCCGCCTCACACCCTATGACTGCTGGGATTGGCCTCAGCACCCCCCCTCCCCCCACCCAACCCTTATTTGGAGTAATCGGGTAGAGAAAATAGATGGATGGAATATGGGACCAAAATGTTAGTCTTGGATTTTTACTTTGGTTTAGTTTGCTTTCATGGAGGAATATTTGTAATATCACAACTGTTGTTAGCTTCTTTTTTTAAACACCACACTGTATTTATTAAAAAACTGGTGAAAAGCCATTCATTTTATGTATCACTTTACAATTCTGTGGTTTCTCACAAGCTGTACAGAACTGTGTTGATTTGAAAAAAAAAACAAAAAAAAACTGAGTGATGTATGACTATTCCGTACAAAAATTAGGTTTATCCGGTGGTGGCTTTTTTGTAGGAAAAATAAAATGTGCACACATTACTCACATTTGGTTCATTTGAATTCTCACCACAAATGAACCACTCCATAGTTTGTTTGCTCCACTCCAGAGTGCAATTACTGTGTTCGGCCAAATGAATCACACCAAGGGGGCGAACTAACCAGAGCCCATTTTTAACAAGACTAAAAAGTGGTTGTGTGAAAGTGGCCTTAAATGAACAACTCAGGCAACAATGTGTTACCAAAATAGGACATTAAATCTGCATACTGATTCGGTCCAGTAGTACAGGAACTGATTAAAATTGGAACTGGCTTTTGGTGTCTATCACTCAACAGAAGCAGATTTTTTTTTTTTATATCCATAAGCAGAGAACAGGAGCCCAAAAGAATTAGTGCTGCATCATGCAGACCTCTTCTTCTTCTTAACCTTAGGAAGACAAAGAGACTATGTTCTGAGACTGCAGAGAAGAAGATGGCACATAAGGCTCGATATCTACTGCAAACTAAGTGGGAACACAACCATTCAGCACATTACAAGTAAACAACATAACCTTAAAATCTGCTCTCACATTCACAGGAAGCCATTGAAGTGAAGCCATTCCTGGTGTGATGTGATCAAAACCCCTTGTTTTAGGTGGAACTCTACAAGCCAAATTTGTAATCATTTGAAGACATCTCACACTGTCATGTGGTAAACCAGAAAATAATACTGTACATTACAGTAGTCAAGTATAGTGAACACAAATTCATGAATCAATGTTCCAGCATCACTAATGGAGAGGATAGACCGAATTACTGCAATATTGTGCAACTGAAAATGAGGAGACTTAGCCACCTCACTAATATGCAGAGCAAAAGTCAATGTTGTATCAAAAAGCAGTAACATGCAGTGTCCTCCAAAGGTATTCAGCTCCTTGGTGTTTCACACATTTTAATTTGTTTATGCCATTTCAAACACAAAAAGTAAAACAGCCTTCTCAATATAAAACATTCTAAAATTATCTGCTTTAAACTCAAACTCAAAGCAAATCTCTACAACTTGATATAAATTAATTAAAAATATAAAAGCCAAGATGACGGCTTGCATAAGTAATCAGCCCCTTTGGTATAATACCTGTAAATAATCCGTTTTATTGCCAGTTTTCTTCAGACATGTCAGGGGACGTATACATGAACATTTCCAAGTTACTGAATATGTCTCGGACTTTATTTACATCAGCTATGAAGAAATACAAACAGTATGGCACTCTGTGGTAAATCTGTGTGGAGTAGAAACTACTTCTGGGTTGTCTCAGCTTTGGAGAAGTCACAGGCTTTTGTGGCTGTGATTGGAGACATCGTGCACAGTGCAAACTTTGCATTTTGTATCACCAGTTATACTTCCTGATCAAGTGGTATAGAGGAGGAACGACCTGTTTTATACATTTTTATTTTGCAGCATACAGCATATAAGACTCAACTGTGCCTATAATTTCTTGCAACAAGACAGAGTCAATATAACAACATAAATCCCAAATTTCTTTTTAGACTAAGATTGGTGATATTAAAGTCAAGTGCTTCAGCTCATAGTGAAATGCGCTCACATCTGTGTGTTTATGTTGCTTGTTTGTATGACTGTCAGCTACATTTTCGGCTTCGAGCTTGTTATGTTGTACATGTGATAATTTGTTTGTGTGTGAGGGTCTTGGAATGTGCTCTGCATTGGCTCAACAAATAACCGAGATAGCTTTTGCCTGCAATGTTGATGTGAGGACTTTGTAGTTAATGGTAACACGATGTGAAGCAAAGAAATAACAGCCACACTTCATTTAAAAATAAATAAAAAATAAAAATAATACACTACAGGCAATTCCTATATAGATCCTGAGCCCAGTTGGTGCCAGGGTCTATCCCTGGATTTCATAGCATGAAGCAGATGAGCATCTATGACTCTTCCTGGATGGGACACCAGTCTGTCACAGGTTACTTCCCCAGCCAAGGCCGGTGCCAATACAGTAACCTGGGTGGATTGCGACAATGCAGATGAAGTGTCTTGTCCAAGGACAAGAAGGGAATGGAATACAAGTCTACATACTGAGAGTCCAATTCCTTATTCCACTGAGCTATCTGCTCTGAAAAACACACTGAGGCAAAGGAAAAAAAAATCACCCCATGTTGACTGCATCAGTGGTATAAAGTTCAGAATATCCCGTTCACATTTTGTGAGCTACACACACAAGGACTGTTTCTGACTTAAAAGAATTAAAGTTTTCAAAGAATACATATTTCATTTCCCCTCCCTCACTCCATTCATCTACTTGGCAGTAATCTTCTTAAGTCAATCCAAAAGAATGACTTATCTTAAGTCTACAGGCACTTTTCTCCAAACTAGACCCAACCACAGCATCCTGTGCCAGTATGATTTACTTCATTCGACAAAATTATTTTCTTCCAGAGCTCCTTTCTGACGTTGGTACAGCATTTAGCACCAAAATTTATATGTCTGCCAGCTGTTTGGCAGTCGTCGCAATGGCTACGCCAGTACAGGTCCTGTAGGGGAAAACAATGAATGTCTTTGACTGCCACATATTGTACAAACTTTGCTTCAAGAAATTGTAATAATCAAAAAAAAAAAAAATTACAAAAACGATGCAAATGCATGATATTAAGACTGAGCTTTGTGAGGAACCCAGCCACACGTTATGATCCCCAAGCCATTACTGCAGATGCATTATTTGCAAACAGTCTGTGCCAGGCTATTTGGGGGGGGGGGGGGGGGGGGGGGTGGACTGGTCACACAAACAGACTAATGTGCATCAGCTTCTTGGGACCACTGACCTACAGTAAAGCTACTTTTACCAGCTGTATACAGGTTTTTAGCTGGTACATGGAACTAAGAACATACCCGTGCAGCATTCTGTTCCACAATCAAAGTGCCATGTGCAGATGCTAAAGAAAACAGCAATCTAATAAGCATGAAAATAATACAGCAACATAAAACAACACAAAGCAGTCATTCGCCATTCAAATGATATGCCATAACCACGGTTCTAATTAGGACCACTTTAGTGCTCGGTAAACTGTGACCGCGACTCATACCTATAGGGGTTTTATACCACTAAAACATTATTAGCAAGCCCTATTTTAACTAATTATGTGTGGCTTTAGATGTACTGAAAGCAAGAATAAAGAAAAAATTATATTTATGTTGTAATATTTGTAAGATCAGAGTTGTTTTTTGCATGTTTCTGTCAAAGTCTAAGTTAATAAATTAAACAACATTGAAAATGCTAAAAACACAATATTTAATGGACATAGCATTTACTCTCTTCTTCAAAAATGACACGCAGTACTTTTTAATCCAGTGAAGCAGGCAATTTTTCTGTCATCCTGACAGTTTTGTGGACAGAAGGACCTCTGAATTATTTAATTTATGATTTTCATGGCATTTTTATTTTCTTCAGTTCAGAGCGCAGCAGAGATGCCATTTTCAGCTGCTGCACTTCACAGCTCTGGCCGCAGAACAGCGCTGACTCTCTGATCTCTGCTATTTGTGATTTGATACGAAGAAAATGAGAAATATTTCTTATTACTTTAATTATTTGTTAAAATGGAAAAACTACGACTCTATAAGCTTGAAATATGATCAAATTGGTACATTTTCAGCAACATCTCAGTTCATTTTTCAAAAATTCCGTGCTTGGTAGCACAGCCAAATTGAACCTGAGAGCCAGGTGGAAATTTGCAGTACCAGGCGGGGCTGCCCGTGCCACCCACCGTGGCTAGAACCCTGGGCTATAACTGAAGAAGGGGGCAAAGTACACACGTCAAACCAATTTTTTTTTTTTAACTTGCTTGTTGGGTATTTTCTGCATTGAAAAATAGCACACTTTTTATTATTTCATTGGGTTTTGAAAAAAAAAAAATTTGTGACCTATATTACCTTATTTGTTTTATTTTACAGTTTACCGTATTAATCCATGGGATGGCCAAGGGCATTCCACACAAAATTCTGCCTGAAGGGGGATGGACCGATGTACGAGCATGGCCAATATTACATTCGTCAGAACACCCATTTAAAAAAAATGGGTAATGTCATCACAAATAGCTCACCCATTTGTGTCAGTTTTTTGTCCTTTTCTCATTCTTTAAATATTTTCCTTGTAGGCTGTCTGGTATGTCTGACTGAAACTTGTATCCTCAAAACTTTGAGAAGACAGACAGTGAACTTTCCATACTGTTTTTTTTTCTCCCTTTTTTTGTCCTGTACTTGTTCATAACTTCCAGAATGCCGTCTTTGCCTTCACAAAGCTAGCCATCGTCCCAGGACACTACTTATTTTCTTGCACGAGTCTTACAAAATAACTGCACAGGTCAGAGGTAAAACGCGGAACAGACATGAAAAACAAAGTGACAAGTCATTATTCATACAATAACATATCTCTTATTGGGTGACATGACTGAACACCAGAGGTTTTGCTTTTGGGGGTATAAAACACTAAACACTATAAAATCCACTACTAAAAATATTATTATGGCAAAGCAATCATGGCTTAATCAATCAGGTTTCAAAGGTAGACCGTATACTGTTAAAACGGCTTTAAAAAAGGGATCACATATTGAAGGTCACCAGGTCAACACTACCCTGACCATTTACCTCTGGTGCTGCATCATGAAGGGCATCCACCATAAATTTATGCCAAATAAACAGTCTTAACTGGATAGGTTCTAGTTCCCCTGAACAAAAACGGGAGCAGCAAAAAACAAAACAAAAAAAAAAAACAACTATATTTGAGGACATCTAGGGTTACATTGGTAGAAAATGGAGAAATCAACCTTTGGCACATACCAGGAAGGCAACAGTATCGCCAAAAGCTTTAATGCTTGGCTAAAACTATGAAGTTTTTAAGGCAGAATATTTTTTAGACTGTCAGTATATTTAGACAAATATTCAAACTTTTAAAAAAAAAGCTCCATTCCATCAGCAGCACCACCTGACCGAGGAGAATGTTTCTGTAATTGGCTTTAAAACATCTGCAAACTGCAGAATTCAGATGATTTAACAACTGTCCCTGCACTCTTGTTGGCAGAAAACCTCTCTCCCGAGAGACTGTTTCTGAAAGACTTGGGTTCTGTTCTTCTGGGAAAGATGTCAAGTACTGAGACATTTACATATATCCACTCAGAACATCTGTGCATCCAGCTGTTCATAGGAATCAGACTGTGCATGAATGTGGAGGTCATAGGCTTCCAAAACTGAGTGACCATGAGATAAGAAGCCTAGTGAGGGAGGCCACCAAGACACCAACAACAACAATGGAGTTACAGGCTTCTGTAGGCGTGTCCAGAGAAACTGGGAATACTGCAAAATTTGTCTGTTTGTCACAATCTGCAGTTTTGTGGTGGAATTAGCAGAGAGGGACTCCAATACAAGATCTAATACTGTAATACAAAACTGAGGCTCCAGCTCACTGTGTATGTCTTATTTTAAAGAATATCTTTCTCTACTCCACTCCCCCATGAAGCTGTGTAACTGGTGATGCAACAGACCGACGTTGTATGTTGCAGTTTCTCAAATCACATCCACAAATGTCTCAAAGCCATTCATTGATGTCAAGGGTGTCTGGTGGCTTCCCTCACTTCTTTCTGGACACTCACTCAGTTTGAGACATGCCTATCTTAGATAGATTGACCATACAGCACCATGCTGTTTGCATTTCATAATGATTGAATTAAACGAAGTCCAAGACATATTCAGTGACTTGGAAAAATGTTCACATATTCATCTGCTGACTTGTCAAAAGAAAACTAGATGCAAAAGTGATGCTGTGGTATAAGTGTTAATAATTATGTAACACATACATTTCATGGTTTTCTTCATTATATGAAAGTACTTTTTTGTTTGTTTTTTAATGATGTTGCACATTTTTTTAAGAAATCTTCTGCTTGCACAAAATGGTTTAATTTGCATTTAACTGTGAACATATTTAAAATTCTGTACTTAAAATTCAGGGGTGCCAGGAATATATTAGAAACAGCTGTTTCACGATTGTTAAAAGTACCACATTGTCCAAAATCTGTTTTTAATCTACTGTTTACAGTTCAGTGTGGTTTAGTTGGTTTTAAACAACCTCAAAGTCACATAATTCTGTAGTTATGCATAAAGATCCCCTACTTAAAGCAACTTCAGCCTAGTTTTTGTATGGATGTACTGAATTTTTATGAGCCTCTGTTTCTCACATAAGTCCATATCTTCATCCCTGCTTGGTTCCATGAGACATGTCCAGTGAGCTGGTCTGTGACACTCCCAGTGTGTGGGAGAGACACGGAGGGTCCGACTGGATCTTCCACACAGTGTAAAACAGTGCACAGTTCTTGTTTTCACACCAACTCTTTTTAAATCACACGTTTAAGAAATCAGATGTTGTGAGGAGCACTGGGATCATGTGGCAGTGGAGGAGCAACTTCACTAAACACCAATCTGTCTTCAGATTGTCAAGGTAGAGTCTGGGGAGATGATCTGTTTCCAAGATGAGGGGGGCATCCCCAGCAGCAACTCGGCCCCATTTCAAGCAACAGGGAAAGAAACTGATCATTTCCTAGAAACCTGGTTGAGTGATTGATTAATTAATTGCTTGATTTAATTTATTAAAGATGCATCATCACCCCAGTGGGTCCTATCTAAACTTAAACTACTCAAAATTATTTCAGTCCATATATTTTACCCAAAAGCATATTTTTGGCTCCAGTGGTTTCATATGGGGAAAGTTATTCTGTCTGAGTTACAAAACAATGTCGAATCACTTCATCTCAATTGTAGTACAATCACTCTAATGGGGATCAAATTCAAAACTGTAATTGAGCAACAATGCATTCTGGGGGGCTACAAAAGTCACAGAACAATAGGTTTGTGATTACAGACACCAGCTTGACTCGTGATGGTGAACCAACATATGTTGACTGAGCGGGAGATGTTGTAAGTATGTGGAGAGGACGGCGACAGTGTGTCTCACTGTCATCAGAAGGCTCATTACATAACATTGGGACACTGAATCGGTTGGTGAAAGGTCAAGAAGTGGTAATCCACGAGTCACAAACAAGGCTGACGACCAATATCTGAGGACCTACACCCTGTGTAACAGGAATAGGACAGCCATCTAACTCCAGAGGCATATGATGGCTGTCAGGGGGACCAGTGTTTCCAGCCCACCAGGAACAGGCTCCAGTATTATGGTCTGAATGCTATGCGACCATTGTAAGTGACACCCCTTCATGCCAGACATTGATTGCTGCACACGTCTGCAGTAGCTAAGATGACATGTGGAGTGGAACATCCAGTGGTCCTCTTACTGATGAGAATGCATTGGAATGATAGGCCACAATGCATCTGGAGATGCAGAGGGGAGCGTTATGCTGCAGTTAACATGGTACCAAACCCATGAGCTGGAGGAGATGGTGTAACATTCTGGGGTGGTGTCTCTATGGATACCAAAACTAACTTGGTGCAAGTCAATGGTACTGTGACAGGACAGTCTTACCTGCATGACATTACTTAACCGAAGAAGGGGGCAAAGTACACACGTCAAACCAATTTTTTTTTTTTTTACTTGCTTGTTGGGTATTTTCTGCATTGAAAAATAGCACACTTTTTATTATTTCATTGGGTTTTGAAAAAAAAAAATTTTTGTGACCTATATTACCTTATTTGTTTTATTTTACAGTAAACCATATAAATCCATGGGATGGCCAAGGGCATTCCACACAAAATTCTGCCTGAAGGGGGGATGGACCGATGTACGAGCATGGCCAATATTACATTCGTCAGAACACCCATTTTAAAAAAATGGGTAATGTCATCACAAGTAGCTCACCCATTTGTGTCAGTTTTTTGTCCTTTTCTCATTCTTTAAATATTTTCCTTGTAGGCTGTCTGGTAAGTCTGACTGAAACTTGTATCCTCAAAACTTTGAGAAGACATCAGACAGTGAACTTTCCATACTGTTTTATTTTTCTCCCTTTTTTTGTCCTGTACTTGTTCATAATTTCCAGAATGCCGTCTTTGCCTTCACAAAGCTAGCCATCGTCCCAGGACACTACTTATTTTCTTGCACGAGTCTTACAAAATAACCGCACATTTCAACATGAACTTTGAATCCACTACCATAGGTCAGAGGTAAGATGCGGACGAGACATGAAAAACAAAGTAACAAGTCATTATTCTTTGCTTTTTATAATGTGTTGGGGTCATGAAATTAATTTATTTTAGGGTGGGCATTTAATAAACTTCAATAAAAATAACTATATTTCATGCTGGCATTTAACCAACTTTCTTCAAAAAAAGTGGATGGGCTGATACTCGGCCCTGGGCTCTCCAACATATGGATACAATAACATATCTCTTATTGGGTGGCATTACAGAACACCAGAGGTTTTGCTTTTGGGGGTATAAAACACTAAACACTATAAAATCCACTACTAAAAATATTATTATGGCAAAGCAATCATGGCTTAATCAATCAGGTTTCAAAGGTAGACCGTATACAACCCCTAGCAAAAATTATGGAATCACCGGCCTCGGAGGATGTTAATTCAGTTGTTTAATTTTG
Source organism: Thalassophryne amazonica (assembly GCF_902500255.1). Classification (NCBI taxonomy): domain Eukaryota; kingdom Metazoa; phylum Chordata; class Actinopteri; order Batrachoidiformes; family Batrachoididae; genus Thalassophryne; species Thalassophryne amazonica. The sequence continues at coordinate 31,039,253 of NC_047110.1, read as the reverse complement.
TAGAAAAAAAGCAGATCACAGACATGACACAAAACTAAAGTCATTTCAAATGGCAACTTTCTGGCTTTAAGAAACACTATAAGAAATTAAGAAAAAAAGATTGTGGCAGTCAGTAACGGTTACTTTTTTAGACCAAGCAGAGGAAAAAAATATGGAATCACTCAATTCTGAGGAAAAAATTATGGAATCACCCTGTAAATTTTCATCCCCAAAACTAACACCTGCATCATATCAGATCTGCTCATTAGTCTGCATCTAAAAAGGAGTGATCATACCTTGGAGAGCTGTTGCACCAAGTGGACTGACATGAATCATGGCTCCAACACAAGAGATGTCAATTGAAACAAAGGAGAGGATTATCAAACTCTTAAAAGAGAGTAAATCATCACGCAATGTTGCAAAAGATGTTGGTTGTTCACAGTCAGCTGTGTCTAAACTCTGGACCAAATACAAACAACATGGGAAGGTTGTTAAAGGCAAACATACTGGTAGACCAAGGAAGACATCAAAGCGTCAAGACAGAAAACTTAAAGCAATATGTCTCAAAAATCGAAAAATGTACAACAAAACAAATGAGGAACAAATGGGAGGAAACTGGAGTCAACGTCTGTGACCGAACTGTGAGAAACCGCCTAAAGGAAATGGGATTTACATACAGAAAAGCTAAACGAAAGGCATCATTAACACCTAAACAGAAAAAAAACAAGGTTACAATGGGCTAAGGAAAAGCAATTGTGGACTGTGGATGACTGGATGAAAGTCATATTCAGTGATGAATCTTGAATCTGCATTGGGCAAGGTGATGATGCTGGAACTTTTGTTTGGTGCCTTTCCAATGAGATTTATAAAGATGACTGCCTGAAGAGAACATGTAAATTTCCACAGTCATTGATGATATGGGGCTGCATGTCAGGTAAAGGCACTGGGGAGATGGCTGTCATTACATCATCAATAAATGCACAAGTTTATGTTGATATTTTGGACAATTGAAAGGATGTTTGGGGATGATGAAATCATTTTTCAAGATGATAATGCATCTTGCCATAGAGCAAAAACTGCAAAAACATTCCTTGCAAAAAGACACATAGGGTCAATGACATGGCATAGGGTCAATGTCAATGAGCAGATCCGATTTGATGCAGGTGTTAATTTGGGGGATGAAAATTTACAGGGTGATTCCATAATTTTTTCCTCAGAATTGAGTGATTCCATTTTTTTTTTTTTCTGCTTGGTCTAAAAAAGTAACCGTTACTGACTGCCACAATCTTTTTTCTTGATTTCTTATATTGTTTCTTAAAGCCAGAAAGTTGCCATTTGAAATGACTTTAGTTTTGTGTCATGTCTGTGATCTGCTTTTTTTCTACAAAATTAAACAACTGAATGAACATCCTCTGAGGCCGGTGATTCCATAATTTTTGCCAGGGGTTGTACTGTTAAAACGGCTTTAAAAAAGGGATCACATATTGAAGTTCACCAGGTCAACACTACCCTGACCATTTACCTCTGGTGCTGCATCATGAAGGGCATCCACCATAAACTTATGCCAAATAAACAGTCTTAACTGGATAGGTTCTTGTTCCCCTGAACAAAAACGGGAGCAGCAAAAAAAAAAAAAAAAACTGAAATGCATGACATTACTTAGCCCACCATCATCATCATCATCCCAGAGTGGCGTCAACATGCTCCAAACATCACATTCATGGATGAAAATGCACCTCTGCATTGTGCTTGTGCTGTCACCACATGTCTCCAATAGGTTTGACTTACTCTTATGGACTGGCCAGCCATCTTACCCAACCTGAACTCAATACAGCACCTCTGGGACCAGTTGAAGTCGGGCCTATGCCTATGACCCACCACCCCATGACCTCCAGGAACCCAGTACTGCTGTTGCTACAGAATGGAATGTCATTCCACAAAACATCAGGCGTCTCATTCAGAGTTTGAGACAGAAATGTCAGGCAGTGGCTGGTGCTCGTGGTGGGAACACCCATTTTTTGACTTGGACAGAATCACTGACTGTGGGGTACTTGTCTGAAATCAGATAGCAAGTGTGCAATAAAGGTCAACTAAAAACGGTCTTGTTTTTGCAGACACAAAATACTAATTAAACATATATTACAATTTCATGTATGTCACTTCACAAATTGAGGAGATGAACATAAATCAAACCAAATATCCCTAACTCATTTTAGTGGTGTATATATCTGTTAAGTATCCATTTGAATACACTTTGTGACAGAAATTTGTTGAAAAGGTGCAAAATATGACATCCTTAAACAGTGTTTGACTGAAGTGTTCCTGTCCAGCATGATATATTCAAATCAAATCAATTTTATTTATATAGCGCCAAATCACAACAAACAGTTGCCCCAAGGCGCTTTATATTGTAAGGCAAAGCCATACAATAATTACGGAAAAAACCCCAACGGTCAAAACGACCCCCTGTGAGCAAGCACTTTGCGACAGTGGGAAGGAAAAACTCCCTTTTAACAGGAAGAAACCTCCAGCAGAACCAGGCTCAGGGAGGGGCAGTCTTCTGCTGGGACTGGTTGGGGCTGAGGGAGAGAACCAGGAAAAAGACATGCTGTGGAGGGGAGCAGAGATCAATCACTAATGATTAAATGCAGAGTGGTGCATACAGAGCAAAAAGAGAAATATATTCTACCATCTCTATTTCTATCCTCGCCTCTTCAAAGCTTTTTAAAGCGCCTTGTTTCTCAAACCACACTCTCACAGGTGACTGAGAGGAAGTGACTACAAGCAGAACAAGCCACAGAGCAGTATCTACTTTCACAACAAGTAATGTCCTCCATTCCTGTTCAGTCCGTCTTCAGTCCTTGCACTGCTGTTGCTTCCACCACCTGATCTCAGATAGTCACTCACCACGATCAAACCATCTCCAAGACAGATGTGAAACTGAGGGTATGCGTTTCAGCTCCCAATGATCTCATTCAACCATGGTTTCCTGGTTCAAATAAATAAACTTGGAAAAAATCACAGCACCAAGAATGAGGTCAGCTACACGCCAAAAATCTAAATCCCAGTGAGAGCCAGAGACTCCAAACTTCTTCCATTACTTCATCAAAAACCAACTGCAACACATTGGAAACAGTCAGACAACATCTTTGAGTAAACAATGTTTGAGCAAATTCAGATCATGAAAACGTCTTATTTACCAGCAAATCCATTAAATAACACCCATTTGAATACACTTTGTGACAGAAATTTGTTGAAAAGGTGCAAAATATGACATCCTTAAACAGTGTTTGACTGAAGTGTTCCTGTCCAGCATGATATATTCAAATCAAATCAATATTATTTATATAGCGCCAAATCACAACAAACAGTTGCCCCAAGGCGCTTTATATTGTAAGGCAAAGCCATACAATAATTACGGAAAAACCCCAACGGTCAAAACGACCCCCTGTGAGCAAGCACTTTGCGACAGTGGGAAGGAAAAACTCCCTTTTAACAGGAAGAAACCTCCAGCAGAACCAGGCTCAGGGAGGGGCAGTCTTCTGCTGGGACTGGTTGGGGCTGAGGGAGAGAACCAGGAAAAAGACATGCTGTGGAGGGGAGCAGAGATCAATCACTAATGATTAAATGCAGAGTGGTGCATACAGAGCAAAAAGAGAAATATATTCTACCATCTCTATTTCTATCCTCGCCTCTTCAAAGCTTTTTAAAGCGCCTTGTTTCTCAAACCACACTCTCACAGGTGACTGAGAGGAAGTGACTACAAGCAGAACAAGCCACAGAGCAGTATCTACTTTCACAACAAGTAATGTCCTCCATTCCTGTTCAGTCCGTCTTCAGTCCTTGCACTGCTGTTGCTTCCACCACCTGATCTCAGATAGTCACTCACCACGATCAAACCATCTCCAAGACAGATGTGAAACTGAGGGTATGCGTTTCAGCTCCCAATGATCCCATTCAACCATGGTTTCCTGGTTCAAATAAATAAACTTGGAAAAAATCACAGCACCAAGAATGAGGTCAGCTACACGCCAAAAATCTAAATCCCAGTGAGAGCCAGAGACTCCAAACTTCTTCCATTACTTCATCAAAAACCAACTGCAACACATTGGAAACAGTCAGACAACATCTTTGAGTAAACAATGTTTGAGCAAATTCAGATCATGAAAACGTCTTATTTACCAGCAAATCCATTAAATAACACCCATTTGAAAGCTCCAACAATTCCAACAACTTTAGCAGCCTGGTACAAATTCTATAAGATTACAAATTCAATGCTACTACCCCCAAATGCTACCATTTGGGACAATCTTAACTTTTAACTGAAATAAAAAAAAACAACAACTTTATTTTTAATCTTGGGTTAAATAAAGTTGTAATATCTTATCTATCACTTTAAAAACAACATCTGGGGAAAAAAACTTGACATAAGCAAAAAAAAAAAAAAAAAACAAAAAAAAAAACACACACTTCCTGCAATATATACATCTCAAAACAGCATGAAATCCCTCATCATTTCAAATGTTATTGTTTCAGATATCCTCCCTTTGATACTGGACTTGCTAATCATTACAACTTCCAAAAAAAATAACAAAAAAAACCAAATTAGTTTCTAAATGTTACACAACAATCTCCCTACACAAAATGGAATTTTTCCCTTTCCAAATGTAGAACTTTTGGACAATAATTTGCTCCACCCCACAACAACAACAACAACAACAACAAAAAACAAAACAAAACAAAAGACACGTTTTCTCGATGACAACATGAAGCGAACAAGAGAATTTCTGATTTCATTACACTGGATACAAACGTTAAAAATTGGACTGGCACAGACCGACACTTGCAGATGTATTACACAAAGTTTTCCAGAGAGTGGTGTAACTGACCACACTTAATCTGCCCCCCGCAGGTCCTGTGGATCAACTGTAAAGTTTAAATAACAGTGTGAAATATAGACTGATGTATGTGCAGTGCCAATGTTTTTGCAGGACAATACTACAAACCTGGAAAAGGTCCCTGGGTTTTCATGAAATATTCACTCACTCATCACTCATCTTCAACTGCTTATCCAATATCGGGTCATGGGAAACTGGGGCCTGCAGCAAATTTCAGCCCAATTGCTGCATAAATGGCTAACAATGGCTATATATGAGATTTTCAAGATGGACGACATAGCGACCATATTTGAAATCGGACTGGGACACCTCAAACAAAATTTGGTATCTTCATGTTTATGAACATTCACACCAAGTTTCAGCTTCATTGGTCCAGTGGTTTCTGAGATGATGTTTACAGACACTGCTGCCACCACTGCTGACGGTCAGATGGCCTGCAGCATAAGCTTCAGTCAAGGTGAGCTAATCAATCAGCTGTCCATTTTCGGAACCTGTTTATTCTGGTTAAGGGCCACTGGAGGCTGGAACCTATCTCAACAGCCCCAGGGTGAGAGGCCACCCCGGACAGGCCTGCAGTCTATCACAGCGCCAACACAGACAGACAGACACACACACTCACAGCTACGGTCACGTTAGAGTAACCAGCTCATCTAACCTGCTCCCGGAGGGAACCCAAGCAAACACGGGGAGAACATGCAAACTCCACACAGAAAGCACCAGGTGGGAAGAGAACCTGGGACCTTCTCGCTGTGAGCCAACAGTACTAACCAATAAGCCGCAGTGCTGCCCAAATAAAATAATGAATAAAGAAAATAAACTTATTTAGTTCTGCCAACCAGGTAGAGATAACGAGCAGAGTGGTGAGATGCACTGAACAGTTCGTCAGTTAACCCGTTAATGCCCAGATTTTTTTCATAAGTGGAAAAAGTTACATTAGTACTAGGGATGGGACCGATTCATTCCTGGATCAGTATCGGATTCCGATACCAATGTAATTCATGTATCGGAAAATACCGATCCAACCCGCGACATTTTCCGATATCATAGAAGAGCCACTGTGAATCCTCTCAACTGCTGTTGTTTGCTGTCTGCTTGTTTACTGCCGAGTGGGAAGAAGGGGGAGGTTTTCTGAAGCCGGGTTGTTTGAGAGAGCTCTCTTCCACAGGGTTGTAGCTGCAGTTAGCGGCAAATTTCTGCCAGGTTCAAATTGTCTGTTTGTCGAGCATGGATTTTCCAAAAAAGTAATTGAATTGCTGCTGAAAATGTGGGCTAAAAAGTTAGCTGCTTCACTATCTCAAGGCTGTAAAACGCCAGCTCTGCATTCAGAAGAGGAGGAGAAGCTGAACAGAGATTCTGTCCGCTGAAAAGGGAAAAAAAGTCTCCATTACAATTCTGCGTGTGAGCTTCGCTGGTGATATATTTATTTTACAGTTGAAAGGCTTTGTATTTCCCAAAAGTTCGAAGTTTGTGCAGCACGAAAACTGCTCTTTTCGAGAGGAAGAAAAAGAGAGAGATGGAGGGAGAGAGAAAGCGAGTGAGAGAGAGGCAGAGAGAGAGACAGACAAAGAGATGCAAAGAGAGAGTGCTCTCTTTTCTCTTTAAGTCTATAAAAATAAGGCTATACGAGGTCTGTGAGAAAAGTATCCGACCTTTTTATTTTATGCAAAAAATATATGGATTTGATTCATATGTTTTTACGTTAGCCAAGCTTGAACCTTCGTGCGCATGCGTGAGTTTTTTCACGCCTGTCGGTTGCGTCATTCGCCTGTGGGCAGGCTTTGAGTGAGCACTGATCCACCCCTCTCGTCGTTTTTTCATTGCGAGGAAATGGCGGAATGATTTGGGCTTTTTTTCCATCAGAATTTTTTCAGAAACTGTTAGAGACAGGCAGCTGGAAACCCATTTGGAAAATTCACATGGCTTTCGGTGAAAATTTTAATGGGCTTCACAGGGATTAAGGAGTGTTACTACCGCTTTAAGGATGGCCCACAATGGCGCACGGCGCGCCGCGCTCCGAGCCGCGATCGACAGGCAGAAACGACCATTTCATTTCTAAACGGATCGCTGTATGGATCCGGGACCATCGTGTGCAGTTTCTCTGGTTATCACAAGAGCTGGACATCAGCTATTTTACAGCAGATTTCACTTTTAACAAGAGATTTTGTCATGGAAAGCCGCGCGGAGGCTTTGCGTGTCACGACGGATTCGCTGATGGAGCGAGACAAAGAACACCTCCGTTTTGGAGTGTCAGAGGACAAGTTGGGACATGCCTATCTCGGCTTTCAGTGGCTTACCAGTCGAGTGAGTATAAGAAATTGTGGAGAGCTGGGCATGTCCCAGCTTGTCATCTGACATTCCAAAACGGAGGTGTTCTTTGTCTCGCTCCATCAGCGAATCCGTCGTGACGCACGAAGCCTCCGCGCGGCTTTCCATGACAAAATCTCTTGTTAAAAGTGAAATCTGCCGGAAAATGGTTGATGTCCAGCTCTTGTGATAACCAGAGAAATTGCACATGATGGTCCCGGATCCACACAGCCATCCGTTTAGAAATGAAATGGTCATTTCTGCCTGTCGATCGCAGCTCGGAGCGCGGCGCGCCGTGCGCCATTGTGGGCCGTCCTTAAAGCGGTAGTAACACTCCTTAATCTCTGTGAAGCCCGTAAAATTTTCACCAAAAGCCATGTGAATTTTCCGAATGGTTTCCAGCTGCCTGTCTCTAACAGTTTCTGAAAAAATTCTGATGGAACAAAGCCCAAATCATTCCGCCATTTCCTCGCAATGAAAAAACAATGTGAGGGGTGGACCAGTGCTCACTCAAAGCCTGCCCACAGGCGAATGACGCAACCAACAGGTGTGAAAAAACTCACGCATGCGCACGAAGGTTCAAGCTTGGCTGACGTAAAAACATATGAATCAAATCCATATATTTTTTGCATAAAATAAAAAGGTCGGATACTTTTCTGACAGACCTCGTAGAAGTGTATAAAAAAATAAAAGTATTTAATTCTTTCACCGAAACATTAAATCTAGGCTCTCATCTTAGATGCACCTTCTGGCAAATTGTAGCTGAACTTTCAGGTCTCCTTTTTAAGAAAATCCTCATATAAAATCAACAATAATGATAATACTAATAATATTAAAGCAAACTGAGCTTTGGTATCGGATCGGAAAACTATCAATATCGGCAGATATCCAAATTCAGGTATCGGCATCGGATCAGAAGTGAAAAACTGTGGATTGGTGCATCCCTAATTAGTACCTTTGAGATTTTTTTCAGGACAATGCCATTTATTGTGATACAGACTGACGATAAGGCCAAGAAGCTGAAGGCATGGTACGGGGTAAGTGCCCCCCCCCCGAGATGACCATGAGCGATATTTACAGGTAGCATGCATGTGGTATGCTGGACAATGGAGGCAGCTTGGACGGTAAGTACGACGGTTGCAAGGTTAGTTTTGCCTCGTCCACTTCTTCTCTGTAGTTCCGGCCGTTTGGTCCGGCCCACCTCCTAGAGCAGCAGTTGGATGACATCGCTATTTTATCTCTGTGGATTTTAATCAAATGCTATTGCAGAGCTGGGAGGCTGTTTTTGACACAGTTCTAAGTGAAACTGTACTATATAGCCTTTGTGTCTTATTAGGGGAAGTTTCATTTCCCAACTTTAAAATTTTACTGTATTGTTTGTTCTCGGTTTCTAAGAAAAACAAATCGGTCCTCCCCGATCACTTTTTTCTGATATCAAAGATGAGAACTAATGTTTTTTTTGTTGTTGTTTTTTTTAATTGGGGCCTAATTTGCAAGGAATTTTTTTAATGCAACTAGCCGCTGTTGAATTGATGCAGATGAGTTTTTTGATTTAGTAAGCGTTTTCTGCATTTGCTTATGATGCCTTAATTTGGAAAGTGCTGTGGCCCCCACAGGCCACTGAAAATTTGCCAGCTGTGACTCATACAAGACTGATACATCTAGAGAAAGGGGAAGAAAGAAATGGTATGCGGTAACACTTCACAGGCAACAACGCTGTCATGTTCAATGCATGTAACACAACCCATTGCACTGTTGCCCCAAAACAAACTGCCTTCACATGAAAGCAGTGCCCCTCCAAAACATCTTCTCTTAAGAATTCTGAGAAGAAAAAAAAAAAACAGTGCCATTTTTCCTTTAAGTATAAAAACACCAACAATGGAATGAAGGCATTTTTTTTTCTGAAAACAGCAAGAGGTCTAAAAGGTGATGCATGCTTTCCAGATGACAACCCGTGTATCCAGCTGTACTCACAAACGCCTCGACTTACTGTACACCCCACATGGTGTCAACGTGCACAGCTGCCTGATGACGTGACGTTCTCAAAGGACCTGACACAAGAACAAAATCACTGCCACACCACACCACACACACACCGGGGGCTCAGGGGCCCCCTGCCTGTCAGTAAATCATACTTATGAATCATTTAAGCAATACGTGGCGATATTGCCCTTGAATAGACCTTCCTGAAACATGACATTCATAATGAAAAATTCCATAATCCATAATACTTTATTGATTTATAATCCATAGTGGATTAAGCAACATTCCATTTTTTTTCTCCAGTAAAGCTGTAAATGCAAAGAATGGACATTACAGGAAACCCTGTTTCTGGGTCAAATAATATATAAAAGTCATGTGTGGAAAAGCCAGGCTTAATATAAGTTCTGCAGGCCATGTCAAAGCCCTGCAGCTTCACAAAGACATTTCTATAATCCATTTCATACCTCGTCTCATGACATTCCCCCACCATAGGAAGACCTGCTGATTTTATCAAGCTCTTGTCACTTCCTTTCTGCAACCAGAATGTCTAATTCACAACATATGAACTGCATTCAGCTTGGCTTTAGCTCAAATACTCCAAAGTGCAGCTGTATAGTACAGTATTATCTTTACAAGAAATTTGTTAATAATCATAAACAAGCTGACCTGTCAGCCAGAACTTTCTGCTCAGAGGAGGCATAAGAAATTTAGAGCACTAGAGCACTGCGCTCATAGAGCACAAACCTCCACCAACACTAGTTTACAATTTCACAAATTTTTATGTTGAAAAAAATTTCAAGATCAAAGTCCAGTTGAAAGTGGCTTTTCATAAGATCAGTCAGATGTGATCAAATGTCAGGGGTACATATTTAGTTCATGCACTTGAATCAAAGTTTTTTTTTTTTTTTTTTGGTGTTGTCAGGTTTTGTTTTTGTTTTGTTTTTTATTCAACTTTTTTGGTTTCTGAAATCTTTGTCAGATAGTTCTCACAAAATATTGGTTATCTTGGTTTCCGAATGACAACTGGAAAATAGACAAATAGGCAAAATATTGAACCCCATCCAATTTTGGTGGTGTAGATAAATCCATAACAGAAAAATGAGAGTGACTGATGCACTTTTGATTGAGATATAATGCAAAATGTACACCAAATGGGCTTTTCGATATTAAATTCAAATATCCCCAAAATCCACAATCCAGATCAGATCCTGATCAACTTTTGTCAGGTGATAGTGAGTGCCAGTCTGGACCTCACTTCAAATATGAGAGTGATTGTGGCATGTCTGATTAAGATATAATGTAAAATATAAATTAAATGGGGTTTTCAATGTTAAATTTAAATGACCACAAAACCTGGAATTCAGATCAGATCCAGATCATCCTTTGTCAGTCGATAAAGGGTACCATCCTACATAATGATAGAGTATGAATATTTAACATTCGCTCAGCGTTAAAGGAAAGGGATTTTTTTTCAATTTTCCAAGATTTTTCCTGACTTTGACCTTTAACCTATGACACTGACAATTGAATCAGTTATTGCCTATAAGGATATGAATCTCTTTAAAAAATTTCATAACATATGAAAAATTGTAGGCTCCAGGCTGTTCACAAACAAACAAACAAAGGCATGGGCAAAAACATAACGTCCACACAACTTTGTTGGCGGAGGGTAATAAGAACAGGAGGAGTGATGTTTTGTAGTTTGACCCACTTTCAGCAATTTTGGGTTTCTGTAGGAAATATAGGTGTAAATTAAAAATTCTGAACAAGTCACGTGTTTTTTGTTTGTTTGTTTTACTAATTTGAGTGGTCGTGCAACTTACAGTCTAGTGTGACTTATATACAGAAAATTCCAGATTCATGATCATAAATTTTCACAACATTAAACTGCCTTTTTAGTTTTAAAAAGTGAGAGAGGTGCAAACTTCATAACGTGACTCAATTACTTTCAGAATGCGTCTAAAACAGAGTCGGATCACACTTAAAGCGCTCGTTATGCGAACTATCGTGATCGCTTCACTATTTTCCTCATGTCAGGCTCCAGTGACAAAATATAATTAGCTGTCGTGCTCATTTAAAGCAAATAAATAGGAATAAATGTCTTTATAAATAGCAAAGTGTCTTTTCGAATGACACAAACATTAAATGTCAAAGAAAGAAAAATGCCTAGAAGCAGCCAAAAACAACTGCATGAGGAACATGGCAACAAGTGCAGCTGCAAAAGTAACCTTGACTCACTGACAAGTAGAGTCAAGAATGGAAGCACTTTGCATTTGAGGTGGATGAATATTAGGAATAACTGATTTGCAAAAGGCAGATTGGTGCCATTGTGCATTTCAGACCAAAGAAGGAACCACTGGAATTAACGAAGACAGCCAGATCTATTCCAAAATGTTCAGTGAGTGAGTTTCTGTTCATGCTAAGAGCATATCCAGAGTGTTATCCTTCTTAACCTTATCCTGAAATACATTATCGGTAGTTCTGTTAGAGATAGCTGGCATTACTGCAATATCTGTGTCATAAAACATTTACTGATATTAATTTAAGTACAGTGATGTTTGAAATTTTCTTAAGAGTTGGTGCCACTGTTCTTTTTTTCTAAAGTTGATTGATTGAGCAGAACATTTACATACAGAAACAAGTAAAATTATTGCTGAGGATAACAAGAAAGCTTTCAAAATAGTGTACTTATTTAGATTGTAATGGTTGTCTCATTTGATTTATTATAGTTATTTATTAGTTCTGTATTTTTCCATCTAAAGGCTGGGTGTTGCAGTGGTAATGCTATATTGTAGGCTACACCTTTTTGTAATGTTAAGTTGTTTCTTTTTTTATTTGATAAAAGCTAGGTGCGACAATGTTTTTTTTTTACGCAATCTTCAAATGTCAATACAGGAGTTATACTGTTTACTGTGGTATGACTGGGTATCAAGAATCATGTAATGGCACTGGTACCAACTTCTACATTTTGGGTATTGTGTCATCCTAAACATATGTTTTAAGAGCTAAACAATACGTATTTTTATATAACGTCTGAGTGCATCCTTGTTATTTGATTGGTGCTTTGTATGTCACGTGACATGGATTATTCATCCCATTTGTGTTGTGTTGCATTTATCATGCAATTTGGTTCCATTTAGCATGCAATTTCGTTCAATACGTTTTGTACTATGGACGCTGTGAACCATGCCCACTAGCGGGGGTGGCGTTTAGCTAAACATGCGGAGTTTGTTTTGTTGACGGACAACGATTTGAATGAGCTAACTGATGATGCTAATTCTTGTAACACAAAAAACAAAACATGCGCTGTAAGCCATGTGGAGGCATGAAGAGCTGTTAGGATGAAAAGCTGACGTGATTTTTCATTAGACTGAGGAACCACAGAGTCTTTTTTTTTTTTTGGAAGTACGAAGCCAGTGCACAGCATCACCGGACTACATCGCCACAATTTGGACTCCTATTTAAAGTTTGTGTGTTGGACTTTAGCAGCAGTGGAATACCAAAATGTAAGGTCCTTTTCTGTTGTTTATAAATTATTATGTAATGGCCGAGTGATCCTTGTCATTTGATTGGTGCTTTGTATTTCACGTGTCATGGATTATTTGTCCCATTTGTGTTGCATTGCATTTAGAGTGCAATTTGGTTCCATACGCTTGGTACTATTGCACTCTGCACGCACACACACACTTACACACACACACTTACACACACACACACTTGCACTCTGCACGCACACACACACTTACACACACACTTACACACACACACACTTGCACTCTGCACGCACACACACACTTACACACACACACTTACACACACACTTACACACATACTTACACACATACACACACACACACACACATACTTACACACATACACACACACATACTTACACACACACACACACACACACACACACACACACACTTACACACACACTTACACACATACACACACACACACACATACACACACACACACACATACTTACACACATACACACATACTTACACACATACACACATACTTACACACATACACACACACATACTTACACACACACACACACACACTTACACACATACACACACACATACTTACACACACACACACACACACACACACACACACTTACACACACACTTACACACATACACACACACACACTTACACACACACTT